>NC_141333.1:3762772-4420272 GCF_037954235.1 Aulostomus chinensis | reverse complement strand
ATACGATCAAACCTACCAGGAATAAAAGCAGCCAGGACGAAAACACGCCACGCACCTGTAAAACCACCCCTCATTGTGCTGATGAGAGCAGAGCAGATTAGAATCAAACAGAGCTCAACACTGGATGAGAGACAATGCTACATCTGTGGTTCGGTGTGTGAGTGTGAAACTTCTCCCCCTAAAGTGACTTGCAGAGGAAGTTCATCACCACAGGATGTGGAGGCCCCTGCCTCTCTCAGCGCACCCCTGGTGTCCGGCGCCAAACCGCCAAGTCGCTGTTGTGAGAAGCGCTCGGTGCAGCAGGAACGTCAAAATCTGAACAGGCTGAGGAAGAATCACACAGGGGGTTGATCACCAAAGCTACAAGCAGCACTTTCATAGTTACAGCTTCTTCATTCTTGAATACTCAGGCTGTTCTTGGCGTTATATTCTCCTTATGTCTATGTTACATATTATAGATATATTAATTATATATGTTGAGTAGTGGGCGGCACGGTGGTGCAGTGGTCAGCACTGTGGCCTCACAGCAAGAAGGTGTGTGTGTGTGTGTGTGTGTGTGTGTGTGTGTGTGTGTGTGTGTGTGTGTCATAACAAGGCAACTTCAAGTACTGCTAAAGCAGAGAAGGTGCCATGAATTAAGCTTCTTCTGTTTTTTTTTCTGCTTATTCACAGTCCTCAGACAGTGCGACACTGGAAGTCATCACACAGGGTTTCCAGTCATGGATCTGAGAGGTCTGCGAGAGCCAATGACCTCCTCTCAGGGACAATGTTCCGTGGATGAAAGTGTTCCTCGGTTTGATTTTGCAGCCGCACAAACCCAGCAGAAACGCGCGGTGTGCATTATATGGAGCATAAGATCTCGGCATGTTTCTTAGCAGTGGGGAAATCAAAGTGGTAGAGGCCAAAGGTCGACAGGGACAAAGTACCAGGTAAAACACACACACACCACACATGCATACACAAACACAAGCTGCTGGCCCCCCTAAACACAAACAGAGGAGGAATTCTGCGACTGCATAGTCACATCAATCAAGGCTGCTGTGGAAAGATGTGTGAGAATGTGTACGTCCACGTGGGAGTGTGTTAGCGCCTCAAAGTCGCTAATGGGAGTGAAAAGATTTCCTACACGATGCATCTCTCTTGCTGCTGTGTTGACCCGACAAGTAGGAGGGCAAACACATGAGCAAACATTTACTCTCCTTTTACCGACCGAGCAGTTTGAGCTTTAATGTGCGTGTGTGCATGTGTATGTGTGTGTATGTACTCTCTGCCCCCTTGTCCTCTGTGTGTGTGTGTGTGTGTGTGTGTGTGTGTGTGTGTGTGTGTGTGTGTGTGTGTGTGTGTGTGTCTATCAGTGTGTCATCATTTTTCTCAGGATTCCCACCTACAGTTTCAGGGAAGCTTCAGTCAGTCGTCCATCCCTGCGTGGAGAGGAGTCAGAGGAGCCCGACAGGATCGACAGCTGGACTCAACCTTTGGAAAGTGTAAGAATCCCTTTGTCTTTAACCTGATAGGTTTGTTTGTGAAGCATGAAAAAGTATAAAAATGCTTCTTTTCTCTCAGTATAATTCTTCACGTTAGACGCTCAGTAATCATTTATTTGATTTGGATATTTAATGCATTTCTTCTCATTATCTATCGCTGAATTGCTGTGGGAGGTTTCGTTGGGTGACATTTGCGTCCTCGTTGCAGAACTGAGCAGAACACAATGAGGAGCCGAGTGGGGCTGTGTGTGCTGGCCCTGCTGTGCCTCCACAGCTCCGTGTGTGGACAGGTAGGACATTACTGAGATGACGGTGTGAATTTAACCAAATGTACACGGCGAGAACAGATAAGGAGAAGAATCCAGAGCCTCTAAATAATCAGGCGTTATGGTTGGATGCCTCCCTGACGGGTTCCTGTCTTGACCTTTGACCACCCAACATTTCTCAGGTCATCCACAAGTCCCAGCGGATGTTTGTTACAAATTAGGAGAAATTCACTCAAGGTGCTCCAGAGATATCATTCTAATGTGAGGTGAAAGCTTGACCTTTAACCTTTGACCCCTGAAATATTTTCAGTTCATCCTCGACTACCAGAGGACGTTTCACCCAAATTCAATAAAAAAACCTGTAAAAATCCCTCAAGGTGGTCAAGACATACCGCATTGACAAACGAAATGAAAACACTCGTGTAAAATATTTTCTCAAAATCCTGCCGAAGTACAAGAGTTGAAGAAGTGTGCTGTCGTTGTGAAATCTCCAGAACGTCGTGAGTGCACGTCTTCAAATTTAGGACTCGAGGATTCGTTGAGTTTCGTGGTCAAAGGTTCACAGTCACCGTGACCACACAACACTTTGCTGGCCATGACTCATGAAATCACATGGTCAAGGAAAAATGGTCAGTTCCATTTCAGCAAAACAAACAAACATCTACAGCCTTTTAAATTCCTTGCTGGACTGCTACAGCGGTACGAGTCCGGACAAGCACGAGCCGCTACTGCACAGCGACGGGAGAGATTTAACCCCCAGCCTTCAGACAGGTGTGATGGTTTTTGTCGTTACTCTCCTGCTGCAGGAGGCCGTGGAGATCCCGCCAGGCGTGCTCATCTTCTGCGACGACCCATCTGTGGCGAAGGCTGTGAGCAGCGCTTTGGACAAGTTCAATGAGCAGATGAGCAGCGGCTACAAGCTGGCCCTCTACCAGATACTCACAGCCAGCAAGGTACAGGGGCACCAAGTCTTTCTACTCAATATTTCCCATGGAAATCTTCTTGATTTCAAAAAGAAACACTGATTTGTTAGAATAATGAAAAAAATATTTTTCATCATCTAAAACCAACATGAGGTACCGGATCATTTAGTTCTAGCTCATAAAAAGCACACGATTTCCCTGTAAAATGTAGCAAAGACATAAAATTGCATGTAGCCGATAACATTCATGTCATTACTGAAGCTGGGGTCAGGGTTGGGCACCAGGGGGATTTGTTTACATGCAGATTTCATGATTTTACAGAATCCTTCACAAAACACATGAATCCAGACAGAATAATAAAAAACAAATCAAAACAAGCAAGAACCCAAAAGAAATTCCAAAAAGTTAGTTTAGTTTTTTAGTTAGTTTCCCTACTTAATTGAATATTAGTTATCAGGGGAGCAAAGATATATTTCCCCGTGTTGATGACATTCAGATCAGAACGGATGTCACGACTGTTGTCTCATTCTCAGAAAACACAGGGCATTAAAACTGGAGTGTGACGATGACGGGAAAGGAATGAGATCAGAGTGATGCCTCTGCTGAGTCCTGGTGATGTGTGTGTGTGTGTGTGTGTGTGTGTCTCTCTCTCTCTCTCTCTCTCTCTCTCTCTCTCTCTCTCTCTCTCTACAGTCAGAGAACGGCTCAGACACCATCTACGCCCTGCAGTTCACCAGCCGCAGGAGTGACTGCTCAGTGGGGGGCACCAAACACTGGACCGACTGCAACTATCTGCCCTCTGGAAGCAAGGTAGCTTTGCTGTTGTTTCCAAAGTCAGAGGTGAATTCACAACTTGTTTCCTTGGAGGAAATTTTTGTGACGCTTGATTGATTGACAGTGACTCCTTTGGAGCTGAAAGTGTTGCTTGCAGGTGGTAGCAGAAAAGTAATGTGAATATTGAAATCATACGGTATCAACAATCATCATCTCTGCTGTTCTTGCAGAAGCCGTTTTCGTGCAACGCCACAGTTTACGTGACAGAGACGCAAACAGACACCAAGCAGGTGGATTGCATGCTGGGTGAGTGAACGTAGGAGCTGGATGGTCTGGAATGAACGTGAGGGATTCAGTTCAGGGTCTGGTTTCTGGTGTCAAGGTTGTGCCACAAGTACAAATGGCAGATATCAATGCAGTGAGATATTTCCCTCCAAAATATGACACAGGGAATATTCACAGTCTGATAAACAACCTTTTTCTCATTCACTTTTAAATTATTAGCAAATTTGTGGTCGTAAAGTTACCAAAAGCAAAGGTTCCGATTTCCAAATACTACTTACTGAACAAGTATTATCATTTAAAAGTAATACGATGTACTGATGTCCTCATATAAGTGTTAATATTAGTGCAGCATTAGTTTAGCAGCATTAGCACACAAGGATGGAGGACAAACACTTCCATAATAAAGAGTAAAATAACTGACTGGTACGCTATTGTTTCCTCCAGTTTTTGTGAATGTGGGAACTTCTGAACAGTTTCTGGGAAGAAAAGCTGAAAATAACTCTGACATATTAAACAATATTTAGGATGTTAAAGACATTCAGCAGTTATTCCAGCCTTCAAACTAATGTTAAATAAAATGTACTGTAATATCCCCAAAACGTAACAGATTTGAAGAACGGCACGTTAAAAAACAAACAAACAAACAAAAAAAAACCACGCTACACCAAACAGTATCCACAGATCTTCTGAGCAAAGTTTGGTTGTGCTCGGTGAGTTTGAAGTAGAATCCAGTAGATACAGCTGACATTTATCAGATGAAACACAGGCTATTTCACATTATTAAAACAGTGAGTCATTGAGGAAAATTTACCTTAACGGGCAAAAAGGGATAAAGATTTTGCAATCAGCACTCTCTGTGGTGAGAGGGAGAGCAGAATTAACCTGCGCTCCATAAAAGGCAGGGGCTTCGTCTAGACTTTAATCTGTTTGCCTAACCGGCCAACAGTCTGCCCACAGTAAACAGACTGTTTTCTCTGTCCTACCCCCAAAATATTTTTCAAGTACTAATCTGCACGAAAGGTGGCACGGTGGTGCAGTGGTTGGCACTGTCGCCACACGGCAAGAAGGTTGCACAGGGATCTTTCTGTGTGAGTCTCCATGTTCTCCCTGTTCCTGTGTGGGTTCTCTCTGGTACTCCAGCTTCCTCCCACAGTCCAAAGACATCAAGAGGGACCAGGTTAATCCAGACTCTAAATTGACCGTAGGTGTGGCTGTGAGTGTGAATGGTTGTCTGTCTCTATGTGTTGGCCCTGCCATGGACTGGTGACCTGTCCAGGGTGAACCCCGCCTCTCAATTGAAGGCTGCTGGGATAGGCTCCACCCCCCGGGTGACCCTTAACAGGATAAGTGGTAGAAAATAAATGGATGGATGAATGGATGGATGGATAATCTGCAATAAGTGGCGGCATGGCTCGGAGGTAGAGTGGCCATCTATCGACCAAAGGGTCGCTGGTTCAATCCCCACTTTCCCTGGTGACCATGTCAAAGTATCCTTGAGCAAGATAATGAACTCCTTCTGTTGCTCCCGATGGCCCTGCAACGGACTGGTGACCCGTCCAGGGCGAACCCCACCTCTTGCTCAATGTCAACTGGGATATGCTCCACCCTCCCATGCACGGATGGAGGGATAATCTGCAATAAAAATCTGCAAACTAAATCGTATCTGGATGTTTTATAAGAGTTCGGCCTTGACTAAACAAACCTTCACCTGTAAAATAAGTCCAGTATCTCCAAATGCATTGGCGTTAATTATCACACCGTATGCTGATGATACTCAGTTCTTTTTCTTAATTAAGAGTGACGCTTTGACACTTCTAACTCCAACAACAACAGCTGTCTCAACCTAAACTAAGGCATGATGGAAAGTCCTTAACTGAGCTCAAACAAGAAGTTAATGCAGGGGAGCTACATTTTTCCATCGAATGCATCTTCACTTCTAATTAAACTGTGAAGACCCAGTTATTTACCCTCAGCAGAATTATTAACATTATTAACAGTTATTCTCTCTTGCCTTATTTCCTTCTGTCTCTGTACTTTATGAAGCATAAAGCCTTGGGATAAGCAGTAATAAGAACGATAGAAGCAAGCATGATCAAGTTGAGTCAATTTTGCGCACCTTTGCATCATTTTGCAATTGCGATGCCTCCAAAATTGACTTCACATTTGAGCAAAGCTCACAGAATCAAATGGGTAGAGTTCATTTCCCCATAAGATGGAGAATCTGTTGAGCCAAATCAGAAACAAGACAAGTCCCTGTTGGATTAGAGGCATCATTTGTGCAGCCACAGCCAAACGATCTGCCCCGTTAGTCCTTTGTGCCACGGAGCTCAGCCATTAAACAAATATTTAATCCCTCATTATCATGACAATCTCCAGGGTAGAGATTTGTTTAATATTTTATTTGATAATGCCAGGTTGAAACTCATTAATAAATATTAAATGCATATAGGGGACATTATATTAATCAATATTCCAGCAACTATGAGTAGAAAAAAGTTTCACTTAAATCCATTTTATATCGCTGGTGAAAGGTAGAATTTAATCTACTGTGTAAACGCTTAAGGATGTGAGGTAAAATGCTTATGACTTTTAACTTAAAGACTAAAATGTGATATATTTTTTTTCTCCATTCTTTCTCCATCTCCCCTCCAGATGACTACGTCGTCCCAGACAGAGCTCACTGTATGGGCTGCCCCGAGGAGATTGATGAGAAATCCGAGGACCTTAAGGTTCCCCTTTCCGTCTCCATCTCCAAGTATAACTCCATCTCTGACTCGACACACCTGTTCAACTTTCACAAACTTGGTTTCGCCACCAGACAGGTAAAGACCATTCAATACGGCGGGGGAGGGAGTGGGAGGCGAATCAAGAGGTGAAGATTTCTTCTCCTAACTATTGTGTGTTTGCGTCAACGCAGGTGGTTGCAGGTTTTAGATTCCAGCTGAGATACGACATGAGGAAAACCATCTGCGCCAAAGCAGAGAACAAAGAGCTCGGTGAACACTGTGTCCCCGACAACGAGAATGTGGTAAACACTGGCGCAAAAACACAAATCCTCCCTGATGCAGCGTGATGTCTGCAGGACCTGATGTATTTGTATGTGTGCAGGAATTCTACAATTGTAACTCTACAGTGGATGTAGCACCTTGGAGACTCGAGCCACCTTCAGCCCAGATCCAGTGTGAACCGGGTCCCCTACCTAACATGGTATGTGCTTGTCTCTTGATGGGGGCAATTTCCATCTATCCATCCATTTTCTACCTCTTATCCTGTTAAGAGTCACGGGGGGCTGGAGCCTATCCCAGCAGCCGTCAAGCGAGAGGACAGGTCACCAGGCCACGGCAGTGCCAACACATATAGACAGACAACCATTGACAATCCCATTCATACCTACGGTCAATTTAGAGTCTGGATTAACTTCGCACCCTCTTGATGTCTTTGGACTGTGAGTGGACTGGAGAGAACCCTTGCAGGCACAGGGAGAACATGCAGACTCCACACAGAAAGATCCTGTGTTCTAGCCGGGGCTGGAACCCTGAACCTTCTTGCTATGAGGCAACAGTGCTGACCACTGCTCCACTGTGCCACTGAGTTTTTTTTTAATTAATTAGGCTCAAATCTGAACGGACTGCGGGAATGCGTGGTACTTCTGTTCATCATCAACGATATGTTGATGGTATTTTTTGAGAGAAAATTAAGTTAAGCCTGTTAATCACGCCTTTAAAAGCATCAGACCCAGGTTGAAATTAAATGTTCCCCTTTTAATTTAGCATGAGCTATTTGGCAGCATAGTTAACATAATTATCTATATTAGCACAGCCAACAAAGGCATGTGCAACATGAGCACCAACGTTAGCATTAGCATGTTCACACTGCTGACAGAATACCACCAAACAATAAATTGTTGCCGTCAAATGAGGAACAATCCCACCAGTTTGTTTCCACTCCATTTTCAGAGGGCAGCGATTTGGATTCCTGAGTGCTCCACTTGATTGATTAATTGATCCCTTCAGCTCCCTCTCTGCTGGTGCGCGTTTGGCCCCTTAGAGATGAGTAGTCAAGTTCAGAGGTAACAAATGTGTCTTCTTCAGGATTTTTTTAGCAGGCGGCGTCCTCCCGGCTGGTCCCCTCTCAGGAACGTCCTGTTAGCTTCACCATCACCAACTTCCCCCACCAAGGCAGTCAAGGATGAGTCATCAGAGGAGGACACAACAGCCTCTGGCACTTCAGGTGACAGCCCCTTCCACTGCCCATCCAAGCCCTGGAAACCCTTCAAACCCAGCAAGCCTGCAGCTCCCACAAAGGCTACCTTAGAATTGCCGTCCCCCAACCCCGCCATCGACGGGGCCTTCAGCGATGCAGACCTGCTGGTGTGAATACGTCCTAACATTTCCTTCAACAGTTGTGATCTCATTCGTCATCTCAGCAGATGTTGTATTGTACTGGGTCGTATTGTAACGGGGTGTTACGCAGAATCAAAGTTTGGAAATTGTGATTGGCTACGTAGGAAACTGCCACGTTAGAGGGAGGAAACCCATTTTGGAGTCTTTAACTCCTCAAAAAGCACTGAAAACCAGACATAGCAGGAGTTACTTTTATTATATTCTTTGCAAGATAAGCAGGAAAAAAACAACATCGGTTTGATGTCAGAATTTTTTTTTTTAATTAATTTAAGTGACTCTGCTTGTCAATGTATTGCATAGCTGTGAGAATCAAACAAAGAATGTTGGACATGAATGTTCTGGGAAGGAAGAATCGGGATGAAAATGTAATAAAACGCTGGTCTGTCTTTGGGAGTTTGGTTTTAATATGAATGCAGCATTTACGACGGATTCCTTCCAAAAACAAAAATAGAGCCATCAGTTGTCTGATCAGACAATTTGCCTCAATATCCTGAGCCTACACTTCAAACCCCACATCTCAATGCTCCTCATGTCGCTGTTGTACAATAAAGGACGAAAAACTGATTTCCGCCCGAAATTAAAAGTGAATCTATTCCAATGCAATTCATATTTTTTTACTATTCAACACATTTCCACTCTTGCAGCGCTTTCATGTTCAGTTCAAACATGAAAATAAAGAGTGAAGTCCGCGTCAGAATGAGCTACCGAACCGTTAACGACCAGCTATGTGCTCTCGTACAGCACAAACATGTTCAATATGCAATCATCAACATTAAACTGAAATATATACGGCGATATTCAGGTTGTTCCGTGAAGAAAACTTCATATGATTTTTCCCTCCAAATATTTCTGACTATATTCAGTTTTCACAAAAACTTTCCCAGGAAATTTTCCAGGTTTTCACGTGACAGTATGAACCCTCTCCAGGAACTCTTGGAAATGACTATTTTTGAATCTGTCCAGGATTCCTGTTTTAGATTTTTGGAGATTTTAACCGAAAAGTAGGAAATAAAACTATCCCGTAAAATGTCAAAATAAAACACTCTGTGGTTGGTAATACTGGAAAAGGACCCAACAACATGATTTCTATCAATGGCACATAAAAAAATATACATATGTATTCTGTCAGAAGGCCTGTGGTCGCTCCTCCGCTGACGATCTACAGTTAGAACAAGAACAAATACGGCCGGGTGAATGTTTAACAAATTTATTTGTACATCTTCACAGGACACGCAGATGACCAGCCAGTCAGGGTATCAACCTTCACTTTGTGACCACGGTGCCAAAACGAAACATGTACATTCATAAATAAAAAAACAAAACAAAAAACACATTATCGTGAGGATGAAACTGTTCCTACAGGGAGCAAACGTAAGGCATTAATTTATAAATATGGCTGCTTCGCAAACTAGGTAAAAAACAAACAGCAAAGTAGTAAGAAGGATAATATTCATTTTTATCCAATCTCATGCAGGTAGGCTGTGGAAAAACAATACATTGGCCCATTGTACATTCATAGTGTAGGTCAAGGTTTTAACAGCTCTTACAGCCGTCATGGAAATATATCGTGAATCACTAATGTAGAATATAGTACTGCATACAGAGAGGAACCTGCAGTCACTGCAGGTGTGGCTTTTTCTTCAAGTGGAGAATCTGAGTCGTTTCAGAAACCTCTAGAATGATCGGCAATCTGAGTGATTAATCACATTTGCTCTTTGACGCGGGTGAAAAAGTTCCAAACCCTCGAGATTCATTCCGTTTAAAGCCTCTTCAAGGCTTCATTGAAACACAATTCTAATGACTGCAGGCCCAACGTCCGGTTTTAGAGAAAGAGAGGCTCTTAACTGCTGTAGAAACAGAACACAGACTGAAGAGGTGGTGGAAACAATAACACCAACAAAACATCAGCAGGAGAAAGGTTCCGAGTGACACTCACCACCACTAGAGGTCACACTAGAGCACCGTCATGTTCCAACCAAACATAGACCGGTCTGACATCGCCCTGGCAAGGTGGGGATAGGATACTGCTGCCGCTTCGCCATGGCAACTTCCTACGTTCACATATTTGTGGCCCGTGAATCCATTAATGCTCATTGGTCCATTCGCTCCCTGTGGAAAACTTCCTTCTTGTTTGTTTCTGAGCAATGACAAAAATGGAACTTCTGCTCCAGAGTTCAAACAAACTGCAAACAGTGTGTTCGCTGAAACAAGCCAACGGGCTACATTTGAGCTGACTAAAAGGAGAACTCCATCTCTGAACGGCTTCACGTGGGTGTTGTCGCCACACGCTGAACAGCCAGAGCCTCTACCGGCTTCGGGGGGGGGGGACATTCTCTACTCCCTCCTCCCTGTGTGATACTGGATCACGAAATGAGGCGTTGCCCTTCGTATGAAGCCTCTGTTGTAGTTGGCAGGTGCTCGAGGATCTGCGTGGTTTAAGTTATGTTATCAGCAGGAGTTGTGACCGTCCTCGTCCTGGGCAATTTTGTTGCGAGTGTGCACATTTGTTGGCACGACACAACGCAACAAGAGGAGCTACACCGCAGAGAGACTGTGTGAGGAAGAAGAAAATTCTGTCTTCTTCTACATACCTCGCCATTGTAATAGTTATTACCTTTGTAGTGTGGATTATTTTTTATAACCCATTGGGGATAACAACACAGGGCGCGTATCGTTTCATCGGGGCTGCTTTGGTTGATTCTGCGTACACGAGCGAGGCGTCATATTGGCGGGGCCATTTTCCCAGTGCTATAGTGAAATCCCAGTTCAGGGAAATCACAATTCTGCAGCTGGAGGTTTGTTTTGTTTTGTGTTTTTTTTGTCTTGTAAAATTAAAAAAAAAAAAACGAAAACCCTGTACATCCCACAAGGACAAGCTAAGATGTCAATCTGGCTCCCTACGTATCAGATAAGGCGGCTTTAGTTTGATGGTTTTAATGGAAAGTCCTGGCACGACTGGGACTCGGTCATCTCACTATCTCAGGGACGGTCTCAACCGGACACGCGACTGCACCGGATATTGAAAACAAAGAAGAAAAGAAAAGAAAGAAGGGGGCGAGAGACTTCATGCTCAGCTCAGACGCCACCGCACTCCTGGAGATACAGTGTGCTGCTATATTAATGTTCTACATGTCATCAAGAGAACCTGTAATAATAATAATAATAATACAAACCTAGTGGCACTGAAAGCTTCCCAGGAGCAGTATTTTCTGGGTGGGTATTCAGTTAGCTGGTATTATATTTAGGGTGTTATTGTCTCCACTGTTTCCTCTGACCATAGTTCAGGTCACATGATTGTACAAGCGAATGTGTCACTTTCTCTGCACATGTAAGGGGGCTTCAGTCAGCAGCCGCATCCACCTGATGCAGCGAGGCCACAGGGACCATCAAGTTCAAGCTGCGGAATGTTGCCCGCCAGCAAAATGAGAAAATCGGAGCTGTCGTCTTCACGGCGGAGCAACGAGTTTGGATTAATCAGAGGAAGTCTGGGCGCCGTCGGAGCCTCGGACTGACGAGGGGAAAAGATTCATCGCAGAATTCTGCCACTTTGCTATTTTGATTAAAAATCTGAGATTAATCAAATTCATCAAATCCTACGAGTTACATTTAGGCTTCAAATACTGACGTTGAATACTTGGGTGAGTACAGTAGTCGTTGTGTCTTGATTGTGAAACAGAGGACTGAGGCATCAATGACATTCACAACCAGCATCACACTAAGAGCTTGTACATAATGCTTTCAATTTTCAGTGCTTGCATACATACAGTAAAACACACACACTCAGTACTGAAGAGACCCCCCCCCCCACACACACACCCACACACCCATATCCACTTTTAAACCAATAACATACAACTGTGGTTCCGACACTTCAAGTAAAACATTTACATTTTCAGCTCCATTTTTTTAAAAACTTCTGTTTCCTTACAAACGATGCAAAACCGTTTTATGTATTTTTTTTCTTCTTCTTCTTCTTCTCTGGCAGCGAGCAGCCAAGCAGGGGAAAACAAAAACAAAAAAAACGGCTGAGAAAACATTTAGAGACACAACCACTGCTACGTGTCCTCACACCCAGACATAAACATGCATACAGAGTGTAGACGCTCATTGGGTCCTGCCAATGGAGCTCTGCAACCTGCGCAGAATTAATGACACACAAACACACCCCCATCATTTCAAGGACACATGGGAGTGGACATTGAAGGCTACAGGTAAACACCACAGGTTTGTCACACGTGAAGCCTGCCATATAGAAAACTGTACATACATACTGCTTAAAGCTGCTTCACGAAGTACACACATACTGGTTAGGCTGCTGGAGAAACATGCATACTAAGCTAACTGTCTTCCTACAGTGTACTTGTGGACAGAAAGGCAATGAGAACAAGAATTGTAAGTGCATACCCCATAGTTTTCCTGTACTAGATCTAAATCGGTGGCTTTCCCCGGGCCGGATGGGCACATTTTGAAAAAGTAGCATGACAAAACGAGACTGAGAAATTTAGAAGTGAGAGCACTTAAGGCCCAGGCCAGCAATTAAATACATTCTAACCGTTAATGCTGCCGCGTGACATCCCGTACGTGAGCCACGTCAGATCACGCCACGACTTTGGCGTTCCCATACAATCAACTATAGAACTGAGTTAAGTGCAATTTATTTTTCAGCGGACAGATTTTAGCTTCATACTGCAGAAAGACTGGTGGGGGGGGGGGGGGGCCTGCAGTGAGACATCTTTCATAAAATACTACATTCTCTCCTCAGTAAACTGCACCAATGGGTGGGATTTTCAACTGCACAGACAAACGCAGTTGTCTACACTCAATTCGCTGCCTTTAGAATTCAAAACATCCCAAAATGATCCACGTTAATTCATCATGGAGCCTCTCCAGTTTAACAGTGACGGCCGTTTATAGCATACCAACGGAAACACGACCAACAGCCAGCAGGTTCCACATGTCTATATAGTGCTCGGAGAAGCATGTTCATGTCAGTTTCTCTGCAACAGAATTCCTCTGTTACTCCTAGTTTTACGCGGCCTGTAAGGTGACAGGTACTAGAACGTCAGCGCGCTGTAGTCCTGCACGTTTCACTGTCGTGGCATCAGCTATTCATCCCTCACACTTCAACTCCTCTCTTAAACATTACAGTTTATGGCAGCTTCTCCTCCCCAGAAGAACAAACATATAGATCTTAAATACAAATGGTGAAAACAACCAATAAATGTGTAGTTAAGTGACAGATGCCATCTAGTGGCGGTTGCAGTTATGACCAGTAGGAAGCCATCTGGGTATTAGGAGAGTAAAACGCGTGTACGGAGGCAGTGAAAGGACCGATGCTCGTCTGTAGGGAGACCCACGTTCCTGGGTGGAGTGGAGACTCATGCTGGGACATGTGTTGAGTGGAGAAAGTGGTCGCTGCTCTTTAATGCTGTTTCACAGCTGTTTGATGAAATGTTAGGATACTGTACATTTGCTGGTGGGGAGAAGATTTCAGCTGTTATTGATTTATTTTTTTTGGAGTTGCCAGTGGTGAGTGTTTGTTTCCTGTTTCTGTTGAAAGAGTGCTCATTTCAACCCAAACCGGGATGTTTTTACAAACCTAACCAAGTGTTTTTGTGCCAAATCTAACCAGACCATGCTAAAAATGTGTCGAAGGGTGGGAACAACCCGGAAGGGTTGTGGTTTATTTGTTTTTAGCCCAAACCAAAGTGTTTGTGGATTCCTGAGCATACGGCTGGAGAAAGAAGACCTGGATTACACTGGATGATGCGCTTGAGAGAAATTTTTGGACAGTTGTGCCGGTAGTTGGTGGTCAGGGTTACCACTGTCTTAAAGCTAAATATTCATGGTTGGTTCTTCCTGCATTCTGGAGCCAAAAAGAAGTGGTGCAGCGGTGAAAAACAACATCTTTGTGAGCTCGGGACACCTATTTGTGAGTACTTGACAGGCAAGAAACAAATGTTTTCTGCTGTTCACAATATGCCATATCCATGCTTCTTAGAGAGGCGTCAGGATAAAGACAGCGTGGCTCAAACTGTGCCGGGGTCATCAGCTAAACGTGTGACGTCTTTACAGATAAACTATGCATCTGAGCCACGATCTCATGATGGGCATGCCATGAAACTTCCACTTAACATGGTTACAAGTGATACATAAACAAAGGGCTGACAGAAGTTTTCCTTGGAAAGTGCCATGTTTCTGAGGGTCCTCGTGTGGTCATGGATCAGTTTATAGGGTTTAGTAGTGCGCGGCGTTGTGCTGTGAGGCAAAGGCATTTTTATCAACAGGAAGACTTGACATTCCCCTGGGTCTCTGCTCACTGAACAGTCAGACGTTCAGAATAGGTCCCATTACTCATTGAACGTGTCACTGGCAATTTCACTCTTTTCACATTGCATTTGTGAAATAATTCAAATAAAGGTAGGGCTGCACAATAGCCAGAATAACTCAAAGAGGGCCAATGGAAAGGTCGTGAATCTTTCACTCCAAACAGGTCGATGACAAACTAAAGGTGTCACCGGTCCCATCTTACAAATTTGAGCAAACCGCTGGAGTCGAGAAACCGGGGGAAACAGTTGCACTCGTGGTAGTGAGATGATGCTCAAAACGATTAACAGAAATAGAAAAAATGTATTTACACAAACTGTGTTACTGACGAGTTCAGCCAGTGATTTGCCACTGTTGAAACTCCATTGAACTAGATACATAAATACATTTAAAAAGTCATAATAAATTTGTATATTATTCTGGGAAGTGTTTTTTTTGTTGTTGTTTTTATGGAGGCATCATCACCCTGATGTTGATTGAAGAGTCCATAGGTGCACCACCAACATATATTTCAGATGGTGCCATTTCTTTGAGGCTGGGGGGAACAAAAGAAGCCAGATGCTCCTCTGCAGGTTTGTAAAACTCCTTCACAAAGGCTTAAAAGGGGGGGTAACGTGACCCCCAAATGAGCTCACGAGGTCAAAGTCACCAAAGATGGTGGAAGACTGTGTGCAGTGGTAGCCATCATAGAAGCTCCCTTTAATCCTGCACTGAACAACAGACTGGAACACTCGTATTCTGTGAGATCACTTAGATGGTTCTTGGTGCTCTGCAGGCATCGATAGAGTAAAAAGATCCCCACTCACCTCCTCACTGGGGTGGAGCCACAGTGCAGCATAAATACAGCAGCAGGACGGACTCAGTGGCTACGTTTAGAGCTCGTCAGATAAATCTTCTTTACACTGTTTGATCCGATGATTGTTCTTTCTCTGAGAGCAGGAGTGTATCAGGTATAATTTCTGCAGTCGTCCAGTGTTTCTGTTTGAAAGAAATAAGGGAAGTATGGTAGCCAGCACTAGAAACATCGGCTGATCTTTGAGGACATGAGGAGGTTGGCGGAGTAGCAGAGGGGCAGCGGCATTGTCACCTAAACGGGCAGGTGATGATGGCAAGAAAATGCCAAAATATAAAATTGAAATTCTGAAATTGAGGAATCCTGGGTGGTTGGTACAGACTAAGAAATAAATACTCCATGATGGGACCAGGGGGTTTCTGCTCATGAGCAGGAGGTCAGTTTAGTGCGTGCTGTCTTATTGTGTGGAAAATCCAGTCCATCTTAGTGGTCCACCCTCCATGATGAGCATCATTCATCTGTTTCATAAAGTAGTCCAACGCCTCCTGTGTAAGGCAGAGCATTAGGGAGATAATACACCAAATATGAACCACAAAATTAGAAAAAGAAAGGCAGCTGTGAGGGCAGTGACTGTCTTCAATACCTGCTCGGTTTTCTCCAGGGCTAGCGTCTTTCTAATGTAGGCGATGTCATCAAAAGACTGCAGCTCGGGCATGCCGGAGCCCAGCATCATGGAGAACAGGTTGATGAACAGGTTAGCATGCTGCCGGATGGCCAGGTAGGCTTTATAACACATTTCCTGGAACCTAGAAGGAGGCAGAAAAAAAGAACGGTGAGAGACGAAAGATGTGAATAATTCTGAACAACTTGCTTCGCGGCTGCCGAGGACAGAAGTCACAGAAACGCCCGCCACAAGTCAAGCTTGTTTCACTGAATCATCTGTAAAATTGCATATAGAAGCTGTCTGGGAAAGGGTGGACACTTGGCAGGTGACTGGCTGAGCCAACCAGCCAACCAGCAGTCAGAACAACCAACTGACACAGAAACGGAAGAAATCGGCTAGAAGAGCAAAAACAGCTTTTCTATCCAGAAAAACCTTCAGTGTCATTCTTTGCTCTTCTCTTAAAGAAGAAATATTCTCTGATATTCTCTACAATCTTCTGACATCACTGATGATATCGCAGCATTGGCGTCGTCGCACCTAAACCCCGCCCACATCTTCTCAAAGGACACCGGACAATTGGTTTCTGGCGTGATCTCATGCTGTCATGATTCGGTGAAACCGGCTGCCTCGTGAAATGAAGCCATGGGAGCATCTGGTGTGTTTCTCAAAACAATTTCAGGTTTGATGGAAAGTTTTAAGCAGATTATGCAGATGGGTACAGTGAGCAGGTGACTGCGGCAAATGTGAGAGGGGATTTATGCAGGCTGGACAAGAGGTGACAGGTCCAGCGTTTGACTTGATGAACAGGTTCAAACCTTGGAGGAAAGACATAATGTCATATTGCAAATTGCAGCTTGCAAGGAGCAAATATTGGCGGAACATTCCTGAGACCTTCTCCTTAGACATGAGGAATTCAGGCCAGTTGACTTGTTTCTTATGTACGAAAGCAGCAATGCAAGTATTCTTTCATCAGATCTCTCAACGATCAAGCTTGAGAAGTGAACAATACCATAACATGACCGAGAAAGAGGTTAAGGTTTTTCATGTTTGAAACTTCTATTCTGATGTGCTTCCCAAGGAAAAAAACAGCTTGTGAGCTCTCCAGTTCAACAGAAATGGTGACATGTAGACTTTCCTTTAATCCGAACCTGAAAAAAAAAAAAAAATTCCCTCTGCCAAACATTTGTTTGTGCCATATCTCAGACCGGTGCCAGCCAGAGCCTTTTAAGGCAAACTACCAGACTGACTGATACTAGCTGTAGGGGAAAAGAAAAGCCACAACTGTACCTTTCAAACTCTTTGGTCTTCGCACACTCTTGGGAACCTTTACTGATGACGATGAGGAAGTCTTGTGTCAGTACGAAGGGCACTCGCTCTCTCTTGTAGCCAAATTTCTTCTTCTTATGATCCAAAAAGTGGCCAAAATCTATATGAAATAACTGGAGGAGAGCAGAACGAATAATTAAACAGGAAGCTCAGTAACTGATATCAAATCTAATATCAAATCTTTATTCAGTAATGCAAGAATAAGTACAAGGCCCTGACACCAATCTGGTTTAATCTACCGCAAGAGATAATAAATGTTATCCATATCGAAGCAACTCTGCTTGTCTCTTCCACTCCATGATACAGCTGACATGTTTAATCCAAGTAGCTACATCAAGGATGGAATTTTTTTGTCCAACTGTAGCTTGATAACACCAGAATTTAAGGGAGCAAACAGATGTGCACTCTGCATCAAATTTTCATTTTATCTAGATATGATCAGTGTCTGTGTTTATATCGTGGCGTATTTAGACGGTTACCTGTCCGTCATCTTTGACCATAATGTTGCTGTTGTGCCTGTCTCCAATCCCAAGAATAAATGTAGCTACACAGTAGCCAGCACAGGACCTGGTAAATAGATCCACAGCCATATCGTACCTGCACGAACAGACACGCTGAAATCAATTCTGTATTAAAATGAAATTACATAAAAGGACACAGGATAAATATGAACTAATTGCAAGTTTTACTGTAAACCCCTCCAAGAATTCCCCTTCAAGACTTTAATAATGTCGGAATGTTATAAAAAAAAGAAAAGAAAAAAAGAATAAGAATAAGGAAGAAAGATCTCACATCTCGCCCTTGTTCTTGTCTTTGAGCCACTGATGGAGAGTGTTTGAGTTGAACTGCAGGGCTCCTTTCAAGCCGCCTTTACACTGAATCTGCATAATGGTGTGTGAGCTGCGAACCACCTCAATGAGACCAACACAGTCCCCTAACGACAGGCAGCCGTAGGGCAGCATCCTGGACACACACACACAGACACACACACACACAACCTGATTCTTTGGGCTCCAGACGGTGGGAAACAGGGACACTAATCAAAAAGATATTGACTACAGCAATGACAATGGACAAGTGTTGTACCGTAGGTCCAGCCCCTGATTCTGCCAAATGTTCTCCATGATTTTAATAATTTGCAGAGTCAGCATATCCTGTCGTAAATCTGCAACATAAGATGTATACAAGGAGGAGAGTTAGAGCTGATCTGTCGTTCCCTAGGCACTGATTATACACACAAGCATCATCAGGGTCAGTTCGTAGGGGATCGGTGCACAGGAGAAGCTCTGCAGCCTCCTGACAGGACTCCTGAATTTGTGTTCAGTGGCACACATCAGGTTGAAATGTTCCACACAATAGCTGACGACGGCAGGAGTGTGAGAGACATAAAAAACCTACTAATACTGGCAACAGGAAACAATATCAATTGTGAGACGTGTGGTCTTATCCTTTATTAAAAAGCTGTCCAAAATCTTAAGTATTTGGCGTTGCCACAACACCTCTTCCAGCGTGGAAAGAGAGAGAGAACTGAACTAGCAGGTCATAAGGGTCCCAAAACATTTTTCAACAGGTTGTGCGTGTATTTGTATGTGTGCCTGGGCCTGTGTGTGTGTGTGTGTGTCTTACCATCTCCATTTTTGAAGATGATCTCATTGTTCTGAAACAGCAGCTCAGACATGATGTCAGGATTTTCCCAGTTGAGCCATAATGGCCTCTTTGCTGATGACATGATCCTGCATTCATCCAGCCTGTGCACAAGGGATTTCTCATGATTATTAATGAGCTCCTTTCTTGTCACACTCTCAAACACACACACACACACACACACACACACACACACACACACACACACACACACACCGCTAACCTCAGGTTTCCCAGTTGGTGTGCAGGGTTGAGAGGAGATGTAAAGTTCTGTAGTGCATCCATGTAGTCTGGTCTCTTCATCTGGTCCACAAGAAACCGCATTTGGACCTCCACAGACACAAAGCACGAGCACAACATCACACACGTGCATTCGACAGATGCACCTATAGACATTTTTCAGTTCCAATTCCAATATCGCGACTGATTCTAATACCACAGGTCTTTTTCCTTTGGTAAATCTTTATAATCAATACACATACTGACATCCCCCCTCATGTGTACCTCACATTAAATAGTACAGTATTTAAGTGTAAAATACAGAAACTGCATTCTTTACCTTTTGTGTCTCATCCTTCTTCTCCTGTTTGAGGATGTCAGTGAGGTTGATGAGCTTCTCCATTGCCTCCACTTGCCTGCTCAGGTGTTTAAGGTACATGCCACAAGCCCTGCAATAGGCCTCCAACAGCAGCCCGAACCGCTGACTCACTGTTTTGTTGTGCATTTCTGACCTGTTGAGGAAGACAGAAAGAAAAGAATACCAAAAGATCGAGAAGCAGAGAAGCTTTTTTAACAGTTACAACGGCATGAAAAATGAACCTTTGGACTTCTAATGGACAAAATTGCACTTGATAGTGGAATTCTATCGTTAGGAGTCTTCCATTTGGATTCCAACGGCACTTAGCTAAGAGGAAAGAACAAGAGGGAAATCAAAAGCACATAAAAGCAGATCTGAAAAGTGACTCACTTTAGATGCCAGAAGAAGAAATGTCCTATTCTTTGATTGGTCAGGGCCTTTTTAAGGAGAAAACGGGCCAGGGGATTGTCAAGGTACTGCTCATATTTTAACACCTGATAGGAGAATAAACACATGGTCAGTAGAATAGAATAGGTTGAGCTACTTCAACTATTTCATACAACCGAAATAATCCAAGACCAACAAATCAAACAGGATCAAATATATCAGGAAGTTATTTCCACAGTCTATTTGTAATAATGTCTTAGGTACATGCAGCCATCGTTTATTCAGGTTACACGCTTTCACAGGAATCACCTGACACTGACCGGGGCTTTTCAGGATAGCAACCAAGGTAACAACAATAAAACAAGTTTTAAAACCCAAAAGAGCAAATAGAACAATAAAAAACTATAATTAGCAATATAACCAGCACATTCAAATATAAGTAAAACAACCAAATAAGAATAAATTGTGCAACTGAGGAATAAATAACAAACAAGAGTGTGAAGGATAAAACAGCACCAAAATGTTCTTGGCCTCCACAGTCGGACACACCTGTACAAGCTGAATGAGATACTGGGACAGCTTGTCATCGGTCAGGTATTTTTCAAGGCAGCGCACAGCAAAGTGTCGCACCATAGGGTCTGGATAGTTGCAGTCCAAGAGCTCCATGGCCTGCTCAGGACGGATGGACGGCCATTCTTTTAACAGGCAGTACATCTGGTAAACAAACCAAAAGAAGAGAACATACGCAACATTGTGAATTCAGGAGAGAACTTAAATAGAGAGGACAGTTTCAGTGATTAACAAATGAAAAATATGCGATGCCATCCAGTTATAAATACTCTTACTGTGCATACCAGCCCCAGGTACACGTCTTCATTAATGGGAGGAGACATGTACACCCTGCTGTGTCCCTTATATAAGAGGCTAACAAGCATTTTTACATCATCAGCAGATACGACAACATACCTGTGCTACTTCATCTCTGGAGTTCCATTTGACAGCAAGAAGGATCTTGGGAAGGATCTCAGGGATGTTCATGCAGTAGTGCCTGTAAAAGCAGAAAGAACAATCAGCTGTGTTAATTTAGTATCCCAGCTTAAGTATTATTCAAAAATGCAGCAGCGCCCTGCTTATACAGATTCCTGCTTGCAATTATCAAACTGGCTACAACAAAACCCCGTTACCATTATGTTCATCATCGACATGCGTTGTGGTTTTATTACTGCCATCTCATGTCTAACTCCTCAAGTACAAGAAATGCGAGTTTTGAATTCATCAAATGAAGAAACGTCACCGATGTCTCCAGAGGAAGTCTTTCTCCTGTTCAGTGATTTCTGATAGAGGGTCTCTGTTACTGAGCTGCCGCAGCTGCTCCGAGTCGCTGTCTGTCAGGGCGTGATCTCTGGCCACGCGGTTGCTCTGGAAGACAAACTCTGCATTACCGCACAAAATATTCAGCGACAGCCGACCATCTACCCACATTTACTGTATTTCATGTAAAACTGCCGTTATATTTTATTGTCAGTCATCCTCTATATACCATTCTCATTTTACATTACTTGACAGGATATAAAATTGCTGTTCCGTCGTATTTGTGCTGTATTTTCCCCTTAAAGTCAAGATAATCTTAATCTTTTAGTTAAAATACATCCAAAGTAAAACAGTAACAAATCATTTTTTATTTCCTGTAGTTTTCAATTGTTGTGAATAACTTTTTCATTTCCCCCAACCCCAGCATGCTAATCACGTAGGGCCACCTGAAGACAAACTAACGGACCGTAACCAGGTTAATCACGAGTGAGGTTCGGCATTGACACATTTTAAAATGTTTACTCCCCAAGGTCACACGGTCATTCAGCCATTCAACAGCAATTTTGAAGAACAAATGTAGCTAAGAACATGTACAATAGAGATCCATTAAGACCAGTTAGGGAAGCTTCTCACACAACTCCGGTTACAGATAAAGGGATTACCTGATACATGACATTACACCACCATCATCAATAAATCAAGAATGTCTATTCAAACTCACGTTGTGTGTGTCACACAGTATTAGCATAGGATCAATTCAATCAACCACTCTGGATATAAAAACATGTTTAAAACTGATCTTGGGCTCAGGATTTATGTCCAGGCGCTGTATTTAGAGGGGAAGGTCATTTGTTTTGCTGGAGGCAGTGGGATACTTAGAGGATGTGGCGAATGATTCAGGTAACCAGACTTCTCTGAGTAGCGAGAGTGAGTGACTCATACTGGAACCCTATTGGTGTGACCTCACCAGAAACACCAGTCACACTCTCCGTAGCAGCGCTAGCAGCTCTGTCCACGCTTGTGCCGTTACCATCTGTGTAAAGTACCCAGAGATAGAAGAGTTCCAGCTGTTACCTGCCCAGAGAGGTTGTAGTTGAAACCCAATTCTCTTGAGATTGTCCAGTTGGCGTGATCCTCTACAGCATTCATATCTGGGTACTTGACTGGACTACTGAAGTGGTCAAATTCCAGTTCCAGACATGGCGTTTCCTGTACAACAGACATTCACAGAATACGGCGACGAGGAATGCGTCATAAGATTGTGACATGAGCCAGGATCAGTTTACGCTGCTCATTTAAGACACAGATGAGTGGAAAATTAAGTTAAGGTAAAAATGACGGACAAGAACGAGCAGCTTGACTAATATGGTTTAGCATTTCTGTCTGAGGGTGACTAAGGCGCTCGCCCGGGTTAGAATATGATGTCGTATGACGTTACTTCCCCAAACCCTCGACTGACCTTTTTTACTCTGTATGGAATCTTGACATGATAAATTACAGGAGAGGGAAAACAAGTCCTGGATCTTTCATACCTTATTGGGGTTGGACCCTGTGACTCCTATGGGGTTGAGGAGGTCTTCAAGACCATGAGGAACAGGCCAGAGGTTGAGGGCCATCTTGTTAGCCACCAGAGTGTGAGTGTAGTCAAATAAGTTGATGTTGCCCCAGGCCAGTGGACAGTGCTCCTGCAAGGACACAGGCGACAACAGGAAAGAGTGAGACAAAGAGAATGACCCGATGTCTGCAGGCGTAGTTGAGGTCAACACAGAGTGAGAATCTTGTTGAAACCCTTAGCCTAGAATAATTTGCAACAAACAACAAAGGTTATCAAATATGGGTGCACCATTCTCCAGATGTAAAGGAAAACTAGCATTTCCTTTGATCAATTCTTTCTCGTTTTTATGTGAAAGTGTGCATTTGCTAATTCCTACAACTCTCTTGTTTGAAGTTGCTACTCATACCATGAGCCATAAATAATAAATGGAAACAAAGTCTTGGCCTGATATCTTTGAGTTACGCATGAAAGCTCAAGATTGGGCCATTGCCCCACAGAGACCATTTCACAAGAATGTCATCAGCCAAGTGTTTCTAAAGGAATAATCAGCTTTTCTGAAAGTTCAAGCAGGATTAATTCAAGAGGGGTCAAGGTGGCACAGGAAGAGGTGAACTTTAGGCAGAAAGCTGAGCACTATCAGGCGTATCGTCGGCCCTGTTGTCAAACAATCTCACCTCCACTACTGCTACTGCCAAGGCTACGGCACGAGCCTTCACAAAGGCGAAGGAAATGTTAAGAGTGAGTCTTTACTAAGGGGCAGTGATGGAATCAGGTGATCAAGGGCAACTTGATGAGGCTGCCAGAGTTGCATGCAGACAGCCAGTCAAAATGCACCTATTTATAGTGAGTGCTGGAACAAAAGGGAGCTGTCGAGAGGTGTTTATCTTTAATTTAGGTGTGGCTTGAAAGAGCATCCGCTAACCTGACCTCAGCCTGGTATGGCACAGCAGGGGACAGGAGTAACCCCTGGTGTCCGTTACCATATCCATGTCTGGCATTCATTCTTCTCACTCACACACACATTCCCCCCCTCTCTCTCTCACACAGACTCACACAAAAACAAGAGTTTTATAGACAGGCACTCTGCTTTAAGTATCATGTGATTATCTTTAATTTACAGTTATCGCTTGGTACACGACTGATATGATTTATAAAACGCCAATATGAAATTAGGTGAGGTGGAGAATGAACTTTTTCAGGACATGTCATCAGTTTGCATAAGAGTGATTTTTTTTTTTTTTTTGGTCATGCATGAATGGAAAAGTCCCTCCTGCTGCTTGAGTTTCTGTTGATGTTTTTGGCCACCCACTGCTGATTAGCAATTAAACAGAACCAAAGATGATACCACAGCTCCCATTCACCTCGGTCACAAATACTCCACAGACTGACGCATAAAGTCGGGCTCATGTGCAAACACCTGCACATACACACAGGGTTAGCATGACAGCGTGCAGTCGGTTGAAGGTCATCTGTTGTCTGCTAATTTTAGACTGGGATAACTCCAGTATTGTCTGCCTATTTGTGTCAAAGCTCATCAAAATACCTTGACACATTTGTATGACTGAGTTGTTTATTATTAAGTGCCATATGCACCATTGGTACATATTCCATTCATTACTTAATTCAACTAATTTACTCCAGCAACCTTAAATGTAAATTCTGGATCTGTTTTCCATCCCTCCACATACCAGAAAATTCTATTTCACCATGTTTTTCACCTGAAATATTCTATCCACCAGGTTATAAATAATATATTGACAACTCCCTGAGTAAAATCATTCAGAATATGTGCTTCTGAACATGAAAACTTTACAAGCTAAATGTGTCACTTTTTACATGCCCTGGGCAAAAGTTGTTTATGCTTCACTTCAAAAAACAGCTTACTGAGACATTTCGTATTTTTGTGTGCCTGCGTCTTGACCAAGAACGCAGCTATAAATGTTGTGCTGAGGTCTTTCTCCGTTTTGCTTCCTATCGTACCTCCTTAGCTCCTTTCCTGCCCTTGACCGAGCAGATGGAGAGGCAGAGTCTGGCAGCACGGGGGATGTCGGGGATGTACATGTCATAGGTGAGCCACTCATTCCACCTAGACATAAAAAATGCAGGAGAAGGTGAACAATACAGTTTAGACCTACACGTACAGCGATTATCACAAGTGGACAGTGAATGCAAGGATATATTTAGTACAGACAATTTTGCATGTGCTTCTGGAGAGGTGTGAGGTGGACAAGCCTTATGTTTAACAGTAATGCGATACAGAAGTTTAGTGTTACTAGCCAGCACCTAACTGTTAAGACTACCTTAAACAGACAATGCAGATTGTCTAACACACTTTAACAGCAATAAAGTGAAAGTTTAGTCATCAGGGAACATAAATGTTGAAATGTTCTGCGGTCAGATACCTGGGATTAGAGCAGGGAACTCTCTGTGTGTTGACATTGTCACACATCTGTTCTCCTCCATGATAAATACCTGTCCTCACATAAATCTGCAAGAATACACACAAGTTTTGACAAAGAACAAAACAACGAAAGCCATTACATTGTAAGACAAAACTACCCACGTTTATTAGGATATTATATCATCATAACGAAACTCAGGAACCTGAAGATGGTACCACATACGAATTTAATGAGGCATGTGACTTATCCAGTCACTTTATGCTGGCCTCCTCAAATGAAGTCAAGCCTGTCAATCAGTGGTATATTGGCGTTCTATGGCATGGAGGACATCGGCTAACATGTTTCATATTTGCTTAGCTCTTATTTAAAAGGTTTTATAATCTTTATAAATGAACTCAGAAAAAAAAGGGACGAAAGAAAAAGTCAATCACGGGTGAAAGCTACAGAGACGTGGTCCTGTCAGAGGGAAACTGACCTTTGGACATCAAAATCTCTTCAGGTCTTACTTGAGTGCCAGTGGACATTTGAGCCAATTTTGAAGGAAAATAAATCCCTTGAAGTATTTTAGAGACATTGCATTGCCAAGATTGGGAGAGAGGTAGCATGCATGTGAGGTGATGGTGACCTTGCCCCCAGAATCTTTTCAGTGCATCTTTGGAACCCAGTGGACATTTCAGCTCAAGAGAGACAGCAAGCGATATCTTGTTAAGAAATATGGGGTGTGCGTACAGATCGACCGGCAACCCAAACCTATGGTACCTCTGGCCCACTGCGTATGCCCATGCAAACGGAAAAAACAACTAAAACAAAACAATTTATGTGGCACTGTTAAAGTCACCCTACTCCACTGTAAAGGTTCTGTGAAACAGGACACCAACCATCAGCATTTTAAAGCCTATAAATGTAAGTTTTATACTACAATTGGCGGAATATTCATGCATATTAGAAAATTTGCATTTTGTGCACATGCACTGCCGTCACATTGCCTGCTGAGGGAAACTTGACTAAATATAGTCACACTGTGAGGAAAATGCAGGGGGGGGGGGGACACTGCAAAAGGGGTCAACTCTTGTGAGTCATCATCATGACCACCATGTTTATGCAAACAAAAAGTGCAGAGAGCTGCTATTTGTAGTTTTCTGTTGAAGACATGATTTAATGATTTAAGGCCATGTATCAAAACTTCATATAAACATTTCATCACATTTTAATTAAGCAGTCATAAAAGCTAGAAATGTGATATGATGTTTTAAAACCATTTCATCTCAGCTCGAATCACTCAAAACACCAGAGCCATCAGAATTAAATTCACATGGTCTCTGTTCACATGACCTGGATGCCGCTTGTTTACACAGGAAATGTGAGTTATATGATGCCCAAGTAAGAGAAAAGTAATCAAAAACAGCTTCAAAAATAATCACTAATTAACTTTGGCGAATTTAGTAAGCAAGAGTTCTCTTGTACTCGTGAATCTGAAGAAAATACAAGAAATCACTCAGAGGGTCCTGGTCTACTGCATTGTGTTTACTGGAGTGTGAGGACAAGGTATCAGACGGTGGTATACTCCTGTTAAAACTGTGCATGCCCACCTTGTCTATGTCCCTTATATTGACGTTAACATAGGTGGCACACAGGATTCGTATTCGCAATGTTCCGTTGATGGCCCACAGTGACTTAGCAGCTGCCTCGCCATTCATATACGACGTTGCCGTGGAGATGCGGCGAGAGTATGACGGCATGACGAAGTTGTCTGTAGGCAACTGGGTGTACAGGCTGTCCTTAGCCATTAGCATCAGGTTAGGCATCCGGCCCAGCATGATGCAACTACGGATATACTAGAAGGAGAGACACAGAGGGAGAGACACACAGGAAAACCCTACAATGATGGAGTTGCACAGTGCGCAAGAGTCCTCAATGGTGCCTCGCGTTCATTCTCCAGGAGGTGCTGAGTGACTGCAGAGGAAACAGTGACATTGTCCACATCCCCTACTACTTTCTACTGACTCTGAGTTGTAACTAATTACAGCGTGCATGAGCAAATGGTTCCAGTGTTGAACACTAGTATCTGTTAAAATACATCAGCAAACGTTGCCTTTTATGGATTCTTTCTGGGGGTTTTTTAAGTCTTGAATCAGCAAATCAGCTAAAATCACATCTGTCAACAAAGCAACATTATCACACAGGACCTGTTATGATTTCTGTCACATTCACGTTGCGACAAAGTTGCTTATATTAAACCGAGGCCAAGTTTTCAAATAATGAGGTGATTTAAACATTTTCCCTTTGAGCAAGCATCTCTACACGGACGCGACTGTATAAATAGATTCCTTACCTTATACTGGCTAATGGGGTACTTTTCCAGCAGATACTCATCACAGCCACAAACTTTGAGGATGTATTTACCCTGGTATTCCTGCACACACATTTTTAGCTGCTCGGGGGAGAGCAGCATGCTGCGTGTCTTCTTACGAATGGCCTCTGCAATCACCTTTATGACAAAGATACAAACAGTCTGTTGCACTGCAGTTCAGGAGATTCTATTTTTGCTCACTGAGTGGATGTGCTTTCAGTGTTTGAAACCAATCTGATCCCTTCAATTTCCTCAGCTTGAATGAACCAATTACGGTGGCGTACAGGAAAGCTGTCATGAATGATTGATGCTCCTCATTTTAGTACATACCTGTTCAGGCACACAGTCGTGGTTGATCTTTAATGTGTATTTTTGTTTGTCGTTGTTGGGAGAAACTATCACCCAAATCACAACAATAATTTGACCTGGGAAAAGGCAGACAAAGAGGTTGACCGGGAATAAAAGATCAATAGATCAAATTTTACACAAGCAGCAAGAAACAATAGCCAGTCTTTAATTATTCAAAGGTCTGAGGCTATTGCATCGAGTAGTCTGCATCTGGTCTGAGTATTGTTGTATTAGCAAACTCGTCAATGCATGGATTGCCTGACTCATTGGTTTCATCCATTGTTAAGGCTGACTGGTAGATAGATGACGACGTTCACTTGTTCCTCTTGGTTGTCTAATAGTGCTTCGCATGGGTTTTATTTTCTGAAAAATTACAAACACAGCTTGGCCAAATGGCCACAAAGACGCATTTCAATTTCCCAAAAACAGTGTTTCTTTCAAATGAGGTCACCCCGAGTACGATGCCAAGCAGCCCCAAGTTAGATGCCAAACACAACAAAAGAATCCAACAAAAGTTGCTGCCTACCTTTGTCCAGCTTGCTGTAGATGTGTTTAGGGAGTTCCTGTGTGGACTCCACATTGGGAGGGTAAACATACAGGGCCCTACTGTGGGGCCCGCTGGCATCTCTCAGCTCCACGGAGTCTTTACAAACATTCAGGATGTTTCTCCTGAAGTCCTGAACCTCAGGGTCCTTCACCAGGTCAAACTCACAAACTGGCATACCAATGGCAAAGCCTGACGCAATAGAAGCAAAGCCGGTTGAATTGAAGGTGCTTTGAGCTGGATTGCTCAGTGTAGAGATGCAGTATTATGCCATTCTTTCCTTTAATTATGACATAATGAATACAAAAATCCTTTGAAACACAGAACAAATGTAAACAGCTTAAGTATGTCAGGTAATCCTTTAAAGAAAAGCTCAAAACAAGAGATTTAACTTGCTTCTTGAAAAACAGCTAGCAATTTAAAGGCTAGTTTGAAAAAACAGTCAACATAACACATTTAAATTCCTCGTGATAATGACAGAAAATGCAGTTTCCTTATTTGAAGAAAATCTCACCAATCTCTCTGTTAAGGATCTTTTCCTCTCTGTTGCCAACTGGTTCAATGACCTTCAGGAACGGCTGGAAAAGTCTGAGGTCACAGAGCCTTCGGGTCTCATCGTAGAACTCCTCCCGCTCAGCTTCCTGCAGGAAAATTACCTGTCCACTATGAAGCTTTCCTTTCCCCATGAAAGTCAACAGCGAACAGATCTTCTAAGAGCTAAATATCTTCACACAGGTGCGGAATGGATGTTTTGGAAAAGGCAAGGGTTGATTCTAATCGGAGAAATGAGTTTCCTACTGCTGTTCAGCTAGGCTGCTGATTTTTTTTTTCTGAATCCTTAAATTACAACAAACAATAAAACGGAGGTAGGGTATAGCAAATGTGTTCCCTTTACCTGAACATTACAGGAAAAATACTGGAAAAGTTCTTTATCGCAAGTACAGCATCTAATAAGTCCAAGAGAGCCGATTTATTCTTAATAGGAAAACCCCCTTTTTTCCTGCTATCCCAATGCTGATTGTATCGTCTCACCTGTGTAACACTGACAAAGATGTAGGAAGTCTCCTCCTGTAAGAGGTGATGGAGGGGATATTTTCTGGCCTCCTTGAAAAGCTCATGTTTGATGGTAATGAGCGTGGCCTCACGCAGACACTCCAGGGTCAGGATCATCCCATTGGGCAGCAGGCAATCCACCAGGATCCTGCAGATACACAGAGTTTTATAAGATGGTGATGAAAACATCCTTTTCCCTCTTCTTTTAGGCTTTAACTCTGTCATGGTTGTCTTCACATTCAACAAGAAATTCATGAATAATAAATTGAAAATCCAAGGCATACCACAATAAGTTGGCAGAGGAAACTTTTATGAAACCTTTGAGAATACAGTCTGCCCGTGTGAGGAAACCGCCTCTTGATAGTCTATGGGGTTTTTAAGCTTAAGATAATTCTGCATCCAAACCATATTCAGCATGTCAGACCTGGGCGGCATCAGGTGGATCCCCCATAGCTCCCCTGAGGACGGTCTGGGAGGCATCCTCCCCCCCTCTGTCTCCCAGCTCAGTCACACGGATTTGCAACCTGAAAGATAAAATTAGGTTCAAATAAAGATCTGGCCCTCAGTGATCAGAACAGGCTGGATGAGCTGCTGAAGCCATCCAAACGTAAGAAGCTTGGTGAAAGTGTGCTGTTCTGACCATGAATGTAAGTTTGTATACCACCCAAGTGAAAAGGATTTAATAATTCCCACGGCTCCACTGGGCACCGAGACAAACTTGCAATTACCGCCTAAGAGCAGATGAATTAATAGAACCAAAACATAAAACAAAAAATAAAATTAGGCTTATGTTGGCTCTTTCTGGTAAAGGGAGTTGCCAGTACTGCGCGGTGAAACTGTGAGCCCGTCTGCTTGTCTTGGCTAAGACCGAGCTGCCATCAAGCTGCCGAACTAAAACAGGACCAGTAACTGTGTCGGTGCATCTTATCAACAGACTGCATTCACTGTCCACCAGGCCAGGATTAAAAAGCATGAATTTACTCCCATGTAAGTAATCACCACTAAAACCCACTACACACATCAAGAAAGCAAGCGTGCATGAAAGTCTACACGTACAAAATTTAAAGGTCATGGAGGAAAATCTCGGTGCTCATGCATTTTAGATTTAAGTACTGCGCCCATCAGAATGGATATCTAACTGATGAGAGAGACAAAAAGCCTCCCAATCGTCTCCTGAAATAAATCCGAAACAATCACACAAATCACGTCTAATGGTCCCAGCGCACTAGATGTGGTGTATGTTACAGTTCTGGGTCAAGCTTGCTCCTGATCAACACTACCAGAGTCTGCAACAGCGTTTCCCTGCTTGTGTGACAGCGGTTTCAGAGTACCACATGAAAATTATCATAGCCAGTTTGCTCATCTAGATGAGTGAATTCTACTTTATAACTGCAAAATTCTAAGAACAAACCTCTCAGAACCTTTGTGAAAGTATAATGATAAAACTTCCCCTTCATGCTGTACGAGCAATGACTGATTATAATAATAGTGTAGTACATGCTGTAAGATCATCTATATTTAGAACGCTGTCTCATACATTTTCCAATCCTTTTATTTAGTAAAACACTTGAGTCTGGAATGACACTTGTTGTCCGTCATCATATAATCCAGCAGCGGCATGTGGCAAAACGCATCGATGCTTTCAAAGAAAGACGTGTAGGACGATTAGGACGTGTAGGACGTGTAGGACGATTTAGGCATCCATCTATCATGTCACTGAACTTCCTGTCTGAACACGTGACGCTAAATCCAAAGAGAAAAGAAGTTTCCAGGTTAAAAGTGCTTAACTGATGCTCGTTAGGGGAAATTAAATGGCCAAGCGCTCTCAGCCCGTGTACAAGTGGTTTATTACCTCGTGTTAACAGCCAGGGAGACCGCTCAGTCTCAGTATGCAGTTAAGATCAGAATATAGCTCAAAAGAAGTTTTATCATGAATTTAACAATGTCTAATATTATCATTTTAACATGCCCAAATATCAGGTTTTACATATTTACCATCAAAACCTTCCCCAGCCTGAGCAGATAAACATGGACAGCAGTTTCAAGACGCGTTTTTTCTGAATCATTCAACAGCATCGTGTGTTGCATTCAGCCCTGAACATTAATATCCAGCGTCTGTAAGGCTCAAGTTAGGACGACGACCAAGATCTTTTTTTTTTTTCCAGAGCAGTAAAATTCAGAAATACCAATGAGTCTGTGTACTTCTACTCTAAACCTCCAGTGATTTTCAGTTTTAGAGCATTTTTATCAAAACTGAAAACTGGCCAAGAAAACTGAGCAATCTTTTGCCAGTCACCATTAGCTCATTGCGTCGTGGTCAACTGGAAAATAAGTGATACAGCCATTTCAGACAGATTGCTCACATCCAACACTCATAAAAACAAAAAAGTGACTCAACAGCAGATTGAGACATTCTGATGAGAAAGTATGCTTGCGCATATATTTGAAGAAATTACAACATTATGGCTTAATTTTTAGCTAATTTATGGTTCATAAACAAGTCCCAAAGAGCAAGCAGGATGAGAAGTCACAATGTTTACTTTTGTTTTTATGTACACGCAAAAATATGAATATCATGTTATTCATGTTCTGAAAATACCGAATTCGATAAATATCAGCCAGAATCAGCTGTAAAATATCAGCATGTCAGGAAATGACAGAAAACACAGTATTGTGAATCCCTACTTGTGTTGTTTCAACAAACAATTCACAGTAAAATAGAACTGTTAATTTCACCCAACTACAGCAAAACGCAAGGTTAACAGATGATTCATAAAACATCTCTCGTTATCAAAACAAATGATTGTACCCCTCATGACACCTTGTTTCAAATTTAAATATTGCTTTCGTATCCCCGAGCAGTACCCGAGATTCCAGGTCAGTTTGAGTGGTTCTGGCACTGAGCTCAGCTGCACACTTCTATATTATTAAAGATGCCTCGGGGCGGAACCCTGGCATGCTGGTGGGTTTATGGGTGCCTTGACACCTATAGCGTATTTGCTCCAGTGGAGAAGTGCACGTAAACTATGCAGTATATCCACTAAAAAAGCTCCAGGATTGTAGTATACCCCTTAAAAGTGTGTAAAGGTATTTATCAAAGTGGTTGCTAGACAGAATTTTCACACGGTCTGATTGTCGTCACACACAAAACCGGGAGACAAAGATCTACGCAAATGTCGCCTCAATTGATATAAAACCATCTGCAAATCTAAGCCCCACAACCATGCAAATGAAAATGATTAGGAATCACAGCGTACGGCTTCAGCTACCGACACACACACACACACACACACACACACACACACACACACGAGAGGTTTTCTAAAGTGCTGAGCAACTAGACAAGTTCCTCTCAGAAACTTCCCTGTAGCAATGGTCAGAGTGCAACAATGCTGCGGTAGCGACGTCCTGTATCAGATTCAGAACCCCAAAAAAGGCAGATGATAGCAACAAGTACACAATCAGTCAGACGATCAAGTGTAGAATCGTAGTCTGCTTTTACAAAAAAGACAAAGAAAAAAAAAAAGATTTCCCCTCCCAAGAAATAGATGCAGAGATTTTATCTGAGCTGAGGGACTTGATGCTATGTCACAACAGAATGGGAAGGCAGGAAAGCTGCTGTTCAAAGAAACGACTCATTTGCATAAAAGCGGAAACTTTAAATACTTGTTGAGTCACAAACTAACATTCAGTCAAGATTCTGACAGTAAACTGATGACTGAGGAAGTGAAACAGCATGTCTGGCTCTGTAAGACGGACGAGAGACAGAAACAAGTCTAACAGCTTTTGGAATAAAAGCAAACTTATGTTTGTTTGTTTTGCATACGGGAATTTTAAACCATCTCTGTTTGGGACCATTCATTTTCTTATGTGGTGTCTTGAGAATGTGCCTGTTGCAATCGGAACCTTTTATTTTGCCAATAATTTGCAAGTGATCTCCATGCAGTTCATTTTTCTCTAGAATTGGGTTTGTTGTATGAGAAAAAAAACCCACAGAAAACAAAGGACGTGGATCCTAAATCCTGTGGATTCCTACCTAAAAGCCAAAATCACTGTTGCAAATCCTCCACTGCCACAGCCTTACTCACTGTTACCGTTCTGGTGAGGGAAATATTTCCAACCAGTTTGCCTGAGATTAATGATTCAACTGTGACACACACACACACACACACACACTCACTCACTCACTCACTCACTCTCTCTCTCTCACACACACACACACACACACACACACACACAAACATGCATACAAACACTGAATACTAGAAAAACAAACGACACAAAAAAACAAACCCCATGAGGATTTCTGCGAGCTGTGACCCTGATCAGGATGCAGCTAAGCACTTTAGGACAAAAAAGGAAGCTCCCCCACAACACAGGATGTGGGGAAGTGGGGGAAACATTGGCTGGGACACAAACTTGCTTTGAATTCAGAGGCACATCTCCACAACAACTAACAGGGAGTTGTGCGGACTTGGAACGGGAGGTCTGTGAGCTACGCTTCCTCTCAGCTTTATTAATTTGTGGTTAAATGCGGGTATAGCCAATTGCAACACGTCACACTGTTATGTGGTTTCAAGAAAGACAAAACAAAAACAACTGTGGAAACACTGATTGATTTCAGTTTTAATTTGCCACCTAACATGAGCTGAACTCTTGATGATGAGCGCTGCAACTGAGAGAAAGAGAGCAATATAAACAAAGCAGAGGTGAGTGAGCAGGGGAGAGGAGACGGTGATGGATACCTCAGACAGCAGCCCTCCTACTTCAACGATGGGACCGTTCCACCCTTCATGTTTCAATCCATCTTCACGCTGCCACTGAAATATGTGACGGGAGGAAGAGGAAATTAACACGCTAAACAACAATCTATCACAACACCATCACAACAGTGGCTAGCAGCAAGCTAGCTAAGCGGTTGGGAATGACAGACCAGAGGTGATGGCTACAAAAACAGCTCTTGGTTTAACAGCGAACCAACATTTAATTATGACTTAAAATACTGATAATTCACAAACAGCCACTCCAAGCTATTCGGTGTTAGAGATACTTCACCGTAACAATAATTATTCAAATCGATTTGATGATGGTTAGCTAGTTTTCCTCTCACCAGCTAAAGGCTAATACCGAGTCTGTCATTACCCCCCACCCCCCACCGTTGGAAAATACAAATAAGAATTAAGACAAAACTCCTGTAGAATGTGGCTGAATAAGCCTACCCTTTCCAGTTGGTGTCAATCCAGCCAAATGTATGGAGATGCTGGGCTATCCCCGGCTAACACCAGTTAGCAAGCCGTCCAAACCCCTCCAAGATCCCGGCGGCCGGCGAAGCAGCCTGTTTTCCCGTGTCTATCCGTGACAGCAGCCGTTACTCCACATTGGAGACGATCCCTTCTTGCAAACTGTTGCAATAAATCCGGACCGGCATGTCCAGTCGAAGGGGCCCCAGACCGGGGATGTTGTGAGCAGCCGAGCTACTGGTCGACTGGCCAAGTTGTCTTGCTGCAACAATGCAGCCACGCTGTCTGTCTGGTGAGGGCCCTTCCTACCTCCCTCCCACACACACACACACACACACACACACACACACACACACACACACACACACACACACACGCACACACACACACACACATAAACACGCACACACACGCACGCACACACACACCAGAGTGGAACTATGGGTATGATACAACAGTGACATGCCACCTCAACTATGTGTCACACTAACAATTCATTATTAGACCCAAGTATCCAAAAGGTTGAGCATCTCTGTGATTAGATAAGATTTTTGATTCCAGATAATATAATTACTATACTACAATCTCTGGAAATGGTATAGAATCAGGAAATGTATACAATGAAAGTGTAAAAATAAAAACAAAACTGGTGTGGCAAAGAACATTTAGACAAACGTTTCGAGAAAAATCTAAATTACATTAAACAGGTCACGAAATGCAACGTTTCAGAAAAACAAAACTGTATTTCCTCAGTTGTTGTTCATCATCTTAGATGTAATTCCTCCAGATGTAAAGGAGACGTAGTTTTTTTCGTTTGTACATTTGTCCTTCCCTTTCTTGAATCCATGATATCTCACGGATGCCTTGTGGGATTTTTTTTTTTTCCCCTTTCAAATTTTGGCTCAAACGTCTGCAGGGACCCAAGGATGAGTTCAAAATATTTTGGTGGTCAAAGGTCAAGGTGACTACCAGGAACACTCTGGGGAGATCTACAACCATGATGCAGTATTTTTAATCTTAAAAAGTATTTTGTTTTCAAAGGGTCATTGTTTGTTTGTTTTTCTGATATGTTGACAAATGTTCTGTAGGTCTGCTTTTTTGTCACCTGTCTGATTACCTGCACAGTTCAACGAGCGAAGATGAATGACGCAATTTCTTTTTTTTCTTTTTCTTTTTTAGCCTCATGTCACGTACCTGCTACATGTCAGGGTTAGTGGAACATTGTGGTGCTGCAGACGTGATGGTCGTCTTCTGGGGATGCACAAGGAGCGTATCGTTTTTATACAGACCTCAAACATCAAATTATTATTCCTTTTGAAATGGGGAAAGTCATATTGCAACATCTGGGAAAAAAAACAGCTGGATTGTGACGAACATACATTATAGATTCATACACGAATGTGCATGCAAAATAAGAACCGATATTGTTAAGTAGTACAGGTTCTGTAGCGTTACCAGTTCTCCCATTCCTGGGAATCCAAAAATGGAATTGGAGAATCCATAATATAATTTATTAAATATGATAATATCAACTTGTCAGTTCCCATCCCAAAGCATGCCAAAATAGAGCATCAAAAATGTAATAATTAACAAATGAGCGAATTTCAATGTATTTACATGGAATTATAGGAACAAAAATGTACACTATAAACAGCAGAGCAACATATTAAATAGGAATACAGGATTTTATCCAAATATCCAATATGCTGATTATTTTTTTTTCTATTGATTTCGCAAAAACTGATATTTACCAGTGATGATATTATCAGTATAAAACCAAGTTTATATGCTATACACACTGAAGGGGGGGGGGGGGGTAACATTTTTCTTCATTTCCACATTTCGAAAAGAACTCATAAATAATTAACATACAGATGTTTCTTCATCATTGATAATTTTTTAAAATGACAAATATCTGCTGATATTGATGGTTTGCTGAAATGATTGTGCATCCAAAAATAGATACAAACAACAGGAAATATAGAATTAGTGGGGAGGGGGTTAAATTAAGTGTAAACCTGTACAACTATTTGGCCCCTAATCATCATCCTAATGTATTTTAAATTTATTTTTAATTTGTCTCTTCTTCTTTTTCTTCTTCTTCTTCTTCTCTTTTTATATCATTCTCTGAATATTTAATGAAGACTTTCACCTTCCATCCAGACCAATTAGAGCCTCATCGCCAGCAGAGAGATCGGAGCACCACAGAAGTGTAACATATTTATACAATGTGTCATGATTACCACCCATGCAAATCAACAGCGGTGGCATCGGAAATGGACCGTACCAACGTGGAAGGGGGCGCCCGGTGAGCCTCGTCAGCGTGTATCTCCTACAAAAATCCAAATCTCTCTCTGTTTCAACATCCCGGTGGACTTTTAGAAGAACGACACAAACGAGGCGAGTTTACCGCCTGTGTTGGAGCGCGTCTGCCCTTCCTTGCGTGTCGCTCTCCTCCCGGGATTCACCCCTCCGGTGAGCACCGCGGTGTCTGAGCGTGTGGCTGGGACTGTCATCCAGAACTGGCCGCCCGGTTTTTTTTTTTTTTTGGAGAGAAGAAGTTGGCAAAGGGATGTGACTGCGATGATGGCGCTTCAGCTGAGGAACGGAGATGCAGCGTACTACCAGAGCGCGGAATACTGCAGGAATTACACTTCGCCGCCTGTCGCCTTTGGGGACAGCAGCCATTATCTTTCCCGTTTGCCAGGTAAGGAGAGGCAGTCGTCCGGCTGTCAGCAGTTTTATCCGCTGATGTGCAGGGATGGAGACAATCCAACCAGGCATGAACAAATACAGACGGAGGTGGATGTCAAACCGGTACCGCCGCTAATGTCATTTAGAGGTGTGCACGCATCTGCTGCTGCTGAAATCTGGGGTTGACGATTGTCTCTTACAGTGGAGCTCCATATAGATCATATTCCAGGGAGAGTCCAGGCTTGAGTCGATGTCCTACTGTAATTTGAAACAGTTTATAGCCTCAAAGCAATTTCATCTCCCGAGTATTTCAGTCACTCAGGAGGTTCGTTGTCAGATACGAGTGGAGAAATAGAAACTAAACGGCCTTCGTTCTGCTTTCCTTGATTGGCTTTGCTGCTTTTATCTGCACAGCTGATGGTGACATGTGGCAGTTACACAGTAAGTCTTCATTCATTCATTCATTGCACCTCCTCGGTTGCTGCCAACACCGGCTTCTCAGCTGGTTTTTGCCTGCTAAAGGCCAGGATGTTATGTACACTGTTGCAAAATGTCACCTCCTAATCTCCCTGTCATCAAATAGTCACCTGTCATCATCACTCTGATTTCAACCCAGAGATACAGACTCATGCACATGTGACTTGACTTGGACTTTTCCTCCAGAGACTTCAGACTTGGAATCAGGCATTGGGACTTGTGAATAATCTTAATTTGGCACTTAACCCCTCTCCAAAAAAAAAAAAAAAAAAAAAGAAGTCTGTTTTTCTTTTCAACTGCTCAGAATTAGTTTGAGCCCACAAAGATGTTTGTTCCCTCCTGGATTACATCTATGTGACTCCCAAGAACGCGACCGCTTAAAGAGCCAGACACTTATATTTAGCTGCTGGGCCGAGCACGGCGGGCTACGGCAGAACTGTCCAAAAACATCCATTTACACACTCTCCAGTGCATCGTCTGGTATAATCCACGTCTTCATTATCCAACCGTATGTTCAGTAATCCACAAACACTTTGATCAACTCTCCAGTTGAGCACTATCATGAAGGAGAACCCGTAGGTCATAGTTTTTTCTGCATCCGCATAGGTCAGTCACTTAGTCATGTGAAGTGTAAAGCAATACCAGAAAAATGGGTTTGGACTTTCAAGTACACACAAGCAAGTTTCTCGCTGTTGTTTTGTAGCTGTAGCTGTTTTTAGCTGTTAGTCACCATTAGTTTCAAGCGAGCGCTACACATGACTGGTATCCATCCTGGAGTCACAAAGAAGTAATGCAGGAGGGAAAAACGTCTTTGTGAGCTGCAGATATCTATTTATGAGTAACAGAACGGCAAAAAAAAGAAACAAACTACTACTTGGGTGAAGTATCATTTTAATCTGAGGGAATACATGTTGAAGGTGTAGTTCAGCTGCATCAGACTGCTTTTAGAACGAATGATCAACAGTAATGATCATATCGATAACAGTCAGTTAAACTTGTTAAATTATTAAAGTACTCGCAACGCTTGATTCCTAAAGGTTGTTTGTCTCCCTGCTTAAAAACTGGCTCGTCAGAATGACAAATAAGCGACGGGTTGGCCTCTCTGTCGATGAGGAGGAAGGGATGAACTAGAGTAATAGTAGCCTTACACATAGCTGAGGTGACCGAGTCCTTGAAGTTAAACAGCATTCACCTTATGTTAATAATTAAAGTTCATCCAGCAGTTCCTTATGAGCTCTTCTGCAAGAGCAAGTTTGAACCTTTGGTGTTTTCAAAATAGCCTTTAGCCATGAGAGGTACAGTAGTGAAGAGTACAGTAAGTGAAGTGTGAGTACAGTGAGATACTTGGTCCTTGCAGCTCTCTGCTCTTGTTCACTGCCCAGTGAAGCAGACGGAATAAGTGCAGGAGGCATGTGCTTCTCATCGCTCCATAATTGATGTGACGCAACGAAGAACGGCAAGAGAAACTCCAGAGAAAAAGAACATGCGGCCTATTTAGAGATTCTCAGTGGAGGCCGTGAGATTATCAGTCTCCAAGACAGCAGGATTAGATTGTCTCCCTTTTTAAACCAGCAAATGTAGAACTCTGACAAGTGATGGAGCATATTTAACCTCTTAGTTTAGGAAGTTTCATTTAAAAGAAAAGTGCCGTTTATTCATTTAACTAACTGCTGAAAAATGTTCCTTTAATTATACCTTGCTTTCTGCATTAGAGCAACATTACGTAAGCCTGCTTTTGCATTGCAAAGTTGATGTTGTCCTCTCTAAAACCTAGAATGCAAAATGAGTCATGACAAAGGTTTTCTGGCTGTGCAGCAAGGTCTGTGTCCCTAGTAGCCTCTGGTTTTTGGGTCTAGATCTGGGTCTCCGAGGGAGAGGAGGAGGAGGAAGCTGACCTTGGCCTAGCTACATTCTGTTGTTTTGATAAAGATAAAGGTGGAATAAAAGAAAGATTTAGAGGCAAGATTTGTCATGAAAAAATAAATCTCCTCCTCCTTACTCTGTTACTTAGATAGACTGAGATTCTGTGGGCAATCGATGCTAATTACCCTTCCTTCCACCAAATAGTGAATCAAAACAGTTCCATAATCAAAGTAAAATCCTAAGAATAAATCTTAAGAGGAGGCATTGTCATAATTCAGGTTTTTAATCACGATAGGGTGTCAAAACAAGGGCAGGTTGGTCTTTACTTTTAGACAAAAACTGAGAAAAAAAGCAAAAGTGAAACAAGTTATTTACTGCCATGCACGCACATTGTATAGACAAGCATCGTCCCACCCTGCACTCAACCTCGCGCTGGTCCATAGGATACAGGAAGGAGGCAGGAAGGCTTCAAAGCCATTGATGCTAGCACTCACACTTGGCCCGGTCGCCCTCTACTGTTCTGAAACACGACTGTCCCTCCTCCCCTCACCACCGCCGCAGAGACCCTGCACTCCCTCTGCTAACATTTTGGCTGGAGTTCCACAGGCCAGGCTTTACATTTCACAGTCACAGGAGTGAGACACAGCGGTTGTAATCTTGCATGAGCTGGACGAGAGTGAAAACGCTCTACCGTGTCAAGTTGTCAAGTTTGGTCGAACATTCAGCGAAGGAGGGGAGGACAAGTGAAAGACAAGCAGCAATATGTAGTGCTGTAGCTGCTGGAGTTAGCTCACATACTAAGCTGTCCATGTTTGTGCAACTGTACTGAAAGAACCTTCCAGCTAGACTTTGGGGGACAAATGTGATCTGGCACGGTTCAGATTGACCAGTGGTTGAGAGAACCCGTGTCTTCACCGGAGCACCTGATTTGGTCCGGATGCGGCCTTAATCTCAGACCTTTTCGGGAATAAAAAGCCGACATATTCCAAAGAGTTTTGTAGGTTTATCATATGTGTACAGAGGTTTGTGTTACAGAGGGTCTTTCAAGCAGGGATCGTCAGTCAGAGCTGCAGTGTATATATTTTGCTGAGACCATATAAAATGCAGCAAGTGTTGTTTTCCTCCAACATGACTGTAGTCCTTCGTCAGGGTGCTGTGTAGTGGTACCTACATGTAACTGTGCTTTAAAAGTGTCACTTACTGATGGAGTTCCACTTACGAACAGATGATTTATTGCTGAGGTTGAGCTCAGGTTTCTCAGGAAAACAGCCTTTAGAGCCTTGACATCAGCCGCTGGATGGAAATGGACCCTTAATGAGATATTCCAGCTGTGTGAAAGAGTTCTGTTGTATGAGATCGTAGCCGTCAACTCAGACGAGGGTCGGTGCAGAGTCTGTTTGAACGAAATTTTGAAACGTGTTTGTGATTGAGCTGTCGTGATGAAACTTATACTCCAAGTTGATGATGTAGCAGTAAGATATACAGCAGTACGTGTGTGACTATGAAGGAGAACAAGCCCAGCAGGAGGAAGTACTGCACAGGGACGCTGTCAAAAAATGAGTTGAGAGCAATAACCTCCAGCATATTTCACATTAGCTGTGAGATGCACATAGTTACATAATCTATTTTGTGGTTGCACAGTGTGTCCTCTGAACTGCTTAGTGGGCCATTTGAAGTCAGAAGGGTCAGCTGTCCTTTTGGCCAGTAAATTATATGACATTAAGGTTTCTGAGCAACCATAAAGCTGATGATGATGCGACAGTTGATACTTGTGCAAATTCATCTGTTTGTGGACGGCCTTATGTTTAGTATTTGGGGGGGGTGACGGATTTTACAACGGGGGGAAAAGGAAACTGTTACGAAAACGGGCACATATGACGTCTAAACTGCACAGCAATATTTTAGTCATCCACGTTCATTGAAACACCAAACCTGAGGTCAGAGCTGGGGCCAGGAGACCATGTTCAAGGTCAATGAGTGCCTCATTGTGGGTACCTGACGTACCGCACTTGACCATCAAAGGGGCACATTTCCCACTAATGCTTAGTACTTCTTACTTTCAACTCATGAAACAAGTTGAATTATGGAATTCCTAACTCAGGAAGCAGCCTATTTTCTATAAATGCAGACCAGTAGTTTTGGTTAGCATTTAATATTCCCATGATGTCACAGGAAATGGAGGTCCAGACTCCAGTATAATGTGGCAGTAATGCGTCTGAAAGACTAGTTGTGGTTGGTGCTGCTGGTCCCTGCGGCCTTATGTCCCCACCTCATGTTGAGTTTTGCAGATGGATGTCTCCGTACTGGTTAAACATGACATGCTGTCGGGGATGTGAGCTAACATGCACACTGAGCGGGTGCACAGAGATATCAGCGCCAGTGCTGGGGAACCCCGTGCTGCTTTCTCGTTCTCTGACCATCTGCAGTTGTCCCCGTAGTGGCAAAACATTAGATGCACCATTTCTTTTATAATTGTGCGTTAATCTACGCTGTAGGTTTTGGCATTGGAACACATGGCTGCGTACCAAACACTGCAGCCTGACATGCACCTCCCTTGTGTGCCATCAGCACGGATCGCAACAGCTGTGCATGGTCCACCTCTTACACATTTCTACACTCTGATTTCCACGCCATCACCTCCTCTCGTCCAAGCTCTTTTTGGAGTTTGGTTTATTTAAGGAAAATGTACATGTTGCCCAGCATTTATGAGCCCAAACTCCTCACTCAAACTATTTGTTCCATTTCAGCTGCAATTGTTGGAAGTACACAAAGAAGCTCAATGCAGCAGCACGGAAACCCTGCTGCAAAACACTGTTGATGTTGGCTGGCCATTTATGAACCATACATAGCCTTGATTTCAGTAGATTTGACCTGGGCCTTAAAACAAATAAATGTTTGCCCAAAGATTGTGATGCTGGTGTATTTTCAAGTGCTATATTTTCTGATAAGAAATTCCAGAGGAAATGCTAACCATGCATGACCGTTGTGAACTGTGAGAATTAGTTCTAGAATAAACCAGTTGAGTTGAGTTGAGATGTAGACCACAAAGGTGCCTCCCCGATCACTGCTGCACACACTGGTTTGAATGTTGGCGGCTGAAGACGGTAGCGTCCGGCTCTAGACTTTCTTTTGGCTCATAATGGTTTAAAGTAGAGAAAAATCCTCCTCTTTTACATGCAGTCAATGAACTGTGACATCCTCTTGTTTTGGTCTGTGGAAGAAGTTTGATGTGCTATTCGAGTTACTCCTCGTCGACCGCCGACTTATCGCTGACCCAGTCTGTGTTTATCACAAACAAATCACTGCTGCAACCCCTGGAGCCTGCAGAGAAAAAGCTCCCAGCCATGGCATATGCAAAAACTTTTATGTAGGACATGTAGAAGCACAAATAAATGCAAACGAGTAATGGAGCGTATATTTATTCATGTGAAACTGCTACACTGTTTAGGTTACGCTTCCTATACTGCTGAATCTGACAAAGGCAATCAGCTTGCAGTGCAGAGGATTTTAATAAGGTCAGTGCCTCTTCCAGCATAACTTTCTCCCGAGCTCAGCCTGGGTAGGTGACAGACAGGCATCAAGATAGACAGACAGACAAACAGAAAGACAGATGGACTGAGATCCATCAGCAGTCAGAAACAAAGACACTCCTAGTGTGTTATTTTGGGGACATGGATCACAGCCATTGGGCGTCCAACTGGATTCCAGATGAAAGCTTCCAGTGCAGTGAGTTTTAACACAGCTGTTGGCCTTTTACTGACCCCTAAACAATGCAAGTGCACGCGCACAAACACACACACACACACTCACCGACACGTTTGCTTAAGTCACTTGTGGGTTATGTACATAGACTGAAGATTCACCTCAACCACTATTTGCCAACCCTACCTACTGACCCAAACATCAGCATTCTACCAATCTGGAGATGTTTTCTGACGTACAGTCAGAGTGAGTCGTACAAACACACATGGACACACACCTTGATCTCATCTGAACCTCAAAGTAAGCTCTCACCCTAAAATTTAATTATGTGCACACTGGAGGCAGCCTTCAGTTTCCAACAGGGAGGCAAGTCCTCAGATTTATGTCCCCACAAACTAGGGGATAAAATAAAACTAACAAAGAAACTGAGAGATACTTATACACACACACACACACACACACACACACACACGCTCACCAATAGAGCATTAAAGTAGCAAAAATGAACACGTACACAAAAGCAGTGGCATTCAACAAATCATGATATTTCTTCCTGTTTTTCAGGCACACACACACACACACACACACACAGACTAGTCGAGTACTGTCACACTTCGGCTCTGATCTCTTCTGATCAGAGAGGCTTGAGGGTTTTATTGTCGAATGCGTGTGTGTGTGTGTGTGTGTGTAACATCCCATGTGCATGACTGCAGTGCTGCCGGCTCATCCTAATCTTTCTGATGCCCATTGGGGTGTGAAGCTCCTCAGTGTGAGAATGTGTTTCCATTCGGCCATCTCTTTACATCTCTTCTGCCTCAGGGCCTCAGCAAATACATGCTTTCTCATTCTCGTGTCTTTGTACATTAGTTATTCAGTTTTCACAGTCTTTTCTGAGTCTAACCCAGCAAAAATCCCATATACACCATATATGGATGTGTCCTGGGAAAATTAATATCTGTATTCAACCGTGAGCTGTGTAGCCCTTTATATTCCTTCCAAGGATTCAAGTATTGATTGTCAATAGGACCTGTCGGCTGAAGAAATGAAAGTAGTGCTAATCTGTATTCTCCGTTTTCTAACCCTGTGCACACAGATGTGCATTCAACCTCTGAAACCTCCTTAAATCTAGGCTGCCTTTACCTGAAGAAAGTATTCCTTGGACACACACACACACACACACACACACACACACACACACACACACACACACACACACACACACACACATGTCTGGATGTATCCCAAACTAGAAATATGCTCCAGAATTTTTCCATTAAGGTTTATGTAATATTTCTTATCCATATCTTATCAATGGATGAAATGGAAAAATAAGAAATCTTGGATCAGCTCTTAAATATGCCTTCATCCTCAGTGTCCCATGCAGCCGGGTAGTTTGCTGCTGACAGACAGATCAGATGAACAACACCAAAACGTAACCTTAATTGAAATAACAGGGTCATTGTGCCACCCCCTTCTTTCCAGGCCCAGAGACCATGTTGAAGCCTCCTCTCAGTCTCTTCAGCCATCCACAGCAGCCTTTCCAACACATGGACTCTCTGCACCAGCTGGGACCTCCACCAATGGTGCCTACGCAGCCCCTTGGCCCACCACCAATCACTCCTGCTCAGGCACTTGGGCCTCCAACCATGGCTCCCACCCAAACTCTAGGGCCCCCTCCCATCACTGCTACTCACACCTTAAGGCCTCCTCCCATTGGCCCTGCACACAGTTTAGGGCCTCCTCCAATGGTTGCAGCTCAGCCACTGGGGCCTCCACCAATGGCCCACACCTTGGGGCCCCCACCTGTAGACCACTCACAAGCAATGGTGCCTCCATCCATGGACCTCACACAACCATTGGGGCCTCCACCTCTGAGCCCTGCCCATGCACTGGTGCCACCACCTGTTGTGGCACCTGGAGCCAGCAGATTCTCCCTCCCTCCCAGTCCCCTTTCCTCCCCACTTGCTCCAGGCCCAGATACCTCACAGCTTCCTCCAAGGCCCCCAGGACCGGCCCTCATCCCAGCCCCAGTAACAGGTCTCATTCCTGGACCTGTCCCAGGTCAGGCAGCCCCAGCCAGCGAGCACCCCCAGGATGAGAGCTCCCCGCTTGGCAGGGAGGAGCAAGAGGACTCGCTGGGGCTGGAAGAACTGTGTAAACCTTTGTACTGTAAACTCTGCAACGTTACCCTCAACTCCGCTCAGCAGGCACAGGCTCACTACCAGGTCAGTTCAAGTAAACATACGCACATGTACAGGACATTCAGTACATAAACTATTAAAATACATATATTATTCAGGCCCCACTCTAGTCAGGATGTGTGTTCCTTCTTGTTGCTACAGCTGAATGTTTTGGCTTCGCTGTTTAGATCCCTCTTTCCCAACGACCGGGTCGTGACTCTCACGTGGGTCGCAGGAGATTCTTTTAGTTTGCCAAATATATTTGCAGAATTTTGTTTTTATGTTTATACCTGATTAAAACTGTGGAGCGTGTCTGTGTGCTGCCAATCACAGTTTTCAGCATAATTACATCAGATTTTGCACCCTGCAAAATGGATGTTTAGCTAATTGAAAATTCAAACAAACATCCAGGTAAAAACCACACAATAGCCTGCTAAATCCAGTAACATGCATCTATTTATTCTCATATATAAAGAATTTAATGTACGTAGTTTTAAAAATGTATGCACAAATTTGCTCTGCTCATGATTTATAGATAAGGCCTGCTGAACTGATTCACAACTGTTTTATCTTTTTAAAATGCGTTCCCCTGGAAACGCTGGTGTGGGATGATGTATGTGAAACATTGACGTTTTCATACTCGTTGACGTATGCTTTCTCTGTGCCTGGTGAGCTGAGGCCTTGGTTTGTGACATCATAAATAGTTTGGAAACCAATCCTGGTCCAATGGTCAGAATATCTTAAAAGTGAGTTTATGGTGAAGTCGAAGACTTCTTGTTCCCGGCAGTTAAAACCGATGTGTTAGACACTGGTGTAGTGATCTCAGCAGGCATTCAGCCAGAATGAGGTAATTCTAGTTTCTAGAAAAACTATATCAGACACAGAAAGAGTATTTTGGTACTCCTAACTCCAGGAGTTAATGGGATCTTCAAGATAACACAGAATCATCCTGTCTCCTCCTATATCTGTGTAGGGGAAGAACCACAGTAAAAAGTTGAGAAATTTCTACGCTGGCAGTCAGCAGCCACCGGCCATCAGGATTCCAGAAGCCCTGGAGGCGGCCGGCCAGACAGCCGTCAGCTCAGGATCCAACGACAGTGACGCAGGAAGGCAGGTCAGGAGCGAACATCAAGTCAGCACCAAGCCCCTGATTGATACGGTTGAGGGGGTGGGAGCTCTGCTGCTGAAGTAGACAATCTGCTGATAGAGGTTTTATCCCTCTGAGGAGGTGGGAGGGAACTGCACAGTCACTCTGCTTCATTTGTACCATTTTCATTTGCTCCATTTTCGTCTCTCGGAATCATTCTGGCTGCACTTGAAGCAAAATGAATACCACTTACCAAATAAAGCAGGAGTCTCTGTTAGTGTTCCTTCGCCGGTCGAGTCTACGAAAGTCAAGAAGAAACATGAAACAAGACAAGATGATGTGGAAATATATGGTAACGCTATAGAACACATAATTCATTAATAACAGTTAGTAAACCCTTATTTATACGCATGTATGATAAATTAGCTTTTCTTAAGCGTAATTAAACATTTATTAATGTGACCCTTATTAAGTTAAGAACATTTACCCCCTTGAGCAACATTCTACACGAACTTTTTCCATTTATCTTTGGTGTAACCTTTGCTGTTAACATAAACAACCCTTGCCAATGATTACTATGTACATGATGTTAATTAATGGAGCTACCAATTATATTCGCCATGATAAAAATCAGGGGGAGAAAAAAAATCCATTGTGCAAAGAATTCCCGTCTTCCTCCCTCGCAACCTAAACATCTCTTTGGTGTTGTTGTCACTGTTTTCTCCTCTCACCACAAAACACTGCGCTGCTTTGTTCCTGTGCCAGCAGGCGCTGTACAAGGGGGCCACCCGGGTCATCTTGGCCACAGAGAACGACTATTGTAAGCTGTGTGATGCCTCCTTCAGCTCGCTGTCAGTTGCACAGGCTCACTACCAGGGCAAGAACCACGCCAAGAAACTTCGCCTCGCAGAAGCTCAGCAGAACACCAATAACATGTAGGCCTACGGTGGTTCTCCTCTAGATGGAATGATGTACTGGTTTACTCGGTATGATTGAAAGTTGAATTTGAATTTTGTTTAACAGAACAGGTCTGCAGAGGACTCTTTAAAGATTTACCCAACAACCCCCCCCCCCACCCCTTTTGCAGGCACTTGGCAACAGTAGTAGGAGAAAAACTAAGCAACGGGGCTTTTTTATTTTTACCAAATTTTGTATCACAGACGCAAATCCTGAACACTCGGTCCAACATGGGTTGTCTTTTACTTGCTACCCAACAGTGCTGTTCTCATCTCATCTTGCCAAGCAGTTTTGTAAACAATGACTTTTTGTTTTTCATTAGTCTCCTTTACACAGCGGGATATTATGGCGCTGTTAAGCCCAGTCGTCTGTGTAAAAGTACACCAAGACAGAATGGAGGAACAGATTGTTGTGCCTCAGAGCCACCAGTGGCGACAGTCACAGCGTTGAATTAACTCGCATGTTCTTGCCACCGTTTGGATCGAATCAAAGTGACCGATTGAAGTCGTCTCTGTTTCAGGGAAGGCAGCAGCGAACCGAACCTCAGAAGAAACCGTAAAGATGGCAGCGAGTACAGGCTGGTGAAAAACCGCCGAAGCCCACAGCTTCCTGCCTCCATGCCAGGTGAGATGCAACTGCAGAGTCTGTGTTCGTTTTTCCTCTCCTATTCTTGTCCCCCCCGCCCTTTCATCGTTCATTTAATTTCCATTCAAATATCCCACATTTTAGCAGGATATTCAAGGGTCTTCAAACATTTTTGGCTCAGCTTTTTAGCGACGTCTTTCCCCAAGTTTGATTGCCGGTCCACCCTCCTGCTCATTTCCTCCCTTGTGAACAAATCACAGCAACTGACATCATTTCTTTGCCAAATGGTTCACAAAGGGAAAGATTTTCTGTGTTCGTTATGTTCTCATGGACAATAATATCTTTTTATAATTAAGGTTGTATAGAAAAATGAGGTGTTGCTCTCATTTTTCCAGAGAGAGGCGTTTTTTGTTTTTTGTTTTAGTTTGTCCATCAGTTTTGTCAGACAGGCTGAGCTCCATGTCCATGTCATCATTCCAGTTGCCATGACAGATAAGTAACTGGTAAAAATTAGCCACTACACATGGATCTTTAACTCTCCTTGTCTTGTGTCACCATCCCTCCCTCAAGGGCCTTACTACAATCCCAGACCGAGGCAGCGGATCCCCAGGGATTTAGCCATGTGCGTGACCCCCAGCGGACAGTTCTACTGCTCCATGTGCAACTGTGGAGCCGAACAGGAAACAGACTTCAGACAGCATCTAGAGAGCAAGCAGCACAAAGCTAAAGTGTCTGAGTTACGCTACCGCAACGAGATGGAGAACCTGGGCTACAGCTAAGAAGAGACACCCCCCCCACACACACACAGAGGAGGAGGGAAGGAGAAGAAGGAGACTAGATGACAAAGAGGTGGGACGGACGATGGAGAAACAGCGCAAGACCAAAGTGGGGAAGAGCAATTAGTTTTCAAGGCATTTTGTGTGAGAGGATTAGTGTCAAGATCTTGTTGCAATTCATTTGATAGAAGGATCTTAAATCCCAGAATTGAACCAAATTCTCTGCCTTATTTGGATGTAACAGGATTGGATCTGATGTTATTTTTGATGAAAATAGAACGTAATATCATTGGCACTTATCGAGATTACATTTGGAACTCCTTGCCTTTTTTTTTTCTTTTCTTTTTTTTTTCCCTTCTCAATTCTGATCCAGAATCCAGAATAAATGAATTTCAAGGAAGTCTTGAGCTTTTTCAGACTGGAGAGAGAAAAGTAGCCGACAACCACGCAGAGGGTTCAACCAGTGAGAGGCGGCACGCAACTCTGAGGAAAAACCTGTGGTTGTTGTGAAAGGACGGGAGACACGGAGGTAAACGCTTCATCGAAGACAAGGTTTTAGTCCCAAGACTTGCTCTTCAGTTCTTATGTGTGAATCAGCCATATTATGAGGGCCAGTTAGAGAGGACACATATTTATGAATTAAATAATAATGAGAAATAATAAATGTAATCAATTCCTGTGCACTATTTGCCGATTTGAAGATAAAGCACAAACAATGTCACCTGGTAGAAACAGTGTTACATGAATCTGTAAGCCTTAGCCGACCCTTGCCGGTGCTTTGGTGTGTATCAGGCTAAAGGCTACACGCTAGCTAGCCTTGTTTGTGCCTTTAGTAGGAATGAGGCGAGAGAGCTTTGGCTAGTCATGTAGCCAATCTAAAGATCTGATTTTTATATATATATATATATATATATATATATATATATATATTACAGTATATATACATATTGTTGTTTCTCCTCCTGTATTAAATCCACAAAAGTAATGTAAATATAGAATAGTTGTTAGTCTACCATGTAAATATTCGTCATCTATGGAGTGAATATCAGGAGTCTTGTACAAAGTGTGAACTGATTGAATGTCTACCTATCAACTCTAAATGTTAAAGGAACACGCCACTTTTTGTCGTGGGAATACTCTTCCCACCTCTGTGTTGGTTTGGGAGCTGAGACCCACAGCAAATGCTAGTTAGCTTAGCACAATGAATAGAAATGGTTGGGAATTGTTAGCATATTTCCATCGGAAGTCATCGAATAGATAGAGTTGAGAATCTCTGTTTTTCTCCTGAGGTGATCCTCCCCAAACAAAGTCAGCAACGATAAGTAGAAGCAGTTGCTTTTGTAGTCATTACAGTTAATTCTTTAAGGCCAAATTTACTGAACGATGAGGTGCTGCATCAAAAAAGTTTGCGGACAGTGACAGTGGCCTAGCAAAATAAAGGCGAATCTCCTTTAATTTGCAGAACTTGTCCATATATATATTTATATTCATGTGGTTTAGTTTTTGTTGTTGTTGTTGGTTGTTTTTTTTTACAATTGTTCACAAATTAAGAGACCCCTTCAATAAAACCTCCCATTTTTGGTGTGTAGCTTGCTACTAGCTAGCTAGCTCGGATCTTGCTTCACGTAGTGAGGATGGCTTTCAAAAAGCATGCAAAAAACAGGAAGAGCTAGAGATGCCTACTGAAAAAGAAGTAAACCAAAGGCCAAAAAGGTTTTTGGTAAACCAGACTTCTACCTTCTGACGGCATGCGCAGAGTCTGAAATGGCTCTGGGGAAGATGGCCAATAAGTGTATTTCCCAAAAAGTTGGTGTGTTCCTTTAATGTGTGAATTTCATTGTCGGGCCTCCATACCACCTTGTTAGCTGGTAAAATACCATTAGTGTGTAGCTAAATGTCGCCAGGCTAATCAGTGTGATTGGTCACAAGAACCACACGCTAAAATCTGACCTGACAGACAACCACCAGGGAACTGTGAGAAAGTGGGAAATTCACTGTGCAGCAGAAAGAAAGAAAGAAAGAAAGAAAGATTTTGCTTCAAACTTCTTACTGGAAGGCAAATTGCAAATGTGCAGAGCTTGTGGATGTTTGTGAGTTCTGAGACGCATCATTTTATTCTCCTAATCAATTTCTGTTCCCAGAAGGGATGCAGCCAGGTTTTACTGCAGCGTGAAACAGCCCCAGACGAGTAACATGGATTATGTCTGGATTTGCAGACAGACCAGATTTTGTTGTTGTTGTTTTTTCACCCCATTTGACCCAAGCTAAGCTGTCTTCCAGTGTTTTGTTTTGTCCATCCTGGAAAGATCAGTTATGTAATTTGCTTTTTTTTTTTTTTCCCCTTTTCTTTTTTTTATGTGATTTCCTGTTAGAGATGAGCTGATAAGTGCAATCACAAGACATCTGGAGTTCTACAATTGACTAAGAGCCTGCACTGTTTAATGATTAATCTTTAATGATGGCAATGATCTGACATGTTGAACATCATCATTTCAGACCAAAAAAAAAACCCTTTGTCCTCTCAACCAGTTTTTAAAGATGGAGGATCCCTCAAGCCTCGTTTTTTTATCGTGATCTTATGGACATTTTAGCACGTTACACCCCATTGCACTTGATTTTGTTTCACAGACTGAACGATTCCTCATGTGTTTGACTGACCCACTTCTTTCCCACACTGTCCACTTCCATGCCACTTTAAATGAGCGTTTTCAGTCCTTCAGTGCACGGGCGCGCGCACACACACACACACACACACACACACACTCACACACACACTCCTGCATTCGTCACATATATAGATGTGTTGAAAAGTGAAACATAAGCGGCCAGTTGGTTTTAGTTAGCTGTGGGGAGAGGCAGCTGTTCACATCTTATCTCTGGAGCATTGATACACACCTGATCACACACACACACACACATATAGACACACAGACACTTAAATTGTTAGGATAAGTAATTTGATGTTTAGTGATCTGAACAAGACAGCGAGGGACAAATCGCTAAAATACTGGGGTGTGTGATGAGCCGGATCCGCTCGATTTAAAAAAGAACAAAGAAGAACTCATGAAAGCGAAGCCGAGACACAGCCGGTCGAGATCTTCTCTGAATTTAGCAGTCAAGTCTGTTAATAGATTTTCTCCCTAGAAATAGCTTTGTCTTGCATGAAAGCTCCGGTATCATACGCTCTGATTATGTTGACAGGCTCATGGATTCAAAACCAGAGTCACGCATGAATGAACTAATAAACAGTGGAGGAAAGGAGGAGATAGAAGGCGTCTGAAGGAGCGGTTTTAAGACCGCCGTTCTCAGCGTTTCAGTCTTTTTTACTCTTTAAATCCAAGCGTTATCTGCTCGAGAGCCCTCATCACATGTCATGGAATCAAAGATCAAGCTCTTACTTTCATCTATTTTGAATTATACAAACTCCTGCTGAAGTCCCAGGTTTAGTATGTTACTGGATTTGGTCCGTAGAACATTTTTAATGAGTATAAAATCAATAAAGCAAATTGTGTGGACCCGTCTGGTAGAGCAGGGGTTCTCAGCCTTTTCCACTTCAAGGACCACCTATCCATACTTTTAGATGAATAAAAGCATTATTTTGGAAAATGTATTCAATTCTAATCTCTTAATCTGTGTGAAGTGTATTAATGAAAGAGCTGAGCGTCTTGTCTCAAATTGCTGCTTCAGTTTGGAAAGTTTTAGTGCCTCATTTGAGAGAAATATAAACTGTTCTGGTGTAATAATAATGCCAACGTTGTTGTTTTGCTTCAGGAACGTTTCCATTATTCAGCTTTACCTTATCGGTTAGCCTGCGGCACTGAGTGTCTCAAAGTGAATTTTACAGAGCTAAGAATTTATTGTTGAATTAAAAAAAACAACCTCAAAACGTTATATTTCCATCATGGTTTTTTCTTTTAGATTAATATTCCACTTCCTCGAGCTTCTCTTCTACCCGCTACCCAGTAGATAAGGAACTCTATGGTAAAGGAATCCCTTGTGAAACCTTTTCTCCCTGTCGTCGTGCTCACATGTTGCATTGTCCTGTTTTTGTTAAACTGCACCACCATTTTTTTCAGAGGAAAAAAAAAACCGAAGCAAAAAACAATTCCGTTCATCCTTCACCGCGTCCGTTGCTCCGCTACTCTAAACCAGGAGTTTCGACGTCTCAGTTGTCGGTGCAGCATTTTTAGATTGGTTTTATGTAGTGAGCTCTGGTTCCACGTGACGACTCACAAAAGAACATGTACATGATGTACTAATGGTCGAGCCAAAGACTTTGCCTCCTTTGCATGAGCTTGAATAAGAGATTCTGTCTCCAAGGTGGTTTAATATCCCCTGACAGGGAAGTTATGTTCGCATCTGCTGGTTTGTTGGTGGAAGCCTTGTTGTCAACAAGAATACACAAAAACTACCGGGCTGACCATCATGAGACTTGTGGGCAGGGTGCAGCATGGGCCAAAGAAGAACACATTGACTTTTGAGGCAAATCTGCACATTTTAATTCATTTCTCAGGAAAAAAAAAAAAATTACACTGACCTTTTCTTTTGAGGTTTGTGGTCTCTGAGTGCCCTGTTCGAACTGTTTCCATAGCGATTACTGGAATCAGATATCAGATAGACTGATAAGATTATGAAATCTTGAAAACTCTGATTAAATCGAGTAGAGCTGCCTGTACTGATCTGCTGTAACTCGTGTATTTAAATGGCTGTGACTTGCCAAACTAGCGGTGAAGTACTCTGACGATGTTGCGGTGAAACACCGGCTTGAGGAGAGGGGAAAAAAAAATCATGAAAACACTGTGCTCAATCTAAGCAGGGCAATGAACCTCAAGTTAGTTCTAATTTGTTCATGAATTCCATGAGTTGCACATTTACTCCGACTCTGTTCAGCAGCCGTTGTCACATGATGCTACTGCAGGGCAAACGCAGGTGAGACTATTAATTATGGCCCTGTTCCATTCAGGCAGGCCGGGGCTCTGGCGCTGTCCGTGCCTCCTCATTAGATTGCTGCGATGCACTAAATAGAAGAGGACCGTAATTAATTTGACCATTTACTCCTTCTAACACGTGTCCAAAACGGCTGCTGATAAAGGGGTCTGTTCAGTGGGTTTTAATGACATTAATGATTAGAAGAAGAAGAAGAAAAAAAAAAAGTTCTTTAGTTGCTGTTTACTCTGTTAAACTGTCCTGAATACCTGAGGTACTGTTTCTGGTTTGGTTTTAACTGTGTTTACTTTACAACTAGAACGGTTGGTAGCGAAAATATACGTATAGTTATTGGTTTACCTGTTATTATTAACCAATGATGTTATCCGACTGCTGGTATGTATCAGCATCATAAGTTAGAAGTTGCTTCAGTGCTTTGTTGTAAATGACAGAGTTCAGTGTTACATAATGCACCGTACGAACTGTCGGGGTTATTTTGTGCATGTCGTACTTGATAACTGTGGAAATGTTTCTTCTTTAACGTCAGAATGCGACGGTGGGCGTGATGTTTGAGAACGTTTTCTTTTTCTGAGGCTGGAACTGTGTGGGATCTATTGGCATTGGGAGAGAATCTCGATTTTGCACTGAGTATGAAGGAAAAAAAAAAAGACACTGGGTGTTTATATTGAAAATGATATGTTTGTTTAAGAGAAGATTATGCCGCCATTTTTATTATTTGCCTCTGGATTATTTATAGCCAAATGTTTACAAGAAGAGAAGATGAAGCTGTTCTGGGTGTGTGTCATTAACTAACTGTGTGTTTATCCATGTGTTGGACTGATCAGACCAGGGCAGGTGGGCACCGTGAGGTCGAAATGAGAACAGAAAAAAATCCACCCCATAACCTGAACAAATAGGTCTGGCACCCAACCACTGCAGCGAATCAGACGCCACTGGTCTGTTTGGAGCTGAAATGAAATTTTTGTTGTCTGCTCCACCTTACAAAAAGCATCTAAATCATCTATTTTTTAAAGTGTCATTTCATCCAAAAAGTGCTTTGTTTTAGGAATTTTCTTTTTGCTTTTCAAGTGCTTTCAGACCGAGTTAACTCCACTAACAGAAGTTGATTCATCCTGTTTCCATTGCAAGGAGGCGAGGAATTGCCCTTCGCTTTTCTTTTCTTTTTTCCTCGGGTGCATCATGTTCAGTGCACTATGGAGAAGTGATTAGCGTTGACAAAACAGCACCAGAGTTGCATCTCCCGTGTCGCACGAGCAGCGTGAAGGACATCGACGGTGTTTTTGTCCGATTTTATTTTGTTCCAGTTTGTTTTTCAAACTAAACGCTGGCTGAAGGCTGCAGCGCCGCTTCAACACAGCTTGAATTTAACAGAAGAAGGTGACGAGATTTCATTCCCCCACGTTGATAGCGGCGCGGGTTTTTGTTTTATGTTTTTAATGGGAAACACTGGAAGCCAGCAGCAAATAATGGCCTTCCCCCAAGTTTTGTCTTCCAATCAATGCCGATTGGAGCCGAGCTGATAAACACCCGAGTCTACTGCAGGGTCATGTGACGTGGGAAGCTGAACACTGATGTTACTGTTTTTTTGTTGTTGTTGTTGTTTTTTTACTATTTGGAATCAGGCTAAATAGGTGTCTGAAGTTAAAATTTTTATTTTTTTTCTCTCCTGCTTTACTTAGTGACACCAGAATGCAAGCGAGATCAATTTAAATTTGAATGTGTTTGGCTGGAGCTGTTAGTGTGAGTGTGTGTGCAGTGTTGTAAGCTTCCAAGGGGGCGGGAGACTATATTTTTGGGGTAATGTACTGTAACATTAGCAAACCCCCGTTGATGGTTATGTTTGCCTCACATAAAAGCCCACCTACCCTGGTCGACAGTCTGTCTTGTATGATAGAATTCAGGACCCCACCCCGCATCCCTCAAAGCTTGGGGGCCCCAAACCCTCCCTTGCAGTATCCCTGCAGAACAACACTCTGCAAGGACCTCAGCACACTTCCAGTGCCTCTGAACAATGTTGCCAATACACCACTGACTGAATGGATGATTGAGATTCTGATTCCTGAGGCTGTGTGTGTGTGTGTGTGTGTGTGTGTGTGTGTGTGTGTGTGTGTGTGTGTTTTCTGACAGATGAATAAACATGCAGATGATATTAATAACCGAGCAGAGTTGATGATCATTAAGGCTAATGTGTGTCTTCTGTGCTCCGACGCTGCTCTGACTGCTTCAGGGGGAAAAACATACTGTGAGCTGATGCTGTTATTAGCTCACAGGGAGGGAGACACTCTCCATCGCCTAGATTCTACTGCACTGATCGCCAGGTTTCACTCAGTATTCTCCCTGTACTTCTACCATGAATACTGCTTTTGCCTCTCATCGTTTCTGTGATTTTTTCCGTCAGCAGAAGAGCTAAAATTTATGAACAAATTGCCTGAAATATAATATACTGGCCCTAAATCTTGGATGTGGTGTACCACTGCACAACATTTAGTTTTCAATCCTGCTGGTACTGATTACTCAGTGCTGCTTTCTAATTAATGTCGACACTAATTGTGTAATTAGTAAGTCACAACAAGTGACAACGAGATGACACATACGCGTGCGTCTGCTGGGCGAGGGGCAAAACGTAGACTCATTTTGTTGGGATGCATCTGCCTCAGCCTCCTATTCTCACGTGGGGCTTGTTTTTAGGTGACAGTAGTGACAGTAGTGGGCAGGAGCTGCTGTGTTTGTGGCTTTTCTGTCCATCTGCCAAATTCCCATTTTTAGAGATTAAAAATAAGTCTTGTAATAGCGGACACATCTGAAAAGGATCTGTTGTTAACACTGACTTTTGATGCAGCAGGTTCTCTGCTGAACGCCTCCAGCTGACCCACGAGGAGAGAAACGCTGCCCTGGGAGTTAATGTACTGTACTCCCGTTCATTATGAGGGCAACAAAAACACACCTGAGAGAACATTGCACAGCTTTGATTAGAGGAAACATATTGTTCCTCCTGGAAACTGCTGGAGAACGTTGCAGGGACTGAACACGCCTCAGGAGTACTGACATTATTTGGACAATTCAAAATGCACCTTTATTGGAGCTAGCTACAATATAACTATATATATACAGTATATATATATATGTGTGTGTGTGTGTGAAACGTTTTCCAATATTATTGATATTAGTTTTGCTGTGGTCTCTCATTATTGTTCTAAACAATCTGTAACACTGAGTCTAGTCACTGAAATGTGAAAAATAAGAAAATAGCAGTATTATCTTAACTGGCTGGAGGAAATTTAACAGTTAAGGCAGATTTTGCCAATTCTGCCCCTGAGCAGTCTGTGGAGTGTGAGTGAACTGGAGGAGAACTACTTTGACCTGGAGAACTCTAAAGAAAAAAAAGACCATTCAGGGTTTCCCCCGTCCCTGCCTTACATCTGGCGGGATTCTGCTCACGTGTATCATTCTCCAAACCCTGAGAGAAAACTGGGGTTAGTCAAGACAAACATTTGTTTTGTGTTTTGATATTGATGAGAAACTGGATCTTTTTTCCTGAAAGACACACACACACACACACGTCACACACTACTATCTCATATCTTAAAACAGGCCTAAACTTTCCAAGATATTGAAACCCACACCGGTCCTCACAAAGATAGAAGTGCCCCACACCGGTCCTCACAAAGATAGAAGTGCACACATAAACCCAGAGAGAGAGAGAGAGAGAAGTCCAGTATTTCTTGGCTTGGTATGAGAGACAGCTGTAGATTTCCGATCATGTATCGGACCGCCTGGGGACATGCAAGCCTGCTCTTTGTTTCACTGTTTAGACAGAGCAGTGCAGGAAGGCAGCGAGCCGTCTCAAAAACAGGAACTCATTCAGGGAATAAATGCAAAATGCCCAATAACTACCTGCCCGCTGACCTTTGAAGGGAATGAAAATCTGTGCGCTGTGTGTTTCTACAGTAAAGTGGCTGGATAGGATCGAGGCCAGGGGGAGACTAATGATTTCCCAGAAGTCAAACAGTAAAACGGAAGATTGTGTAAGATCTAAATTAAAATGACTAAGGGAAGGAGCATCTAACGAAAATAAGGACAGAACCCTTGTGGTTGCCGTGAAGTTTATTAAAAGTAATACACTTCTACAATATTATGGAGCTTTTCATTTCCCTTTTTTTTTGGGGGGGGGGGTCTTAAAGCTTAAAATGACATCAATGTTATTGAGGAAGAAGTGCTGTTGTGATTCATTGAGTGCTGTAAGATAGGAAGTTGAAAGGATTATCAAAAATACTCCCCCGATACCCTCATCATTCCTGGAAAGGAAACGTGGCTCCACTTGACCTCAAAACAGGCAGAGCATTTTCTCTGAAGGACGATCGCCATCTGCATTCCAGACTTGCATGTCACCTGACAGCTTTGTGCGTTAAAAAGACAATTAAACCCTGAATTATGTTTCTTGATGTGTAAACAAATAAATCTCTTCTGGAGTCGCTCGAACCAAAACCCAGTGTGTGGGCAGTCTTGTGCTCTAGCTCCCTCTAGTGGGTCACTACACATTAGGATAGAGATTCGTGAATGAATGTTCAGCAACGGCAAAAATATCTGTTGAAAATTTTTTTCGGTGTTTTAATTCAAATTATAAGGATTTTACTTAATACTTCACTAGAAAGTGTATTTTTGCCTTTGAAGTACTCAGAGTACTCAACAGTTGTCTTGAGCTCAAAAAGACAGTTTCCCTGCTGTATTACTTCATTTAATACAGGAAGAGACACCAGGTACATTTAGCTTAAGGCTTATGGGGACAAAATTCACTTCTTGGGTGACTTAGTGCTTTAAAATAATGCATAAATGTATTCCTGCGAAGACACTGTTTGCCAGGAAAATGAGGTATCATTTCAACTATATTATTCTAGTACCAACAGTTTCTCACTCTTTTGAAATGACAGTTGTTTAGCAACATGCAACATGTTTTTACCTCTTTTGAGAAGAGAGGGGAAAAAAAAGACAAAAACTGGATGCAAACAGATAAATTGAAATAAATAAGTAGTACACCAATAATGTGTTGTGTCCATTCATGGGGGGTGGTAGCCTACTAGTAGCCAGGGCAGGAACTCTCACTAAAATGTGACACTCCAGTGTTGGGGGGCACTTTGGCCAGGCAGGCCCAGCAGAACAGCCGCCTGCACTGAGAGCAAGTCATCATGTTACAGCCTCCGTTTTTCTGCAGAGGAAATCAAAACACACATTAGAAAAACACAGAGAAGCGTGACGGAACCCAGCCGCTTCGTCCGGTGAGCCCGATGACGTCATCAGGACCACATCCTCTGCGTGGAGCAGTGACGCAGTCCTCAGACCAGCGTGTGAAGTGAAAAATAGTTGCATGTTAATTTAGTCTGGAATTTTAAACGAGGGAGAAGAAGAAGAAGAAGAAGAAGAGGAGGAGCAAGGCGGATCTGGACATTTTGTTTCAACCCTTGTAAAACCACGTCAAAAATATATCACATCATGTTCACAGGGTTCACATTTCTAAAAACAAATTTGAAACCGTGTTCATTTTGATGACTGCTCGTTCTCTAAAAGTCTGAGAAATTCATGTCAAAACTTACCAACGTACATTGAAATTAAATAACTTGGGGCCAAATGGTTTCGTAGAGCACAAACACAGATTCAATTTTAACTACAACCTCTAATAAGCTATTTGCTCGGAAGAATTCCAGGATTTTCCCTAAAACTTCTTGCTTTATTTGTTCTTTCCAGGTCTTTCACGATTGCATGGAGCCTGTATTTATTAGGGTATTTTGTGTGCGTCTTAATACGTGTTTGGAGGGGATCTCAGTGCAAAGTCAATGTACCAGGACCTTTACAGACACACACCTGTGTGTTGTGAGGGCATGTGCTGGATATGTATGCATAAAGGTGAAGATGTACCTGTATCCTGCTGAAGCAGTGGGGACAGGTTTTGCTGTTTTGATTAATCCAGTTCTGGCTCAGACAATCCGCCACAGAGGACAACAGAGCTCCGGCACCATACCTGCACTTCAGCAGGCGGCGCCTCTCCTTGCTACCCTGGGTGTAGTCCTCCCACAGGGCCATGATACCCTCTGAGACACACACAGCAACACAACACTGCAGCAGACACGCAGGAACACACACAAACTGACCTTTCAGTCCAGAAATGTTACCCCAAATCCTGAATATATTTACAATTTTGAGGCATAAAATTTGGTTTACTGCTGCCACACAGTCACAACTATGTTTCTTAAATGGATGACTTATAAGATGTATGTATGCTTCTTATAGAATGTCACACAAACACACACACACACACCTTTTGATTTGGGCAGGTCAGCGTGAGCTTGCTGTGAGTCTTCTTCAGTCCGCTCTGTCTCACTCTTCCCCGCCTGGCAGTCCTCTGCTCCGTGGTTTGCTTTTTTGCAAGTGACACAAAAGGCAAAGCGACACACAGAGCACAGCGCCACCCTGCTGGCCTTGTCCAGAATCACAGCAGATGCACAGGAGGGACGAGGACAGTACACCACGTCTGAGAAGAGGCGGAGGAGGAGAAAGTCAGTGAAGACGAGGCTTCTGGTTGACTGAGTTTTTGTCTTTTGCGAGCTGTCCTCAGCTGAAAAGCCCCATGAAGTACAGAAGGTAAAACTGGCAATTATAAAATTAGATTTGATTCTTTAAACAGTATTGAATTATTTACTTCATTCATGGTTGAGTGTGATCATGTGACTGGTGAACTGAATGTCTTTGGATTGTAACATTTTTTGTGTGAGTGTGTTTTTGGTGAGCGTTTGTCAATCTTTGGTTGATTTTATGATGGTGCTCGTGAGAGGAGCTTCTGTTTTATTATCTGTTAATTTTGATCAAATTCAGATTTAATATTCATGAAACAGAAAACCTGATAACAAAAGTTTTATCATGAAAATTAAAGAAAAAATAAATTAAAAATCCCTGTCAAAATTTACCAACATATATTTTACTAAATTTAGTGGCAAACACTGTGTTTGATACACAATTAACAGATACTGGAGTAAGTCAATATCAACCCGAACAGATTCTTCTGAGGAGATGTAAGCTTCTAATATTCAGGTAAATGTCAAGGACAGATAAGTGATTTTGAAATTTTATAGTGTTATTAGTTCTTAAAAAACTTCTCCAGGCCTGGAAATCAATCCAATTCCAGGATTCTCCAGGTTGTTTCATGACTGTATAAACCCTGTGTTAGGAGTGTGGATAAGCTGCAGGAATATGAGGGAAGCCCACCAGGCATTAAGTCCAGAGACGACTGGAGGAGGAGACGGTCGTAGCGGCTGAACAGCTCTTCCCCTACGAGACTCTTCACCTGCCAAGGAGGAGAAATCAAAGACGGAAGAAGAGGAGAGTGAAAATATTACAAAAGTCCAGATCCAGGTATTTATTTTGTCAGTATATACTCCAGCAATTGTTTATGGATACTTTGGTGTTACTGCAGTATGTTAATCTAATGTTCATTCCAGCTTCCCAAACCATAAAACACCCAGCAGCAGAGGTCAGTGGTGGGTACTGTACTTGTGCAGGTGTGGGGAAGGCTGAGCAGTCAGCGTGAGGACAGGTAACACCCCAGACGTTCCCTTCTGTAATCTGGAGCTTACAGAACTCAGCCAGACAGGCCCGGCAGAAGACGTGACCGCACTCATCCAGCTGCACGCACTCCGAACCGAGCCAGCATGTGTAACACACGCTGCAGTCGAAAACTGTGCTGGCAAAAACTTTCTGTTTGTGCGCTGCGTCGTAGATCAAGAGTTGAGACAGGAGGGCTTGCACTGGGGTTAAAGAGAGGCCGGAGAAGGTTTGGTTCTTTGTTGAGAGGGACTGTGAGGCGTGGGCTGCTAGAGAGGTACACTCATATTCTGCACCTCCTTCTACTTCTCCAGCAAGTGGGACTTGGGAAGACAATGGGGGGACAGAAAGTTCTTCATTCTCCAATTCATTTTGTAAATGGTTTTGTCTGATTTGATCAGACTGGGTAACTGGAAGACGCTCCCTCTTAGCCGACTGATCTGGAGGATCATTCTGGCGTTCCACCTTAAGGATCTCTTCCTGGTCACAGTCCTGTGCAGAGGAGGTCAATTGATCTGGGTCACCCTCTTCTGGGTCTATCACCTCAGCTCCCTGAGAGCCATCATCCACCCATTCTGTGTCGCATCCTGACACCAGCATGCCATGGCCGATGCTCGATGCCGAGAGAGAAGCTTGATTGCCTCCGTGATCATCAGATGAGAGCTCCAGCAGAGACGCAATGTCCAGGAATCTGAGAGCATCTTCTTTCAGGAACTGTACCCAAGAGAAGAGAACCACAGCGCCCCCGGAGGCCTGGTAGAGCTGAATTAAATGAGCCTGCAGTGCAGTGAGCTGTGGAGATGAAGGGAGAACATGAATATCAACATCTGTGTACATTTCCAGTTGACCCACATGACTTGTAGACATGACCTGCTTGTGTGTCAGCCAGATGCAGGTGAGAGTGAAGGAGGGCGGGGAGGAGGAAGGATAGTCCTCAGGGAGTACGAAGGTCAGAAGGAGCGGAGGGAGGAACGTTATCTCATCGTGCCTCAGCGTTTCCCCTGAAGAATCAAACATCGCACATAAGTCAGCTTTGTTTAAGTTCAGACATGCCACCATTTTTAAAATCAGGTGAACTTAAAGTCATGTATTAGCATTGTTTTAGTAACATGCTTTCAAATTAGGCGGCACGGTGGTGCAGTGGTCAGCACTGTCGCCTCACAGCAAGAAGGTTCCTGATTCCAGCCCCAGCTCCAGCACGGGGTCTTTCTGTGTGAGTCTGCATGTTCTCCCTGTTCCTGTGTGGGTTCTCTCTGGTACTCCAGCTCCCTCCCACAGTCCAAAGACATCAAGAGGGGACGAGGCTGATTGATACTCTAAATTGACTGTAGGCGTGACTGTGAGAGCCAATAGTTGTTTGTATATACTGTATGTGTCGGCCCCTGTTGGACTGGCGACCCCAACCCCGCCATTCGCCCGAAGGCTGCTTGGATCGGCTCCAGCCCCTCCCCCTCCAACCCTTCACAGGATAAGCAGAATAAAATGGATGGATGGATTTTCAAATTACAGGTTCACCTGGCAGAAGTAGTACACAGTTACAGTACTTAAGTCAAAGCGGTAAAATAGTATTCTGGTAGAAGTCATCCAGTCAAAACATAGATGTTCATGCCAATACTGAGATAACTAAGTACATATTATACACAATGGTGGTGTATTCCAGTACTTGGGAGTGTCCAGTCCTTGAGGCACTGACCTGAAAATTATGTATTAGAGGGGCGTGTCCTACTTGTACTGCGACAATTATGTTCTCTCGGAGTTGGCAGCCTCCAAATGTGAATGTAGACATAAGGGTTTAGACATGTTTCTACGCCAAAAAAAATCTGTCTAAGCATCTGATGTTTTCAGATAAATGAACTCAAAGAGACCTTAAATACGCCTAAGATGTAAATTCCAAAGTAAGTACAGATACTTAAGTATATAAGTACACTACCTTCTACTTAGTCATACTTTCAACAACTCGCCAGTGCAAAATAGTATCAGACTACATCAAGTGTTGTTGTGTTTACCTTCTCTCAGAGCCACCGTGAAGCCAGCGGGGAGCTCGGAAGTCACTCGTACTTCTCCGGCACACTTCGATTCATGCCGAACGAACTCCTCCGAACCCAGAATGCTAGAGAGGGCGAGCAGTTCGTCTTCCTGCTCCTCCAAGTCCACATTCATCCCTCCGTTCTGGGGAAAAGATCACTTCCTAAACTTCCTCTCCTCTCAAGTGCTCGTTGGAAACGCGTGTGTTTCTGTTTATTTCTGTTTGTTCCCTGGCGAGGCGGCTCTCAATTGCCCGTCCCACCGCTGACTCACGGGGGCATGATGGAAGTCCCCGCACACAGCAGGGCAACTTTCCAAATATCTTCAAATGTTAAATAGTTTTAATAGAAGTCATTGCATTTATTTCATTATGGTGCTCCTAAAGGGTCTTGGTGTCTTAATGTGGAGGCATTTTTGATTAAAGTGCACCGAAACTGTCCAAATCCAAAAACGAGGCATAAATACTTTACTCACTTAAATACTTTAACAGATGAGATCAAGTTATTCTCAGGGGTGAAAGTGGCTTAAAAGTTTTGCCGGAACTGCTAAAAAAAAAAAGCCGACTAATTTTTACGGTTTTGGGTGATTTTTATTACACAATGGAGAGAGAGAGAGAGAGAGAGAGAGAGAGAGAGAGAGAGAGAGAGAGAGAGAGAAATGAACCAGAATTGTGTAAATGTAAGTCTGCAGTCTGTCTCTTATGACATTAAAGGCTACAGTCAAAAACAATAGCGAATAGGACAAACGTGTCACTAAGCCACAAGAACACACACAAGGGGGACAACAAAAGCCCAGCAACTCGGGAGCAGCGTCTGCCGCGTTCAGTGTGAAACCGCCTTCAAACATCGTTTTCTTTATTAAATATGGGATTTTGACAGCTCCCTTCTCCTCCTTCTTTAAACGGAACTCCGTTCCGGCCGTGAATATTTTACCAGAACTGCGTTCCGGTCCGTTCCGGCTCACTTTCACCCCTGGTTATTCTCCTCCTGGAACCGTCACCTTATCATGGTGGAGGAGTTTGAGTGCCCTATGGACCCTGGAAGCTATTCTGTCAGGGGTATTTTTCTCTGGTAGGATCACCCAAGGCAGACTGGCCCTAGGCGAAGCGCCAAACATAGAACGGTTCATAGAAAAAATAACTATAGTACTGTATGTACCCACCCCAGGGGGTTACCCTTGGAGCCTGGCCCAGGGTAGGGGCCCATTGGGGAGCCCCTGGTAGTTTGGCCTTAGCCCATGGGATCCAGTTGGTCCTGGCCTGAGGAAGTTACATGGACTTGTCCCCCATGGACCCACCACCCACAGGAGGAACCGGAAGGGTCCGGTGCAGTGTGGTTTGAGCAGCAGACAAAGGTGGGGGCCTTGGCTGTCTGATCCCCAGACATGGAAGCTGGCTTTTGGGACATGGAATGTCACCTCTCTAGCAGGGAAGGAACCGGAGCTGGTGGAAGAGGTGGAGCGTTACCGGCAAGATATAGTTGGCCTCATCTCAACACATAGCTCCAGGTCCGGAACCCAAATCCTTGAGAGGGGTTGGACTCTCTCCTTCGCTGGAGTTGCTCCGGCTGAGAGTTGGATGATGTGGTCCAGCTCTTGTTGGAACAGTTCGCAACCGAATGTGAGGATGAGAATCAGCACCTTCAAGTCTGACGCCATGGTCCTCACCCAGAAAAGGGTGGCCTGCCCACTCCAGGTCAGGGGGGAGGTCCTGCCTCAGGTGGAGGATTTTAAGTATTTCAGGGTCTTGTTCACTTGTGAGGGTAGGATGGATTGGGAGATTGACAGGTGGATTTGGGCGGTGTCTGCCGTAATGCGGGTGCAAAACCAGTTCATTGTGGTTAAGCGGGAGCTTAGCCAAAAGGTGAGGCTCTCGATTTACCAGTCAATCTACGATCCTACGGTCATGAGCTCTGAGTAATGACCGAAAGAACAAGATCCTGAATACAAGCGGCTGAAATGAGTTTCCTCTGCAGGGTGGCTGGGCTCTCCCTTAGAGCTTTTCTCCTGTAGGCCTTCAGCAGATGCTGGATTGACTCATATCAACATGATACATAAATCTAAAATCAGTATAATTCAGAAATTGTTGTATTACTTCTGAGGTAGGTAACCTGTTGGAAGAAGAGCTGCCTACACCCACACACACTCCCTCTTGTGTGTCTCAATCCTGTGTTTGCAGTATGCAGGTCCTGGAGCAGTGAAAAGAACCTTGAGGCAGCAGCTACAAGCAGGCAGCTTCACATTCACAGAGCGACCGCTCTTTTTGGAATAAACCAGATGAGGTGACAGCCAGTATCTGGCCTTCAGATGAGTTTGAAGTTGTTTCCCTAGTTTGTATTCCTGTATATCGTATGTTCACCTGCCTCCTGTAGCGGTTCATTCGTCTCTGAAGAGTTCTGACACACCAGAACACAAAAGCATGGTTCAGCTAGAGAACAAAACTCATCACTCATTTGTTCCAGATGTTTGATCTGTGTATTAAAGTTGGATTATGAGGATGTTTAATTTTTAATGAGCCTCTAAATAGGCCCGCTCACCCGAGGACCTGTAGGTGGCAGACCGATGAGAAACACACCACTGGGTACCAAAATATCCCTTCATCTTCATTTAATAAATTACAGTTTTAATTTAAATCAATCTTAGAATAAGGCGAGTGAGAACAGATCAGTTTGGGTTGACGACAGTTGTTAAATCATCGAAGCACCGCGTGCACGTCCACTACCAGCCGATGGGAACTCAAATGGTGGGACACGACAGACGCCACACAAGGTCGCTCTTCACCCCTGAGGCAGTGGAAACAAGAAGAAGTCCACCCCAGATGTTCCCCCCACACCCCTGCCCAACAACTCCGTCCCCTCTAATTAGCTGCAAAAATACCACATTCAAAATATGACTACATATGACGACACTTAAAGTCACCAAAAAAAAAAAAATCCTCATAATAGATATATAAAAAAATTAAATAAAAAAATCACTCTAATCTGCAAAAAAGCAAATTAGAGTGATATTAGGGTGCATTGCCTATCACGCCATCTTTTGACAAAAGTAGCGCGCTGTGGTTGATCTGCTCCAGCCGCTTGCTGGACATGCACTGAATTCACACCTCTTTTTTCGTGGTCTTTCTAAAGATGGGCGTTGCCGATCACGCTGACTCACTGTCAACAGCTTGTTAGATGAAGCTGTAGTTTTCCTTCAGGTTGGCACGGGTCTTGCCTGCATCCTCTGCTGAACTCACTTGTTTAGATATTTTCACACACTCCTTCTTGTGGCTCTCCTCCCATGATTCACGCTGACAGGCCTCAGAGCAGTAATAGATCTTGCAGCAGCGGCTACAGGGAGTCAGCTTCACGCCTACAGAGCGACAGCACTGCCAGCAGAATATATACGGTAACTGCAGTCTGGGAGAAAACACAATGGAGCTAATTACATTTAATTCTGTGTGTGTGTGTGTGTGTGTGTGTGTGTGTGTGTGTGTGTGCGTACTTGGGTTTTTCTTTTATGGGTGGTTTGCTTTCATAGCGGCTTTTAGGTTTTTCTGTTATGGGGTGTTCCTTTTCCCAGTGGCTCTTACAGGAAGTGGGAGCTTCACCTATGGAGACAAACACACACACACACACACACACACACACACACACACACACACACACACACGCATACACACATTAATTCAACTTTTACAGTTGTACATGAAATAAAAACGTTCAAACATATATACGTTACTCTCTCTATTCAACACAGGGTGTTCTTCTTTCTCTTGCTTCTTTTTCTTTCCAGGTTTCTGGTTCCCTGGATCTTCCGGTATTCTGCCGATAGACGAGTCCTACACAACAACATCATCACATTACAGCACAACATTTGGTTACAGTGTTAATGGAAAGATGAATTCAGACATTTTTTTCAAAACCTTCCACAGCCAAATTTATTGGAAGTATTTTGTGACGAATAATAGTGCATGTGTCAGCGACGCTGAGGGCTTCATAATTGTTCTTTAATTAATTTCTGACGGAAGCAAGTAGGGCAAGTAGGGCTTGGCAATAAAATAATAACAACTGTCATGACAGCAATATAAGACATGTCCAATATTGAGGCAGTGCTTTATGTGAGGACTCAGCGGGCTCTTATTTTGGCAGGCAGCCGTGAGTTATTATTCAGGGTGCAGTGTTTTGTTCACAGACACTCCTCTGGATAGTAGACAAAGTGAAGACGTGGTTGAAATAAGTCCCTTCTTAGATACTTTGTCTGTTTACAGTCTGACAAGACAATAAGACACAAACAAAAATGGGCAAAACAACTAAACTGTTTCAAAGTTAGAAACAACTCATGCAGCTGATTTATTAGTATTTCTAGTGAGGCTAAAACACAGTGTCATGGCTGGGGGCTACAGTGAACCATGAGGCTAAAGTTTTTGGGGCGGGTCTGGTAATTGGCAGTCAGACGTCCAAGGGGCTTGGTGACTTTGATGTTAGAATTTTGACTTTGATCTCGTCTGGGATTGGACTTCAATGTTTGACATCGGTCTCAAAATTCTCCCCCTTCATCTGATTTCAATTCTCAGTTCAATCTCAGATGATGAGATCTCAATGTTCTAGCTTTACTCAAACATTGAGAATGCTTCACTCAGTCACTGAGACCCGAAGACATTTCTCTTGAAATGACAGCAAAAATGATGACATTTTCTCCCCTGTGATAACACCTGTGCTCAGGTTCCTGGGCTGCATGTCGGCTTTACATTTCGAAACGTAGTCATGGCCAGCGTAGAGTCCCTGCACGTACCTCAACATCAACAGGCAGTGCCTGTGCTCTTAGTTTGTCTCTGTGGCGTTGGCACACTTGGCAATACTGCATTTAACTTTCAGCAGGATGCAAGTACGGCATTTTGCTTTAAGTCAATCATCACAGGCTTTGTACTTGGACCTGTCAACCACAGTCGTGACTGTCATGTTCTCATGTCGTTTGACTCAAGATGAGAGAGATGAGACACAGTGCCACCATGTCATTTCTTGCAACTGTCTGCCTATCACTTTGAAACGGCACTGAATGGGACAGCATGAAGATCCTGTCGGTCAACATGGATGTGTGTGCTTCTGGGTTTTGCATACCTGTGTTTTTGTGTTTTCTTTTTTTCTGTTGCGGTTGGTTGACTTTTCCGGGAGCTCCTCAGTTCCTCAGAAGTGGTTCGTCATCTACATGAACAAACATGAAAACTGTCATCTGTCACGCATCCTTTTCCAGCTTCTCCTGACTTTGATTAAAACTCAAGTTAACCCCTCCTCTCCTCGTTTGGTGTGCTGATGTTGTGTTTTACAGTGAAAACCATGAATGTGCGTGATGGGAACGAAAGATCTTCAGCTCGTCTGACAGTTCCTGAATGTTAATGTACCAAACAGAGACTGTTCATGAGTCCTAAATCCAGAGTCTGAGTCAACTCTCTAGACAACGAGGTTAATTTAGTGCTACTTGATCTGATTGCCGCGTTTGTGACCAAATCACAACTGAAGCACTTTTGCGCTTCCTATGGACTTTTCCTTAATTAAGTCTAAATTCTTGCTTGTGTTGTACGTCGCTTTGGACAAAAGCGTCTGCTAAATGAAATTGTAGAATTGTAGAATTGTTTCTGGTACCGTGTCAACCCACACACATTTCAAGTTTATCTAAAATTAGTGACAAGAATACATTACAACATCTTTCTCTCTCTAGCTTCTCTCAGGCGAAAAGTCTGTCTCATCAGATCTCCCATCTTGCTCAGCAGCTGCCGCCATTCTTTCAAAGTTTTCTTCTCCTGTGGGGTCAGATCTTGGACGGGAGTGTTGGCGAAACGGGAATCCTACATAGCAACAATAAAATTATTAAACCAAAAGAAAAATTTTACCAAAAAAACATTCAAAGTACTTTCTCTAGTGTACTGTAAAATGTGTTTTACTTCTTTGAACTTTCTCCATCTACATCTACACACATGAGAGATAAAAAAAAGAAGTATATAATGGTGTCATAGAACTAGATACAACACCACAAAACTGCATCACCAAAGCCAGGAGTCATCTGAAGGATTTGTTTGATAGTATTTGTACACAAAAGACTTCCTCCTGTTACATTTCACTACCTGTCAAGAAAGCGTTGCGTATTTGGTTTAAATACCTACAGACTTCTTACAGTGGAAGTGTGTTACCTGGTTGAAGAGGCGATGTGCGTAGTCCACGGCATTTCCCACAAAGTCACCCACCTTCACTGGCATTAACACGTCAGCACCAGCCTTCACTAACATGTCCAACTGCAAACAGGAAGCACAGTCACTGCATTGTTTCTTTACCAGAAACCCATAAGGATATCATTTGAATTTCAAGTCTCATAACCACCTCAATAATGAAGATCTAGGCCTAATGATGAAGAAATAAAGAGTGTGCAGGATGTAAGTTGAAGAGTGAAGTAAGAAAAACAAATGAAGAGAGTGGCTGTGTACCAGCTTTGCTCTCTTGCCATCCTGGTGGTGGCTGACGCTGGTGAGGGCACAGAGAGCGCTGCCCACCCTGCAGCCCAAGGGGGCGTTAGGATCTGCTCCCCCTTTCAGCAGCTCCGCCACTGCCTGAGCAGGGAAAGGAAACACAGCCAAGGTTAGTGGACTTGATATGAAAGTGTGAGTCTACATTGTGTGTGTGTGTGAGGATGGATTACCGTGTCGTTGCCACTAGCGACTGCCAGCGATAGAGGTGAGTGTCCATTCCAGAGGAGGTCTGTGCGGGCTCTTTTGGAGAGCAGGAGGGTGACCACCTTGTTGGCATTCTGCGTTAAAAACAAACCCACCAGTAGATCACGCCAGTGTAAGACAGTAGTTGGTTTTGTGAGGTGTTTTTCTTGCGAGGAGCTGCATGTTAAAACCATGGTGAGCATCAGGAGGATCAGCGTCACAACCGGAACAGGAAAACCTGCAGTTAGTGGCCAACCTGCTCTCGTGGATGACGTGCACTCACCTCATGGTCGCCATGTCTTTGGCAGGCCACGTGCAGAGCTGTCTGTCCTCCCTCTCTGGGGTTTGCAGCCTCATTAGTGCTCAGTGGTCTCTGGACATTCATGGAAAAGTGTTAACATCTCTGTCTGCTTTCTGACCAATTAACTGCTACCATGACTACGAGTACTGATGGAGGTAAAACAACATCAACACACACACCTCATCTGGTTCATAGATCTCATCCTGGTTGCGTGCCTGTGCGTCTGGATCGGTAATGGTGTGCAGCAGCATCTCTGTGATTAAAGGACCTGCTGGACCCGCCAGTCCTGCCGCTACATGAAGGGGGTAGAGGCCTTTCCTCTACAACAAAGTTAAAAAGGTAGTGTATGAATATTAAAATGTGAATTTCAAAACAAACATGGAAAACCTTTTCAGTGAGGGTAAACACTGCTGGCTATTGTTCTCAAAGCGTTGTTCTGAATAAACCGACATCAAAAAAGAAAAAAAAAGAAAAAGTGAGCTGCAACCTCAGGTGGGAGGGGGATGTCTGTGCGAGCGCCGCGCAGAAGAAGTCTCTTGACAGCTTCAGCGTCAGCCGCCATAACGGCCATGAGAAGAACAGGCATGGGGACTCTGGATATGTTGGGGTCAGCTCCTCTTTCCAGTAACAGCTCCAGTGTGCTCAAATGATGCCGGTGCCTGGTGAGACCAGAACAAACCCAAAACTAAAACATGAGGACATTTCTGCAGGACACTAATAACCGGTCACACGGGTTAAATCCTGGTAGTTGTGTCCTCACTGATCAGAGAGGCGACTCCGGGTGTTCCGGCTCATGTCCGTTGCCTTCGGTCTGTTGTTAGACTGGGATGTGGATGTAGTGGAATCCAGTGGGCTGATGTGACACCTACTTGCGCATGCTGGTTGGGACGGTGGATTCTGATGACACATTATGGGGGGAAAAAAAAAACACAATATAAATGCAAAATTTATGGCTGAAAATGGTTTGACTGCCGCCTTCACCATCGACCTCACCTCAGCACTGGCTGGTGGGGAATGTTTTATCATTATTAGAAACTATTAAAACTACTTGTGCCCCATTTCACAGCCTCTTTCTTTCATGGGAAATATATGGTTTTACTTTCCAACATGAAAATATAAAGAAATGTATAAAAATGGAGTTCAACTCCACTTGTATGCTTCAGTTTCTTGTTTCAGCACGTGATTTTTTTTTTTTTTTCCAGTCAAAGCAGTAGGCAGTGAATGACAAGGGAATCTTTGATGCCCAAGAGTGCTGAAGCAATTCAGTTGAAACACCCAGCTCAACACAGTTTGTACGGTAAATTAAAAGGTTTCTGCAATATACTGATGTCATACGTGTCAACCACAGGTCCAAAGAGAACAATGCACCACTGATAAAAAGTAAAGTCAGGTAGAATCCTACTTTGCGTTTGGCTGCTGGTTCAGTGAACACGCTGTTCTTCGACTGTAAATGGTAGTAGAGGACGTGACTGACAGCCAGAGCAGACATGCCCTCACGATTCAACCAGTCAATATCGGCGCCCAAGTCCAACAACAGGTTGATTATTTTCTTATGGCAGTTCACCTGACAGACAGAAGAACGTGAGACAAACACACACACACACACACACACACACACACACACACACACACACACACACACACACACAAAAAAAAACAGTCAGCACTTTAGAAAAGGAAACACACAGCTTCCTTGGGTCTGTTGCCATTTGGTTCTACCGTATCAAATATGTCAGAAAATACCACATCTGTCAATTTCAAAGTGTTCCCCCCCCCCCCCTAAAAAAAGGTGGTTATCGTCAAGCGACAAAGCTGACAGAAGGTATCAGAGAGTAAACATCATCACTCTGAAAATGGAAGAAGTGCAAAGCTAATAGTGGTGGTGTTGAGGTCAGTCGTTGGTGATGTAGTTTGTTAAAAACGTAACGAGAGATTTGTACTTCTAACAGTCACATGGATGCTTCAAAAGTCATAAAAGTGGTTTTTATCATTATCTGACTCGTCAAAACACACATCCTTTTTTTTTTTTTCTCCAATAATCCAAAATCTCATTGGCCCATTTGGTCAAGGGAAACCATGGTCATCCTAACTTCTTCTTCCGCCTACAACAACGTGCCGTCATCCTGCAGCACTCACAGTTGGACTGTTAACTCTTATCTTTGTCAATGGAGAACAAATTAAGCAAATTAAATCATAAAAAAATGAGGAAAAGTGATAAATAGAAAGCCTTACTGTGGCAGCCATCAGTGCAGTGTGTCCATGTGAATCTGCCACATCTGCGTAGACATGGCCCTCCGCAAGGGTCTTTGACACAGCGTTCAGGTCCCCTCTGGACGCCTGCTGGATGAACAGCTCTGAGCTGACTTCCAAAGGCCCTTTAGGACCGAAACTGTCCCTGTTTGATGAGAGGACGGCTGCCACATCCCAGTCCAGATTTTCAGCCAGAGCCCTGAAAAGAAACAAACAGCAGTACCGAGCTTGTGTCGTTACATTGCCCTTATAATGCTATCTGCGGACTGTCAAAGAAGCCCTTTGAGCACTTTCCTCAATAAAAGAGGTTTCAGTAACCAAGAAAATCTGTTGAAATGAGTGCCTGACCTGTGAATGTGTATGTTGGCCTGCATGCGGGTTTGTAATGGCAGCCTGGAGAGTTGGTGTCGCTCATAGCCACGGAACAGAGCTGGATCCCACAGCTCGCCAAAGAAGAGTTGATCCAGCTCTCTTTGACAGTCCCCACACATCCGGTGCACCATACATCCAGAGGAAAGCACGAAACTTTCATCCAACCACAGGGTTCTGGGGTCTGTATCCACCTGAGCAAGCGGTGGAGAGAGCATGAAAGGGAGGAATCGATGATAATGAATGACGATAATAACGTGTGCTGCAAACACCATCTCCTGAAGACCTCAGGTCACTGGTAATAATCGCTGAGGACTGCACTGCCTGATCAGTGTGGCTTCTCTCTCTCATCCCTCAGAGAACTGCCACACCAGAGCACCTGCTGCCACACACAGTCTGCCTGTCCTCACTCCTGGTCCTCTACATAGACCAGACATTTTCTCTTTTGTGTGCACCTCATGTGAGCGCGCAGGGAAGACCTTCATAGACTAACACGTCTTAGCGCTTATCATTTATTTCCCAGTTACGTAAAGCCTCATTTTAAGGGGCAGAGGGGAGAATACAGGGCTGCGGAGAGCCCCTTGAGTATGCTACATGTGTGTCTGTGGCCCAGCCCTCCCCCAACCACCTGAGGGAAGCCCAAATAAGGAGCAGGAGGTGATTCCCCTTTGTTTTGTGCTCAAAAATGCATGTTAACGCCTCTGTATTTACTGAAAGGGGAAAGGCGGTTGAGGAAGAGGAAGCCAAAATATAAGAGGTGTCATATCATGACAGCAGAGTCAGAGTCAGAACGCCTTTAATGTTATTGTTAACGCTGCATTATTAGTGCTACGGCACAAGTCCAAATTTTAAATAAACAAATAAATTAAAAAGACAATAATAATATAAGAACATAAAAACAGACATATCACTTAAACAATTTAAATAAAGAAAGTAGGCTTGCAGCATCACAAAAAACCCCCCATTTTTCGGATACTTTTGGTGTCAGAATGTGTTGCCGGGGGAAGTGCAAGAGGAAGCAGTTTGTATGTTGTTACCTGACTCAGAGAACCTGTGGTGACCGTTTCATTCACATAAGGAGCCAACTCAGGGATTTCCTTCAGGCTGAAGCCAACTTCTACCGAGGTGCAGAGTTTCAGGAGGCACGGCCCAATCCAAAGGCCAACATCCTGACTCCCATCCGGATAACTAAGCACACCGGGACCGAACCTCTGGTCGTCGTGGTACAAACCCTGGAGAAGAGGAGAAAAACTCAATTTTATTCACTGTCATCAACAAAAACAAGTACCCATCAAAACTGCAGTTCAGTGCTTTTATTGTGTAATAGAAAAAGATATTTTCTAAAACCTTTTCATACTTCTGTTGATGCAAGAGGTCAACTCAGGTTTGATGATGTCACTCCCAGCTGGCACATTTGTTTACTCCACCCAGTGCCCTCACACACATATCCTTTATTCTAAGAGAAGAAAATCTCTCCCCCTCAACCCCTCCCCTATCTGCTAAAGTGAATAATCTAAATAAATATGACATAAATTACCTTAAATGTGGTTCCATCGGGGAAATTGTGCTGTCCATACCCCTCTCTTCTGCCGAGGTAGAACTTGCCAGTGAATTTGTCGCCAGTGGACCAGCAGTAAACGCCATCACCGTGCAATAAGTCTTTCCACCAAGAGCCTTCGTGGTTCTAAAAAGTAACAGAAACAGGTGGAGAAGGGTGAAGCCACTCTGTGTATTTCAGCCACAAGTATGACAGAGAAGTTAAAGGATAGATAAGACAGTCTTCTTCTGTTTCAAGTAAGAAAAACTGAAGGTTTTTCACCGTTCAATGACATATTGTATACACTGTATATTGTAACCATGCTGACTTTGATCTTCCTTTAATGTTTGACTGTTAGCAAAGTTCTCATCTCCACTTGAATTTAATCTGTTTGGCTTCTGGTTATGGGCTCACGGATCTGACTTCAACCCGTCCACTCAAGCAGTTGGAATGGCTGGCACTCGCTCAGCGCCGGCGCTCAGCCTCTGCACATACCTCGGAGCGCACCGGCCGCGTCCGTGCTTTGTGGCGTTGGCAGATTTGGCAACACTGCATTCAATTTTCAGCGAGACGCAACTATGAAGTTCCACTTTGCGCCAGTCCTTAAACAGGCCGCCTGCGAGCCAGGGCTTCGACTGTCGTTTCACCTTTTTGTGATCCTCCTCACTCGTGACTCAAGTCTAGATGGCAGGAGCTGAGGCGCGGCATGGCAGGGTCACGTGACAGGATTCTGGATCGCTGTGACGCTTCGGCGTCACCGCAGCGGAGCAGTTCCGTCAGCGCTGTAGTTCATCGACATCCGACAGGCTCTTTTTGAACCGAACATGAGGGAACCACAGGAAATCATCACCCGCGTTCGTCCCTCTGTCTCGGAGGTACAAACCCAGGGTTTGTTCACGACTTTCTTTGTCCCAATTTATTTACATTGATTTTGTCTTGGGAAAACGGATGGTTCGCCGACACTCGACTCCATCCTCGCACGGGAACTGACAGCAGCCCTGAGAACGTCCAACACGACATTTTTAACTGCATTCCAGTTCAGAAACAACATGTTTTGTTTTTTTTTTATCTGCAAAAGAAAACTCGTTACATTATTTGAACCACTTCATCCGTTTATTAGTCAGTTGTTCAGTTTAAGGAAAAGTACAGTTATAACTCTGTTAAAAAAAAAAACCAAACAGTTGAAATTACATTAAAGCAACACTGCATCCAAAATGTGTATTTCCTTTCAAATACACGTCTTGAACTCAGCAAGACGATTTTTTCTTTTTTTTTTACTGGTCACTTTTTTGTGACTGGCAGAGAGAGCCAGCCTTGTACTTCAGCTCAAAGCTCAAACGGTTTGCGGATCTCTGATCTCATGCGTGCACAGTGTAGACCGGATGATGCGCTTGAGGGTTTGCAAATTGACAGGTTTTGCTGTTTGTAGCTTGGCAGCTATGAGGCACTGTTAGCTTCCAGCTACATAAAGCGAATGGGCATTTCCTACACTCTGTAGCCAAAATGAAGCAACACAGTGGTAAAAAAAAAAAAATACACTATTTTTGGATAGAGTATTACTTTAAGAGTTAATGAACATTAATTAATAAGCCAGACTGGCAGAGCAGGGATTCAGTGCTTACGTACAATATATACATTAGCTTAGCGCCACCATGAAGGTTTCTCAAAGTTTCCTTTAAAATGCACCGTTACCGGCAATCTTCCTGGACAAAGGCAAACACAAATACGCAGGTTAAATTCTCATAGTAGCGTGAGGCTAATTCACCTTTGATGTGATCCTACCACACCCCAACGCTTGAAGCAAGCTCTCTTCAAGAGGAAATTCTCTCCCAAAACGACAGAATTTAAAAGTGAATTTGTACTCATACCTACTGTAAATGTGCAGCAGATTTTTTAAAAGTTTTAAAACATAAAGAGGAGTATAAAATAAGTTCCCTTCAGTTTTCCGTTCAGGAAGTTGTCTTGAGTGCAGTGTGCTGAGTGACGTGAACTTTGGATAGTTAGTTTTAGGAGCAGGCTTTTCAGGAGTTGCTTCTCTCATCTATTGTAAAAGTCTCCATGGGGCCTTTGCTCAGGGCCTTGATGTCATCCAGGAGAGTGGTGGGGGTCAAGATGTGGGAAGACCCTGAAATCGAATAAAAATAGTTATCAGGAACTCCCAAATCAGAATTTAGGCATTTTTTTTCTTTCATCCCAACAAAGTGAGCCAATAACTGATCTATTTTGCAGGCTAAACAGCAATGTTCCTCCTATCACAGCAGCTAGTGGGTGGAGATGGACAGTTACGTGAATGTGAGTGCCCACCTACGATGACCTGACACGACTTGACAGCCTGGGTGACCTGGTAGGCACAGCGCATCTCAGAGTAACTGATTCCTCCAACAACAAAGATGATGAGGCGTGAGCCGGTCCGGCGTTCGTCCTGGGCGCTGGCTTTGTACTTCTGACGTGCGCTGTGATAAACATAAGCAGGTAAAATGTAACAATGACAGGGAGGAGCCGAGGGACCGTCATTGAGTTAAGATGGTAGGAGGTAGAATGTAGTGGTTCAAAGTGATCACTAGGGGGAGACAACATGTTATTACAGCATCAGCACTGCCAACTGCGTGTTAACAGCAACTCACCTGACAGCTCCTGATCCATTCCAACCTGTAGGGCATTCAGACTGGTGCGGCCATTCTCGGGTGTCTAGTTTGTTCTCCATGGCATCCTGAGAGTGCAAGAGTTGCCACTGATTGTCATTTCCAGAGGCTAGTTTAGTACATTTACTTTACTGATGATATTGGCTTGTTGGGAGTACCACTGAATTACCTAAACGTTACCTCGATAATTCTGATACTTGTTCTTTGGAAGTACTTCCAAAGGGAGAAAATACCTCCCACTCACCAGACTTCAAGTGTCATCCGTAATGTTTGTCGTTTTGTTTCACAGTCGCCCGACGACACATTTTTCATGTCTTACAGCTTTTCTGTGAAAATTACACAATAGCGGTCTACCAGATTTTATGCTACTGTACAACAAAAATGGTTTCCTGCTGAATGCCACTCAGTAAAAGCTTAATGTATTAGGAAGGAAGTGAGGAAACACACAATCGCGCACACAAGCGCTGAATTTGTTGGAGTTACAAAGTCAGTGGTAATCTGACCTATTTATGACTGTTTTTTTTCCAGGCAGAATTTCTATCAGCAGATGTGATGATATGCCAGTATATTTAGGACAACCCTAGTTACTGTGATAGAGAACATCTCCCCTCATGGAGGATTCTGACATCAGCCACGCCCCCCAGATGCAACGTCTAGGTTTTGTAATCATCTCCTAGTTCCCCATCCATTTCTGGCAATTGCGCTCAGATCTGATATTTCCTTTTGCAGAGTTTTGAGGCTAACATGCAACGCTTACAGACTCACAAGAGACAAGCACAAGCAAACTTCACCAAAAGACGACGTGAAAGGTCAATGGCTGCACTGAATGCACAATGAGCCGATATTTACAGTACAAACAATAAACCGCAGGAGCGGGTGACTGACATAGAAGCTGGGGTTCGGCCTTATGATCTCACCTTACTCCACTTACACTGAAGACACTTGACATACAATAAAAGCACTGGTGGGTCAGTACAGAGGGATGCTGCGAGAGACACTTCTTTACAACCAGCTGTAAACTATCCGTCCCAGGTATCAACACGCCACCTTTGTGTTATTGTGCTTTATAGAAGCTAAAATGCTGTTGGTGACACATGGATAAAACGCTATAGAGCAACACAAACAAGTGCCTGTCACCGCCTATCAGATGACCTGAATCTGAGTGCCTCCTTATGTGTTCTATATATGTTTTCTCATGAACGCCTTTGCGAGGGACACAGTGACCCAGATTCTACTCGGGGATGGCGGAAGTCTTCTGTTTTGTCTTTCCTGTTGTACAAGACTCTATTCCCTGACAACTCCAACTCGCGGCTTCCACGGAGAGTTGTTCTGATAATATTCTTACTACTTCTCAACCATTTTTACCATCACCTCCAAGTTCAACCTTCTGAGTTATGCTACTTAAGGAACAAATCCAGCCAGATTTATGAGTTTGGAAAAAGCAGCACCCTAAATACTGTGACCGTGGAGAACGATAGCCAGGTTGTGTCACTGACCTCCATCACATCTTTCATGGCAGGAGTCCACCTGGACAGGCTGTATGTCTCCTCCTGGGAACGATCCCGTCTAGTAGATTTGTGGGGGAAGAAACTGGGCTGGAAATAAAAGTTTCACTCTTACTAGCTGGTCTTTAATCAGTTCTACTATATTAGCATTCAATCACTCAATCGATATGTCGATCGCTCCTCTTTTTCCACATACAGATGTGATGATGGGGACTCCCAGTTCTTTCCAGTTCAGGATAAACTCTCGTTCGTCTTCGATCTTCACATGCTGGATGAATTTGCTTAAATTCTCATCTGTTGTTCCTGTTCAAAGACACCAAATCAACACTCTTAAATGATCACGGCCGCCTCCTCTCTGTCACACAACTGGGAGCTGCATGACACAACCACAACAGGAACAAAAAGAAACGCTCAGCTTTATTAACTGCTGCTGATTTGACAGTAAAGGGTGAAAAAAGGCGAAAGAAGATGAGCATACCATTGACGCTGAAGATGTACAGCAGCACAGCTCTGATCTTGTCGTAGGTGCTGTACGGGTACAGCAGCACAGGCAGCAGGGTTCTCATCGGATCCCTCACCTTCATCCCATCTACATCCGACCCTACTGCGAGGTCCTGCCCAGTGGCGTAACAAGCAAGGAATATTTCACATATCGGTGCCTTAAAATATAAATGCCGGAATCTCTGTATGTCTGTGTGTCTGACTTCCTTGTCTCAACCAGCGATCATCTAAAAAACACTTAAGCTGTGCATTGCTGAGGCCTCCAGAAAGTGCAGTGCTGAGTTTGAAGGTCTGGGGTGCTGAGATGATCAAAGCACTCAGAGATCAAAGGTGACAGGAAGACAGAGACTTCAGGCACTGCAGTTCCTGTTTTGGCATTTCAAACCACAAACTTCCCACAGATTTGTTCAAGCACAGTGATCATAGATTTGGCACTTCTCCAGAGGCTCAAACAGACCTGTTCAGCTTTGCACAGTTTCTCCACGTTGTTTGAAAAATGCTTCATGCAGTCTTCAGCCAATTGCAGATGAATCGTTTTCTGGAAGCAAGACAGAAGAGACAGACAAAGTCATCTGAACAACAATGAAACTTAATAGTTGCACTGCAGCTGCCGATGCAGTTTCAAATGTAGAGAGAGACAGACATTTTTTTGTCATAGAGGCCAGAGGTTATTATCCATGCTATTGTGCTCCCAAAAGACCTGATAGTCAACGTCACATGGTTCACCTGATCCACCCAAAAGATGACAATAACTGTCATTCATGTTTTATACTTGAAGCTGTGAGCTTCTACAGCAAATATCAGCTAGGCCTCAGAGAAACCAGCACGGCATACCTCCGTCACCTGTTTACGGAACGAGGGCATCTTCTTCATCAGCTGGGCCAAATTGCTGATCGTAATCTAGAGAGACATATATTCAAATGTTTGCTCAGATATAACATTTTGAATTCAAAAGTCCAGAAAAATATATGTAAGAAGAAACAGTGACACCGCACCTTTCCATCCGGTTGTTTCTTGCTAGCAGATATTTCCTTTACCATCCTGGGGATTTGTCTGGTGAAAGAAAATTGATAAAAAGGGAGAGTGTGAAGGTGTGAGGAGGATAGTAGTAGGAGGCGGCTAATGACCCTCAAATCTCTCCCGCTTACTCCGAGACCTCCGCGATGTGCTTGTGCCTCAAATTAACCCAGAGCATGTCATCCTCGTTCAGCAGCGCCTGCTTCTCAGAGCCATCTTTGGACTTGTACCTGGACACAACAGGATCCAGTTCAGAGAGATTCATGGTTTCAATAAATGAATCAGTTGGAACGGGACAGTAAGCGTGCCGTTGAAAAAGCTTTTATTACTTGTATGTGTCATTCTGGATATCAATGAGGTCGTAAGCCATGGCCTGGTAGGTTAGCTCATGCAGGATGGGGCTGACGGGGTCGAAGCCTCTCTCCATTATTAGCAGCTGGGCCCGAGTCTTCTCCTGGCAGGAGGAACAAATACAGCAGAGGCATAAAACACAAAACCAGATCAACAGTCCCACCAGATGAGTCTGAGCCTCTGGTCGATCTTCATGGTAGATTCAAGTAATCTTTCCCATTCAAAACACACACAGCGGAGACATAAGACCACAAGGACAGTTCATGTTTCTGACATGACCCAAGTGTAAAGCATGTGTTATTATTTTCGGCTTCCAGTTAAAACCCAGAGCTAAGACCTTGTTTGTTCTGTCAACATTCTTCGTGTGGATGCTTGTCTCACCTTTTTCTTGCCACTGTCATCCAGCTCATAGTGTCTGGCGAGCTTGTTGTCCACCAACTCTGCCAGCGTTTTGGCGTTCTCCATGTTGGCGTCTCTAGTTATGACACAAATTGTTAACCGTTTAGAGAAGACTGGAGTGCACAGAAGTCAACGTGGGCGATCAAACTTAAAAGCTATTTGTGGAAAAAAAAAAAAATGTACGTGGCCTCAGTTCCTAGAAACTGTCAATACATGATATTAGTATTCTTTCAAATGTTGATAAAGCTGCTACAGACAACGAATTTGGTGGAGAAAAGTCCAAGTGTGGGGCTCCACTGGTTAATCGACTGACTTGTATAATCAGGCTACAATAGCCAATCTCTGACATGTCTGTATGGACCCAAAAAAGTCCCTAATCGGGGTTTGCCAGCTTATTTTCACTTGTTAAAAAAAAAAAAAAAAGGAAAGAAAAAAGGGGGAAAAAAACAGAGACAGAGGCCAACATGAGTTGCTAATGTATTCAAACAGTAACACTGATGAATCACTGTGAGAAAAACATTCCTTTTGCTTGGCTTTGCATTTCAGTTTGATCACTCTCGTTTAAAACGCTGAGGCCTCATTTCCTGCAACAGTTAGGTAATGTATCCTACAGTTTCAGTTCAAGCTTTTCTCATAAGATGTCTATAAGTGCTCGGGGTGTGTGTGTGTGTGTGTGTGTGTGTGTGTGTGTGTGTGTGTGTGTGTGTGTGTGTGTGTGTGTGTGTGCTGTAACCCGAGTAACCAAATCTTCTCTGGCTTACTTCTTGTATCTAACCCCCGGGTACTCGTCCAACGTGGCACAGAGAGTTACAAGCTGATCTGCGAGTATCTCCAGTGTCTTTTTTTTGTCCTGACTCTTGGGGCTGTAGATGCTCTGGAAGGCCCTCGGATTATCACATGTGAACACCTTGAAACAGTGTCAAAAACATTTTCCATCCAATTATAGCTTTGAAAAGAAATCAACACATCAAAAACAATTGCATTTTCCCACAGTTAATAAATAAAACCTCAGTCTGAGTAAAAATGGGGACACAAAAAAAACTAAAAGAAACATGGAAAAACTTACTTGTGCCTCTTGGGGCAAGAAGGAAATGTTTATTTCCTTACATACTCGGATGTACTTTGCACAGTACAGCTTCATATTGTTGAACAGGTCATCAGGGCAATCTGAAAGGACAAAACAAGATCAGTTTGTATGGAAAATGAACACATGTCAGATGTTCTGGCAATAGAGAAGATTAAAGCACCGATTTATGCATTACTTACAGTCGGTGAAATAAACGTATGCTGCTTTGTACTTGGGTTTGGATTTGAAGTCGGCAATAAAGGCTTCTACGCACTGAAATGAAAGTCAAGAAATCATGGTGAAACACAGCAAAGATAAGAACAACACACGGTCACGAGTCACAGAGTTGTGATGTCATACCTTCGCTGTTGGTGTCATGAAGTAGACGGCCTTCATTTCAGGAACGGGCTCTCTGCTTTTGTACAGGTCCTCCACAACTGGAGAAACGAGACGTTAGCGGCTGCACATTTTCACACTTCAGTGGGTTCAGCCACTCATTTCTGCGGCGGAGACCGTAGCTTACTTGTTATTTTCTCTGACATCAGATCGGACATTTTGCAGCATGATGACATGAGCTTGGTGGTAAAGGGATCCAGAATCAATATCTGCACAGAGAATAGTTGTCAGTCACATGACGGATCAGCAGCGCGTGCACTTGCTGTTTCTTCCATTCTGTTTGATGTTTCTGGGGTCGTTCTCTCTCACTTGGAATCAGTCATCAACTACTTTGATCAACAATTAATCCCTGAAGAACTTGAGAAGCCTCTGGCTTTTGGACTGTTGGATAAACAACATTTTGAGAACGTCACTTTGGGTTTTGGGGAGTATGGGATGAACATTCTTTTTAATCAATTGTGAAAATCATCTTATCAATGGATAATGAAGCTTTTTCTTTTTTACTTTACTGTTTTAGAGACAGCGTTACTGACTCAGACAACAGCTGTGTATAGAATTGGAATTGTTGCATGCATTAATACTGCAGTTTGTCTTACCTTCCATATATCAGATTTTCTGCAATCTGTAATAATGGTTTCTTTTATTCCTGTAAGAGAGACATAAATATCATGAAAAGCCTCAACCATTCATGGTAAAACGGTAAATGGACTCTATTTATATTGTTTTTTTCTACCTTAACAGAACGCTAGGTGCTTTATTATGTCATCTCATTCTCACATACAGTGATGGTGGAGGCTGCCATGCAAGGCACCAACCTACTCATCAGGAGCAATTAGGGGTTCGGTATCTTGCTCAAAGACACACTGACAAGGTTAACGGGGGGGGGGGGGGGGCGTGAGGATCGAACCAGCGACCCTTCAGTTTCAAGATGGGCACGCCACTTCTGAGGCAGCTTTCATGACTACACTACCTGAGCACTAGACAAAAAAACAAAGACAACAACAACAAGTTTATGATTCCAAAAATTCCATTTAGATATCAGTCAACAAGACTGTTTACCACCTGGGTCCCTAAATTCCGTCAGGAGGTTGGTGCACTCACAAGGTGGGCGATTTCAGGACATAATGAAACTACATTTCTTAAACTCACTGAAAGTAACAGCATGAGTAAAAATCAAGGTTATCTACATTGCTGCAAACCTTGATGGAGCAACCACTCCGCATGCTGACATGCCATCATACTGGGTTTAGTGCTCAGGTAGAGGATAACGTCTGCATTGTGATTTAGGAGCAGGTAGACTGAAAAACTTCATTTTCATCCAGAAACTCTTTAAGATGACAACAGTTCAGCTACATGCGAAGCTGAGACCAAGGGACATGTTAAACCTCAAGCCAAGGTTTGAACTCCGAGCGCTCATGTCTGCAGCAGCTGACAACTTCTATCCAGCCCCACGGAGGACGGTGGAAACACTGATTCAAAGGGAGAAACGGACTTCCGCTGTAGTTGAAGGTGCTGACTTTGGCGGTGTCATTTAATGAACAGGGTGGTGTTTACTGGTCGCCGGCCGCTAATGAGGTGGGGCTCCAGGCGAGCAGACCTAAGTGAGCTCACACCGGCCAACTCTTCCCAAAAGTTGCCTGCTGCAAGGAAGTATAGCAATAAACTACTAAAAGACGACAGCACCAAGATAAAGTGCAGTCTGCCATTTAAAAAAAAAAAAAATCGATCCGCCCGATTCAAGTCTAAACCGCAGCACGAAGCAGTCATTGTAGCAGCAGAAGTCCACAAACAAACTTTATTCTAATGACAAAGGTGCCGTTGACACCGCCACACATCACAAAGTGAGGAACCGATCCTTTATTCAGCTGTAAAGACTCCTACAGAGGATTGAACTTACTTTTCCAAACTATTCCTTTCAGCCCGTGTTCTGAAACAGTTGCCATCTTGTTGCTTTTTTTCCTCTGCACCTCTTCCTGTCTGCTTACGTACAACTACGTCATCAAATCAGCGACAGACAAAAGCGCTGTAGTTTTTCTGCTTATAACGGAAACTATGGAGTGAAGGAAACCTGAAGAAAAGATTATGTATAATTTGAGAGATCAACTTTTTTATATATATATATTATGTCACAATTCAATCACAACAGTTGAGAGAGGAAAAAATAACTAGAAACAAAAATCAGAAGTGAAGGAGGAGCTGCTTTTACTTTTACCACTGAAAAATCTCACGTCCCAAAAATAATTTCAAATCCTCAATGTATCTACTCGGCTTCGACTTTTTTTGTTGTTGCTGTTTGCCAGTTAGCAACACTTCTAGCACCTCAGAATGACAAGTGCTTGTGCTGTCATTGTCAACAAAGTCTTTTTCTGAGGGAAAAAGTTGTTCATGACAATTATTTTAATGATATAAACCCACTTAACACTATATGACATATTATTGCTCATTTATGTACATGGAGATTCATTGAAATTGAATTGTAATGCGACTGGAACATTCAGACTTTACTATTTCTATTGTGTTTTGGTGACAGACCTGCTTGTTGCAATACAGATGAAGAAGACAGGATTTTTTTTTTCTTACTGTGTTAACACAAAGGAACAAATGACTCCCCTTCTTCTTCCAGGCTGTTGTTCATTTCCTTGTTGTCCTTCCATTGTCAGGAGCTCTAACACTGTGTTGTACTCACGCTGCCTTAGTATGGTAGCACTTAACGAGATGTACCTGAGCTATTAGTAAGTTGATAGTATTAGCCGTCCATGGAGTACTTCTGCTTTCCGGAGTGTCCTTCAACAGAACACCATCCATATGTCATCGACCATGATGCTATCTGTTGACCGCTACCTACAACTTCCAGAGGAAAGGCGAATTGGGCGTGTCGTTAAAAGTAGTGGCAGGTAATAAAAGTGTGGTTGCGTTACTGTTGTTTATTACTTTTACAACCCTCGAAAGGCCCATAAGAAGTTAAATCCTAACATCATAAACAGAATCAACAAAGTAAAAACTCTGGCTTTTAAATGTAGAGTAAGATATTGATAAAAAAAAATAACAAGAAATTCTCAGTCACGTGGTTTTAAGTCGTGTTATTTTGTCTTGAACTGCTAAGTATCATTGCAATTACTCCATGCTACTTTGGAAAAATATTGACAACTTAATACAATGTTCATACTGTACATGAATGTAGGACTTCTAATGAGGGAGAGGCCAGTTTCTTTGTCACCCCCCCCCCCCCCACACACACACACACACACACACATATTTTGTCTTGACAACATCCAATAGATACATATAGAATATCGAGCCCATAGCTAGAATGGTGTTTTCTTCCAGCTCATGCTACCCTACCCCAAAGAGTGCGTCTGCTTTGCCATGATTGGGCAGGTGACTCCACTGGGAGGGTCCAGGTGCGGGTATTTCAACATACACAGGCACCATATATATTCAAGAAAAGGTAAACTACTTCATACAGGAGCTTTTTTTTTTTCCATTTCAAGTGGTAGATGTCAAGAAAATTGGGAGCAATGAGGTGGCTGGTGATTTCAGTGTTCCTGTGGAAATGCTCACAGGTAAGAAAAAAAAATATGATGAGACAGCCCTGTTAGAAAATGCAGTGTATAGTTATTTAACAAGCTCACTGAGGGGGCCAACTTTTTGATAATTTCTTCTCATTTAAATTTGCAGACTGCTGCAGACTCAGGTACTTAAATTTTTTTTTATTTATTTACTAATACTTCACTGTAGATACTTGCAAAATAACTCAGTCTCCTTTATCAGGTTTCACAGTATCTGTGTTCTCGACAACATCCAAGACCGTAATCCTCAGATGGACCAGGTACTCTGGGGCCAACTCATACAAGATCAGCGTTGCCCCCAAAAACTCACCAAATACCCCCATCGCTTTCGCCCAGTTTGGACCAAACACAGTGATGGGCTCTGTCAGCTCTTTGTCCTCAAACGTTGAATACGTCTTCACAGTTGAAGCTCTGGATGACTCGCGCTCAACACTGAACAGTGCAGGTGTTGAGTCAGCTCCAGGTGAGGAAGACTTCTGACAGAAGACAGATTTAGTGACATATCTTACTAATAAAAAAAAAAAAACTTAAAAAAAATGTATTGTAAGAACTGTACAGGTTTAATTTAGTGTTGATTAGGGATGCACAATATGGATTTTTTTTTTTTTTTTGCAATACTGGATGTTTTGATATCTCTCAACTGAACTGGCTGACAGCTGATGGCATTTGCCACTTTACACTGAGAATCTGAGTCAGCTGCCTTCCTCCAAACTGAATTTAAATAGTAAAAATAAATGTGAAAATCCCCAAATGTGGAAAAAAATCAGTCATGTAAAAATGTCTTTGCATTACACCTGTGCATGCACGGAAATTTTGCAGTTAGTTTGTCATTTCCATGGAGGATCCATAGCCTGTCACACCTATTTGAGGTTAAACGTCCCATTCTGTGCCCTCCTCTTGTCTCTGAACTATTTCAGCTCCTGACATGATGGATCCCATCCAGATGGTGAAGCCAAAGGACAGCCGCACCTTGATGGTGGAGTTTAGCGAGAGGAGTGAGGCGACTCATTACATCATTCGAATCCAGAACGATGATGGCTTTTTCAGAGAGGACACGGTGTATTCGTCCCCTTCCGAGATTCAGCATCTGACGCCGTACACTGAGTACACGCTCAGCATCCTGGTTGTGAGCAGTGGCGGCCAGAGCCAGCCGTCCGCCTCTGTGACTGCAAAAACAGGTAATTTTGTTGTTGTTGTTGCTGCATTGCTTTACATTATTTTTTTCCTCTTGAACAGCTGGATCAAAGCCTGAAAAATGTAATGAGTGAGGAAACTAACACTCAAGATGTGATTCATCATTCACGGAGGGGTACAGATCATTTCTCATTGCTCCCCAGCTCAGTAGAAGTCATCCGATCCCCTTCATTGTCCCAGCAGAGTCTCAGTATACAATCTATCTAAACATCTTAAGTCAGTTCCAGCTCCCAAGAAATTCCCCAGAAAGCCCCCAGGCTTGTCCTGTTCACTGGTAACTATACCTGACCCTTCTATGTCAAACACAAAGCGACAGCCTCAACCTGAGAGCATGATGTCCCCTTTACCTACACCCCCCACCTGGGGGGGTGAATCTGATACACATGTGCTAAAAAAACAACAATTCATTGTTTTTTTTACAATCAGTTCCTGATTTCATCTATTTTTTTTTTTTACGTTATATTCAGAATTACGATATCACCTATACATTACAGTCAACAGGTCCTGTATATTAAACATCATTTTCAAAAGAAAACTTTTCACTTCTTGATTTGAATGGGGATGTAGCTGGACTTGTCTGTTGTGAAACATTTTATTTGAATCATAACTCTGTAAAAGCATTAGAGCAAAAGCTAAAAGCTCTTAAGCGTTCCTCTTTGACGGGGACGGGGAAAAATCTCAGATGGCGTCTGCTTTTGTCTCTGGATTCCTGTAAAGCATCATGAAAATGTTATTTCATCCCATACATAGGCTACTATTTAGCTAAGCTAGCCTGATTGTGCTGTTTTCTACAACTTCCGAATACACCACATACTTAAAACTGTTCTATCTCATTTTTTATTTAAAGATTCTTGTCATCTTTAACCAAATCACTACAACGGTAACTATCAGTCAGTGAGCAGGAGTACACATGTATAAACATCTTCAGGTGTTATTACATGAAGGACGAACACTCCGATCTCTGTGGGTGTGGCTGCATCAGATTGAACTGATGAGATATCAGCGCTTGTTCTCACCTTGGAGGAAAAAGGGCCAGGACGCCTCACAAACATCCGCCTTATGTCTCTTCCACAGTTTTGCCTCCTTCTCTGCTCACCACCTCGTCACCCAGTAATGACAGCATCATTGCATCCTGGGACCCCATCGCCGATGCTGTCCAGTACACCGTGTCCATCTACAAATTTGACTCAAACACCGAGATGAAGCAGAACACCTCAGACACCAATATGACCATCTCCGGCCTTGATGCCGGCTCCCTCTATGTCATCAAAGTTTTTGCCTGGGACCTGGAAGGCCGCAAGGGCGAGGCCAGTTCGTACATCAACCAGACAACACGTAAGGGAGCACTGTGACAGTTGCTGTCAATATCGTTGCTAAATTCCAATGAATCCATTACATTTATTAGGGAAGTCGGCCTGATGTAACAAGCGTCATTTAGTAGACTTCAAAATTACACCATGTTGTCTTCAGGAGAGGTACAACAACACAACACAAAGTAAGTGTGTTCTCGAGCACCACCTTGTGGGTTAAGGAAGTCTGCTTTATCATTCAAAATCCCAATATTATCAGGTTTCACCTCAGTCTCACTGTACAGACCAGCGACTCCACAGGGTGCATGGGCCGGCTCATCGCTACTTGTGCCTTCATCAGGGTCTGAGCATGAAAGTGCCGAAGGCCAGATCATGGAGGTTTGCACTCTGAGAGTTCTCTAGTCTGGTGTGTGATGATGTTTTGGTTTTGTGTATTGACAGGACCTCCAACACCAGACTCTCTCAACATCTCTGTGGTGATGAATAACAGCCTAGCTAGACTGTTTGTATCCTGGGACCTTGATGAGGAAGTGTACGGACCCATCCGGTTCTATGTGACGAGTGACCAAGGCCTCACCTGTAACTCCACATCCACCTCCTGCACCTTGTCGTCCGTGGGCTGTGGCGAGACACACACCATCCAGGTCACTGCTTCAAACGAGGCCGGGCCAGGCCACCCATCCAGCCCTGTAGAGTTCATCACCTGTGAGTAGAGCGTTGATGTGACACAGACAAGTGTTACCAACCAATCCTGCATGTGCTGATGATGATGTTACATCCCATTGGAAGATTGAAAGATTTCCAAACAGTAGACATTTATTTATGTTAAAGAAGTTTACTTTGACATGTGGCTGATACCGGTTCATCCAAATGTCACGCATGAGAGCAGATGTTGCTGTGAATCCTTCACCATAACCCATGAGAAAAACGTTGGCATCATGAAAACGCTCTGCTGATTGTGTCTCACTTCCCTGCTGTCCTGTACCTCCAGTCCCCTGTCCACCAGAGTCTTTAGATCTCATGGAGTCACCAGAAGGAAACTGCACGCTGACGTGGGACACGGTGCCGCACGCTGACGGCTACATGGCCTACATCAAGAGGAGTGACGGGGGTGAAGAGACGTGCAACACCACCGGCGACAACTGCACCTACCACTGCATGTGTGGCTACACGTACCTGATGTCTATCTTTGCATTCAACCAGGCTGGCTGCAGTCCTCAGGGACATGTGCTCAACTACACCACATGTAAGTGTCGGGGGGGGGGGTGTTAAGACAATACAAGGGCTCCCTTTGGGGTCATGACCATTAGATGTGTCTTTATCTGTGTCCCTCAGTGCCCTGTTGTCCAGAGGATGTGTCCGTCTCTCTCGTGAGCACTGACACACTGGAGATCATGTGGACGGCCTCGCGGGGGGCGGACCTTTATGTGACCCGGGCAAGGGACAGTTCTGAGGTCATCCTGTGTAATGACACAGCGCCAGTGTGTGCTCTCTCTGACCTCAGCTGTGACAGTCCTTATAGTGTGGTGGTGATGCCCTGCAGTGAGCTCAGCGGGTGTAAACATGCATGCACAGCTCACACCAAAGAGACAGGTAGAAACACTCCCACTCCAAATCTCCACAGTCGGATAAAAAGCAGTGAATGAACCCTGTAAAAATGAATACATGAATAGTTCATTCATTTTCTTTCTGTCTGTCTGTCTTAATATAGTTAAAATTAACTGCAATATCACCTAGACAACACAAAGTCTGAGTGTTTTAATAAGTTTTTTAGTGAATGGTTATTCATTCTCTTTCATCACTGATTTGAATGGTTTATTGATCTTTCTAGCCGAATTATTTAATCTAGATGTGATTTTCCTCAAATGCTTAAACCACTGTGGTACTGTAGGACACTCAAGTACAGCTCTATAGATCGTTTCATTCCTCTCTTCCTCCCCCCTGCTAGCACCCTGCATGCCCACAAATCTGCTGCTCAATCCCAAAAATTCTTCCTGTGTCGGCGTCAGCTGGACAGCAAACAACCGTGCCGCCACATACACAGTGAGCGCAGTGGGAGATGATGTCACATACACCTGCACCACCGGCGGAAGCAACTGCGATATTGCAGACCTTCACTGTGGCTCCATCTATGAGGTCAGCGTCATAGCAACCAGCGCCGCCGGCCAGAGTTTACCCAGCTACTCTGAAACTCTGGAAACAGGTGAGAAAACAAAGGTGCGGAGTGACGTGGATGACAAGGAAGAACCAAGTTCAAGAGTCAAAAAAGCTGCTTAACTCGAGTGGAAACACGTGTCCTAGCACAGTCTGTTTTACCGTTTGCTGCCATATCATTTACCCAGCTACAACTTTCTTGTATGAGTCTGTGCGTATAAAATACTCGCTGTTTCCTTCCGGTACTGTGTAGATTTTGAATGTTCAGGTGGATGTTATGAATGGACTGAGCTCCTAACACATCATGTTCCTCCGCAGAACCCTGCTGTCCGGTGAATCTCAATGTGGACCAGGTCACTCAGGCCATGACCAACATGTCATGGTCTCACGCTAAAGGGGCACATTCTTTCGTCACCACGCTGACATCATCGCATGGCCACGCTCGCTGCCACACCCAGGACTCCCACTGCCTGATGGGATGCATCACTTGCGGCACAAACTACACAGTCGCCATGGAGGCGTTCAGCCACAGTGGGCGGAGCTCCAACTGCACCTATCAGGGCTTCTCATCCAGTGAGTAACAAAGGTTTCAGCCAATAGGAAGAGAGGAGATCACATTGATTTAGAGCGTCAGAGAGACTCTCTTACAAGAAAACACGATTGCAATATTTTTATGGTTTTTCTTCTATTTGTTCAGCTATTTCAGCTTCCTTCTTGAAAAACGTACGCAACTTTACAGCCTCTTTGATAAGTAAGATTTAAAGTCCCCTCTCCAGTCATAGATGGTACAGTTGGATATTTTATATAAGAAGCAAATCTTCATCTAATAAGAGTATTTTGCCTTTCGAGTTCTTACTAATAGGTATCCTGAGCTCATTTCCCCCTCTGCATCACTTCATTGTGACTGCAGAATGCAGAAAAAGACAGCCATGTACATTTAGCTCGAAGCAAATGGCGAACGACAGCTAACAACTGCACAACTGCCCAAAAGATGTTGGTTTATGAATGTTCAAGTATATCGTCAGACATAATCCATGTCCTCTGCACTTGACTATGCGCTCATTAAGCCACGACACTTTGATTTGAGCGGAAAACAAACCATTCGTAGACCTTCTGGTTCTGCACTACCGATAACGAAGGCAAGCGAGTTGTTAAAACTGAATCACCAGCCGGTCAGGCTCAGGGTTACTGTGAGCTACTGTGAGCAAGCAGTGGCCCCAAAAGATCCCGCCATTTATTCAGTAATCCCCAGAATTTTTGGATTACTGAGTAAACGGCAGGATCTTCTGGGGTTTTTAGTCACAAAATGAGGAAAATGACATGCTTTGGGCAAAGTATTGATCCAACTCTAACCTTAAATACAAACAAATACAACAACGAAATACAATCTCTGCTTGTATTTTGAGTTTCTGATCAAATGTCCTCAAGTGTAACAGCACCCTGAAAATCCTCTGAGGTCGTTGCCATATTTTTGCCATTACTGGACTCTCCATTAATTAGTATGAAAGATTAGGCACAAAACCTTCAAAGTGTCCTCAGAATTGTAGCTCAAGCCTTCATGCACACACTACATCCTGTATTTGTAGCCAACATTAAATATGTCTGTCGACACCAAAGGCACATGACATCACTTCCTCTCTGTCTGGTAGGCGCTTGCTGTCCATCAGGCGTGCGGCTCTACAGGATGGCTGGCAACTCTCTGCGGCTGTACTGGCGCTCGGCTGGCAGCAGCCACAGCTACATGGTAGAGATGATGGGAAGCAACAACAACTACACCTGCACAGCTTCACCTGGGGAGAGCAGCTGTGACGTCAGTAACATCCAGTGTGGCGATGTGTATCATGTAGTGGTGGCCCCGCTGACACCAGAGGGCAGCAAAGTCCTGTACTGTCCCATGAGACTCTACTCAGGTATGACACGGTACTCAGAATCTTACCTAGAACACTTCTGTGAACCTGAACTGTCTCATCACACATTCTCCAAAGCTCTAGGGATTTCTTTGTAAACAAAGTTTGAAATCTATACTTAACCATAAAGGTGATTTTTGCTTCTCACGCAGTCACAAACAGGTGTTAAGAGTTTATAAAGAGATGTTCATGGGGTGTTTTGTTGTTAGCAGTCATGGCTTCAAGCTAAAGTTTGGCTCCATCTGGAGTCACAGAGAAGTAACGCAGCACGGAAAAAAACTTCCTCTCTCTTCTTTTGCAGTGACCTGTGCAGGAGGTGATGTTGGCACAGGTGAGTATGTTAACATCCAGCGCTGCAGTGTTCACAAAGATGTTTAAATCGTAGCACACACAACTGTAACTAATATAGCAGCGTGACACCTTTAGCAACATATTCTCCATGAGGAATATATTGACAGACGTCACATGATTTTTACTGAAACCTCTTTTCTTCCAGTGATTTTCAGAGGAAAGAGAAGTGTTGCATAACGGATGGTAAGTTGATGTACGACGTGTGAGCACCAATACAGCAGTACACGATACTAGAGCGTGACTGAAGAGAGGAGATGTTAGCTGTCTTTTTTTTAATCACTGAAATGAACTTTTTTATTGTTTGATAAAGAACTGTCTCTCAGACAGGAAACCAGTTGTGTGGCACTAACACTTCTCTGGTCTACAACCAGGGGCCACGTACACCAGAGGCGGGGGGCAGGATTAAGCCCCCCTGAAAGAACGTTGATGATTGAAGGGACTTAAACTGAGCTGTGCAGTATTTTATAAACATGTAAATAAATTCATGGTCAGCAGTGGTAATTGTGGCACAAAGCTCATCCTTATTTTTTTTAAATCATTTTTCAAATGTCTTTTTCTATTTCTAATATAGCAAAACTTTTCCTCTTTCGTTTTTTTTTTGTTTTTTTTTTTTAGATTGGCTGAAGATGCTTCATTGAAAAATAAATATAGCGAGATGGATAAAGTTATTAAAGACACCAATCAATTGTAAAGTAAAACACACAATAAAATCCAAAAAAGTTTGCCAAATCAAATGAAATAATAATAATAACGAGTAAACAAAAGAAGTACCTTCAGGCTCAGGCCCTAATAAAAAAACACAGAGCCTGGAGCAGTGCTGCAGTGTCTCCCTCTGCTGGCCAGAATTAGACAAAACTTGAACTGCAAATGTTCTGCAACAGTGGAAACCTAAAACTGTTGACTTCACTGTGATATTAAGAATAGTTTTTAAATATTTTTTTTTTATAAATAAACCTGAATCACTCAATCATTGGTGTCTTGTTTTCACAGGCTCTTCTCCAATCATGCAACCTGATATTTGTCCTCCTCTTCCCCCTGCGCCATTCATCCCCACGCCTGGATACCATAAACAGAACAGCAGTCAGATGACAACCAGCGAGCCAGCCTGGGCTTCGCTATATAGATTAGACCTGTACACACTGTGTGATTGGGGGGAGTGGCTAAGGCTTGATAAACTCTGGCGAACATTTGTTTAAATTATGCTTGTATGACATGGCCAAACAGTCATAGCCAAGCTATACACCAAAAGGTGTATTTAGCCTTTCAAGTACTCACAAATACTGTGGGACTCTTGATCTCACAAAGAATTTTTTTTTAATTTTCTGCATGACTTGAGCTTAAGTAACACACAAACGCCATGCTAAAGCTACGCTGACAAGCACGGAGGAGCGCGTGGCAAAATGCACTTCTTGGATGATGTCATATATGTGATGAAGAAAGGATAGCTTAAACAACACAAGTCTGTCTAGCAAATAAAAAAATCATGGCAAAAATATGATGTTGATTTGTAAAATTAAAAAAAAAAAAAAGTAATGTTCATTTTTTTTGATCAACAAACTCAATTTCTATGACGTACTCTGAAGTCTTGGTCTGACACCTCTGCAGAACTACCAAAATATTATCAACAGGAATCCAGACCCGGTAACACAACCCCAGCACCTGCCAGCGAACACGTTTCCCTGCAGTTTGAGGAAAAAAAGGTTAAATCAAACATTGTAGCTTTGGCCCCAAGTAGGACGCCTCTTGAGGATGAGCAGCGGACATCATGGAGAGCAGCAGCAGCAGCATGTTTCCCTCTGTGTGTCACACTCTGTGTGTTGACGCTTGTTCTCAGGACGAACTCCAAACATGTGTCACTGTGGTTATGTAACCCGGATGCGTGACTCTGGTAATAAAGAATTCCCTCTCAAAACTTTTGTGATTGTGTTTCCTTCCATGTAGACGTGAACTTTAATGTATATATCAGGGATGACACTTTAATGCATGAATTTGATTGATTAATTAAACCGCAAATTAACGCGTTATAAAAATTAACGCAAGACTTATCATAGCACACTTGAGTGGCAATTCAAAGAGAATTTTACCCAGACAGGAGCATTTTAAACTCGGCCCATTGAAGGACCCGTACTTGGCGGTGGCTCGTCACTTAACACGTCGCTGGTCAAAGTGCCTGCTTGAGACTCCGCCTTAAGATGTCCTGACTTAGGTTTTATTCAATCACCAATAAAAATGACTACAAAAATGTTTGGAAAAATGAATTTGAATTCTTAATTTGGGGACTTTAAGCAGATATATCAAAATGTGATTAATTAGATTAATTAATTAGAAATCCTGTAATTAATTAGATTTTTTAAATTGCCTGACAGCACTAATACACACACACACACACACACACACACACACGCATCATTGTCACATTCCTACTGACGACTGAATCAATAAAATCCCTTTATGTTCCACTAAAATCTATCAGGAACTGAAAATACAGATTTTTTTTTTTTAAATGGAAATGTGTTTTATTTTCAAAAACCCAAGTTTTAGACATGGATTAAAAACCCATCATTTCGCTTTTGCTTTCTTGCAGTGTTTTATAATATAATGTTTTTTTTTATCATATATTATCCGTTTCTTATTATTTGTATATTCTAATTTATTTGAGGTCATTCTGATGGTTATTTTCAATGGTTTTATATTAGGCTTCACAAATTATTATGAGCAGAGCAGATTAAAAGCATGATGTTAGACTAAAAATAGAATCATAATTTATAGATCAGTAAGCTGGAAGTCAATTGGCACCTGATGTCAGAGCAAAAATGTCCTGTCTGTTAATTTTCTCAGCAGTGGTTTGAACTCTCCTCAGTGCAGCATGGCGTTATTCTGGTAAATGTTCCAGGAAACTAGACAAGAATACGGCGTCCTGGGCAACGTGGCTCCACACATGAACGTGGCTTCACTTTGATGGTTTGACCTTCCTGAGGTGAGACAGGTTTGTTATATAGTTTGATTGTTGTTGTTGTTGTTGTTGTTGTTGTTGTTGCGTTTTTTTTTTTTTAACTTTTGAGATTTCCTTCCATCACCTTCTTAACGTCTCTGCTCATAAGCAGTCATAAGCAATGACCTCACCCTGGAGTTCAGCCCCCAGTGGGCCCCCCTGCACTCAAATAAAATAAAAACAAAACCGTTTCCTTCCTGGAAATAAATAATTAGCGATGGGTTTCCTTTCTCCCGTAAAACCCTGCACCATCAGTTTCACAGGGAACCCATCGTGAGCTGAGGACAAAGCAAGTTTCACTAAGGTCCCTGAGCACAAAAGGGACGGTCCTGGCATTATCCCTGCTGGACTGCTCACGGTATAGATTATCAATAATGATACTGCGGGGGCTCTGCTGGGAATAGTTGCTATTCACAGCTAGAATATGGAACTGGACCTAACGAAAGAACTGCTCGCTCTTTGAGAGTTTGAATAACATCCCCCCATAGAAAAGAAACAACCACTGTGCTATTTATACAACAATACTTACAGGACCCAGAGACAACGCGGTTAAGGAGGAATTGTTTCGGTGGGGTTTCTCTGTTTGTTCGCTTGTCTTTCAACGGGATAACACAAAAAAAAAAACGTGAGGCCAATTTTCACCAAACCACAGTGCTGAGAATCAAGGTCAGATGTAGCGCCACCTGGTGGTGACCTCTCACCGGGACCATCAGATCCGTTTCACATTTTGTCAGAAAAACCTTTAGAACTTGGTGATGGTTTACTGGGCTGGGTTCTCACTTAACAGCGTGCACCACCTGTCTGCTCCTTCGTGTAAAATCCGTTTGCTATCAGGTTTCTCCACCCTCTCGTTCCCTGGAACACCCACATTCTCAGTGTGGGCTTCGTCATTGCCGCTTGCAGCTTGAGGTCGCTCACACCAACAACATTACAAAAAAAAAAAAGTCGCATTTTTTATTCGTTGCTCTTTGCTTTCTCACCGTTTCTTGATCCAGTGCGTCAAACATTATAAACAAAGGTTTTATTCTTATTCCTCCTCCTCCCTTCTCTCTCCTCACCATCCAGCAGCATCACCACCTGCATGTGTTCAATGTTTTTTGATTCACTTCCCTTATTTGGTCAGTTTTCTCTCACACCTCAAACAAGCTGCCCCATAATCCACTGGTGTGGAATGGAACGAGCCCCTTGCGTTCTCAGGAGCACCGTGGTCCAGTTGTTCGGTCCGGGCCGTGTTGCAGAGGAGCTTTCATATCGGTAAACTGAAAAAGTCGGAGAGTCACCAAGGTGTCAGGGGCCAAAAGTTCAGCTTGGAGGAGGTGCGCCCATCTTGTCATGACTCATCAGTTACCTCCACATTAGGAAAAAAACAAAACACTTTTTTTTTTCCTGTTAAGTTGAGTTATGAATTTTCAGAGCAGTTGCCGACTCTGCCGGAGCTCTGGTTATTGCGTCATGACATGGTCAGAGCCTACGACCTGTAACAGTGTACAATAAGGTGTACGCAACACTTGCCCTTATTCATGAAGCCTTGAAATTGCTCAATTGTTCAAGCGGGGCAGCTGAAGTTTCAGGTTCTGAGGGCCATATCCACTTTCATGTCAACTTCCTTCCCTCTAATACACGATGAGGAACACGGAGGTGATCGCCCTTTATTCCCTTATGATAAAAGATCCATGTCAGCCCACATAAATACGGCGTATGCCAACATGTCATGATGTTAGTTAAAGAGGGTTTTTCATCAAAATGAATCACTTCACATGCGCACCAACAGTTTCTAGCCTGATGGGTTTTGTAAGGTTGTGCTATTTAGATGGAGTCCCAATTCCCAAGTTTGCATTCTTGACTTTGGTTTCAGAGGTACTTGTCTCCTTTTGCTTGAGTGGCCCCTCCCAAGCCTTTATGCATTTAGCTCAGGTCATTCTCCGTGTTCTTGTGTATTGTTACAGAAAACAGTCGCCGCTCAAACATGTGTGAGGTTGCGGCGCGCCTCTGGGAAGTGGAAAGGGAGCGAGCGCGTCTAAAAAAAAAAAAAAAAAAAGGACTTTGGGATGAAGAGCGAGAAACTGCGATGGATGTTATGTTTTCAGAGTTTTTCTGACGCTCACAGGATGAGGACTGGTGGTGTTAGTAGGTCAGGAGACGTCCGTGAACGTAAACTCTGAATCAAGATGTTATGACGTCACGATGACATCAACGCTGGTCAGTTTAAATCGAGACACTGGTTTAAAAGTGGATCATCGGAGTCTTTTCACTCAGAGTCACGTGTCCAGTCCTTATTGTTGCTAATGTTACACCAATTAGTCAATATGCACATTTTGGCATCAAATATGGCGGCTGTATGTATTCCTACCATAACTACCAACTTGGCTATTGAGTGATAATGTTCATGTTCTTGAAAATATAAGAATAAAGGTATGTTTATCATCGCTGTCAGCTTATCACACAGGAGTGGAATCATGCAGATCCACTGAATGGTGATCGGAGGTTGAGATCTTTCCAGACATGGAAGTCATAAACAAGGCCAAACCAACCAAGAAGAACGCCGCCTGATTCAAGGCTGTTGATCGAGGATTGCACTTTTTTCAGGACTGAGCTCAGTTGTGGCATAACTTGTTTGTGACTTTGGAATCCTGCGGCTCGCCTCAGTAACCCCTCGGTTATAGTTGCGCTTTACATCACTTTCTTTCTTTCTTGGTTTTGTAATTTTGCCATTTCATTGTTGTGGTTGCATCACGTATTTTCATGACCGGCTTGACTGTGTGCATGCTCACAGTTAGTTTTTGAAAAAACAACAACCAACAACATAACTATTTCAGTAATATAGAAGATGTGACAATGATGGGCCTCATTCATTCAAACGTTCTTGTAACAGGCTGGCAAAGACTTCACAAAGTAGAGGGATTGTCCCTATGCTATGCTTCGTGCATACCGGGGATCTGACTGAACTGATCGTTGCACATTTGTTGATGAATTGATGACAATTCCAAGATCGATTACTTTTCCTGTCGGAACCTGTTATAACCAAGTACTGGGAAAAGGTACTGGAACTCCTGTGTGGGTTTCATGGTTGTAGCAACACAGAAACAGGTTTTGTGAGGTGTGTAACAGCTAGGAATAGATGTATATTTGCCAAAGCTAATTCGCAGCCAATGAAATGAACGTTATGAAACACAGATTTGTCGCTGTGTTAAGAGGGTCAACATAAGTCCAAGTCTGAGAGCGAGAGAGAGAGAGAGAGAGAGAGAGAGAGAGAGAGAAAGCGAGTGAGAGAGAGAAAGATAGAGAAACACTCTTGTCACCTGTGACTTCAGGTGAATTCACCAAACTCTCATCCCTCCATCCCTCCCTCCTGCTGTGTTCCCAGGGCAGCTTTGCCTGAGGCTGCTGGTGAGACAGCCCATCCCATTTGGGGAATTCTGATTGGTTCCCATGCTCACTGGTCGAGAGCTCAAAAGAATCCAGACCACCTTTTGTATTTGACTCTCTTGTATACTAAACTAATCGTAATCCCGCACTCAATGTCAAAGATGGGACTGGTGGGAGCTATAAGCTTTTCTTTAACATTGGTATCTCTAAGTCAGGTAAATATACTTTTGTATTATTCAAACCTGTAAAGGCTAACAATATAAGTCTAATTTGATATTAACTAACAGCATATTATTGATTCAATTAATTTTGTTATTTGCAGATACCTTATATTGCAGAGGGTAAGTAAAACCAGAATATCAAGGCTGAATAATGTAAATTAATTCTGAAATATGTAGCTCAGAAAGAGAATGTGATGTTTACTGCTTTTTAAACTTAGGGAACCTTTTTTTTTTAAATCACTCAATTATTTAGATTTCTTTCTTTTCAGGTTGTAAAATCCTATCAGCGACACCCTCTGGCCCTTCTTCTATTTTGGTAAAATGGGACAAATATCCAGGGGCAACAAACTATTTTTTGGACCTTCGGGTTAAGAATGATTCAAATATTGCCCCGGTTGTGGTGACCCTGCCTCCGACCCGGACAGAGAAGGTTCTCCAAGGGCTGCGACCGGGAACCGACTACATAGTGACTCTCAAAGTCTTCCAGTTCTACTTCGTGACGTGCGTGGATACGAGTGAGGGGACCACAGGTAAAGGGACCCACGCAGCACCTGACATGGAAAGCAAGATTCCTTATTAGGGCCTGAGCCAGAAGGAATCTTTGTTTTGGCTGGCGTCTATTGTCACACATAGGCTTTAGGGATGAAACTGACTAAAGAGTTCAGAATGATTTCAACAGTCAGAGCTGCGCCTTTACGCGCAGAAATGCGCCATTACGCACGCACACAGCACCGCTTTGTAGCTTCCTAAACTCGCCTTGCTCTCTCCCCCCAGTTCCCGACACCTCGCAGATAACGGATGCCCGGGCTTTGACTAGTACTTCAATCATGGTGGAGTGGGCTGAGGTTCCCTCCGCGGACCGCTACTACTTGGAGGTGCGTTCTCAGGACTCTAACCAAGTGATCAACCTGACAGTCACGGATTCCTCCGCCGTGGTGGGAAATTTGACGCCCTCCACCAACTACGACTGCTTCGTCCACACAGTTAACAAGGCCGGCACGGGAAGCAAAAGCAAAGTGAGGACCGTCACCACATGTGAGTCTCCGGTGTCATTCTCTCTCAAACCTGGGGAAACTTTGAACAAGTGGGTACTGATGTGAAAGTGTGAACAGATGCAGTTCACTTCCAGAAAGTTGTGCGTGTTTACTGCATACGGTTAGCATGCACGATAATATCGGCATGTTATCGGTATCGGCAGGTATTTGTCATTTTTGGTATTTATGGTATCAATCTGATATTTCATGTTTATGTCAGCCCATTTTGCTCCAGTGGACCTGCTCATCATGTGGTGTCTATATATCTATATAGTGATGATGCGTCTCTCTGCCTGCAGTGACGCGGCCTCCAGTGAATGTCACAGCAACACAGACAGGCCGGGACACAGCCAGGGTGACGTGGCAGCCGGTGGAGGATGTCCTGGTTTACCACGTAAAAATCCAGGACATCGACGATCACAACCACAAACCGTCCTCGTACAACGTCTCAGGCACCAAGCTGGATGTTCAAGACATCCTGCCGTGCTCCACCTATCTGATATCAGTGTCCTCGTTCAGCAGGTTTCTGGTGCAGAGCGAGCCCACACGCTACACATACACCACTAACAGTGAGTCAGCAGTGCCAAATCAACATCAATAACTTGGTGATTAGAATCTGGGTCAGCTATTCTTACTGAGGCGTTCCTTTCAGACATGCAGAATTTGATCCTCAGGGGAAAGCTTTCAGACGCCCTGACAACCTACTTGTTGTTGAGGTTGTCAAGAATACATAAACCTGAGGGGGAAAAAAAAAACCAAAACATCTCTTAGTGGTTATTTTGCAATTTTTTTCCCCAACATGAGATATAAAGAATTTTACGGTTACATTTCACATCTTTCATTTGACAATTCATTAAAATTACCTAAATATTGTTTATTTTACCCCAACTCTCCAAACTTGAGGTCAAGTTTCTGTGCCAAGTTGTGTCTGATTACCTGCACTGACGCAAAACACTGATGCGCTGTCTTACTTGCAGAGCTGACGCCAGTATCGTCAGTGTCGGTGGACTACAGCTGCAGCACGCACTCCGTCACAGTGCAGTGGTCGGCTGTGTTCGGGGCAGACTCCTACAAGGCCACGGCGATGGGTGAAAACGGCACTCAGCTGATGTGCACCAGCCAGAGCACCAGCTGTCAGATCAGCGGGTTGAGCTGCGACCAGACGTTCACGGTGCATGTGACACCCATGTCGGAGAACTGCAAGAACATGGCGAACACCACCTCAGCCACCTTTCAGACTGGTGAGACATGAGATGATTTTATTGTTAAAACACAAGAACAAAGAAAGAACCTAACAGACAGATTAATGAGACCTTAACAACGTTAAAGCCTGACACAAGATTAATGATCTGACTCCAAATCTACAAAGATACCCAGGCAGAAGGAACTCTCTCATGGCACAAGAGCCACATGTAAATATATTATAAATGATGTAGACCCAACTAGGTAGGATTTGATGTAACTCAATCTTCTTAAGAGGGAGGAATCTTGTTCCTTGAGTGACTATGCAATCAGTTTTGCTGAAGCCAAAATGATCCAGGACTGAAATAGAAGTTTCTGGGAGATATGCTTGTTTAACATGGTCCCCAGTGCCAGACAAGAGGATGGATACCCTCCTCTCCTCTGTGTGTGTGCTTTAGGTAGCTGAGACCCACAGCTGAGTGCTAGTTAGCTTAGCGCAGTGAATGACACTGGACAGGAAGTGCCAACAAACCTCAGTCAAAAGTCATCAAATCCATTTCATCTGGTCTTTGCCCATATTAATTAGGGTTGTATTCCTTATTCACTATGAAGTTGCATTTTACCAGCACAAGAAAGTGTAAGTGTAGAATCAGAATCACGTGGACCTGCTTCGATGTCTGGGTGCAGTGATTTGACCTCAAAAGCCTCATTGTAAATCCTTGGCCACAAAACAAACATTTGTTGACGACTAAAAGAGCAACAGCTACGACTAATAATTGACGACTTTGAGAGAGATGAGTTGGAGGGTTACCTCTGGACCAACCAAGGTCCTAAACCACATCTCTTTGATAACGTTTACCAGAGGTATGCTAACACTTCCCATTCACTTCCATTCATTGTGCTAAGCTAACTAGCTAGCTAACTAACTAGCCCTGAGGTGGTCTGTGTGAACTGAGGACAGTAATTGTTGCATGGCAACAGATTTCACTTCACCAGTCACTGCGCTAAGCTAACTAGCATTTAGCCAATCTCTGTTGGTTGCCCGTTGGTTGTCTGGCTCTGGGGAGGATGTCAAATAAGCGAATATTTAAAACAACAACAACAACCACAACAACTCAGCAGCACAGGAAGGGTATTATTTTCTGGGTGATGTTCCCTTAAATTTAAGTTCAGCACACTACAAACTCAACATGGACAAAACTTTAATTGTACTTGAAAATGGTTAATTACATTCTGTTGGGAATTAATCAAAAGGTCAACAAGTCAAGTCAGTAAAGCATCAAATGCGGGTTAAAATGCACTAATGACTTATTCAGGAGTTGAACGCTGCGTGGGACGAAGGATGTAATACCTCTTTTTTATTGTATTCTGGGAGCACAGTATCCGTGCCCTAGGGGTAGAAGTGCAGATTCAGACCTTAATGGGTGGGTCTGATCTCCCACAAATCTTGTGCACAAATTCCCGACATCTTAATATTCTCTCAACATATCAAATATACTGCCTTTGTGATTAAAATCTAAATGTCCACTCTTAAATGCAACATAATCGGAGTCTATTTTAAGGTATTTATCCTGACAATATCTATCACATTACTCTGTCATTTGAGGCGAGTATGTATGGAACTAGAGACCATGTTTTTACATCTATGTTTTAGTCATATAACTGAATAGAATTATTGCCGTCATTCTTAAGTGCTGTTACTTTGAGGACAGCAAAGGAAAGTAGAGATGCGGCTGCAGGGCTGAATTTCGCTCGTGTGCTCATAAATGCCTGGGTTGTGCCCATCCAAGCTCACATATTGGGGCACTGACGGCGTTTTAAACTGATTGGCAATGTATAATTTTACTTAACGTCGGCTGTCACATGGAACTCAAACAATTGATTGAAGCAAGAATGTCAAACATATGCTGGCTTTAGTCTCATAAAAATAAGGACCTTTTTTGTCATTCATGACAGAAAACTTAGATTTAAGGGTTTTGGCCTGTTATTTAGTTGTGTTTCCTTTTCTTACTGAAAACAAACACATAAAAAAAACCTCCAGGAGCATCTTCAATGGCTGGCAGGTTTTTTTTTCCCGGTTGCCAAACATTTTGCGTTGTAAGCATAATGAACCTGAGGTAAGCCAGAGGTAATACTGTAGTTGTCGTATTGGATGGGAACTCAGTGTCAGTAGGATAAAAACATTTGGAAGGTTAGTTACAAAATTCCAGTCAAGCCAAACTGAAGTCCAACATCTAGATTTGATTTTGCTGGAGAAACCAAATCAAGTCAACTGCATTACAGCGCATCTATAAAAAGTTTGGTGGACGAACATCTGTTCTGCTCCACCCTGCAGTTAATCCTCTCGTCTCACGTGTCACGCTGTTTTGTTAAGGTGCTGTTTGAATCCTCCCCTGACACCACATTGTGAATCACTGTGGTTGCGTGACTTGGAAGATGCCAAATATGATTTCACGTCATGTTATTCTTTAATGCCATTTGTTTGGTTATTTAATACAATAGAAGGGCATTAATTACCACAACGCAGTACAATAAATCCACTTGTAACAGCCAGAGGAAACAGTGCCATTTTTTAGAGGTTTTTGAGGATGCGTGACATTACTGATAGTGACATATTAAATTGCTCTTAATTAGACTTCAGAATTCAAAATGATAGGATAGATAGGAAGAATGAAACAATAGATTTGCCTTTACTCAATCGAACTGACATTTTAGTTAAACCCTTCAACGTGTTTGAGATTTCCGAGGTCACATCAGTCAGGAGCCCTGTGGGGATACCAGTTTACAAGGTCTTTTTTCCCCCGTTGTTTTTCTGTCTAAGTTCACACGTTCATTTGACTGCATCGCCTTTGAAACTGGGTCTCCCATTGAGCTCTATATCATATTATGTTGTGCTCGTCCCATTGAGAATGAGCTTGTGTTTGTGTTAAACCTGAAACCTCATGGAGTGAAAAGCAACACTGTTGTGTAATCTTCAGAATCAGGGCGTTTTTTAACCTGAAAAGGGATTTGAGACACTGGTCTTTGATGTTGATAGTCAACTAAAGCCACTGATTCTCTTTTCCTCTCTGCAGCATCATATTTATTAATATCAATCTTTCAACCGATGATGAACGAGATGCTTTGAATATTAATCAGTAATCTCTTTCCTTCAAGTTCCCTGTCCTCCTAAGAACCTGGAGTTGCTCCGAGACTGTTCCAGTGAAGTCATCGTCTTTTCCTGGGAGAAGACAAATAACACAGATCACTACTTGGCCACGGCAGTGGACTCTCAAGTATTTCTATGTTATTGATTTTAAAATATTTGTCTCATTAAGTAAACGATCAGAATGTTAGAACTAATTTGTTGCGACGTGTCTGTTGGCAGGGAGTGGTTCAGGAGTGCCTGACTGAAGACAACAACTGCTATTTCACGCACACGGTCTGTGGACGTCACTACTACTTCACCGTCTACTCCATCAAGGGGCAGTGCAGAAGCCAGATTAGCTCGACTGTTGATACCCGCACAGGTACGGCTCTGTTTGTGCAGAGGGAAGATGTGTTTCCCTCTTCCTGGAACAAGATGATCGCTCCTGATGCCTTTGTTAAGTTTCCTCAGGATCCAGGCTCATCTGCCACAAGTGCATGGCTGTATGTGTTATGGAAGTGCTATGAGTGGTCAGTTGATCAGAAAAGTGTTTTTTGATCCAATTACCAAGATCTATTGGATCTGCGCAGCATTGTTGTGTGAATCTGCTTAAATCCAATATCTATCCATCATTTGCATGATTTGAATCTCATAAAAAAGGTACGTGTTCGACAGCTGGACTCCAAATGTGAGCGTCCTGTATCCGTATGACGCAACTGAAATGTTTAAATTAAATAAGAAGATTACAACTTGATATTGACTCCTTTGTTAGAAGCTTTTTCTAACGCTAAATATCATCGGTGATGAGGAAAAATATGCTATGATTCCAAACGGGGTAGACTGATTCAAAAAGGGCTAATAATTGTTCCATGTCGTTTACAATTTTGTGAATGAAAATTGCATCTGCTCAGCAGATTAGTGAGTAAAAAAAAAGGATTTCAAAAAGAGTGAATAACGGGGGTTACATGTGGAATAAATCCCTCCCCACACAGCTGATACTGGTCTAGATATACACACGCAGTATTTGACAACATGTCACCACTGAACTTTGTGAACGAGAAATATTTTAACAATGACACGGACAGTTGTCCGGTGATAATATCATGAAGGAGAACTTTTTTTTTTTTTTCCTGTTTGCCGCAACATTATTTCAGATGTTTTATTGTAAATTATTGAAATAAAATTCTAATAAAACCACAGAATGAAATGCAATCTCGTGATTGTCTACACTGTCTGTCTGCCTCCAGCACCCTGCATTCCACAGAATGTGCAAACATCAGCAGACTGCAACTCCAACCTTCTGGTCAGCAAGTGGGACCTGGCTGAGGGTGCTCTCCGTTACACCGTGGAGGCCTTTGGCAACAAGGGAAACAAGCAATACAACTGTAGCACGCTGTCCAACAGCTGCGCCATCGAAGGCGTCCATTGTGGCGAGTACTTGACCATCTACATCACAGCCTTTGATGACGAATGCGCCAGTCCGAGGACACTGGGACCTGTAGCCGGGACAGGTGAGGTCAGGCTGTTAGAGGACATCAGAGAATGTATAATTACATGATGGGTTAAAGAAAAGAAAAACACTGATATGCAGAAGGATATTATTGATGTAATAAAGATTTAAGTGGCATTTTCGCATCATAAAAGGCTGATTTATTTGTACCATCACCTTTTGTTAACTGTTTAATTTTTAGATGCTACCGAAAAGTTAAATCTAATGAAGAAAAAAGCAGATTTGGTGTAAAATGCACAAATAGCTAAATACATATAATTTTCCACCCGTCCAGGGTGAACCCCTCCTCTTGCCTGAAGGCAGCGGTGATAGGCTCCAGCCCCCCCGCGAGCCTTAACAGGATAAGCAGTAGAAAATGGATGGATATCATTTTCCACCTAGCTAAGAGTGTTATCGATTTATCGCCAGTGACATAAATGTTGAGTAGTAGAATTCAAGTATCTAAACACTGGATCAAGACACAGTTGTCACTCAATATCCAATTAATGTCTTAAAAAGACTCAATAGATAAATTGCACAGTGTATTTCTGTCAATGTCAATAAATCCACAGTGAAGACTGAAGATATTCAAATTAATTTCTTTGTGTAAATCTGCTATTTTACTGAATATTGGAAAGAAATCTTTTTTTTACTCATTCTCCCTTATTTCACCCCATGAAGACCCATCCGTCACACACATAATAACTTAGGAGGTGACATTTATTATGACTTGCCTCCTCTAGTCCCATGCACGCCTGAGAACGTAACAGCAGTCAAGGAATGTGGCGCCGACTCCATCACGATGACGTGGACGGTTTCCGGCAGCACGCTTTTCTATGTTGCCATGGCAAGAGACAGCGAAGGCGTCGTTCACAGCTGTAACTCCATGGACTTCACCTGTAAGATCGAAGGCTTGAAGTGCAGCACCGTATACACGGCGTACGTCATCAGCTCGACCTTTATGTGCAACAGCTCTGAGAGCGAGGCGGTCACCATAGAGACAGGTGCTGTGGCGCTGCAACATATGCAAAACAAAATAAGTGTACCATTTTTCTTGAATTTCACACCTTTGTCTCATTCTAGCTGCTTGCCCTCCGGATCGCGTCACTGCTTCCCTGGATTGTGCGGCCAATGAGGCTTTGGTCTCGTGGCACGGTCAGCCCCAGATGAACTCCTACACCGCAACCATTGTGGACGAAGACGATGGACTCCTAAGCTGCAGCTCCACCACAACTAACTGCAGCATACCAAACCTGAAATGTGGCCATCTCTACACGGTCACTGTCTGCCACCACGATGGCATCTGTCCCAGCATGCCTTCTCAGCCCATCTACATGGATTCTGGTGAGAGCACATTCTCCTCAAAACATTCATTTTGTATAATTTTTAACTTCAGAAACACTCCTGCCATGCTACTTTGGCATGACCTTTGATTCCACTCTTTCCCTCAAGCCCCACACCAGCCAAGTAGTCAGATGTAGTTCTTTTTGTCTTAGAATGTTGTAAAGTTCAGGCCCTCTTGTGGACAACCTGCTCAGCTTTCCTTTGCCCGTCACACCTCACCCTCTCCAAAAGCAGCCCCACTGGCTTTGTGATTCTGGAGAAAAGCGTGCACTTGGTTTTAAACACATTAAGTACTCATTTAGGATGAATAATGATGCTATAGATGCTGTAATACTATAGTGTCATCTGTGTAGAGGTGAAAATTACTCAACAATTATGAACAATAATTTAATAATGGAAAGTAAGAGTGGACCCATGACTGATCCCTGTGGGACCCCTTTTGCAATAGCTTTACATTTTAATTGAGAATATCCTAATGAAACACACTGAATCTCTTAGCCAGATAACAAATTGTAGGCATTTGTATGAAAGCCAACATTGCGTAGTCATTGTGGAAGAATGGAATAGCTTTGCAAATAGGTTGTGATTTGGAAAGTTGTCAGTGGTTTGTAGGACTACAGAATTTAGGTGGAGGAACAACTGATTCGATGTTTTAATTAATCCAAAACCGGATCTAAATCTGATGATGTCCTCATATTGTATTGGCATAGGTCTTAGAGTGTTGCTTCATAGATTTAAAGTCAGAAAGAGCAAGCAGCTTTAACAATTGCCCAAATACTAATAATAACAATGTAAAATTTGTAATTTGATTGCATGTTTTGATGTAAATAACCTGAAAACTGACTTGTAAGGTAACTGATGAAGACTTGAGGCAAACTGCTGCATGGCTCTGAAGTAGGCTTGAAGGAAGCGAGGCCGTCTGGTAACCGTTGACTGAGTTGACGCGTCCTTGAGCAAGACACTGGCTGCATGGGCTGGATTCATGTTGCATTCAATCCAGTTCAAACTGATATTGCTTTACAAATAGTTTAAAATAGGTACAATCATTGAATAGAATTTCAGAATCTGAGAGGAAATACCTGACTTGTACTGGAATGACATTCCCCTGCATTTGCCCAAATTTTCACCACCCATCTTTTGTTAAAATGCTGCCCCCAAGTGGTCAAGATTCTGAGACCTTTAACAGGGATTCCCAAGCAAATAACATAACATAATCATTAAATTATGTATTTCACATTCAGGGTTTTTCCTCCAAGTCCTCACCTTCCCTCTGTTCTATTTCCAGTCCCATGTGGACCCAATGTGGATGCTTACCTAGACTGTCAGTCACAAGTCCTGACCGTCGGCTGGAATGCATCAAGTAAAGTGGACGGCTTCATCACGACGATCTCAGACGGCAACACACAACTGACGTATAACACGACGGAGCCAGCCTTGCACATCAACACACTGGTATGTGGACAGGATTACACCCTGAGAGTGATGTCCGTCAACGACTCCTGTGTCAGTCATCCCTCAGTGGTGCCTGTCGGGAAAGGTAAGATCGCACGGGGACCATCGTTGGCACTCCTTATGATTCATGATCTGACTTGAGGTTTTTCTTCCTTCAGCGCCATGTGTGCCCACTGATGTGGTGGCACAGATGAACTGCGGCCAGAGTTTTGTGGAGGTGTCATGGCAACGGAGCCGCGGTGCCCTTTACTACCAAGCGGCTGCGTTACAAGAAGATGGGCATCAGATATTGTGTGTGTCCAATGAGACATCCTGCAGGCTGGAGGGCCTGATGTGCAGCCAGGTGTACAATGTTGTGGTGGCAGCTGGCCACGACACCTGCACCAGCAATGAGAGCGCTGCTGTGACCGTGCAAACAGGTAACAGCAGGAATTAATCGCTGCTAAAATGTGTCTCTGAAGGTCATCCCATCTAACGGTGCTGTTAACTTCACCTGCAGCACCCTGCCCTCCCTCCCAGCTGAATGCCTCACTGAACTGTAGCAGTAACTCAGCCATGTTAAGCTGGAACAGCAGCCCAAATGCAGCTTCCTACACCGGCAAGGCGGTGAGCTCAGATCAACACACTGTGACCTGTGATGCAGGAACAACCCTCGGTTGCCATTTAGAAGGTCTGCACTGTGGCAAGGAGTACACTTTCACTGTGTCCGCCTCGGATGGTGACTGTCAAAGTCCTGACAGTGAGCCGGTCGTCCACACAACTGGTGAGAGGGAGTCTCATCTCTTCCCTTCTCACTTTGTTCTAAGTGTACCTCTTCATCACTTATCCCTTTATTCTTCTCTTCCATTGTGGCAACCTGAAAGGGGAACTTCCATTTTATTCAACCTGGCCACTATTTTCTCAACTGGTCAGATCGAGGACAGAATGCCTGCAGCCTGAGAGCAGGCTATAATGTAATGCAATGGTGTAGTCGGCGACTGTCAAGTTACACCCACTAGAAGTGAATGTTTTGACGTTGACAATCTCACATTGATATTATAACCATCAGACAACATGATGATAAAGTTCCCCTTTGAGGTGCAGCTTCTTTAGCAACATCTGCTGTTCATTTCCTACATCTTCACTGAATCTCTTTCAGCCCCCTGTGAGGTCCAGAATGTGGTCAACACCCTGAACTGTAGCACTAACGTGCTGACTGTCCGCTGGCTGCCCGGGTCAGCGCCGCTAAACTACAGCGCTGCTGCTGTGGCCAGAGGTGGCACACAAGCCAGGTGTATCACAGAGGGTTCAAGTTGTATGATGACAAATTTACAATGTGGAGAGCAGTACAGCGTGGCTGTTACAGCAGTCAGCAGCACATGTGAAGGACCCAGCAGCATCCCAGAGATGCTCCATGCTGGTAAGAGTGGTTATTATCAAGAACATTGCTCTCACCGCACTTAGGAAGAGGTTAAATGTTCCTTTTTTTTTTTTTTGCTTCTTCTCACAGTTCCTTGTGTTCCTGTTAATATCCAAGGCAATATGGAGTGTTCCTCTAACACCTTGCAGGCATCTTGGGATGCAGCAGCAGGTGCAGCGTCCTACATCTCCACCCTGACTGGAGCGGGAGGTTTCTCTGCTTCCTGTCCTACGTCTGACCGCAGCTGCCTCTTCCCCAGCTTGCAGTGTGCTCATACGTATGTGCTCAGCGTGGTGGCCCAAAATGACCAGTGTAACAGCTCTCAGAGCACCATGATGTCAGTGATGACTGGTAACTATACATTGTTGGCTTTTAGAGGGTGACATCGTGTTTTCATACTAATCTAATGAAAGGATCAAAACCAGCAGCGAGTGTGAGTCTGTAGCCTGATAAAGTTTATCAGGAAAACACACAGCGTCTAAGAAAGGTGCAAAAAGTAACTCACTTTACAGCTGAGCCTAATAAAACAAAAGTCAGCAGTTGGAAATGCTCAATTTTAGGTTTTAGGATTAAATGTAGGGCTGCACGGTGGTGCAGTGGTCAGCACTGTCGCCTCACAGCAAGAAGGTTCCGGGTTCGAGTCCCAGCTCGGGCACAGGATCTTTCTGTGTGGAGTCTTGATGTTCTCCCTGTGTGTGTGTGGGTTCTCTCTGGTAGTCCAGCTTCTTCCCACCATCCAAAGACATCAAGAGGGAACGAGGCTGATTGATACTCTAAATTGACTGTAGGTGTGGCTGTGAGTGTGAATGGTTGTTTGTCTCTCTATGTTCGCCCTGCGATGGACTGGCGACCTGTCCAGGGTGAACCCCGCCTCTCGCCCGTTGACGCTGGGATAGGCGCCACCCCCCCCGCGACCCTTAATGTCGGAATAAGTGGAAGACGATGGATGGATGGATGGATGGATTAAATGTAATTACATGTATGGTTTACCTGCCCCCCCCAGCACCTTGTGATCCCACAAATGTGGCGGCTGCCCTGGATTGTGTATCTGGCATTGCTACGGTGACTTGGAGGACCAGCGCTGGGGCAGACTACTACACAGTTGTGGCTGAGGCCAACGGACATGTTGACTCGTGTAATTCCACCGGCACTTCCTGTCAGCTGACTCAGCTGCAGTGTGGGGAGGAGTACAGAGTGACTGTCCTGGCAGGGGACGGGTCCTGCAACAGCACTGTCCACGCCTCCGCCAATCTAACAACAGGTGAAGACTGACACCAAGGGAGGAGTCCCTAAGTTTTAGCAGTGAGGAAACGATGTTTTTCCAAATTTACTCACATAGTTTGAAGAAACAGCTTTCGACTCTCCCCCTCCCAGCTCCCTGTGCTCCAGTGATCCAGGACCACTTACTGGACTGTCTCTCCAACCACGCCTCAGTCTCCTGGGCTGAGGACGATGATGCTTTAAGTGTCACTGTCCATGCCACCTCCAGCCAGGGACATGCTACTTCCTGCAACTCCACCAGCAACAGCAGCTGTATCCTGAGTGAGCTGCTGTGTGGACACACCTACACTGTCCAGGCTGTTGCACGAGGGGCTCGGTGTCTCAGCAAACCCAGCTCTGCTTTTGAGATCATCAGCGGTATGTGCAGCTCATGTTAAATCCACATCTTGGTGCACTTTAATGCTTACTTTGCTACTGAAGCTTTGACAGTTGAAGTTTTGCTTTAATAAAAACATAATCTTTGATGCCTCTCTTACACAGCTCCTTGTACCCCTGCAAATGTTGAGTACACGCTCTCTTGCGAGTCTGGCTTCGCCCTCCTGACCTGGGATGAGACTTTAGGGAGAAGGAGTTACTACGCTTACGCCAGTTCTGGGGACCACATGGACTCTTGCAGCAGCACCGAGACCGACTGCACCCTTGCTGCACTCCTCTGCGGTCGCAATTATGATGTGAATGTGGTGGCTGTTGCTGACCACTGCAATAGCAGCATGGCAGGAGTAACTCACATTGAGACAGGTAAGAGAAGGAGGGTGGAGAAGTTCCCCAGTTACGTCAGTGGTCAATGGATGCAAAAAGATGCTGCACCGTTCTTAGACTTAAAAGAACAACCTGCTATTGTCTTTTCATTTCAAAATCACCGTACTGAATTGCAGCTTCTGCTAACCGCTGTCCATTGTGATGATATCCTCGATGGCAGAGGCTTCTTTGAGCATCAGTGCCAAAATAGGTCAGAAGCTGACCAGAGGCTGAAGATCCCAAGCTTTTGATTTGGTCTTCAAATTACCAAGATCACAATCTGACCCGGCATCTGTGCTGATTGCTGGAGGTTGTAATGTTGCTGCTGTCCTCTCAGTGCCAGACACCATAAGGCTGATCGGTGTAAAGCAGACTGCACCTTCACGTGTGCATCAATGAAGCATGATTCTCTGAGAACTGAAGTGCTTTCACCTTCAGGCTCAATGATGTTTCTCTGTTGCGTTTCCCATCAGCCCCCTGTGCTCCCATGAACGTCAGCGCCTCTCTGGTTTGTGACAAAAACACGGCGGCGGTGAGCTGGCAGCACAGTCCTGGTGCAGTCTCATACAATGTGACAGCACACAGCAGAGATGGTGATGTCAAAGAGTGTACCACAAACGACACAAGCTGCCATCTACCCAACATGCATTGCGCCCAGGCGTACGCGATCGTTGTCACCCCGTTCTCCAATTACTGCAAGGGCTTTGACAGCTACCCATACTTGTATATCACAGGTGAGAGAGAGTACTTTCATTAATACTAATCTACTAGGTTGAAAAATGCTTGCAGTTTGGTTTTTTTGTTCCTACCAAATATGACAGTATCGTACTTCATGGACTTGAAGGGGGGAAATCATTTTTGTCTGACAGAAAATTAAAGTGATATACAAAACATATGTTTTATCATTCAAGCACACACCTTTCTGCCGAAAGACCCAGCCATGTATTTTTAGCTTGAAGCTAATGCCGAAAGCTTGCTAACAACAGCAAACATATCTGTTAACAAATCTCAAGCGCATGTTCCGGTACAATCCACAACATTTCTATCCAGCCACGTTCGTAACAAACTGGGACTTGAGCTAATGAAACTATAAGACATCCAGCTTGTTGCTACCATCAATGCGCGTGAGCGAGTCTATTCAGTGAACAAGCAGAGCCACAAGTGTTGTTGTTTGTTTTTAGCTCAAATTAAGGTGTTCATGGATTAGTGAGGTTACATTTTTTGGCAGTTACATCGATCTATAACAGCTCAGAGTAACGATAAACTACAGCCAACACATCAGGCGTCTCTGTCAGAGTCAGGAATGACAAAATATTGATGCAGTTCTTCTAATCGGCAACAAATGCTGCATGTTTCTTGATTTCAGCGATTATTACTGGTTATTATTTGGACTTTTACTGTATTAAATGTGAAAGCAGTGGTAATGTGTAACCATGTCACACTTGTATGATGTTAAAACAGTATGTTTGCCACCTCTTCACTCTCATAGGCCCCTGCCCTCCCACCAACGTCCAGGTGTCCCTGCAATGTGCTGGCAATGTGGGCCATGTGACTTGGAACACCGCCCCCCAGGCAGATCTCTATATAGCCACGGCGGTATCCTCCAGTGTGGACCAACACAACCATAGCTGCATCTCCAACGGGTCAGCCTGTTCACTCACAGACCTCAGCTGTGGCGAGACGGCTGTTGTCACAGTGGTCACCGTAGAGAGGGGCTGCCAGAGCGAGCCCTCCCTGCCTGTCACATTCCACTCAGGTTAGAGGACGCAACTGCAGATATAACAAGAAACACGTCAACATTGTAGGAGGTACAAACTGAAGACTGATCTCATGTCTTGGTTTACACCAAATTTGTAAGTCTAATAAATCCCCCCCACCAATTCCTCCAAGGCTCATTGCAAACTTTCTGTCACAAACAGAAAAAACAAAGGTAATCAGTTTTAGCAGGAACTAAATTTTGCCTGAATAGTAATGCAGCAGTGCAATAATGTCAATATTTAACTTATTACATTTAGAACATGTATATAATTTCTAGATTTTGTTTTGAGAATGTAGCTTAAAAGGGCGTCAGTTTAATAATCAACTATATTTATGTCATTGCTGATTTATTTTTCTATGCAATATATTTCTATAAACGAGGCTTGGAGGTAGAGTGGCCTTCTAGCAACCAAAGGGTTGTTGGTTCAATCCTCACTTCCCCCGGTGACCATGTCCCAGTCCTTGAGCAAGATACTGAGCCCCTACTTGCCCCCATGACCCTTAATGGATGAGCGGTACAGAAAATGGATGGATGGATGTTTAATTCAAAATGTCTCCCTCTCTTGTTTTCAGTCATTTGCCCGCCCATCCCTCTGGCTGGAGTGATAGATTGCAACAGCAATAACATCACATTAAGATGGCCCCCGAGCCCAGGGAGGGGTGTTACCTATATAATCCACTCTCAGGAGGACAGTGGCGCCACTGCCAACTACTCCACAAGCCAGGTGTCCCATGTGATCACCGGCCTGCAGTGTGGCGAGTTGTACACGATGAGAATCGCTGCCAAGGACGCCGAGTGCACCAGCGCTCTCAGCGAGCGAATACAGCTGAGAACAGGTTGATAGAATCAGCCGCTCACCTGCAGTTAGAAGTCAGCGGTTGTCGACTGTTTCATGTGGCAACACAGCTTTTAACATTTGATGGTACACTTGCATGTCGTCACATAAAGTGACATTTCCACATGTTGGTACGGATGACATCAGTTGATGTAATTTTTTTGTATTTTTTATTTTGTTTTGTTTATATTTTTCATGACATGATTGACATGATTACTTTTGAAAGAGATACATCTGGTTAAAACCTTCTGATTTTTCTCACTCCTGATGGCGTTATTACTTGACGTTAACTGCACGTACAAAGTGATCAGAATGACTTCTTCCCCATCAGTTCCGTGCCCTCCAACCAACCTGACGGTCAACGCTGAATGTGGCACCAACCTGGGAAAACTGACCTGGGCGCCGAGTGCTCACGCTCTCTACTACTTCGCTACGGTAACCGGCAGTCACGGCCATGTTGTTTCCTGCACCTCCAACTCAACCACCTGCTCAGTCCAGCTAGACTGCGGCCATCATTACACAGCCATGTTAGTTGCCTCAGGTCCATCATGCAACAGCAGCACTGGGGCCACCTTGACTTTTGACTCAGGTATTTATTTAATCGCTATTTATAAACCTAAAAACCACAAACGTCCTGACTAAATAAACATGTCTCTCATTTCCTGCTCCTGTGCCGTAGCTCCCTGCTTACCTGAAAATGTGGAGGCAGAGCTCCACTGCAACGACAACTCCCTCGCGGTGCAGTGGGGGGGGGGACTCAGCGACATCAGCTCTTACACTGCCATGGCCATCGGCAGCGATGAAACCCTGGCAACCTGTAACACCACCAACACAAACTGCACCATCCAGAACTTAAAGTGTGGCCTCACCTACAGCATTGTGGTCACTACACCCTCAGTGAACTGTGGCACCATCAGGGGCTCCAACTACATGGTGCAGTCAGGTAGCGTTTAAGACTTTCTTCTGGTGTCACTATCAACTTGTTTATAGACTTCTGCAGCGCAAAAAAAGAGTAAATGCAGTATCTCCTTGTCAACATAAGTTACTCATCCTCTCTTATCAGCATGCTCCTCCTCTCTTTTTACCACCATCAGCCCCCTGTGAACCAGACAGTGTCCTGGTGGACCTCCAGTGCAGCACAAACGTGGCATCAGTGACTTGGGGAAACTCGGGGCCAGATCAGACCCAGGTGGTGTCAGCGGTGGACAGCAGAGGAACAACAACCACCTGTAACTCCAGCAGCTCCAACTGCATCTTTGAGCAGCTGCTATGTGGGGAGAGTTATATTATCAGTGTGGTGGGACACACAAATTCATGCAGCAGTGAAGCAGCTGTGGCCTCAAGACTCAACACGGGTACGAATGAAGGAAACAGGACCCGCAGCGTGATCTTGTTTCTATAATGTGGATATTGGACCACTGTAGAAACTGTTTTTTTAAAATAGCTTGAAAAATGTTATTTTTGATGCATGACAAAAACAAGAAAAAAATATTTTATTGTTTTTGTTTGCTGGAAGATGCACATGTACTTCTACCTGGGTACTGAATGCGTGTACTTTGACCACCTCTGCATTTTGTCAGTGTCTGACCTCTTCTTGACCCCTCTCTCCCTCTCTCTCTCTCTCTCTCTCTCTCTGTCTGTCTCTCTCCCCACCAGCTCCTTGTGTTCCAACCCACGTCATAGCACAAGTTGACTGCCAGACTGGTATCACTGTGGTTACGTGGGATGCGTCACGCAGCGCCTCATCTTACACCGTGTACGCCCGGGGAGGTCTGGGCCACTACGGCGAATGTAACAGTACTGACACCAACTGTAACTTCCCCAACCTGGCGTGCGGACAGGATTACACCATTACAGTGGTGGCTCGCCATGATACCTGCGTCAGTTTGGTCAGCGAGCCAATCTTTGCCACCACAGGTGAGTGAACACAACCAGATCAGCTGCTGGTGAAGATGCTAAAGGAGGTTGTTCTGTTTCTGTGAAAGGTGAGCAGTCGTTGGACTCAACTGAGGTGCCATCAGACATCTGGAGGCTCTCAGCACAAAAATAAGAAAAGTGTAGGTAAAAGAAGGCACCTAACCTCATCAACCACTTAGGGATGTACCCTCCCCGTCTTTGTAGGTCCCTGTCCTCATCAGGGTCTGCAGACCACTCTGGACTGTGACACCAACACAGCTGTGGTGTCTTGGACGCCCGGCAGTGGCATCCTCTACTACAATGCCTCAGCTGATGCCTTTGACATCAAACACCAGAAGACCTGCTCCACCAACAGCTCCTCCTGTAACATCAGCTCTCTGCACTGTGGGGAGAGCTACAAAGTGAGCGTCAGTGGAGAAGGAATGAACTGTCCCAGTCCGGCTCAGGACTGGTACCGGATAACCACAGGTAACTGATAACAGCCATGGACAGAGCTTTACTGGTATTTCAGCTGAAAAAATGTTTCATTTTAGTTGATGATGATATAAAATGATGACAGTAGACGAGTTGATTAAAGGCTTCGCAGTGATGCTTTTAAGATTGTTGCCTTCATCGAGGTCCTTTTTTCCCCCCACTATGCACCTTGTTAGGAGGTGAATTAGCTCATTAGAAAATGCACAGAATCTGAGAAATCAGAGTTGTACTTTGCCTTAAGTTGCCATCAGGAGAATCAGGAACTGTCACTGATGAACTACGGTGTAAATTCCTCACCCGTCTCGCCCCTGCAGCTCCCTGCCCTCCCACCCAGCTGCAGGTCGATTCGTCCTGTGAATCAAACAACATCTCAGTGTCGTGGCAGCCCTCGCAGGGCTCGGTATCCTACATGGCCGTAGCGGAGGACACACAGGGCCGCCGGTGGTCCTGTAACACCAGCAGCAGCACCTGCCAGATGTCTGATCTGCTCTGTGGGCAGCACTACCGTGTCTATGTTGCTGGTGTTGATGAGAATTGTATGGGAGCCAAAAGTAACATTGAAGAGATTCGTACAGGTGAGTATCAAAATCAAACCTCCAGGAAAAGCTTCATCTACTGTTACCCATGTTGGTCATCATCATCTTATTTTCTTTCCTTCAATTTTTCAGCTTAGATGAGGGAATGTTAACGCAGAGAAAAAATTAAGATGTAAATGTGTAGAAATTTATCAGTAAGCAATGACTGAACTTAACAATCACTCACTGATGTGCCTAAGTTAGACCCTGTAGTTTAAACTCATATCTTTTGCCTGCTATCAGCTTCTGTAGTGAGATCATATGACCTCTGAGCAGGAAGCAGCTCAGGTTTACTCTCCAGGACTCATGTCTTTCTGTACCATTTTCCAGCTCCATGTGTACCGCAGAATGTACAGAACGACCTGGACTGTCTGTCTGGTGTCCTCAACATTACCTGGCAGTCGACCGGTTACGCTCCTGGCTTCCGTGCTGCCGTGGTGAGCAGCGAAGGTCGCATCAGCGTGTGTGAGACTGAGCAGCATCACTGCGTAGTGCAGGGCATGCAGTGTGGTCTGACCTACAGTGTGACAGTTGTGGCTCAAGACGAGGCCTGCAACAGCTCCCGCAGCCCCAACAAGCCAGTCATGACAGGTAGGTTCAGCCCGGAGGAGTAATGAAGCACCTGTGATCGCCCTGACTGGAGGACCTCAGCACCTTCAGCATTTCAGACCTGTGAGATCCCTGTTCTCCTTTTATCCAAACTTGAACTCTTCTTCTTCAGCTCCCTGTCCGCTCACATCCTTCCTCCCCACCGTGGACTGTGACACCGGCATCGCTTCTGTAACCTGGAACAACAGCGTGGCGGGGGTGGTTTACAGGGTGTGGGCCGCCGACACCACAGGTCATCTACACAACTGCAGCGGCACAAACAGAGGTTGTGATCTGACCACGTTGGAGTGTGGAACAGAATACGGTATCACCATCACACCATCCCGGGACGGATGTGTGGGCAGAGACAGCGCCATGAAAATGATCATGACGGGTCAGGATCAGTACTATCAACAAGTCCTTGTAGTTATGTTAATGTAATGATGAGTTTAGAATTTAAATGAATAAATGTGAGTATAATTTTACTCTCAGTTCCCTGTGTACCTCACTTGTCCGACGTGGAGATCGATTGTCTGACAAACTCGGCCTGGGTGATGTGGGACGAGGCTGCTGGTGCTGAAGACTACATAGTCATGGCAACAGACGGCCGAGGTGATGTCCAGGCATTTGACTGCAACTCCACTTCTGACGGGGCATGTGCGCTGCCTCCGCTTACATGCAGCCAGAACTTCACCTTCAGTATGAAATCCCGGGACCAGCAGTGCACCAGTGGACCCAGCAATGTCCTCACCATTGAAACAGGCATGTGAACGTAAATAAGCAGGAAAAAAATGTGATTCCTTTTTTAAAAACTTTTTGTCTTTTTAATGCAATAATAATAATAATGATAATAAAAAACAGTTGTGTTCAACTAGGTGCTTTGACAGGGAAAATTATATTGAATATCAGTATTTTTCAAGGTACTGAAATCAGGAATAGAGGCACAGATCTGAACTGCCGTCTCACCGTCCTTGTCCCTCCTCAGCTCCTTGTGCACCTCAGGATGTAGAGAAATACGTGGGCTGTGACAACCACACAGTCAGCGTTTCCTGGGCCGCCGTTCCTGGCGCCGTCACGTACACGGCTACACTGGAGCAGATGAACGGAGACACAACCTGTTGTACGACGTCCAACACCGGCTGTGACATCACTGAGCTGCCGTGTGGAGAAATGTACGTCCTGCTGGTCACGGCTGAGGGACGAACATGCAACAGCTCCCAGAGTGTAGGAGACATCGTCAACACAGGTAGAGAAATCATACTAATGTGATCATACAAAGAGGTGAGTTCGTCGCACAGTTACTGTGAAATAATAAAACTATCTCTCTCCCTCAGTACCATGTGTTCCCCAAAACCTCCAAGCCAGTCTGAGCTGCAGTGACAATGTGGCCTCCATGTCGTGGAACCACAGCAGAGGAGGGCAGCTTTACCATCTGAGGGCTGCGGACGCCGAAGGCCACACGGACGAGTGCGTGTCCCATGAAAACCATTGCAATCTGAAAGGCCTGCACTGTGGACAGCAGTACACGGCCGTGGTGACGGCAGAGGACAGACACTGCCAGAGCCCACCGAGCGAGAACGTGACGATCAAGACTGGTACGACTACTGGTTCCTGTGCTGGTTCTACAAGTACCAACGACATTTCACAACATCATTATCTGCTGCAAACTTCTGTTAGAGCTGCTAACAGACAAATCCATTCATACTGTTGGAATTATGAGTTGCAGCATTTATGGATGGATCGGACTTCAGGAATTCAGCCAGAATTTGATCTGATTGCGCAAACAATCAGCTAAATGTTTTTCTAATGTGACATAATCAACAGTCATAGAAGCCTTTGATTGTTATATTTTCACATTCTGCTCATAGTTTTTCAGTTTATTCCTCTTCTCCACCTCCTCTCACCAGTACCGTGCACCCCTGAAAATGTCTCCGCTGTGGTGGACTGTGATGCCAACGCTCTGACGGTGTCCTGGTCTGAGAGCTTGGGAGCCGACTCCTACATCGCCACAGTGCAGGACAGCAACGCTCAGACCACCAGCTGCCTGGGAACGAGCGAGGGCTCATGCAACATATCATCGCTGGGCTGCGGCCAGATCTACCATGTCACTGTGGTCTCCTCTGATGGATACTGCAACAGCCCGCCAACTGCTGGGGTCAGCACACCTTCAGGTATGGACAAAAGCTCAAATTTGACTAATCCAACAGGCAGCAACTGTATTAACCTTGGCTGTCACAAGGAAAGATCCATTTATCTTCACTTATTCTTGAAATAAAGGTTTCTGTAGAGGTGGGAAATGATTGACAGGAGCAAGGAATCCCAAATAGCCATCAGGTTCTGCTTCCTGTCTGTAAGACTTATGTGGGGGCTAAAAAAACCATCCTACAGTCCATACAGTACAAACACATTCGTGTAACATTACATGAATAAGGCCCAATGTGACAAAACAGAAAAAAAGCAACTTTTGGCAGCTAAAAATGAGAGCTGAACTCCCAAATGACGCCGAACTCTGTTGCATTTGACATCAAACTGGATGAAAGTTTGTTGAGATAATTAAGGAAGCAACAGAGATTCTTTGATTTCTTAGAAAGGTGAATCCCTCCAAGAACTGTTGGTTTTCTCTGCTTTCCTCTCAGTACCCTGTAAGCCTAGAAATATCGAGGCAGTGCTGGACTGCTACACGCAAGTTGCCATGGTGACCTGGTACCCGAGTGATGGAGCTTTGTCCTACCAAGTCCTGGCCGTTGCATCCGAGCACAATGTGACCTGTGAGGGCAACACCACGATCTGTACTCTGGATGGGCTGCTCTGTGGACGGAGCTACTCCGTCTCTGTGACAGCTGCAGGGTCGACCTGCAGCGCCATCGCCCACATGACTGGTCAGCTGGTTACTGGTGCGTGACACATGATGCAGGAATGAGGATACTGCTTTCACACGAGTCATTATTTTTGGGTGACAACATAACAGCTATCAAAATATTACTAGATGCACATAGTAGTAGATGAACAATCGAGTGTAAGTGGAGAACAATATAAAACATTTTGAGTGAGCATTTTCCTAATTCAATTAATTAAATGAATATGTGAAATAAAATTTTATACCAGACTAACGGTTAGAGGCGAACCAATTTCTTCCGGGCCACATTTTCAGCTTCCTTCACTCTCAGCGTATTCATGTGTACCGCTGTTACATTTTCCTCTCCCCCAGAGCCGTGCATCCCTGAGCACATCGTCACCCAGTACAGCCTGACCATTGGACAGGTGCTGTGGGACCCCGCCGATGGGGCGGACTACTACACAGTAGACGGGGTGACAGATGAGGGTCTGACCATCTCCTGCATCACCAACGACACCTACTGTGCCATGTACAACATGAAGTGCGGGCAGATTTACAGCGTCAACGTCACCGCCAACAACCACGTGTGCCAGGGCGTGTCCATCTCGACAGAAAGCGTTACGATTGCGACAGGTGAGGACGTCGTGGAAAGGAAGGAGCATTTCTGCATTTTTGTTTATGACAGAAAATACATGCGTGCATCGTACAACGTTTTGTGTGGGTTTTTTTTATGTCAACCTCAGAGCCTTGCCCGCCCAACGGTGTAGAGACTGCGGTGCAGTGCCGCAGCAACGTGGGATCCGTGTCGTGGGAGGCCAGTATTGGTGCTGTGGGCTATGAAGCCCACCTTTCTGGACGCAATGGCCACTCCCTGACCTGCTACACTAACAACACTTTCTGTCTTGTGGAAGACCTCCACTGCGGCATTGTCTACTACACCAATGTCATCGCTATCGGAGAAAGCCTCAACAGCAGCGTCTCCACCACCGTCCTGCTGGTCTCAGGTATGGGAACAACAGCAGCTGACGCCTGGAGATTTTCAGGTTTTACTGATCTTTTGTGTGGCGTTGGATTAACTTTGTCATACCTTTATCCTGTAGCGTTCTCCTCCGAATCCACTTTGGTATCTCAAGTCTCTTTTATATCAAGTGCTCAGTGATTTAGTCTGTGAGATTTCTACTTCTGTTTCAAAGCAAAGTAGAAAATGTTGTATGTGTGGAGATCAACACTGATATTGCTTTCATGTGCAGTGTTTCTCCTCCTGTCCCCCTTACCCTTCTGTCTCCAGCTCCCTGTGCTGCTGCAAACGTGGCAACCACGTTGGACTGTGACAACAACACAGCAGAGGTCTCCTGGAGCTTCGCCGATGGAGCTGACTCCTACGTGGTGACTGCAGTATCCACTGATGGCCACCAGGCTTCATGCGAGACCGAAGACAACCAGTGTGATCTGACAGAGCTGCAGTGCAGTCAGACATACAACGTCATTCTCACCGCCATCAGCGACCACTGCCGAACTGAAACATACACTAATGCCACTTTCAGCACACGTGAGTCCAGCAAACTTCTCCTGGATAAGTTGGAGAGAGGGAGAATGCTCTTAGCGTCTTTTGATATCAAATTAAACCGCGCCTCTCTTCCAGGGCCGTGCAAACCTCTGCGAGTTGGAGTGGACCTGCAATGTGGGACGAGTACAGCCAACTTATACTGGGAGCAAAGAGAGGAAGTGGAGTTTTACAGGGTGACTGCCACCTCTAGCAACGGAATGACCCTGCAACACAACTCCACCAACTCCACCTGCAAGTTCTCCCACCTGTACTGCGGAGAAACCTACACATTCTCCCTGACTGCCTGCAGCCACATGTGTCACAGTGAAAACAGCAGCATGGTAGAAATTCAGACAGGTAGGAGACATTATGACCAACTGATTAAGGGAAGAAACCAACCGTTATGTGCCTATTGTTCATCAGACCTCAATCGGACAGTTGATCGCTTGTTAGCATAGCTGCAATGAACCCTGGGCAGCAGAGAAAGATGATATCAAGAAAAAAGAAGGAAACACAAGAATAAAAACCAAATAGAATAAAAACATGATGTATTATTAATGTATGAATTTATTATTGTAAAGCAGGAATTTACAATAAATTATTTGCTCTGACTTTTGGTAAAAATATAGTTAATATTTAAATCCCTGTGTGCATTCTTGCCCATGGCTATTAGGGGGGAGTAATGAGCAGCTGTGCGTTCAACTCTTCTGCTTTTTTGGCAGTCTGTATTAGTAAATAATTTTTATTTTCTGTAATATTAAAAGTAATATTAAACTGGTTGAAATATATTTAGGCTGATTGTGCAGTTTGAAAAACGGGGAACAAAAGTCTTTTTTAAGGATTATTATGTTTATTTTTTATGTTTCTTACTTTTTGTAACAAATGTTGAAATGATGATTTAATTGTCATTGTTTGCTGATAGAGATGAGAAGAATACTTCGACACAGCTGTACACTGCAGCCTGATGTTTGCGTTCTCCCCTAGAACCCTGCCAACCAACTGACCTGATAGCTGATGGGTCATGTGACAATGAGACGGTGGTGCTGAGCTGGACGGCAGCTAAAGGTGCATTAGTCTATGTAGTCACAGCCACAGGAGACCTGGGGTACGTGACGTCTTTCCAAACGGGTGAAACAACGGCGGAGGTTGAGCTGCCTTGTGGTCAACTGTTTACTTTCACTGTAAAAGGCCAAGACGATCAATGTGACAGCGTTGTGAGCCAGCCTGCTGTCTTCAAGACAGGTATGGGCCTCCTTCTTTTGTCCAGTGGTGTTTAAGATGTTTACTATACTGCAGCAACCCTTCTCTCTCCAGGCCCCTGCATACCGCAACACGTACAGAGCATCACGCACTGTGAGGACAGTCCGGGCATGGTCAGCTGGGCCCCGAGCGACGGGGCGGAGTCCTACTTGGCCATTGCTGTGGGACAGGATGGTCACACCCACGCATGCACCACAAATACCACCAGCTGCACATGGGACGACCTGCACTGTGGCGAGGAGTACATCGTCCATGTCATCACCAATGACTACCTGTGCAGCAGCATGCCAAGCAACAGCACGTCATTACGGATGGGTACGTAGCTGCTACACCGTCCTAAAACAATGTTCAGAATTTTTTTTTAATGATTTACATGACGTTACACATTTGTACGCAGCCCTGGAGTAGCCAGAGGCCACAAGATAGCATTTGTTCCCTTGACTTTACTTCTTTGAGATGAACACCAGCATCAGCAGCATCTGTCTTCTCTTTATAGCGAGTTGCATCCCCCAGAACCTGCAGTCGTCTATGAACTGCACCACAAAGGTTTGTACAAGCACTTTGTGTTGTATGACCTGTGAAGCGCTTTGTAACCGTTGTGTCTCAGAGGTTCTATTAAAAAATTCAAACTTGTTCCTAGGTGGGATCTCTGACCTGGAATGCCAGCGACACTGCTGAGTTCTACATTGTGACGGCAGAGACGAACAGCGGACATAAAGTGGAGCTCAGCACCAATGATACCTGGACCTACATCTCAGAGTTCCAGTGCGGCAAGGAGTACTTCCTGTCCGTCCAGGCGGTGGATTCTGTGTGCACGAGCAGCTCCAGCGAGCCATCCAAGCTTGACTCAGGTAGATTGCTAAATCCTTGGACCTTAAAATGGTCCTTTTCATGCTTTTATGTGCATTTCTAGTCGAAAAGTTGTACGTGACTGATGTTTGATAATTAAAGAAATATGATTCTACTGTAACTCTGCAGGTGAGAATTTTACAGAAGCATATCTCATTCTCCTGAGGGGGGAAAAAAAAATCAGCTTTTTTCTGTATTGTTGAGCTACGTTTTCTTGAGAAAAAATAAATAAATTTGAATTCATGACATAATTATTTTTTTAATTCAGAAAAACAGGGTTGTTTCCCCCCCCATGAAGTTTTTATTTCCTTTACTCAGGAAAAAAAGATTAGATATATTCCTTATCTCATGAAAACTTAAATCACTTATTCAGAAAAACTGGGCCATGCATTTGAGATGAAGTATATTTCCCTCACCGTCAGGATGACTTCATCACGCTGGTGTGCGTCTGTCTGATCTGCACCACTAGACAACAACAATACCTCCTCATTGCTCTCTCTCTCTCTTCGTCTTTGCTTCAGCGCCTTGCCCGCCCACCAGTGTCTCCAGCCACATGGACTGCTTCTCCAATATTGCTGTGGTGTCATGGCGCGGCTCGGATGGTGCGGAGTTCTACACCGCCACGGTAACACAGGAAGATGGACAATCACAAAGCTGCTGGTCGGACAAACAGCAGTGCGGCATGCCCAGCATCACCTGTGGACAGAACTACACAGTGACTGTAGTCGCCTCCAGGGGCAACTGTAACTCTGACCCCAGTGAGGTCAACATGCTGCAGTCAGGTGAGCGTTTTACTTCATATCATATGTTCTGCACTGGACTAGGTATTGTTAAAAATCTTATGATAACAGCAAGTGCCTCTATTCAGTACCAGTTACTGAGGGATATCTTTTTAGATACAGATGAAAAAACATTTTTGCAAAATCCCAATTACATTACAGACCTTTGATATAGTTTTAGCTCCTTTACTAATCAACTTGATGAGTAAAGGAACCCCTCTGCTGCCTCTCCAGTGCCTTGCATTCCTACTGATGTGGAGGTGGAGATTGACTGTTTAAGCCAAGAAGCTACAGTCTCCTGGAGTCCCAGTATGGGGGCGCTGTCCTACAAAGCAATGGCCAGGAACTCAGGAGGAGCCATGTCCAGCTGCGAGACTACAGACCTGTCGTGCACCTTGACCAACTTGACCTGCGGACAGTCCTACTTTGTCCAGGTGGTGGCAGAAGACAGTATCTGCTCCAGTTTGCCCAGCCCAGCTACAGAATTCAAATCAGGTCGCTAACATGGATGAACTGGTTGTCAGAATGTACCGTTCTATTATAGTCTGAATGAGAACAGTAATATCCTCCAGACTTGTGTTTGACATGTTATTCTGCTTTGCTCTGTCAGTTCCCTGCACACCCATCATCGGCTCAGCGGTCCTGGACTGCTTCACTAACTCTGCACTGCTGGACTGGACCTTTGCTATGGGGGCCTTGCTCTACACGGCTACAGCCCAAACCTCTAACGGCCACATTTCCACATGCAGCTCCAACTACACCAACTGTGAGCTGCCGAACCTACAGTGCGGCCAGACGTACGATGTGACAACAGTGTCATCAAATGAGAAATGCAACAGCCCACCCAGCACCAGTTTGCAGGTGGAATCAGGTAAGAGCTCAGAATTGCTGCAAGGCAACGATTTGATATGCATCAAATTTTGGTAGATAAGTTACGTTTGAAAACACTTCTTTGACGTAGACATCCCCAAAAGCTGGCATAATGGCTTCCACCCTCCCTGCACCTTTAGAGACAGCTGGCAAAAGATGCTAGCACCCGTGGGTTTAAGCTCCATGCTAGCTTGTCCATCTCGTGCTGGGGTCATGGGTCCGAGTTCAGTGTGCCTATCTACACAACAAAGGTCCCACTAACATCTCATATTGCAAGAAAGTCAGGATGTTCTCACCTATTGCAAGAAACAAGGAAAGGCTAATATTCTTAGCACAATGCGGTGCTTTTACAGTCAGTGAGAGTTCTCAGTTGTCCAGGTCATCGTGGAAGTTCTGGCATCTTCCAACTTCTGGGAAATTTAAAAAATTTGCCCAACAACAACTGATTGTGATATTGCGTCCTCCTTTTTCTGTTCAACTGATTTTTTTTGAGGAAGAGCTGGAATTTTTATCTAATGTTACGTACCATCCCCCAGTACCGTGCCCCCCTGAGAACGTTGTGTCTGTTCTGGACTGCTCTACCAACACGGCCCGTGTGGCGTGGGAGGCCAGTGCGGGGGCTGTTTCCTACATGGTCCAAGCCTTTGGTGTGCAAGAACATGAGACGGGCTGCGAGACGGACTCACAGTTCTGTGTCCTCTCCGATCTGATGTGTGGTTTCACCTACAACGTCAGCGTGATTGCTGTCAACAGCATGTGCAATGTGTCACAGAGTGACATGCATCAGCTACAAGCAGGTAAAGAGAAGGAATGTTGGCAGCACATGGCTGTGTTTCTGATTGTTACAGATTGAAGCTGAATCTGAAAATTTCTGCTATGATATTAATCTGTGTGTGTGTGTGTGTGTGTGTGTGTGTGTGTGTCCGTCCAGTGCCCTGCATACCAAAGTGGTTAGACGCTCAAGTGGTTTGTGAGTCTGGTGCGGTCGCAGTCTCCTGGGAGCAAAGCAAGGGGGCGTTATCCTACACTGCAGTTGCCCAAGGCAACGGTGGCTACGCATCAACATGCAACAGCAGCGAGACAACATGTCTGTTTGATGATTTGCTGTGTGGCCACAACTATTCCATCACTGTCAGTGCCTCCGCTGAGATGTGCGACAGTGCTGGAAGCTTTGCCATGGAACTCAACACAGGTTGGATTCCATTTATCACAAATAATCTGGCAACATTCAGTTGAGTTTCGTGCGTCCTAATGCTCCGTGGGTTCTTGCCTGCAGTGCCATGTGTGCCGCAGAAGGTGACAGCAGAGATGGTGTGCAGCAACGACACAGGTGTGGTGTGGTGGGAGGAAGACGAGGGCGTCTCCTCCTACATGGTTCAAGCGTTTGGACCCAACGGTCACAAGACTCATTGTAACAGCACTGCAACCAGCTGTCGGCTACCCAACATGCATTGCGGTCAGCTCTACAATCTGACAGTGACAGCGCAGGATGGACGCTGTGATAACAGTCACGCTTACCTCAACCTGCAGTCAGGTGAAGATGAAGCTTGGTGTTATACCTGTGGTCGCTGAGGATGAATGTATGATCTCAGCTCACAGACGTGTGTCTCCTCTCTCTGCCAGTTCCCTGCAGGCCCTCCAGCGTTAAAGCTTCTCTTCTGTGCCAGTCAAACTCTGCTGCGGTCACATGGGAGAGTGCCAGTGGAGCGCTGTCCTATCTGGTGGTGGCTGTCACATCAGACGGGGTCCACCGGACTGAGTGCAACAATAGTGTGACCTACTGTGACCTGACAGACCTGCAGTGTGGACAGACCTACAATGTGAGCGTGTTAGGCATGGATGATTCCTGCTCCGGCGTGGAGAGCCTCAAGGCTTACGTGCAGACAGGTACTGTAAATCAGGGCTTCTTGACCTTTTCTCCTGCCTCCCAACACCCTCCTACTCTTATGTGGAACTTGCTAGGGCCCTTTACAATAGAAAAAATGCCAAATCTGTGCACAAATGAAATATTTTTGGTGAAATAGTAAAAATCATGTTTGTTTTTTTTTTGCTTCAGGAACAACAGTCTAACATTAGCTTTCCCATCTGAACATCTTTCATTCAAAGTTTTAAGTTTATATTTCTTTGTACAAATGTAAATGGCTTAAACATGTGATTTCCATCATATTTTTCACATTTTTCTGAAAAACAGAGCTTCAATGGCCCACTAGAGGGCACTCATGGCCCAACCCCTGAGCCTGCAGCTGAGAATCAGTGTAGTAAATAACATTGACAGTTTTGCTTATGCTTTGCAATGCAATTAAAAAATATGGAAATAATCATTTTACTGTTTTTTAAGTAAAGCTCGGTCTTCACAGGTGTTTATCCTTCTTGCTTCTTGCTCTCCTCCACAGCTCCATGTTCACCCCAGGATGTGGTTGTTGAGGCCCAGTGTGCTGAGGATGCCATGTCCGTGTCCTGGTCCCCCGACCCTGATGTCCAGTACTTCCAGGTAGTGGCAGTGAGCAGCACCGGGGTGAGACTCCACTGTAACTCTAGCGGCACCGGCTGTTCTGTCGGCGATCTACCATGTGGACAGAGCTACAACGTTACTGTGGTGTCTGTGAGAGACGGCTGCGAGAGCAACCCGAGCACAGCCGTAGAAACGTCTTCAGGTAAACTTCATTCACGCGTCTATGAAGACTGAAGATGCGTTTTGAATGTGTGTTTTCTGCATTGATTAAACTGCAGATTTGTTTTCTCGTTCAATGTTTTTGTTCCCTTCATTATGTCTCCAGTGTCTGGAGCATCCCCTTAAGTCATAAGTAGTATAAGAAGTAGTAAAATATGGAGATGTTTAACGTGGACTGACAGTATTCGTGCAAAATCACTGAATTCGTGCCGAGACAACTGAGGACCACCCCAACCCTCTCTTTCTTTGTGCCCTCTGGAAGCTGTACAAGCCAAATAAATGTGTAGAACCAAATCACAACAAAAGTTCTCACACGAGATTCTCCTAATCAAGCAGGTCCAGAACCACACATTTGAATTTAATTTAATTTACAACCAATTTTACAACCATTTCAATCTCACAATTTTCTCCTCAAGTTTTTTTTTATGTACTTTTTTGTTTAAACTATTTTCATTCTGTATGATTGTTATTTTTCCCTGTCTCTTCAGCTCCATGTGTACCCATGAATGCTGGGAGCCATCTGGACTGTGTATCTAACTCTGCCTGGGTGACTTGGGACGCCTCCGAGGGAGCTCACAGCTACGTTGTGCTGGCTGAAGGGGATGGAGGTCAGAACGGCACCTGCACCTCCATCTCCTCCCCGTGCAATGTGCCCGATCTGAAATGTGCAACACTTTACACCTTCCACGTCACCGCTGTGAACAAGCATTGCAGCAGTCACCACAGCACCACCTTTGAGCTTGAAACAGGTATTTAACAAGAATGCTGAGATCCAAGAATGGTGAATTGTGCACTCACATCAATGTGTTGTTTCTAATCAGCATACAACTCAACATTAGAACCACAACATTTTCACAATAAAGGTTTAGATTTTAGAAAACAGTGCAATCAAAGCGATACTTGGTGGCTTCAGCTTGGGTGGACAGATTTTTCATCTGCTGCATGACTTCTTTGTGACACCGGACTGAAGAAAGAGGCCGTAATGTATATTTAGCTTGAAGCTAAAGGTGACTTGCAGCTAGGAGCAGCTAAAGCAACGAAACAACAAAACTGTCAGCTTACAAACTCCCAAGCACAACGCCCAGTATAACCCACATCCTCTGTCTCCAGCAGTTTCTCCAGCAATCCACAAACACTTTGACCACTAAACACATTTACAAAGTGCAGTGTCTACAATATAGGAGCACAATTTTGAGAATATGCGGATTTGTCACAATTTATCAGCAGGGATATGACACGAGACATGAATAATCTGAAAAGTGTTTAATTATTTCTCTCCTGCTCCGTAGGCCCTTGTGCGCTATCATCCATCAGTGCAGTGACGCAGTGCAACAGTGACACCATCCTGGTGGAGTGGGAGATGTCTGATGACATGCCCCTCTACCTGGTGACGGCTGAGGGTCATGACCAGTCCCTCATTTCCTGTAACAGCTCCTCAAACTCGTGCACGCTCCAGGATGTCCACTGTGGCATGCACTACAGCATCATAGTATCAACCTCTTCTGATAAGTGCAGCAGCCTCAGGAGTCCACCGACGAAGATCAAAACAGGTGCGCCATCTCGAAACTCGTTTGGATTTTGAGATGCTAAACTGAAGTGGATCAACAAACACATTCTGCACTATTTAAGGTAATCCTGTCTGTTTTAGCACCCTGTGCCCCAGACAACGTGACAGCGGTGCCATCTTGCGAGGACGATGGAGCCGTAGTGACATGGGCCGATTCCCACGTAGCCACGTCCTACTTGCTGACAGCCACAGGGATGGATGGACACGTTGCTAACTGCAGCACCCTCGTGAACAACTGTACCATCACTGATCTGCACTGTGGCCAGCTGTACGACTTGAGCATCACGGCCAGCGGAGAAAACTGCACCAGCCATCCCACCACCACATCCCTCAGAACAGGTAAAGGAAGATTCACTTATTTTCTTCTCTCTAAGTCTACGAGGCCAGTGAACAGTTGCACTTCTTGGGAAACGTCTAAAAACGACAAGACAAATGTTATGTTTTTTGTTAAAATTGTACATTATCCTTAATATGTCAGTTGACATCTGTAATGTTATTGAAAGAGGTGGTGTCATGTGACCTAGGCATTCCGAATCAATACCAGATGTTGGTGCTGGACTGGACATGTAGGACACCTCTCCGATTAGGGTTCATTGATATTTTTCTGGGGTTCCCTCCTGTTTTAGTATCACTGGAGTGTGCGTGTGTTTTTCCCCTCAGTGCCGTGCGCTCCGCTGGGTCTAGCAGTGGATATCGAGTGTGAGAACAACTCAGCGTTGCTGTCTTGGAACTCTAACGAAGGCGCTGTGAAGTATTATGGCTGCGCTCAGTCTATGGACGGAGGTGCTCTCTACTGCGAGAGCACCAGCTCCTCCTGCACCATCGAAGGCCTGCAATGCGGGGACGTGTACAACTTCTCTGTTGAAGCCTCTGACGGCATCTGCAACAGTTCCTTCAGTGCCCCCCTGGAGGAGGGAGCGGGTAAACCTTGAAGCTCAAATTCTTAGACGTAGACGATAATTCATTCCACTTGTAAATCACGTTTTCCTCCCTTCTTCAGCTCCTTGCGCTCCGACTGCTCTGAATGTCCGCATGCAGGAAATTGGCCAAAATCACTGGGCCATGATTACATGGGATGCTGTCTCCTGTCCCGATGTGGAGTACAAGGTGGAGATAATCGGACGCATCAAAGACAGCCCGCAAGCAGTGATGGACATCTCTTCTTACTGGCTGGCCAGGCCCTACTTTGAGTTCCCGATGCCCTGCAGCACATCGTATAACATCACCGTTCGCTCCAGAAACGCAGCCGGGGTCAGCAAACCTTCCAGCGTCTTAACTGGCGTCTCAGGTAGTTCACATTGTAATGTGCACCCCGCATCACATGCAATGGCCTTCACATGTTGAAAAGACTATTATTATTTTTAAAAGTGTTGGCTTTTTCTTTTCTTGTCGGCTTCTCCTCCAGTGCCCTGCGCCCCACAGAGTGTGTCGTACACCGGTAGCAGCCAGTCTGCTGAGCTTTCCTGGGAGGCGTCCGTGTTTGCTACGAGTTACAGCGTCTACAACGTGTCGGACGGAGGTCGGGTCAAGCTCTGCGACACCTCGGGGCTCTCCTGCACGCTGACCAACTTCCACCCTGATGCTACTGAAGTGACTGCCAGCAACGTCAATGGAGAGAGCTTCGCTAACCAAGTTATTACAGGTGGGACGAGACGACTCATACTGCTCACGCGACTTTCAGATATAACCCTGCAGTTTCCTTCTTCTCTACCTGGAACACTAAGACTCTATTTCATGTAGCTTTTTGTTTCATTGAACTCTTTCTAAGTCTGTGCAGTTGTACTAAGCAACCCCCCCCCCCCCCCAAGTAATGGTAATTTTACACATTTAAACAACCAGACCATGTGAGGAGGAGGGGGTAAGCCCACAGACGCCACCCAAGACAGGAAGGAAGTAGATCCTGAACAGAAGCAAACAGAAGTGTTTGTCTCTGTCACAAGTACAATTCTCTCATTTAATCACCTGTTTGTCTAAGGTTTCTGAGTTCTGTTACGAGTATTGTCCTCCTCCTCAGGTCCGGGGGGAAATCGCAGACGAAGAGATTTGCGAGCTTATCAAGTCCAAGCCAATTTGGACAAAGGTAAAGTGTTCTACAAAGTAATAAGCTACGAACAGAGTTCCTGGTGGGCCTTGAAAAGTCATTAATAAGATGTTAATTTTGTGTTTTGGTCTTAAATATGATTTTGATGTGTCCGAGATGTTTTGATGTGTTCTTCCCTGTGTCGCGTTAAAGCGATACTTCATCCAAAAAGTTCATTTTGCCCTTTCGAGTACCACAAATAGGTGTGTTGAGCTCTCAAAGACATCTTAAAGTGTTGTTAGTTTTTTTTCTGATTTGCAATTAAAGTGTCTGTGGATTACGGGTCATACGGCTGGACATAGAAGATGTGGATTATACCAGACTTTGTGCTTCAGAGTTTTTAAACTGACATTTTTGAGCAATTTCATTGTCGTCAGCCATCAGACGCCATTAGCTTCGAGCTAAATATACGTGGCAGTAATTCAAGAGAGAGAACGTCAATGTGAGCTCAATATTTGTGAGTTATTTAAAGGGCAAAAGACACTGTTTGGGTGGATTAGCACTTTAATCTTCATTTGAGGTCATTTTACAGAATAAGTGCTAATTCGTCACTCCTCTTTTGTCTGTCTGTCAGATCTGGAAATGCCAAAGCTGCTAAATGTAACAGTGATCGGGGTTTCCCTGTACGTGAAGTGGAAGACAGTGGACGATGCAACGGAGTACACGCTCATCATGGTAGAGGAACAGGGAGCGCAGCAGGCCAAACAGCCGCCCATCGTCAGGACCGTGGAAGGGGACGATTACACAGAGACGGACCTCAGGCCCTGGACCACCTACTGCATCCAGCTTGCAGCCAAAAACACCATCAACCAAAGCAACTACTGCAGGCCCAAGTGCAGAACCACTGGTGGCTCCAAATGAACCGCCACTCAAATATACTCTGGACTCCACGGAAATCCCATCATAAGGGTGATATGTATTGACTTCAGGTAGCATCTGTGGCAGAAGGGTTCTGTGTTCCATCTGAGAACTTTAGAGGGTAAACTGCCATAAAATCAACAACATTACAACTACGCAGCTGTAACAAAAATCTTCTGTTTGGGATGCGGATTACATGTGGCAATTAAATTATGATTAAGAACCTTTAGATTGCTTCTGAATCTCTGTTGTTAGGTGATATATATATATATATATATATATATATTCTCATGATTGTGGCTGATACCATAGGCGCATGTGGCTTAATAGCTGTCTAAAAAAAGTATTGCTGAAATTATATTTATCAGAAATTGCTCTATTTTTGAGGTTATTAAAGTCTCTGGTTGATTAATGAAGTGAGTGTAGTGTAAAACAAACAATTTATCGAGCAATAGTTTTTTTTAGACCATGCAGTATATTTTGTGGGGTGTACCATATGATTTCTCATCATGCAAACACTTTGACAAATCTGTTTTTTTTTGTTTGTTTTGTTTTTGTCCCGGTAAATCTGTGAACAATTAAAATGGCATCTGTATGAAACATCAGTTTTCCTTTTGTTTCCCTTAAAAACAAGAAAACAAACAGAAAAAAATCAGTGCGTGTTCATTTTGTTTCTTAATTTTGAGGTGTTTAAATGTAATTCGCAATTGTTTTTGCTGTATTACGTAAGTGTTCATCTTAAACCTCAACGTTTTTGCTTTAGAACTGAAATGATACTTTACTTTATTTCTGGAACTCTTGAAAATCTTTTTTTTTTTACTTGAATACTCGTCGAGCTAAGCCCCGCCCACAACCCCCTGAACTGACCAATCACCCAAGGGCGGGACGATCCATCGATTCGGACTCGTTTTTTTTTTAATTTCCCCGAGATTAAACCGACAACATGAATCCGCTGTTCAGTCCGCCGCTGCACAGGCAGAGACACCAGTTTGTCATCGATTTCGTCAAGAAAAACAAACCCAAACGTGTAAGTTGAAATCTTCGGGGATAAATTCCAACAATTCCCGCCCGGGAAGGAGTTTAGCTCATGAAGCTAACGTTGCTAACTAGCGTCCTGTGCTAGCTACCTAGCTAGGGTTAACTTCAACTACCGGGAAGGCGGTGTAGCTGAAGGTGTCTCGTCTCTCCCAGGTGGCGGACCTGGGTTGCGGGGAGTGCAGCCTCCTGAGGAACCTCCGGTTTCACCGAGAGATTGAACTGCTGGTCGGAGTGGACGTCGATGGAGCTCAACTGAAAGAGCACATGTAGGTTGGAGGTTGAAACTTAAGTTTTTAATCATAATTATGTTTTTTGCTTATATAGATATACATTTTAGGATGTGTGAAAATTCACATGAAATGGTCAAGCTATATTTAAATATAAGCATTTGTGTTACACTTCTATGCATTAAAAATACTTGCAACTCCCCCCCCCCCCCCCCCAATTCCTGTAGTCCAGGTACATCAACTGTGAGGTTTGGTGTTTTAGGACTTAGAAGAAGTTCTGGAGATCATTTACACTTTTTGTGGTCATAAGGAGAGAGCGAGAGAAACCTGTGTTCTCTCAATGTTTTTATTTTCAGGCTAAAGAGTACAAGTTCAATAAATTAAAGTTGTGGTCACAAAGTATAACTTGCTCCCTCAGTGTAGTTACTTTACACTTGTGTCAGGGTTGGCAAAAATCCTGATAGGTTTTGATTAAATGTTGGGGGATAAAAATACACATTAATGGAATTAATCAGCCTCTGATCCTGTGTGTGGATTTAGTTTGTAAATGGAGAGCTGTGAGTGGCCACTAGAGGGCAGCAGTTCACCTCAACCTCATCCTGTCTGCTTTAAATGAACAGATTTCCACCTCTAAAATTTGTCGACTTGTTTTTTCCACACATTTTATACAATCTACTTAAGTTGAAATATGTATGCATGCAAGAGGTAAACACTTTAAATGTAAGTACATGCAATTTAGAGTGAGTAATTAATTAAAAAATGAGTAAAAGCCCAACTATTTGAACAAGCCATATCTTGTAGCAATAAATTATTTGAATTGAGGAAACAATAAGATGTTGTCGCCTCAAGGCTTCATGATATAAACCACAGCAATATAAAAACTAATACTGTAACATATTAGTTTAATTGCACTTATATAATTGTATCAAAACAAGATAAAAAAGACCATATCACAGTACACTACCATTATGAATAAAGCACCGTTAATATGTAAAAGTGTAGAAATGTAGTAAGTTAAATGTTCTTATATCCTAATGTAATTCACCTGACAAAGTTGAAGAGACCTGGACTTCTGAAAACAGCAGAAAGTGACCTTTCCTTCCTTTGTAATTGGTGTTACTTATGTATCTTACATTTGATTTTGAAGCCTCAAATTCTTTGGAAAATTGTGTAAATGCCTTCAATAACCTTTTGTCCTCCTCTTGACCTTTGATGTCTCCATCAGGTTGTGTTTTGTCTTCTCAGGTATAGACTCGCTCCAATATCTACGAACTATCTGCAGCCAGGTTACGATCAGCTGCACGTTGATCTGTACCAGGGCTCCGTCACCGTGGCAGACTGCCGACTCCGAGGGTTTGACCTTGTGACCTGTATCGAGCTGTAAGCGGCTCCCAGCCCAGACGGCCGACGTCCTCTGTCATTAGTGACCTATAACCTATAGTTGCTCTGTTCCACCGTCCCTGCCTGGCATTGTTTATCTCTCCCTGCAGCATAGAGCACCTCCCTCTCACTGACGTGGAGCTGTTTTCAGGTGTGGTGTTTGGTTACATGGCTCCACTGGCGGCGATCGTCAGCACCCCAAACTCTGAGTACAACCCTCTCCTTCCTGGACTGACTGGATTCAGACACAATGACCACAAGTTTGAGTGGACCAGAGCTGAGTTCCAATCCTGGTACGCTGCAGTCAAGGATCCATGAAAGGTGTTTCAGACTAGTGGACAGCAAAAAGTGGAAATTATGAATAGAGAAGCCCGCAGTGTGCAAGTCCTGGTATGAGCTTCCTGTGAAGAACAAGCCTCGATGCTCTGGTGTCACTTTAGGGTGTTTTCAGCTCTACAAAATGGAACAGCACTGCTAAATGTCCTGTTCCTTCACCTCAAAGTCAGTGAGTTTTTCAATGGGATTTCAGTTGAATACCTGAAATCATGTCTTTGGTTTCTACTCGTTTATTGTGTTTTATTGTTTTGTTCTGAGGTCTAAAATACGGCAGTAAATATCACACAATACAGCACTTGCTAACAAGTTAGTCAGTGAGGTCATCACACTGAAAACAAATATGAAGCTTGTTTTTGGTGACTTGATTGGTTTTACTCTTCAAAAATCATAAAATGGTGTTTATTACTCAACAAAACGTGTATGTCTCGCTACAGAAATCATTTTCTGCAGTAATCCAAAATCTATAATATACTAAAATCTACTGTAGTCTCCCTGTGGTGCTCTATTAATAACAGCAACTGGTGAACAGCCAGGGTTGGTGTCAGACCTTCAGAATTGTTCTCCACATGCAGCCGCTCCAGATGGCCACAGTGCAAAACTAGAAGGAGACTTGATGGGGATGGTTGTGTTGTATTAAACCCACATGGCAAACTTTGAAAACTCTGAGACCCAAATGAGCCGGTTCAATAGAAGCTACTCACACATCTGAGCTCATTGAATCATCTGTATTTTCAGAGATAAGTAGTGATATCAGTGTGTTGTGAAGGCTTGAGGTGAGCTGTGTGTCTACCTGCAGGGCTGTGAGAGTGTGTGTGGAGTACGGCTTCCAGGTGGAGTTCACTGGTGTGGGACGAGCACCTCCAGGCCTGCAGGAGAGCGTCGGCTTCTGCTCCCAGATTGCTCTGTTTCACAGGCTCGGGGGCAACACTTTGTGTGGTGATGACGTGGAAGATGTGCTTTCATACACTCGGGTGAGTCAGCTTCTTTGTAGATCGGTTTATTTTGTGGTGAAATGTAGGAAGAAAGACTTTACATGACTACAAACCAATGAAATTCTTTTTTTCTTTTCTTTGAAGGCCCTTAAGATGATAGATCACCTTGAACAAGCCTCTATCTCTCTGATTTGCTCTTCTAAGCTGTACAGCGTCACCTACCCCAGTCTGCGCGACAACAACATCTTGCGGAGGGTCCTAGTCAGCGAGGCGCTGTACGAGGCGGAGAAACTGACGAGGGAATGGATGGAGAACCAGACTGCTGGGAGTCCTGGAGGCCAGGCTGAGGGAGGAGAGGAGCCACGCATCCAGGCCTTTAAGGAGCCGCCTGGTGAATGTCCACAACATTTATATCACTTCGTTTTTGTTAGATATTATTGACATTAAAACTGTGGAGCCCTGCTGTTGCTATGGAGAGAAAATGTAAAAATCTAGTGGCATCCAAACTCAAACCTTCTCCCTGAATTTAACTGAGTCTGAGACATATGACCTGTCCCTCAATGAGACATTTTGAGGCCACAAGACAGTTCAATTTTAGGCAACAAGTTATGACTTGTAGTCAAAGAAATTCATTAACCTGAGGGAACTTGTTATTGGTTGGTGCCTCAAAAGAAGGAAATTGAGAGAAGTTATGGAGGCAACAGGTTGTGGCCGTCTGTCTATTTTTGCCTGTGCCCACTTCAGTGCTGTGTATAAACGGATCGACTTTGGACCGGAGTATTTTAGGGTTGCCCGGAATATTTCCAGATACAAGATTTCCCTGAGCTTCTAATGTTTGCTGTCAGGCTGGTTTATGCGTTTGTACTGGAAAGGTCGGTCTGTGACATTTGAATCCATGTTTTTGAAATTGGTTTCAAACCTTGCAGAGAAAAGTGAAGAGAACAATCCTGAGGATGAGGAGGCCGGGAGGGGGGAGCCGAGGGATGAAGGAGAGCGTGAGGCGCCGTTTTGGAGATGTTGCTCGTCGTCACCCAGGCAAGTCTCCTAGTCCAGAGTCAATCACACACTCAGAGGTTCTGAGATAAACAGGTAGAAGACATCTTGTCTTTGCTGCTAGCTTGGTGTCTGTCCCCCTGGATGTGCTGTGGTCCTGCTGTCCCAAAATCAGCAAGCTGAGTGGAAGTCTGATCAATCTCAGACATCTGATCATGGACGACCCCCAAATTAAACTCAGTCAGGACGGCGCCGCCGTGATGGTGCGCATCCTGGAAGCAGGTACTACTGCCATTTGTTTGTGTGCTCTAGGCTGAAGTGGAGAATCAGCTGACAGTAGCGTCTGTTGTCTCATTGATCCTTGGTTTGTGCCTCTAGAGGAGGAGGAAGCACTGGATGATGGTGACGACGACGACTACCTGCAGGACAGCAGGCATGTGGAGGCCAGCTGCTGCTCCTATAGTGCTGGGAAAGAGGAAGACTGGGAGGCAAATGTTTGATCTGGAGAAAGACGGGAGGATAAACCTTTGTGTTTTTTTAGGACAGGTTGATGAGTTCGGTGACTTTCACACCTGTGGTTCAGAAGAGAAGTTGGCCATTTTCAGTCTGTCCAGGTCACAGTGTGGTAACACACGTGATTCAGTGAACGCGTCAAAACGTGTCTCCTGAATGTTGTGTGCGTGAGCAGATGACACGGAGGACATGTTTGGTTCACCTCCTTTCATTCTTCAAATGAAGCACAGCAGGGTTCACATGGAGGAGGACCAGACTTCTTTGGTCCCCACCAGAGTTCAGATGCGTTTTCAAACCAGTGCACGGACAATCTGAGGAGACAAACCAGGACTCAATTCAAACAGACCCAAGACCTGAGGTGTGAAAGTGACCTTTGGGAAGTAATGACTGGGAAAATGGGATCCCTTGGTTCAAGCCAGATAATCCAAGGTGTTAAATTAAGATTTGGGATTTGTTGGATTGCTTGCTTAATCTACAGCACCGTATGTGGAGAACAACGAATAAAATACTTTTATTTGGGAAATGCACTGAACCTCTGTTCCTTCAGGGAAGACAAATGTGTGTGTGTGAAAGTACTGAGCAGCCGCTACAGCCCTGTTGTAATCGGTACAACAGAGTTGTAGACGTGAGGAAGTGCTGAAGGTGTTTAACGGTTTTATTCAACAGTGCAAAGGTACACGTTTGAAGCATCCAGGACACTTGTTAGGGAAGCAAATGTGGGTTAAAGGGAAACACCGGACAGTGTTAAGACAGCGCAGAACATCACTTTACAGGGAGTACAGGTTTATATAGACAACAGCTTCACAGAAGAGAAGAAGCAACCATGTTTGTAACAACATGTTCGTTACCGAGATGAACTTACCCGCCTAACACAGGTAAAACCAGATTTTGATCCAAAAACCAAAACAAAAAAACTCAACTTCATAGTTGACGTTTGGTAGCCATAAATCTTAACACTGTTAAGTAGAACATTTTTCCTAAACGATACAATGTTTTGCACTTTTCCAAAACGGTACAAGCAAATAAAAATGGCACAATATTAGTAATGAAAGTATCGAACAAAGACAATGATATCATGTGATTCTTAACATATGACACCAAAAACATGCGGAACTCAAAACACTGATTTACAGTTAAGATCATACACTGACGTTAATGCAGACAATCTGCTTTAAACTCTCAATCCTCAAGTTTTATTCAACACCAGACATTCTGTCATTGGTCCTGCCGGCACCCAGGAGGAGGTCTCGAGTGAACATCGCCGCCCATGACCCAGCCACCTCATCTGTCTGGTCCTAACCCAAACATCCTCTCTACTGTCAACACCTCCCTGGCAACCAGTGCTGCTCCAGCCTCCATTGAGCACAGGATCCAGCTTGCTCAAAGTCTACCATGTGTGCGTGGTGTTCAAATCTACAGACCATCATGTTGTCATAGGCTGTCCTCACCAGAGGGCCGGCATCGATGGCACCACAGCCATGAACTGATTCAATATTCTACCGCAGAAGAAGAAAACTCGCCATTTACAAAGGGAATCCTTCCTTTCCCTTGGCTCGCCTCTTCTGCGGTGTCCCACGCGTTTCCATACTTGGTCCCGTTCTTTTTTTCCATAAATACTCCACATTTTGTCAGCTTATTCAAAAAAATATGTGAACTTTTTACTGATGACATTCAGCTTTACCTCCCATTGAAAGTAAATGACTGTTCCTAACTTTAAAACATACTTTGCTTCCTAAGGCTTCAATCTTCATCTTTGACCTGTGCCTCACCCATGCAGCTGTGTACAGGCCATCGGCCTATTTTATGATTTTTGTAATTGTTGCTACCTGCTGTGCAGCACTTTGGTCAGCAAGAGTTGCTTTGAAATGTGCTTCATCAATAAACGGTGACATGACTCAACATGACGCAGTGAGAACAGAATTATTTCCTCCAGGCTCAACAGGGAAGCCAAAAGTGTTCCTTCAATGTGGAAATATTAAGAATAAAAGATGGCACCATATCAAATCCGGAAAACTCTCAGAGGTGAACTGATGTGACATCCTGCTAGAAAAATGGTAATATTTGGAAAACAAAAGCACATTTTAGTCATGCAAAAAAAATCTAAAACAGACATGCCGTTAAAAACACCCTAAATTGATGTCATTTATGGAGATAATATGTAAATAATCCAGAACCCTACCTCCGTTTTCACTAGTTATATTGTTCTTAATATTCTGGTTATGCATAGTCCTTATATGGTCCCCATGTTTTGTCTAATTTGCTGTCTGTCACTTAATATCTTCCACAAATCGGTCTGAATGGTAAAATCTCTGCAGAAGCAGTAAAACATTTAGAATGCCCTTATTTTTCCAGTTTCAAATGAAATGGAAACTGAGGTCCAAGAAACTAAAGCGATATTTCCCCCAAGAGGAGTATTTTGCCTTCAAGTCTCAAACTCACAAACACATTTGTCACCTGCTGCACTTCTCCTGTGATTCCAGAATGCAGAGAGAGCCAACCACAAACATTTAGCTTGAAGCTAACAGCAAAAACGTTCCTTTATAAACTCCAGCGTTTGTCCTCCAGCTGTGCGTCTCATCAGGTTGCGTGAACAAGGGCCACACTCCAAGCGTTACAGTTTGTTTTTTTCAGTCAAATCAGTGTGTTTGTGGATCACGGACCACATGGCTGGATAAGGAACACATGGATGATACCAGATGAGCCACTTGAAAGGTTGGGGAAAAAAAGGAGTCTGGCTGTTGTTTAGTTGCTGTAGCTCATGTTAGCTGTCAGTCCCCTTTAGTCTCAATCTAAATATACGTGAATACCCCTTTTTGCTCTCTGGAGTCACAAAATTGTCATACAGGAGGGAAAACATCCTCATATGCAAAGCTTTTCCCAGGGATCTACAGCATTGGCAACTAACTGAATGGATATTTGAAAGCTGAGGACCAGCAGGTGTCAAAACTTCTGTTGATGTTATCAAGCATCTGTAGGAAAGCAATGTTGGAACAGACTGCTGCAAGTCATCCTGTGTAAAGGCCAGGAAAAGTCCAGGAGGACAGCATTTCTATATACGTTGGATGTCTTTTTAGCCAAAAAGTCAGAACATAATTGCATCCTCAAAGTTTCTGACAGCCACATAATGGGCAGCTCACAGGACAAAAGATTGAAGCAGCTTAAAGGATCATTCCAATAATTTTGAGCCTGTCATTGGAAAAACAAACATTTAGTGGACGGATGTAGACTCAGACAGTCGCCCCATACGATTGCGTTGCACTCAGTAATGCAACAATGTCGGGTCACAGATGAAAAATACTGAAATTGTCCTTTAACAGTGTCTGAGTCAGCAAGTATCCACTGAGATGAGAAGACGTGGAGCAGCAGGTTTGCAGGTTGAGTGGCAGTAAGAAGGACGTAGCTAAAAAGACCAAAGTAAGAAGGAGATTCTTCTCTGGAAACATCAAGATGTTACACTGGAGACGGTTCAATAAAACCTGGAGCCACAGCTGCAACTCACAGTTATTTTCATCATCGATTCATCTGCCGATTAATTTCACGATCAAATCATCACATTTTTTTTAAAATCTATAAAATGAAATAGAAATTTTGAAAATGCCCATCAGAATTCTCCAGAGGCCAAAGTGACGAGTCATCCTGTCCAAAACTCAAAGACTCGATTATCGGTGGCAAAAAAGGCAGCAAGCTTGAACATCGAAGGGACTGGAGCCAGCAGCTGTTTTCTCCTCACTGCGATGGGCTCATCAATGAATCCCTGCACTCGTCTAAGATGTCAAAGATGAAGACACCATCATCTCTAAGAATGCTCAGAATGGAAGTTGATATGACAGCAGGAGGTACACATGCACACCTGAAACGACCATGACTGTTTTCTCCTCAGGTACAGGCTCGTGTCTGTTCTCGTGGCAGTTTGTAAGCGGTGCATCACTTTCAACTCCCTGACAAACTGCAGTTGCACATGAATCAGAAAACATCCCCGCATCTTTGACTTTGTTCACGGATGTGAGTCTGATGTGCTTCAAGTCTTCTAGTCTGCAGGCCAGACCTGTCAGACGGGAGTTGCTTTGCCAAGCATCAATATGCCATAAATGATGAATTAGAAACACGGTTAGCACGATGCTGGATCTGCCTGTGACAGGAGATCCACCACCAAAGCTTCAGTTCCATCTTGTACTAATTTGCCCCACAGAGGCAGAGCAGCAGCTGGCTGGGAAAATGCCATTGATTATCGTCAGATCCTGCATGTTCAGGTATCTACCAACCAAATGCTACCTTGTCCTTTTTAAACTACTTCACAAAAATATAATTTGAATTCAGATTTATACACAGTAGCCTATAATTCAAACGCACCGGCTCATGTTTTACCGCTCCTACTGGTGGTGCGGCTATGGAAAGAAAAAAGCCCTTTGAGTGAAAGTAGTTCTCAGAGAGTTCCCTAGGGCCTAGTTCCTTGTTCCTGCTTGGTCTGAAATTACTAAAAAGACAAAAATTTAAAAACGTTGTAACTCAGATTTGACTGAATATGTGCTTTGCCTTTGTGGGGCATATTAGTGCTGTGGGTTTCGTGTTACAATCCTCAGCAATGAACCGAAACAGTTAGGATGTGCTGAGGATCTCACAAACTCTCCAAGTGTGTACCGACATAGCGTTCCTTAAACGAGATAACGTCAGATCCCTCCGCTAAGCTGACAGGACAAGTGGTCTTGCCACACAGCGCGTGCATACATACATACACACACACACACACACACACACACACACACGCGCACACAAACCAATAGCTCAAGTCTGACACCTTGTCTTTGTAGTAAAATATTCTCTCCTTTAAAAACAGTTTTCAGAGTGCTTACAACAGCTTCTTAGCAGCTTTGAGGCAAAATATTACCAGAACCTCCCCCTTTTAAAAGGAGATCCACACATCAAAACAATAGTCACGAGAGACAAAAGGAATGTATTGAAATCACATGGCGTTGTTTTCCTCAGAGTAGTTTTCAGCCCATCTTCCTCTCCATTTTAAAATCAAAGATGAATCGTTTTTTTCAGTTCATAACCATTTTAAAACTGTTGGGCCCCAATAATGAAAACAATGACTGATCTCTATAGCACAAGAAGCCAGTAAAATAAAAAAATTCATCACACAATATTTAGAACAATCCGGTCAATGTGTCTCACGTCCATTGATTCACAGTTGAATGTGTTCACACCGAGATGAGAACCTCTCTTAAAATAAAACCAGGAAGCTAGTGTTATGTAGCAAATATGAACACAGGAGGGCGCTGTTGTACCGTCTACCGTTCACCAAGTGATCAGGTTGTAGGAATGGAGAGGACACAACCCTGTTTCCAGTTTTTGGATGACGGCAGTGTTAATCCATCTCTGGGAGACTGCAGGCTCAACGCTTCATCACCACCTGCTCGTAAGCACCAGCACCAACCCTGGAACGTCACAGAGTCAAAATCAGCTGTTATATGGAAAATGAAAGCTGAAGTTCCAGTTCATGACGTTCTTTCTTTCTTACTTTCTTCACAAGTTGGTGTAAAAAAAAAAATGCTGCTGAAACTGTCAGTTAAGCTAGAAATGCTGCATAATCTTGCCTTAAAACAACAAATTTACTTCAAACACTTTTATTACCTAACAGATGGCACTTAATTTCATTCAAAGTCATCTGGTATTGAGCATAAAATGTGATGAATGACCTCATCAGCTGGTGAGCAGATATTGTGGAGTCACGTCAAGAGGGAGCTGGACCGACAAATTACGAATGAATCTGCAACGGAAGACTGATGGGATTTAACTTTGGCGACTATGAGGACAATTTAAAGTCTCACCGTGTGGGAAGATGATGGCTTCCTAGAGCTGTGCTCCCCCCAGGGCCGACAAACAGACGCAAGCCCTCCTCTGGAACAGACACACTGGTGGTTACAGTCATACAGAGAGCAGCACAACCTACTGTATCACTCATCATGACGCGCAAGCAAGTTGCTAAGCAATCTAAAAATGTGCATGTATTGACGGCAGTTTTTGTTTCCCAGCTTTGAGCTGGAGGAAAACTCTCCATAGGGTGACTCACGAGCTAACACATTTCTGTCAAGTTAATTATTGCGTTATGCTAAGTGGCTGGCATTTGACACAAAGAGCACAGTAATCCTCCAGAGTGCAGCTGCAGCTAACCAGTAACGCCATTACTACTGAATCAATCTTGAGTTCATTTTGCAGGTAATTGTGTAATTCAATAAAATGCACAAAAAAAAGAAAAAAGAAAATATCAGTGCTAATTTCTGAGTCCAAGGTAAGGTCACAGTCAGGTTCCTTCACTTGAGTGGGAGAAGTGTGTTCTTGTGGTGAGGGTTTGGGTTCGTAGCAGCACTGCAGCCCTGATAAGGTGAGCCAGTCAGCTATTGGAGAGATTGGACCAGACATCATGTAATCTGGAGATCAGACTTTAAGACACTTCCTGTGGTTTCCAGAGCAACAGACTAAGAGAGAGACTGACGGTAGTCTTCTTTTTTTCTGCCTGTGCTGCGAAACGATAAAGATCAGCTTCCTCCGGTGTGTTTCTATTTCTTTTGGGTTCGAGGAGAGGAAATGGAGGAGAGGGTGCAAATCAAGATTGACAATCTTCTTCTTCTCATTTGTGTTTAATGGACACTTGTCAGCGTACTAACGGGCCATGTAGTGACACACCCACACCGCTTCATGGTTTCTGTTTAGTACCCGTCTTACCTTCTGCACTGGAGTCCAGGAGGCTGGGAGTGAAGTCTTGACTCTGAAGGATTTTTTCCACGACATCGTCAGCATCCACTCGAGTATCATCCATTCTCTTCAGCTGAGACTCCATGGAGTCCTGCTTTACTGGATGTCTTTGGAAGGGTAGCAGAGAATCACATTGTGCTCATCTGACGACTAATTTGCCTGCGATGAGGATGTTGTTTGTTTCTTGTACTGACTTAACATCACATTAACAATAAGTGTCTCATTAGTGAGCTGAGGGATTGAAAACAATGCCTACTTTTAATTGCCAATATTACTGGGATAAAATGACTCATTTGACAGGACTGGTGAAGCTCAAAAATAATTTAACATCGCGGTTGTACAGTCACTTCTACAGTCAAAGGCAACAGTGCCTCACCTATTGAGTCGTTCACAGGATGAGGCGCTCCGGACCGGGGTGCCCGGAGGGTTGCTAGAGGAGGGGGTGGGAACTGGATGTTCAGGCAGAGCGGGACATGGTCTGGACTCTCTGTCTCGGTCCTCACTGGGTTCTGGGATGCTCCCGATGCCTGTTGAGGCGCTGCCCACGGAATGGTTTCTACGGTGGCTGAACTCTGACATGCTGGAGGAACGGGAGTGACCTGTGCTGTAGCCTGGCAGGGACATAAAAGGGTTTAGCAGTGGCGGCTACGCATGATGAGAGCTCATGAAACCATGTGGCTATGCACAAGAACAGCTACCACATCAGAATCCTGACATTTTGCCAAACATGGTTTTTTTTTCTGCCAAGATCATGATGACTTTTTAATGTGGCATTGTGGGTTTCAGAGAACTCTCAGTACTCTCCCTCCTTGAATGACTTGCCTTGGGCTGCACTCTGAAATGTCGGCGGCAACTGAGGTCAAAGTTGGAATAACTTGAACTTCCTTGTCTCATGAAAAAAACAATGAAAGACGATGATAAGATTGCGCATTTCTTACGACAGCGTTGGCTTTTCTAGCATTGCATCTCTGCCCACAAGGTTTTGCTGGGCTGTCTGAGAGATTTGCAAATCGCACTGTGTGTCATGGTGTCGTAGTTCAGCGCAGTTGCAGTGACGCCCACACGCTGTTCGTGTAGTCAGTACATTATTAAAAGCAAGAGACATCTCAGGGCATCAGTTTGCCACATTAGCACAAACTTCCCACCCACTAATAAGAGGGTTCAAACTAATCTAGCAAGAGTTACTTGAGGCAGGAAATACATTTCAAAAGTCTAAAATAGGGAGCCATTAGAGCTTCAGTGCATCTCTCCGCTTCCTCTGATCTTTTATTACAGTTATCTCATCTACCCTTAATGGAAACTCAAGCCTGAGGTCTGGGCACTCGGGCACCGTGTCACAGGAAAATAATTATATCACTTCCCTCCTCCGAAGTGAAAAGCTTTTCTAAGTTTTACCTTATGGACACATTTTCTCCAGTATGAAAACTCCCTCACCCAGCTTGCCTGGCAGGTCCATTTCATGTTTAATGATTAAAATGGTGTGTACGACTGCCTCTCTCTCTCTCTCTCTCAGGTCAGACCAAAATTGTAAGAATAAGATTAGAATACAGCTCAACATTTACCTGAGAGTTTGGACTGTTGACTGGCGTAGCTGGAAGTCCGTGAGTGGCCGCAGCCCCCAAGATCATCTGAAACTACAGGACACTTCCCCTCTCGACCTTCTGCTGGGTGTTGAACAGAGGAAGAGACGTGTAAGTGTGAAAACCTCCACACAGCTGCATTCGCTCGCCCCGGCTTTAACAATGTTAAGTAAAAACCTGACAGACACACAGATGTACAGTCACGTTTTTGTCAAAGAGGTGATCTGGTCCAGCTTTTACATATTTAGTTCAAATTTATACGCATCGACCCATGACGTGAGGGTTAGTATCTTCACTCATTTGATGATTTAAATTGTGCACAGCAACCAATGTGCTATTGAAGTTGTTCCCTAACTGCTGTCAACTGAACGCCAGCAACATAAAATACACAGACAAACTAATATACACATGATTCTCACACAACATTCCCTGATTTAGTGAAGACCACAGCTGAAGAGTGTCTGACCACAGCACTAGTTTTGTGGGGAAAAAAATGTAGGACATTAAAAGGATTCCAGGAATCAGATGGTAATTATTAATAAAATGCAGAAACAACATTGTATTACAAACAATTCATCCATCCATCCATTTTCTACTGCTATCCACTGCTTATCCTGTGAAGGGTCCCGGGGGCGCTGGAGCCTATCTCAGCAGAGGCGGGGTTCACACTGAACAGGTCACCAGTCCATGGCAGGGCCAACACATGTAGACAGACAACCATTGGCTCTCACGGCCACACCTACAGTCAATTTAGAGTCTGGATTAAGCTCGTCCTCTCTTGATGTCTTTGGACTGTGGGAGGGAGCCGGAGTACCAGAGAGAACCCACGCAGGAACAGGGAGAACATGCAGACTCCACACAGAAAGATCCCATGCTCCAGCCGGGGCTCCAACCCACAACCTTCTTGCTGTGAGGCGACAGTGCTGACCTGCACCATTGTGCCGCAAGCAGGAGGAATTGAATACTGTCAGTAGGAGCACTTTTGAAGCAGCTGGTGTCTTTAACCGAAATGCGACCAAATCATTGTCAATCAGAAATAAGAGTGCTAAGAAGTATGACCCGAGAAAGCCATTTTATTATGATTAATTGTGCAGCATGATCGCTAATATGTCCCATTTTTTGTCTGACTACAGAACAGAACAAACAAAGAGGAGCATGGTTCTTTGCCAGCTACAACATGAACACATGTAGCACCACTTTAATGTCAAACAGCGAAACCAGCAAAAGGCAGAGCTGCCAGAAAGCAAAAACATTTCAGAGTTCAAATGCCTGCAGGGGAGGAAAGGCCTCTACCTCCGCAACACAACAGAAAATAGGGGACCAAGAGACCAATGGAACACATAAAACACATGATTTGTCTGAGTGCTAGTTGTCTCTCAGGCTACACACATGTAGGTACTCTAACAAGCCCTCTGCCAAATCAGGCATCATTTCTGGCACCATAACCATTTTAATTGAAGGATGAAGCTCAAACACACTTGCATAAGCAGTGAATATAAGCACAGTAAGTAAAGCATCATCAACAACACATGGACCGCACACTGAACACACACACACACCCATCCACAACCCCCATAGACACACTTGCACACAGTCCTATTTTTAACCATGCAAGAGCCTACAGGGTCAGAACAGATTGTAGTTCATCTAAAAGAGAGTTGGTTTAAATTATACATGAAATTTCTGCATTACACTCTCGCTCGGCTTCCAGCACGAGCGAGCATGAACACATGCACAGGACAAAAAAAATGAGCGGGGGGGGGGGGCTGAAAGAAGGGGGAAATGTAGCAGAAAGGGGCAGCTGGGAGAGAAATATTTTCATGCTTAATGCTGGACTGGAGATGAACTGCAGTTAGGTGAATCAGACTGGACACAGGAAAAGTACACATGATCCAATCGGTACTGAACGATCACCTTACGAACCTGCTGTGGTAGCAGATGGAATTAAAAAAAAAAAAAATCCGGTATATTTCAACTAAGTTAGAATTAGCGTGCCAACATACACAACTGTTTTTCTGTGTTACAGTTGACAATTCAAGAGCCCAGCAGCAAAACGTAGGTACAAATACAGCGTACGATGTAAACAGACATTTAGGTAGGCATTTATTTGACGGGGAAAATATTTTTTTCTGCAGGCGGTGCCCTCAGCAGTTCTTCCACAAGAGAAGATGCACTGACACACAACTAGTGAAGGTACCCCAATATGATGCACGACTACCTCATATCACCCCACTCCAGCTTATGATCATTTTATCTTCATCATTGCTGGTTGGATCTGACAGCTAACTAGGCAACGGAATAGAACCAACAAAAACCACAAGCACCGAGGTGATGATGAGCTGCGCTGAAGAGAGGCAAACGAATGAGTCCTAAAAACCTGTGAAAAGTTGGCATTGTTGAATGTGCTATGCCCTCCAAGTCTTTACGTCAAAGCCTGGAAAAAGGTCAGCTTAGGATAATTTAATGTTTTGTTTGATGGGGACAAAATATACTAGTAAATCTTATCTTGTCTGAAAAATTGTTGTTTCCACACGATTATCAAGATAAATGAAAGGAAAGGCAAGTTTATGACCTAATTAGGACCTGTCTCTCTGATGGCAGCATGGCCTGCTTCCTGCACATTCTACCCAGGAGCCAGCCCTCACTTCACCAAGCTGAATACTTCCAGTTAGTATTGAACGGACAAATGTCCACAATTTATAGGAGGACACCACTTCATTTGATACCAGTGAATAAAACACAGCAGAGGAGACGAATGAGAAAACAGTAGGATAGCCAGCACATAAACTCAAGAGTGGAAGTCATACTGGCTCAGCACACAACGGGATGGCTGAAATGTGAGTGTGAATGTCTGGAAAAGCAAACGGGATGACTAAGCAGAGCACGGGGGTGTAATGTGGCGTGGTCAGTCTCACCAGAACAGGCTTTTTGTGAGTCCCCTCCCCTCCTCTCCTCCAGCAGGCTCTCTCCATCCCCCTGGATTCCTATCACTGTAGCGGTGGAGGGAGGCCTGAAGTCACAGGACAGACAATGAGCCTCATTTTCAACATGTCGCTTATCTAAATCACTCTTTAAGAAAAGAAAAAAACCCAACGACACAAAGCACAGAGAGAACATAATAGTCACTGTGTAGTTATGTAGATTCTGAAATACTGTGTGTCAAAGAGCTTTTGGCATAAATATACAAACTACTGAATCATTTTTAGGTCAAATCTTTCCCTGGAGGCAAAGCCGTACTCTTACTGACACACACATTCACTGAAAGCATATTTTTACTGGAAGAACAAGACACCTTAAACGCCTTCAGGAAGACGGGAGAGATTCTGACAGGTGGAAATTGGATCATGACGGACCAGATCTGATGCCAAAAAATCATTTAGAAATTAATTACATCAAAGGCTGGATGAAAAAGGAGCTTGAAAGTAGAACACTATTTGAGAACAGGAGGGATATGGCTTTTAATGATGGTGCCGACAGGTTACGGTTGGGTATCCCAAACATAGTGTAAATTTACGCGTTGTCACAGGTCCACAATGTGAACAAGCACTAGAATTGACAGACCAAAGCTTAATTCATCAGCTTTTTTGGGTTGAGCAAGTAGGAGGATGCAGACCACCACCAAGGGACCACCAAGGGACCACCAAGGGACCACCAAGGGACCCCCCCCCCCCCCCCCCCCCATCCAATTTTCAATGGATCCACCTAAAAATCCGAGCTCATACTACACCCCTCCAACAAATTTAGTGTAGGCCAGCCTGGAAGATTTTCTGTTTCGCTGCAGACAGACTGACGCGCACGTGAAGCAACAGATGCAAATGAAAACATCCATGGCCCAGGGAAATAAATCTATTTCAATAAAAAGCAACACAGAAATGTTCATCTTGTCTGAACCCCAGAGAGACCGACAACATCAGCCTTCAACCTCTCTTCACTTAGCATTTATTATTATTGCAGGACAAAAAAGTGCCTTTAGCTTACGTTTTGAAACAGGGATCCCCTGACATGAGCTGGGTACCGATGATAACCTGTGAACAGAATAGATTTGCTTACTTAATCAGCTTTTACTGGCATGGAATGTACTTCAGTATTCCTACTTGTGTGTACTCAACAAAGAAGATGAGAGAGGAGAAGCTGCTCACTATTATTAATGCGCACATGTAACATGGAGAGTCTGCTGGAGTCCTGGATAATGTTTGGTGAGGAACGCCTCGCTGTCATGTTACATCATCAGATGTGGCAGGTCAAGGTTGTGGTGAGACTGGTCTTCCTTTCCCTTTTATTTTCTGACTTCCAGCTCTTCCACACCAAGTATGAATTTCTATACAACTTATTTGTGTGGAAACGTATTTTAAACGTGTTTCCATGCATTACAGTGGAAGTTTGCACACCACCGTGGAACTTTAAAGTGTCAAAAGAAAAAAAAAATCCTCCAGAGAGTCCCTCTGCGAAACTTCATGCTTGACCACTGAAATCCTTTGCTTCGTCTGACACAATTTCCGGCTGGGACAACGTAAGCGAAAACCTCGTTCTTTTGTCCTGACAACCAATTTCATTTGATAAAAAAGATGAACATCTAAAAAAAAAGAGATGTTAGATTAGATGTTCATGTTCCATGAGTGAATCCAGGAAATAAGCAGTATCAGGACATGTTAAGCAGAATCAGCGACTGCTTCTACAGCAGATGTGAATCTAGAATACAAGAATTAACAATTCCACACCAAACTCAGTAGCTACGCCCTGCATGAGGAAAACCGCCTCGTGCCGCACAGGTGTGTGGTGTGTGTGAGGTTTGTGATTTGTGTCCAGAAACATCCGCTGGTTAAAACTTCATGGTTTGTAAGTGAGAAGCTGCTGCCTCTCTCAAAAGATCAAATTAATTCATTTAGATTTCTATAGAGATGAGGTCATATTCACACTGGTGCACCAACCAAATTCTGAGGTATTTTCTAGTAAAAAAATTCAACCTTTTTTTTTTCCCCCTTTAATTCACACAATTGGATTATAGATTTGATTTAAGAATATTAAATGACAGCCCGACAGTTGTCGGAGCTTCACCTCTTCATGATTTATTTGCAGCAACAATCACCTGGATCACCTGGGAGCCTGGTCATGGCTGTTCTTGGCAATGCTAGGTGTTTATGCACAAACGCTTTCCCTGTCCAGTTCCCTTTAGAGACAAATACCAGGCTTGTGTTCACAACATCGAGGTCCTCTCTTTAAGAAGTCACATCAGACTTCTGTGGACGTTTTACCATTGGCTCAATGTTACCTTGAGAATTGAGTTATCCTGACGAGTATTTTTGGTATCGTAGCCTTCCAGCAGACATCTGCGCGTTGTATTCCCTGAGCCGGCAAACTCTGCTAAATTCAGATCTGCAAAACCGAGCTGTAGGAGAGAGAATGACACATGAACTTCTGTTCCTCCCAGGAGATGGATCTTCTGCCCAGTCAGCACTGTGTCAAGCTCTGGCTGTGAAATGTCACCCCTCGAATCAGCTAACTTGAAGGAGACAGAAAATTACTAACACAAGTTTTTTTAATCGTCTCTCGCAGGATTAGGAAATGTTTTATGACCTCTTCTTGACGAATGTGCATATTTGAACATTAGAAACAATATTCTATCAAGTCTGGGGAGTGTAAAGGAAGTTGTTTTAGCATGCTCAGTAAGTCAGAACTGTGTTCAAATGCAAGAGAAGACATGAACTAGTGAGCCGACCTGCAGGCTGTGAATGCCATCTAGATTAAATGTGGCTGATTAATGTGGATCTAGAGGATGGGATGAGGACAAAAGTCAACATAGGGAGTTTATATTGAGTTACCTTTGCATAAGCCTTCCCACCCTTCAGCTCCTGCAAAAAAGAAACAATGAAACTATTATTCAGAAAAGATTAAAATCCCAAAGTCTACACACAGAATGGGTGAGTTTATGTCTGACAATTAGAACATAACATCTGGGGAAATGTAGTGGAGTGTCCAACTAAGAAAGCCCAGCAAGTCCTTCAACAGCCATTTTTAGCTCATAATAATAATAAAAGCATATACAGGAAATTTTCTGAGAAGGTTATGGTATAAATTTCAACCAGGCAGAGAAGCTAAATCACTCCATAATGTACCTTTCTTACAGATACACGACACACGCAGGGGTCCAGAACACCAGTTCCTGCGCTGGCACTCATCTTGCAGGGGAAAGAGAACCTCTTCCTCCAACGCACACAGTTGGCCAGCACCGGCTCCCTGCGAGGGGAAATCACCGAGATTTAGAAGTACTCAGCAAAGTCAGATAACAGGTGCTAAATAACGGCAGTTTTGCAGATCATACTGAAGGTCGCCCCTCCCCAACCCCTGCACGCGCACGCACACACACACACACACACACACACACACACACACACACACATACACATCCTTGTACTGATATCTTTGTGAGGACTTTCTTTGACGTAACACATTCCCTAGCCCCTCACCCTAAACTTAACCATTTCAACTGACTGCCTGACCTGAACCTTGACCCTAAACCTAACCTGAACCTGATTCTAACCTCCACCCTAAAACCAAATCTTGACCTTCAAACGGCCCTTTGAAGATGTGAGGACCGGCTAAAATGTCCTCACTTTCCAAAAATGTCCTCACTGTGTTGGTTAAATACGTATTCTAGTCCTCAATATGTAGCAAGTACAAGAACACACACACACACACACACACACACACACACACACACACCCCTATGAAGTCAAATGCAGGAAACCAAACTCATCAGGGCTGAGAAAGGTGACAGTGACGCCAACCCTTTCTTTGAACTATAACGAGGGTGCACAACATGAGGTGACCCACATTATGAGGTAACAATTAAAAATTACAGGACATTGTGATTTTAGAATCAGACAGAATCAGGAAGTCACAGATAAGTAATGCAGTAGTTTAAAAAACAAACATTTGTGAGGTCGAGACATCTTTGTGTGCATTTTTAAATGGCAAAATACCCACAAAAACAAATTGAAGTATCACTTTAAAATGAAAGTGATGTGTCGCCTGTGTGTCTCTGAAACGATGAGACAGAGTGAAAGAGAAAGGTGCCTGCATGTGTGGGCAGCGTTACGATACCCCAGATGGTGGCTTTTCTCACGGGCATCGTCTCCACTCCCACTCACCTGACTGACTCCCTTCTGTCAAGACAACCCACGCGCAATTCATCTTGATCGGCCATTTTCGCATTTAAAGACACGCTTGCACAGAATTATTAATAACCGATCTACAAATACTGTGCAACTGACAATGCTGTTTGAGAAGACTCTGAATATGAAATGAAGCCAAATTATACACAGGAAGAGGAAAACAGACAGAACAGAAACCAAACTCTGTGCTGAGGTGTTGTTGATGGCGTAAAAGAGCGTACGGATTCCTGACCAAATGTACGGGCCTGCTTCATGTGTTGCAGCCCTGCTCCAGGAGAACTAACAAGAGGCTGATGCGTGAACCATAATTGTAAAAACACTGACTTCATCTGATGCATTTTAGAGAGTGAACTTCCAGGGTCGGACAGGGAACTCCCAGCCAGCTGGACACTGTGTGCTCTGGGAATTCTGACTTGGTTACATCATGTACTGTAGCTCACGGCACTTCTCAGCGCAGTGAAATCCTATTAGTCAGTGTGTGTAAGTCTGGCTCTAAGCACCAATGGAGGTCATCACTGTTATCTCACTTCATGGGTCAGAAATCTTGTTAAAGTACAGCTGCTCTCCTTTTGAGGCGGCTGCAGCTGGATTTAAAACAGAAAATCTCAGTCTAACAAATCTCTTCGACATGGTTTCATCATGCTTAGTTTTCTTCATTCTGTGTCTGAGCCACGAGTTTTCATTTATCCATAAAACGCTATACATTAACAAGGGGAAAACTTGTGTAACGAGGGCAGAAACAAAGGCACGGGCTTCATGATAAACCACACCAAAGGAAAAGAAAGGAACAGAAAAGAACAATCCACACTTCCCGTGTATATCCTCAGTTGGGATGACTCAAAGAATGTCCGCAGCAGTTTGCTGGGCCAATAAATCAAACTGCTGCAGAAAAATCTACCGGCTAGCTGAAATATTTCAGGAACAGAACAGAACGTTTTGAGAAGAATTGTAACTATGAGAACCTCACAGTCTGGGTTGGAGGCGTTGACAGATAATTCAGTTGATTTGCAGAGGCTGTTGAAAATGGAATGAAAGAGCCGGAGGCCAGTTTTAGTGAAAGCTACGTGTCGCAAAACGCTATCCTGAAGCAGACCATGGTTCTCCAGCAACTCTTCGTTGTGACGGTAAGGAACAGGTTACCTGATAGAACCGTTATCACAGAAACACCAATACACTCCTAAATATGACCAATATCCAACATATATCTGCCAATCCCGATGACACACTGCTAGAAATGTGCATCGCTGCTCTGACTGATGCGATGATGAAGATGTGACGGAGCCTCCAGTGATGATGCAGACTGGTGCCTGTTATTGAACCTGACATAAATGATGGGGCTCAATGATCCCGTCACTGATGATGCAGGGTTTCACAACTGTATCCATATATGATAGTATTTGTGTTATTTGTCAGATAACTGTACTCAAAGAACTGTATCAATTAAGACAAATATATCTCTCTCCCCCCCATATATTTTTTGTAGATATTGAGTCTGGCATAGAGGATTTGCATCCTGTGCAAGACATTATTCACTGACTAATGCCAATAGCGTCCCTTTTCCATAAATATAGCATTTTTGCTGTATTGTCACATGTATTCATATGAAGTAAACCCTTTCATTCAGAAGTGTCACGGATCAACAAGCCACTGGATTTAATGAAACACCCTGTTTTACACAGCAGGCCAACATTTAAAGGAGAATTTCTGTTCACCTCTTCACTGGCCAGCAGCAAACCGTGAGTTATGTGACCGTGATACATAGAGGCGACACGTTTGGATGAGGAAAAGGTTTCACATCAGTTCAATCCACGATGCCTCTGGCTAAAGCAGAATTCCACAGCTTGCTTGGTAGAAGAGTAGTTCCCTAATGAGGACGCCAGATATTTAGCTTCAAGATGATCTATCAGAATTAATCATTGCCTTATTCCAGCATCAGCCTAGAAAAATCCAGTATTAGTCTATAAAATACAATCAAATGTGCTTCTGATGATGCTTCTTGCACATTTGGATGATACTTTCATTCCCCCGTTGTGGTATTAGTATTGATTCATTCGGATGTTTATGATACCATTATTTCACCCTGGCCAGATTAAAATCAATAACAGAGAGACTATCTGCAAATGAGTGTCCAGATTGAGCTCGATTGAAAACTTCCCAAACCAACAGGAACTAAAGTCAGTTCTGTGAGTATCGATTAAGGAGCCGCAAATCAAGCCAGCATATTCAGCTTCTTGTCAGCTGTGTGACAGGTCAGCTGGCGACTCATATTCAGGACATTAGCCTGTCAAATACGACCACATGTCGTATTGACCTGAAGACAAAGCCAATTTACATACTCAGGGGCGAACATGTCGTTAATGTCCAACAATAACAAGTTAAAATCTCTCTGGCTGGACATCAACGAAGAGTTAGCTGGTTCATAACGTTAGCCTGTTAGCTTGGAGGGCTCAAGCTTCTAGGTGAGATTAACCTGCCGGCGGGAGAAAACTGGTCCAGCCTGTGTTTTTATGGTTGAATTAAATTAAGCATCTCACCTCGAAGACTCCTCGGAAAACCCGCCGTCCAAGAGTCTGACTTTACAAAAGAGGACACCGTTGACAAACGGGACGGACGAGAGCTCGTCCAGCTCGAAATCCACCTTGAACTTGAATTTCTTCTTTTTCATCATCATTAAATCCATAAACAGTCTCAGTGCTCTTGAGAGGATGCTCCAATCTCGGCCGTCGCTGACATTACAACCCCATTGTGTTGTTGTAGTACCGACAGTAAAGCTGCCTGGTCACAACAGTCCACCCGCCCTCTCAGACAAGCTAGTTCCGGTGTTGCTTTTTCATAATAAAACCAAGGGAGCCGAGTCAAACTTACTGTCACGCTTATTTGAATCCTTCATTTCAATTATTTAATTAATGTTTGGTAAACTTTGTTTTTTTTTACCCTGCAATTGAGAGCCACAATTACAAAGTGCTTCATAAAATATAATTAAAAAGAAAAAATATGAAGAAGCTTAAAAGCAACACACAAAAATTTTAAGATGGCCCCAAAAATAGACTCATTTAGAAGAAATATAATATAAATGTGAGAAAGAATGCACAAATTTCATACTTAATTAATTCATTTATTTCTCATTTTATCATTGTAACTGTTAATACATCTGTATTGGGGCAGTACAGTGGTGCAGTGGTCAGCACTGTAACCTCATAGCAAGAAGGTTCTGGGTTGAAGCCCCGGCTTGGGCACGGGGTCTTTCTGTGTGGAGTCTGCATGTTCTCCCTGTGCCTGCGTGGGTTCTCTCCGATACTCCAGCTTCCTCCCACAGTCCAAAGACATCAAGAGGGGACCAGGTTAATCCAGACTCTAAATTGACCGTAGGTGTGGCTGTGAGTGTGAATGGTTGTCTGTATGTATATGTAGGCCCAGCGATATGGACTGGTGACCTGACCTGGGTGAACCCTGCCTCTTGCCCAAAAGCCACTGGGATAGGCTTTAGCCCCCCCCCCCTGACTGTCAACAGATGAGCAGAAGACAATGGATGGGTGGATATTGAAACTGAAACTGAAACTTGGTGGTCATCATCTGTTGCATCTGCAGCAACTGATTGATTTATAGGGTTTTTCAAGGCCCTGCCATGGACTGGTGACCTGTCCAGGGTGAACCCGCCTGTCGTCCGAGCGTAAAAACATTTTCCAATATATTTGAATGATGTTTTGTGCTTTTATTTTGATGGTACCACAAACCAAACGGATGTACGGTGATAACCCCTAGTACACAGACACGAGCTCCAACTTCCCGCCTACCCTCTCCATCGCTCCCTGGCGGTCGTTGAAGTTGAGGAAAACAGCACAACGCAGTGAATACCACATCAACAGTTTAGGATTTGTCGCCACCCTCTGGTATAACTGAGGTACTGCTACGTCACGATGTAAGAACCGCACTTAATCGGGCCTCCCCAAATCCACGACTGGGGCAACAATTGAGAGGGCGAATGATAAAAGTTGGGGGCGGGGACTACATGTAGCCAGCTGTCAGATGCCTTTAGGTGTGAGTCACAAAGCTGAAACAAACCATGAGAAGCTGCTGTGGCTGCAGCGATGATTTTACACATACATGCGCGTGCATGTGAGTGACTGTTACCACAACAACACAACAAAACTATGAAGAAAATATACCGAAACCGTAGGGGAAGGGATATGAAAACAGAACAAGCAGCTTTGAGGTCTTAAATGAGTTGGAAACCCTGTGGTTCCTGGTGAAGGGTGTGTCTCTGATGTTTGCGCAGTAAAAAGAGGAGGTCCCCAAGGCAAACTCAGCCGAGTCCGTCTGCTCTCCAACCTACCTCATCCGGTTCCTTTAAAGAAAAAAAGAAACAAATCAACATTGTACCGTCTCATCTTGCGGATTCTACACCATTTATCCGCATGTGGACTCTTCTCTTCCAAGCTGCACGGCGGAAACCCCGAGCTTGAAACCAGAAGTGCCAATCGCTGGAATCAGTTGGTGGTGTTCTTTTTTTTTCTCTCTCTCTCTCTCTCTGGACGAGTTTAATTTCCCATCTCGGTTGTGTGTGTGTGTGTGTGTGTGTGTGTGTGTGTGTGTGTGTGTGTGTTGATTCCTGCGGGCCCGGACTGTCCACTGACAGTTTAACCATGTACCAAGTTGTAAGGAAACTGTTTTTCACGGACTGTCGGTGCGCAGCAGATGCGTCAAAAACATACGAGGAGTTGTTCGAGAAACTGGACGTCAACAAGGATGGAAAAGTGGATGTTTCCGAGCTGAGGGCAGGCCTTGCTGCCATGGGCATCCGGACCGGGAAGGGAGCCGCTCAGGTAGGGCCAGGACTCAATCACCAGTATCACATGGGTTCGAGAGAGAGAGAGAGAGAGAGAGAGAGAGAGAGAGAGAGAGAGAGAGAGAGAGAGAGAGAGAGAGAGAGAGAGAGAGAGAGAGAGAGAGAGAGAGAGAGAGAGAGAGAGAGAGAGAGAGAGAGAGAGAGAGAGAGAGAGAGAGAGAGAGAGAGAGAGAGAGAGAGAGCAAAGGGCGATGGGAGGGAGCAACAGCCACAGGATGAACCAGTATCACACAGTGATGCTGCCATAACTGATGACGTTGCTAAACAATTCATCCCTGGCACACCGCTAAAGAACAAATCTGTGTAACTGAGGAAGGGTTAAAGATGCGGGGTGATAGTCTGATGGCCGATGATCAGGCCATCATGGCTCTTCTTGTTTATGATGAAGCCATGATGAAGTGTAGGCTTTGCCAAATGATTTGGGAAATTGACAAAAATGCTACTTTTTCCAAATTCACTTTGTTTATATGTGTTTTTTTTCTTTTGCAGTGGAACAAAATGTCAATATCATAAACTTATCTTTAAAACAGATATTGGCAAATGTCAGCAATCAACCAAATCAGCTGTAAATGATCAGATATCGGCGGTTCTCGTCGATAATGTGGATCACGCTCATGTGCGAGACCTCTACTTCTGTGGTGGCTGGTCCACTTTGGGCTAAAGACATGAAACTACATGAATAAGATGCATCTTTTATTCCTGTGTTATCAACTCTCATCCCAGAGGCCCTTTTTGAAACGATCACATGACGTTCGTAGAGTTTTAACCCTGTCATTCCTCAGCAAGAGCAGGATCATCTTCATCCGTGCCGTATGTCTCCGCCTTCGTGTTCGCCTCCAGTTTTGAGGGATTACAAAAGTCATATTTGTCCTTAAATCAAGTTCTATGCAACCAGTTTCCTAATTTTTCCTAATTCCAGGTCCAGTTATGAATATCATTAAGTTATTGATTACTATCATAACAGCTGGCAGGCCAAATCAAAGCCGTTAGCAGCGATTCACCTCTAAGCGCTTGTGGTTTGACTCCCTCCTGATTGCACACCTGTACAGGTGTGGGTGGGAAACCATCATGCGCGGGATTCCCAGTGGGAGTGTCATTTCTGAAGTGTGCATGCGACTGGTTTCTCAAGACTTACGGCAGCAAGTTGAGGCTGGTTGTTCAAAGCGTCTGAGGAGGAATTGCAGGAGCACAAGTCTCCGAGGGGTCGGTGAGCTTTTTATTGTGGGTTGCGGCTGAAGAGGAAGGTTCCACCTTTGTTTATCCACTAATCAGAGAATTCTTCAGGCTGATGACTCTGACAGCAGCATCAGGAGCAAAGGTTAGGAAGGTTTACTGCTCTGTGGGTGAGCAGGCGCCATAAGTACCAGTAACTATGTGGTAATGAGATGATTAATGGATGCTGATAAATGAACTCTGATCACCAGCAGTGGTGGAAGAAATATTCTGACTCTTTTGCCCAAATAAAAGCACTCATAGTGTAGAAATACTCCATTGCAGGTAAACATCCTTTCATCAATCATGTCGCTCTAGTAAAAGTACAAAGATTTATCAGCAAATGTTCCTGATTCCCTATTACGCCCCGCTTCTGATTTTTTAAAGATGTGTAATTGCGGTAATACTTATGAGTCACAGTGCAAGAAACTTTTTCCTGCTGCACCTGGTGAAGATGCAGTAAATTTTACCACTTTATACAGCATTAGGTAGTTAAATTGAGTAGAAAAACAAACAAGGATGCGAGAAAATCTTTCCTTTTAGTGAGATAAATGAGATGTAAGGAGCAACGCTATCATACGCGCTCCGCTATTAAAACCAGATAACATTAGCCAGATAATTTGACCTCTTTGGGCTTCAGAGAAAAATTCTTTAATCCAAATCATGTGAGAAGTGTGGAGAGGAGCACTGACTAGTCACTGATTTTTGTCATAAGCCTGAAAGTTGCCAGCAATGAGCCACATTGGTCAAATAGATTTGACATGTTTGTTGTTGTTGTTTTGTTTTTTTTAGCCCTGAATTCATTCTTACAGGCAGAAAGCAAAGCCTGATTCTCTCTCCTTGCTCCTGATATCTGTTGTCAAAGAATGAAATAGGCCAAATGCTGGGGTGAACCAGAGGGAAGTGGCAGAACGCAAAGCTGTTCCCCTCTGATACAGAGTTTGGTCAGAATGAACCTTTTAGCTCATGTTTTATCCTGCGAACAGACATACGGTACCAACGGTACCTCTCTGGCTAAAGTAGAAGAAGCACAACAGCAACATGAATCCCAAATGAGCAAATAGTCGCTGACGCCACGGAAGCCTGCGAACAGGACGTGAGGTCCGGGGCGCTCATCAAGATTTAACCACCAACTGTAAGAGGACGAGATGGCGGCAGAACCAGAACCTCCCGTCACATGAACTCATTCACAAATCTGCTGTGTCTCCTTCAGAAAATCGTTTCCTCTGGAGACCAGGACAAAGATGACGGGCTCGACTTCAACGAGTTCTCCAAGTACCTGAAGGAGCACGAGAAGAAGTTACAACTGACCTTCAAGAGTCTGGACAAAAACCTGGATGGTATGCTGTTGACCCCCCCCCCCCCCCCCCCCCACCCCACTGGTCCATGAATTGGTCGTTATGCTCTCAGTGGACCACAATCTCTCATTGCTTGAGAAATCAGTCCAGTTGTCATTTTATTTATTTATTTATTTTAATTTTGAGAGTAAAAGCATGAAGCTAATGTTGTGTTTCTAAGAATGAGGTGATGCCTGAGTTGCTCTGTGTGTCTCTACTCCTCCTCTGTGCAGGTGAGTGAGAGGTTCTTCTCTCTTTTTTGTTGAAATGCAAAATGTATCTTTTTTTTTTTCTCAACAGGCCGAATTGACTTCATGGAGATCCAGCAGTCACTCGCAGATCTGGGACTGGACATCAGCAAGGAGGAGGCCGAGAAGATCCTTCAGAGGTATTTTCTGTTCCGGATTGCATTACAGCTGCAAGATTATATATATATATATATATATATATATATATATATATATATATATATATATATATATATATATATATATATATATATATATATTTTTTTATATATATATATGTGTGTGTGTGTGTGTGTCTCTCTCTCTCCTGAGATGTTTGAACTAAAAGTAAAAGCCAACTTGTGATAAGAGCGATGGGGCCTGGGGACCAGTGTGAGGGGCTGATAACCAGTTCAGTGTGTAATGAGACCAGTTGCTACATGATTAAGACGTTTCTAGGTCCCAGTGGAGTTGGAGACAGTAGCCAGAGTAATAAATGATAACATACATGCATAACTGGAGCAAGGTGATGTTGAGTTCCTAACTCCCAATTAAGAAAGAAACCTCTCGATGTGACCGGAGCACGAAGAGCTCACAGGTCCAGCCAGGTTTGTTCGGGCAGCTGCTGAATCACTCCTTTTTACGTTTGCGTAACCAGAAGAGGGAGCTGGAGGGAACGTGATCGTGAAAACCTTGAAAGAGAAGTGAAGCAGGATGAGCGTGACAGTGAATCAGATCGTCTTAAACCACAGACAGTAATTGATGAGTGTGTCAGCCACGGAAGCAGGAAATGAAAGAGAGAGAGGCCAGATGAGGACAGAGGCCCATTTCATTGGAGAAGGCATGAATTCATTTGAAGAAAATCAATTCTATATCAAAAGTTTGCCTAGAAATGCTTCGGCAATGGCTGGATTGGATAGTAATGGAGTAAATATGTTACTGCAAGATTTTTAAGAAATGGTTGTTAAGTTGCTCCACCACAATCTCTTGGCACTGAGTGACTGTTCCCTCCCCCTCTCCCTCCCTCCCTTCTTCTATGTCTCCCCCCCCTCTCTCCCTCCCTCTCTCTCTCTCTCTCTCTCTGTGACTCCAGACAGTGAATGGCGTTGCATGTGGTTGTAGTGCACCGTGATGCAACTTTTTAAAATTGCATGTCTAAATTGACCTTTCACAAATACGATACATGTAGCAATCAGTAAACGTCTTTATTTTTACTCTCAATCTAAGTTTGATCTGCTGACTGGCAAACTGACGTCGGTGAATAACGACGTCAGAGGTAATGAAATGATTGAAGGAGAACGCAGCAGGAGGATTAGAGGCTGGTTCATTAAGAGCTTTTGTCCTCCCAGCTCATGCTAAGGAAGTTAGCATAGATGAAGCCTCCCAACTGCCTGGTTGAATGCAGAGGCATTAAACTGCTGATGGGCTGTTTTTGGGTTGTCCCTCCGTCTGTCCATCCGTGTGGAACATGAACACGATATCTTTGGAATGGAATCTCCTCAAATGGAGAAATGAATGTTCGCTGTGACTCAACCATATTGTTGAGAAATGAAACCTGGAGGTCAAATGTCAAAGCAACAGGAATCATACAACCGCAATGGAAGTTTTTAATAGTTTAGCTGTAGCAACTTTTCAAACAATTCACTTCCATTCCTCCCTGCAGTCAAACAGCATTCCTTCCTCTTATCTTTATTGTGGAGTGTCATTCCAAACCAAGAGTTTTAACAATTTTTCTGTGGTTGAGAGGTGAGTTTTCACCCTCTCTCAAAGTGGCTGGACAGTAGAGAAGCCCAGCACGCTAACTCGGCCGAGGCTGAGGGTCATTTGAGTGTCAGAATGGCAGAGAGAGAAAACAATGGTAAAGAGTTAGGACATGCTTCAAGAACATGAGCATAAATGCTGCTGTTAGATACATTTTGAACAATTCCCATGTCTTCTGTCCATCCTTGTACAGTATCGATGTGGATGGGACCATGACTGTGGACTGGAATGAATGGAGAGAACATTTCCTGTTTAACACAGCTACCAGCCTGCAGGACATTATCAGATACTGGAAACACACCACGGTAAGAGGATGCGTGACCTCGTAGCATACAGTCTTCATGCTCCGAAGACACACTAGAACTACTTGCTGCACACCAGAACAGAGAGAGAAAACAAATGTTTGTCTCAGTGTTTATACAGCGGTAAGCTAAGGTCTGTTCGCTGATGGATGGTTGGCCTGTGGTTCGGGGAAGTCTCCTGTATTTCTGTAGTACCAAACTATTCTAATTCCCTCGACTCGTCCCCTCATGGTCACAAGCACCTGAACGCAACATCCAACAACTCTGTGTCCACCTTCACAGTAAGTTTACACACAAGTGAGCCTCTCCAAAGACCTGGATTCTGTTTTGTTCAGCATGATTATCCTGAACAAATTGTACAAGTCTCATAGACTCGTGTTAGCCATAGAATTTATTTTCAGCAGTCGTCAAGGTTTCCTTTGGCTTTTACTACGGCTGCATGTCAGAAACACAGCCAGCTCTAGTCAATGGCTAATCTCTTCACATTTGCCGCCTCTGTTCACTGGCACAACCTTCAGGCTCTAATAAACCTGTGGCTGCTAAACTTGGTAGAGATAATCTAATTTCAGTCTGACCTAAAGGGGGATTAAGTTGTCAGTGGGATTGGGACAGAACAAGGAGAGAGGAAGTGAGCCTAGAACAGTACAGGACAGGTAAGGCTGAGGTTGCTGGGATGAGGCATCGTGGACCTGAAGCAGTGAAGCAGCTCCAGTACTCTCACTCACTGAGCACCAGAGAATCTGGAGCTATCCTCCCAAACTGGACCTGCAGCCATATTTCATCTGACCGGGAACTTTTGTAGAGTCACTTGAAGGATCCTGATCAGTTCAGGAGGAACTTTCTATCACCTGGGACTGAATTGTTCTGAAGCTTTCTAAAAGGCTTGCGATGGCCATGGCTCTGCTGCAGCCTCAGCAGCAGCAGCTTCAGCAGCAGCAGAGAAACTGGTTCTTCATCGACTTGGATGACGATGGCTTGATTTATGAGGTGGATGTAGAAATGGTAGGTTCCTCAAACTTGTTTGGAGTGGGGTTTTTTTTAATGGTGGAACCCTTCCAGTTTTCTGGTGTCACGTATACAGTAGTACACTCATGGTGCACGAATAAACAAACCTACAATTATTGTTTTGAACAGCACTGAATATGAAATTACTTTATTTTGTTGAAGATATTTTTGATTGTCAGCCATTTAATTTTTTTAAACAGCATCACTCAAATATTTTGGTGTTTTTATTACTAGTTGAAGTTTACACGCTTGAGGATCAGAATATCTGTACTTTGTGTGCCTTTTTCTTGAAAGTCAAGTAGACTCATGTTCCTAACTTGTTTATTATATCACAAAGGTACACACAATAATCGCAATATCACAGTATCACCAACTCACACTGCACTACAGTATAATGTGTAGATTTTTATTTTTGGGTAAGAAACAGGAAGTTAAAGTGTAGGAATCTGAAGGAATATTTGGTGGACAAACTAGATAATGTAACGATAACTCAAACGGCGCTGATGTTTATTTTGGAACTGTAAAGCTCCTGTTTCTGTGTCAGAATTATTCAGTAACCATATTCCGAGGATCGTAAATGTTCATGTTTTAATTTACGTGAAAGTAATTGACCGTTGTATTGCGCTCTGACTTTTTAATTAAGTTTCAGCATCGCAATGACTTTGAAAATCTAGCAACAGCCGAGCTTGAGATGAACTTAAGATGAGAACCTCCTGTCAGTAAAAACAGCTGGAGGTGAATTGAACAGAGTTTCTGAGGCTGTTATTGGTGGAGGTTTTTCATTGGATTGAAACAGTGCCTTTTATATATCTTGTGGTCCTCTGGCTAACCATGAAAGTGCCAAAGAGAACAGAAATGTAATAAAATCTCATAGTAAAAGACTTTTCTGTATAGCAACACACAGGCATGCATTGATTCACAAGGCCTTTCTGGTAAAGTCTTATTGAACCTTTAAAGAACCTTCACTGAAGGAACCTTCCTGCTTTTCACATTATTGTGTTGACTCCCCATGCATCACGTTAAGAGGGTGTTAATGATGCAACTGGATTTAAGTGCTGTGCAAGGAGTTCTCTTGGAGTTATGCAACTTTTGGGATGAGGATAAGGTGTTTGGCTGGTTGGCCAGGTTTAGGTTCAAGGTGAGGCTGTGAATGCTCAAACTCCAGAGCTTGCTGCCAGGGATTTGAATTAATATTTCAAAACGCCTCTTTTATACTTCATCAATATTCACCTTTTCCAGGAAGCAAATCGCACCTGATCTGCTGGCGTTACAGGCTCGGATTGTTTTGGCAGCTTTTGGAGAACAAACCCCTCGTGTTTCAGCTTTAAAGGACCAATCTGTGGGATTAAAGCGGATCCGTTCACAGAAATGGAAATTTATTCACAATTATATTTTCATGTCTAGGATGTGGATCCTCTTCCACTGAACATGCGAAACTGCACCGTTATGTTTCTACAGGGACAAACTAAAGACTGGAGATTAGATTTTGTAAGATCTTGAATGTAAAATGTTTAAAACACAGGGATTGTCTGAGGGTGGCGCTCTGATAACATTGTTGGTTAATCTACATGTTTGGCCTGCTCGCGGGGAGGAGAGGGGACTGCAAGGACGGTGGCTTGTGTTGAATTGCCTCCCCTTGTGTGCAGGTGCTGGACATTGGTGACAGCCTCACCATCCCAGATGAGTTCACAGAGGAGGAGAAGACCACTGGGATGTGGTGGAAGCAGCTGACGGCGGGGGCCATGGCAGGTGCGGTGTCCCGTACGGGAACGGCCCCGCTGGACAGAATGAAGGTCTTCATGCAGGTGTGTCAAATTTGTGTGTTTTTTAAAATATCCATAAACCCCATTCAGAATAAGGTGGCGCTTTAACTTTTTTTTTGTTTTTTTGTTTGGCTCCGTTTATTTGATTTCACTAGAAGTTACAATTTGTTCGTGATCATAAGCAAGGTAGCACTTCCTAGTTCACTTTCCACACCAGTAGGGGGAAGCATAATAATTACTGGGGTGGCTAGCAAAGAAAAGCTAATTTCATTAGCATGAGCCGTAGGGCAACAATGAGTTTACATGTCGATTTGCATGTCAAACCTACAGGAGAGAATTAGGGCCACCCATGAGAGAAAAAAAATAAGAGGTAGATTTTTTTTTTCATCATGCACTTGCATACGCAATGTTGGGAAAAAACTTGAAATACAACGTTGAGAATAAAGTTGACCTTTTGAGACTGTAACAACAAGCAAGCAGTTAAATGAACTGGTGAAACTATACTCGGCTTTAGTAACAGAGAAATACTTTCTCTTTTAGCTCACAAACACGCTGTAGTTATCAGTATTTGGACTTTTAAGATCCTGTGCTGAAAACTGCAACTGTTCAAGACATTCTCTGGCGACTTTTTTCTCGAAGTACGGGATGAAAAAAAAATCTACCTCCTCTAATTTTTTTTTTCTCATGGGTGGCCTTAATAATCTTCCGTACAAACCTCACATTTGGTCGCAATCTTTGGTTTTTACGGAAAAAAATGAGAATACAAATTTTTAAAAAATTCAGTCCGTTACATCAAAGTACGATGAACCTGTGTGCTTGGGGGGAGAAAGTTACAGATTAAAAATGAAGTCATTCAGATGATTAACTTGTGATTCATTTTCTACACACCTCTCATAAAAATAGCATGCCTTTTTTTGTGTCTACAGGTGCATTCCTCCAAGAGCAACAAGATCAGCCTGGTCAGTGGTTTCAAGCAAATGTTAAAAGAAGGAGGTGTGGCATCTCTGTGGAGAGGAAATGGTATTAATGTCCTGAAGATTGCCCCTGAGACTGCCATCAAATTCATGGCCTACGAGCAGGTAAATCCTGAACCCCTCCAAGCACACGTTTGCTTTTTAAGGCTGGGAAGAATCGAGGATGGATTTTCGGTACAATTGAGCTGATTGAACTACTAGTTAGTGCTTGTTACCAATATTTTGTGTAAGAAGTTCGGTTGGAAAGGCCAAATTTTGACAATTGTTGGATCATATCCAAATGAGCCGACAGGCCACCATCGATCCTCCTCATGCTTGGAGAGAGAGGGGCGTGCGAGGGGTGTAGAGTCCCTGGTTTCACTGCTGGATGTGACTAGATCCCACACGTTAGTCCTTAAACATTGCATGATACTCTTTCAGTCTGAAGAGCCTTTTAATTATTCAACATAATATTATAATTTAAATGAATACATCCATACCATGCCATGTTGTCACTGCGGTGCACGGGTTAAGCGTTTTTATGTAAAATTTTGTGCTTCAAGGAATTTGTAACAAACCTCTGGAGGCTGAACCATGCATCCTAAAGCCTGACTGCTGCATGCTTTGCAGAATGTTTCAAAAACTTTGGTTGGACTTCATAGCGCGACTGAAGTGTATAACTTCAATAATGGGGCAAAGATCTGAACGCTAAACAATTAATTTGATGATTGCTCAATCCGTCTATGACTCTGTTCAGATTAAGGTCATCAGAACCTGCTGCTGACACGGCAGCATCTCTCTATATGGGGTTTATATCAGAATATTGCTATCCGCGTGAATGTAAGCAGTGTTGGTTTAGTCACTCTGTTGTCCTGTAACTTTCTCTTGACGCTGTTTCACAGTATAAGAAGCTGCTGTCCAGTGAACCAGGAAAGGTCAAGACTCACGAGAGGTTCATGGCTGGATCGCTGGCGGGAGCAACTGCACAAACAGCCATTTATCCCATGGAGGTGAGCAGAGCTTTGCTGGCTGGTACTTAACGCCACCACCCTCCATAACTCACAGGCCCCTGTATGCTGTTAATACAATATTTAGGGTCTGTTCCTTCTTGATTTAATGTTGTCTTTCCTTGTCCTACATTGTGGTTTAATTTCAAGTGATGACACACAACATGATCACTTATTATTGAACCTGATCTTCTGGCTTTCACTGAAACGCCCATGCGAGACCCGCTCTGATCATCCTTTGTCGTATCAGGTGATGAAAACCCGTCTGACACTGAGGAAGACAGGGCAGTATTCAGGAATGTTTGACTGTGCCAAGAAAATTCTGAAGAAGGAAGGAGTGAAGGCTTTTTACAAGGGCTACATTCCTAATATTCTGGGCATCATTCCCTATGCTGGGATAGACCTGGCAGTGTATGAGGTGCGTGGCAGTGGATCCATACAACTCCTGTTTGGTTCCCTCGTGTACTGCTATGACACAAACACCTGCTTCATCCTTGACAGAGCATGAAGAACCTCTGGTTGTCCCGCTACGCTAAAGACACAGCTAACCCAGGAGTGCTGGTGCTGCTGGGCTGTGGTACCATCTCCAGCACCTGTGGCCAGCTGGCCAGCTACCCCCTGGCTCTGGTCCGCACCAGGATGCAGGCGCAAGGTACGAATCACTTAATTATTAAAAGATTGAAAGGAGGGGGTTAGGCTTGTGATGTTGGATTACTTACGTTGTGTTGAAGTGCTTGTGAGAGGTCCCTTAGTGCTAAATCTTTTCCAGTGAGTCCACTTAATACTACTCCTATCTGACTTCACTTAGCTTTTTTAGGAGATAACTTCATTGTGGTTTATAAGTCAGATATTTCTGTTGCTCAAACGCGCATTTGTATGATTAGGGCAGAGGAAAAGATATGAAGCTCTGGATGCCATTAGTGAATGGCAAAGCTTGTTAGCTAAAGTTACAAAAGAGGTAGTCGCATCTGGTTGGTGAAAGGAACTGGATTAAACCCCAGTCCCCCTGCCTTGTCTTTATGCTAAGCTAATTAAAGCAGTAGCTTTGGATTTAATGGACAGACAAGAAGGTTATATTGATCCTCTTGTTAAACCTTCAGGAAGATGGATAAGAATTGTATTTCAGAAAATGTCTAACTTCTTGCAAGTGTTGACTCTCAGCTGCTAATGTTTAAATCCATACAATAATCACCGTTTATTTTCAGCTCTTTAACCTCTATTACTGTCATTTCTAACTGACTGCGCTGAGGTCAAAATATGCTTTATGGTGCTGATTCAACCTCTCTTTTCTCAGCGTCTGTTGAAGGTTCAGAGCAGCTGCCGATGAATCTAATGGTGAAGAAGATTCTGGAAAAGGAAGGCTTCTTTGGTCTCTACCGTGGCATCTTGCCCAACTTTATGAAAGTACTGCCGGCTGTCAGCATCAGCTACGTGGTGTATGAGTACATGCGCTCTGGCTTGGGCATTCAGAAATAGGAAACAGTCATTTCTAACTATTTGGGTCCCTGACGAAAGATGTGCAGCAGTTTCATTTTAAAAAATTCTTTCCTCAAACATATGAGGGAAAGTGATATAAGACTATAAAAGATGTGGATGTAGATAGGGGGATGTCGCCTGTTAGTTTACGGGCTCTCTGTTTGGCAGTTTGGCTGCACCCATCTTGTTTTTGATGAGAGGGTGATGCTGAAGAGGATTGAGGGTGCTCAGGCAGGTTGGCGTTGCCCTCCTCCTGAGGACGCCCCGGTCCAGAGCACGGCCCTACAGTCTCGTCAGTCGCACTTGCACACATTTGAATCCACCAACCCCAACAAGTTGATTGATTTGTTTGGTATCATGGCACAAAACAGTAGATTCTCCACTTGACAGTTCTGTCTGCAAACTGTTGCCCCCCCCCCCCCCGCCATCAAATTAGCTTCACTTTTCAGACCCATAAGCAACATCCACTTCTTTTATAGTCTGTACATTGTTTACAGTAACCAGAGTCAGTAGGGACTGCTGCAGATCGCAGAGGTTTCCTGCAGGACTTTGTTGAAGCTCCTGAGCCACCGTGGAAGACGGTACTAACATCAGGCTTGTGGTGATGATTTCACCCTCCTTGTTTGCAACTATGTGAAGTTTATCCAAAGCTGTAAATGCACTGTCAGTGGTGGGGCACAATTCAGCTCATCTGACTTTTAGTGAAATCAAACACGGAGGTAAGATATTAAAAATTTGAAAAACAAAAAACAACAACATCTGGAGAGGTTAGTTTTGTATTCAGTCTATTTTTCCTTTGTTTAATTGTTGATTTGAATAGAAATGCCAGAGGTTTCATAAGGCATTTTAAGTTTGGGTCCCTGTTACAGGAAATGTGTCATGTGTTCCTCTAACTGTTGAACAAAAAGCACCTTGCACCAAATCAAGCCATCACCTGTTGAAGCAGAATATCTGCTGTACTAAGCTTTGGTTATTATACTTCTGCTTCCTTTTTACCAACCAAAGTAGACCGGCCGAACTCGGAAACACGCGGTCTTTGTTCGTTTCCTGTCAGACACCTTTTTATACCCTGCCAAACGTACCTTCTGAGTGCTGACATGTTTCACTTAAAAAAAACCTGAGGAAACTTTTTTTTGAAGTGCAATCCTGTATTTACACATTGGTCATACATATTGGTTCATGTTTGAGACAAGTATGTCCTTTCTTTTGGAGTTCCAGGAGAACTTCATTGTAACGAACATCTATAGTGATGCAGGAATGAGTCTTAAAAACCCAACAAGTTTGTTAGCATTTTTGAACTTCTGGTTCTATCGTCTCAAAATCAACGTGTTTTTTGATTGGGTTCTCACATGCTTGAAGTCGTGTCCTGATTTGGTACCTTTTAAGAATTACATTAACAACTCAAGACCTATGAAAAGTTTTCATTTCTGAGGTTTTTTGAAGCATAAATGTTATGTTTAGAAGTACAAAGCTAATGCTAACGAGGCTATAAACAAACCGTTCCACTGACTCTGCATGAGGACACTCTGTCCTGCAGTTTTCTTACATATTTACTGACATTTTATGCTGTCCAACACAAAAACAACTAAGCAAAAACTATCATACCTGTGTAATCCACTTACTTCAGTTATTTAACCAAAAACCCAGAGACGAGGGAACTGGACCTTCAAGGCTAACTCATTTGTGGGTTGAGGACTAATCCTGTGGTTCTCTGTTGCACTTTTTCAGTGACATTTGTCAACAAGCACTAATGTGCCTTAGGAGATTTTCCTCAGACATCTGGACTTCGCCCCTCATTTCCTTGCCTTTCTTTCCATTATTTGGTAGATTAGATGGTGTTTACATGAATAAATTTGAGTACAAAAGTGAGAGGAGCCCAGTCTTTTTCTTGTTGCATAAGTAGCTCAATGTATAAAAATCATTTTTTAAAAGTGGAAAATGTGCTCAGTAAAATCCTATTTATTCCAGACCGTACGAGCTTTCACTGAAGAGCCATGTGTGGCGTGTATAGTTAGCCCCTTTTAAATCCAGATTACTCCACTTCCATGTTACGTAACGTAGATGTCAGCACTCCTGGTTTAGGATGACTTACCCTGCTCTCAGAGGATGTGCTGAACTAAAGAAGGGAGAGAAAAGGAAACAGCACTTCGAGCTGAACACCTTGGAAGTACGGGACTTGATCAACTTCTAAACTGGCAACAACTACTAGAAAAATAATTTCAAGTCGAACCAGCATGAATAAAAGAACATTTATTTGATAGTCACTGATTGCGTTCCACATGGGTTAATTTTGTTTAGCTCTTGTAAAGCCCATTTTGGCGATTCTCACTCACACTAACAAGCTAATAAGAAAAGCTTTCAATGATGAGGGTGCAAACAAAATGTTCTGCTTCTTCAGAAGTGAGATGATTGCATCAACTGCATCAGAAAAACAACACTGAACAGGAAGTTTGGCATTGGATCCCCAAAATGACAGTGTCGAACAGATTTGAATACTTTTAATCAGTAAAGCGTCTTTTCTGGATAAAAGCCCTGTAATACTAGTGTTCCAACTAGAGACAAAAATGCCACGAGGGTCAGGACGGAGCGTAGGGCCTTAAACCAGCTGGGGTAGGTTGGCAGCAGAGACAGATCATAGTGAAGTGACACTCCAAGTCCCAAGATAATCATCATGGCTGAGGGAAGGATGTCGCCAGTCAACAGCATGGCCACCCAGGCTAGCAGGGAGGGAACCACACTGTTACATAAGTTTATCCAGTCAGGTTTGGCTGGGCTGCTCTCAGGAAGCGCAAACCCCCAGCGAACTCCACCCAGGAAAGAAAGGATGGAGGCACCGTAAGCTACCTGGGCATAGGCTAGCTGTGGGTAGTAGGTTTCAATCACACCCATGAACAGAGGGGGAAACACAAAGGGGATGAGGCCCGCAAACCCCAGGACCAGGGCTGGTTTGGGAGCATTCCAGAGATCCTTCATGTCATAGCGCAGCAAATCCAGCTCTCGGGGTGGAGGTTCAGGCAGCGGCCGCTTCTTCAGCCTCACAGCAGAGGAGTGAAAATGACAGTTCTTTATCAAAAAAGCAGCAGCAGGATTCCTGGGGAAGGTCGCAGGCCTCAAGAACCCATGGACTGCAGCGGAACGTCTTTCTCTTACAGTTGCAGCCCTTTCTGTAGACCAACAGGTCCCCCAGGAGCCAGGACCACCATCAGGAGCTCCAGCCACAACAGATGTCCAGCATCTTTGTTGGGGACCTGCCCAGTGCAAAACCTAACATACACACATATTCACATTTGATCAAATTTAAGAGGTTTAATCTTTTAGAATAAGAATGTTGCAAAATCCCCAATGGCCCATTACCTTCTGGGCAGTTACGGAGCTTCTTCTTAATATAAAAGAGAGCATCTGAAGAGAAATGGAAGCAACGATTATGACATGCAGATCGAACACACTCAAATAATCGAGGACAACACGGAATGTAAATGTACAGTTTGAATTAAACCAACATTCATATGGTTGTGCCTGACTACTACCTTCAACAAGTTTTCATCTCTAGGCTCACCCTGTCACGTTTGTTACTGCCTCCTTGTTTTTCATCACTTGCAGATAACTTACATATTTTTCTTGATGTAACTCATTCCCTCAATATATTAACTTGTCCACATGCTTGGATTAAATAGGAGGAGCAAGTAATTGTCTCCATCTCACGATAGGTAATACCCTGTAATTGCGAGTTGATTCGTCTGGTTATCACTGGATAATGGCATAATCAATCTTTTTTCACATCTTGGTACTAAAACTGAAATCCTCACTGCATCATTATATGCAACTTGCTGTCTTTGTGAGCTTGACATTTTATAGCATGACCAAAGCTGTGCTCTGTACAGTGGTGTGCAATTAGCACGAAACAAGGCCCCTTTTACATTGACAGAACACACGCCGAATTTGCGTGCGATAGTGTTAGCTTGTGCATACAACTACGTCATTGTCTGTAAATATCATCATCATTCGCCATCTGGTCTGTACTAATGTGCCTATAGGTATTTAGCATAAAAAAAAACATGGAATGCAAGTAAAGCACTCTCGGCTTCCATACTTGTGGGCTACAAGATCGAGGGCAGAAGTTGCACGTCGTGACCTTTAAATAATTTACTTGAGGGAACGAATTATATCTTTTGGCCACAAAACAACTCTATTTCGTCCCCCTAACTAACAGGTGCAACGAGGCTTGACAGGAATCCGTTTAACTCACTACCGATGAGAGAGGGGGACGCGCTAGCTTGTCAAGAGGCAGCAAAAACAAGCATTACTCGAAAATAACGGAGGCCTGTTTCAACCCTAAAATAACCCGAAAACCTTCAAACAACGTCCAGACACACTTGACAGTCAACTTACCTCTGCTTCAGGGTGAAATGTTCATATTAAACCCAACTATTTTCTTCCGAGGTCAGTCAGTAGTTAGCGAGCTCTGTAGCACAGTCGTCGGTGCGCAGTTTTACACCTTCCGTGCGAACAAAAGGGGCGAGCATGTATTTTGTTCCGCTATAAAACGAGTCAAAACCAAAGAGAGCAACCATGATAATTTCGAAAATTCCCCCCAAAATTAAACAGTCCTTGTTGTTGGCCTATTGTGTTAAAAAAAAAATCAAGAATGAAATTCCTTGAATATCCATATTTTTAGTTACACTTTTAGTTGAAGATAATGGAAAGGTATTTACTGGTACATATGATTTCCTGGTGAGACAGCACAAAGAGTTGCTGAGTAATGGAAGGTTAGGATTGGTAATAGTTGTGTTTTCATCAGTTAAAAAATCCTCAGACACACCTGATGTGTCATTACATCAGATTTTACAGGAGGGAGGAAAGAAGATGTGGTATTGAACATGTTCTTGTTCATGAATAGTATATTCAAATGCCCTAAACTCTCTGATGATGGGCCTGTCATGATGGCTTCACCAGATGTAAAACTATCCGTAGTCAGAAAACTACTGATTGTAGAAGAAGAAGAAGAAAAAAAACAACATTACCTGATCACAGTGTGAAAAGAAAGTCATATTTTATATCTACTATTTTATGAAGTTTAGTGCTCCAAACTGTGGCTGAATACTGACAGGACAATATAGCTATCAGTAACCATGTCTGTAGTGTGGGTTAATGGACGTTTAGCAACCATGCCATCATGTGGAAATTAAAATGTAAGAAATGTAATATTTGGTCACAGTCATTGACAAAACGTGGAATTTGTTGCACTGAAGACTACATTTGATTCAAACGTCAACCAAGATGTTTTAATGAAGAAACAGGTACTTTATGAGCTATAACACCAAAATACACAGCAGGGGGCAGTCATGCAACAGAAATGTAGTCTATAACCCCTCTACAAGTTTGGCCGTATTACTTTAGATAATAAAACATAACATTAACATTAAAGCAATCTCTTGATTGTTTCCTCAAGGTCTCACATCATTTTCACGATCTACTGTATATTTAAGGTCTCAAATCATTATAGCTTTCCAAAAAAAAATGCAAACAAATACAGTAGAGTAAAATCTATGTGCCAGCAGATGCAAATCCAGATTTAAACATCAAAACACGGAGTCATTAAGTGTTAGCTAAACCAGCTCGGTTGTTTTATCAGTGCTGTCGGACAACTCACACTTGTGTCAAAACTTTAAAACTACAGAAACTTAATCAAGAAACTGACATCCTCTAAAACCAGAATAAATACAGGGAAAAACATCCATCCTCAGATTCTTGCAGACATTAGAAGTTCTCAGACGGCTCCATCGCTCTGAAAGGCAAACATCATTAATATTTTCAAGTGTATCCTCCAAAAATGCAATCTATTCTTGTTCACGAATACAAATCCTCAGTTCCATAGCTAAAGCTCTGCTGAGTCAAGATCACATTTTTTAAAATACTGTAGCTGAAGCTTTCAGTACGTGTGTCTGATCGGTGCCACTTCCCTAAATTTACCCCTGGCAAGGAGAGCTTGTTTTCAGGTGTGCTTGAATCATATTGCATCCCTTCATGTAAATTCCAAATATGATGAGGTTTCACCTCCCTCTCTCTCTACAGAGAATACAAACACACTCCAACATGTCGTTGCTGCCTCCAGCTTAAATCAGGGCCTGGGCAAAAATATGCCAGGGGTCAAAGTTCGCCTTGGTAGTGGTTTGATGAGTGATTTCTAGTTCTCCAACAATATTTATTTGTAATTGGGTTTGTATTTTTCTTTATTTCTTTCATGTAAAAAACATCTGTTTATCTTTTTTTTGGAAAAATTCAATAAAAATGGAGGCATCCCCTGTAACCAATCCTTTTTTTACTACAACTCAACTGCAGTGAATGTTTCTCATCTCAGAGCTGATACTGACCCCTCCACAGCAGCCGCAGCAGTCGCCACACAGAGCTCCCAGCAGGCCGTTCACCACCTGCACAGCACACAGCGCCACCTGGATTAAACCCACCACCAGCAGCACTGAGAACAGGGAGAGGTGCCACGAAACCACGCCATCCGGCTTTAAACACAGTGACCAGATGGTCCTGTTGGACAGGTAGTCGCTGGAGAGGGAGGCAGAGATTGAGGGGTTATTTTGTTAGTAAAGTAGCAGGCTGGGTGGTGAGTCGATCCAGGCTCCTCCAAACTCTTGAGGCGTAAGTAACGAGTTAGGGGGCATCTTTGACCCCTTTTACCTTTTCTCAGTCTGTATTCACTCAGTAATTGTTTGAAGTAGGTTTGGTGCCATGCAGCAAGCACTGACACACCAGAAATCAGTGGTTGAAAGATTTCAGTGGCTGAGAGGCACATCTGGTTGAGAATGGGTCTGATAACAGAATTAAATAAAGTGAGATGTCACCCCTGCAGTGTGATCAAGTCCAGAACACTGTCAAGGCAATGGCAAGCTGAGAGTGTGTGTGTGTGTGTGTGGTGTGTTGCTGCATAAATGTTTATATGTAAGGACCTTGGACTGTGGTTGAAAACTCTCAGTGGAACAGTGCCAGGCCAGGAGTTTTCTACATTGAGTGGCCTTCAGGGGAGTCCAGGGCTTGTGTGCATTTCCAGCTTGGTTGTTAGAAACTTGATTACTCAGCAATAACACCAATACTTTGATTAAAACCTGAATTCATGTAAACTACATACCCACTGAATTACATTTTCAGCCTGAGTGAGCATAAAACTGTCCAATCTCACAGAATTGGAGCTCATGGATTTGGAATTTGTTTTTAAAAATGTAAAAAGTGCATCAGTAAAACAAATGAAATGCAGTAAATACTCGAAGAACACCCTCAATCCATCCATCCATTTTCTTCCACTTATCCTTTTAAGAGTCACAGGGGGTGGAGCCTATCCCAGCAGCTTTCGGGCGAGAGGCGGGGTTCGCCCTGGACAGGTCACCAGTCCATGGCAGGGCCAACACATAGAGACAGACAACCATTCACACTCACAGCCACACCTACGGTCAATTTAGAGTCTGGATTAACCTGGTCCCTCTTGATGTCTTTGGACTGTGGGAGGAAGCCGGAGTACCGGAGAGAACCCACACAGGAACAGGGAGAACATGCAGACTCACACAGAAAGATCCCTGTTCCCGAGCTGGGACTTGAACCCAGAACCTTCTTGCTGTGAGGTGACAGTGCTGACCACTGCTCCACTGTACTGCCCCCTAAGAACAACCTTCTTTTTTTGGTAAATGGATTTGAAACTATTTTTAAACATTTAAATCTTCATTTCTTACTGAAGTGAAATGATAATGTGCAATGTCAACTTATTACAACATTCTCTTGATGCTACTGATATGTGAAGGAAGCTCCATGCTTATACATAATGCAAAATAATTAGCAGTGGTTTTAACAACTTGACTTCATAGTTCTGGTTCTCACCCATCAGAGAAGGGGTAGGTCCACTGGTCTGTGCCGTTTGTGGCAACAAGACACTGGGGTCCATGGTTTATGGCAAGAGACGAAACTATGACTGAGTAACCGGCCCCCATGATACCAACGGCTGCAAACAGTATGGAACTCAGCATCTATGAAGAGAGAGAGAGAGAGAGAGAGAGAGAGAGAGAGAGAGAGAGAGAGAGAGAGAGAGAGAGAGAGAGAGAGAGAGAGAGAAAACGAGAGAGGAGAGATTCTTTTACAATATTGAGATTATTGAGATTAATTTCTCAAACAATGATAATGGTTGAGTTTTAGTATGCAGAAACGAGGTTGAAGTTCATGAACAGAGCCTGAGCAACGCAGAGCTTGTGTGTGTGTGTGTGTGTGTGTGTGTGTGTGTGTGTGTGTATGTCAATCTGATAGACTTTTGTTTGCTGATTCTTTCCTGGGCCTCCACACACACTTACACACCTACACACTGAATTATTGATCAATATGTGTGTCTGAAGCAGCACAATACCAGCTCTGTATGAGAGTCATGTGAAACTCCCCTCACAGCAGTGTCGCCTTCATTTGTGTGAGAATACACGCTTTAACGTGTGTGTATGCCATTATTTCTCTGTGTACCTTCTGTGGTTGTTTGAATAGAGATGGTACACTTACTAGCAGACATAAAACTCTGACGAATCCCAAACCTTAATCATATTCAGTTGTTCATATGACAGGTTTTTTTTTTCATATTTTACAATTTTTTACAAAAATGACTCATAATTAGTTTACTTTAGCAGTTGATTAAGCTGCGTCTTGTTTTTTTGTTTGTCTTTTCATTTGTCTTGAGGATTATGCAAAAAACACCGACTGTAGGTGATTGGAGCCTTTATTCTACGATAGCGATGCTAAATGTTTGCTGCACTCTTTGTGAAAGCATCAAAAATTATATCTTTGTGTTCTGCATGAAAATACAGTTCATCAGCGTTAGTAAGAAGCCCTCTAGTGGTGGGCAGAGATCAGAATATGTGTCACTGGATAGGATCTAAAAAGAAAAAGGCTTGGAAAACATTGCAAGAAACTGCTTGTAAGCCGAAATCCATTAGAAACAGCGAATGGGATTTCGTAATTTGATTTTAATTTGAGTTTTTTTTTTTTTTTTAAAGAAAACATTCAAGTGCATGTGACACATCATTCAATACAGAGCCAACATCTTGGGACCGTTAAATTAATTCAATGGGGCAAATTTGTATCATTATCCAACATGCAAGCATTACAGTTGTAAGTAATCATTTTTTTAGGATGGGAAGTGAAACACATCCTCACCGCAAATCTCCGCCCACAGCTTTCATTGCCACAGCAACCGCAGCAGTCATTATTCTTCAGACCCAGGAAGACCAGAGCAGGGAAGATCATCTGTCATCCATACACACATGTGTGCGCGTGCGCACACACACACACACACACACACACACACACACACACACACACACACAAACACGCATGTTTGCTTTCTTTAACAGCTTTCATGTCATGTGATCCAGGGATTCCAAATCTTAGTGCGAGGCTCGAACTATAGGACACACCTTTTCTTTAATTTCATTTAACCACTTCCTATATTTCTTTTAAATGTTTTCAAGTTGTGAGTTTCATCATTTAACCCAGACAAAAGTCAGACTTTACACGTGTAGCAAGTACTGAGGGCCCATGGTTGTGCCTCCACCCCACAGTCAATACCCACGACCAATATTCAGAACAATGTAGTCGCCTCTAATAGTTGTACATTCATTGAAGTTCCTCCAGTTTGTCAAATTCATGCCAAAGGTGCCAGTCAAGTCATGTGAAGGTCTCAAGAACACCCATGACATCACATGCTGCTTCACATTGTTATCAATTTCTTGAACTTGTTTTATTTCTTATATATCTGGGGTGAACAGCAGTGTTTTTCAGATACTCAGTTTGACTTTCGATCATGTGTTTTGCTTTGTACGGCGTTGACAGACTCCATGCAAAGTCCACCAGGACAAAACACCTGTTTTATCATTCACTATAAGGTTGAAATCATAAAAAAAAGAACAAAAAAGACTTCCATTAAGTATGCAGTGTGTATCTTTCACTCTGTGATTTCAGGTATCCAAATATTGTATGCTGAACTGCATTAATTCCATACAGCTGTACTCAGTAAGTACTTTTGTTGTGGTGTAACCACGTTGTAATTGAAACACACTCACCAACACTCCTGATCCCAGAATTCCTCCAAAGAACCACACCTGCTCCGTGATGTGCTCGCTCTCCACATGATTTCCACCAGGAAAGAAGAGCAGGATATTACACAGCACACATATAACGGCCAGAGGCATCAGACTGATCCCTAAACACTTAGCGAAGCTGCCCGAACACATCCTGACACTGACGGGTCAACTGCCTCTGATCTTGGGTTAGACAAAAAAAAAAAAAACTGAAGTGAAAAACTCGATAAATTATCTTACACTTTGTCCCCTCTGAGTAGATCTAGTTCTAAAAATCTGCTGGGAAAAAAAAATACAGGCACTGCAGGATTCTGGAAACGCTTTATAATAAAAGTGTCCCTACACCTGGTTTTGCTTGGTTGTTTCCTCTGAAAGTTCTGCCGAGTTCACCGGAATGTCTGGATGATGTTGTCTGTCACACCTTTCCTGCATCTGAGAGTAGTTGATGCTACACTGATGCCTTTATAGACCCCCCCCCACGCGCGCGCGCACACACACACACACACACACACACACACACACACACACACACACACACACCTCCAGCCTATCCTGCAGTGTGATGTCACTGCTTCAATTTTTACAACAGCTACCTGTAACGGCATCACACGCACATGCAAAAATACACACACACATAAACACTTATGGACAAGCTTCATGCAGACACACACACACACACACACACACACACACACACACACACACACACAGCAAGTCACTGATGCAGGATCATATCTGTGTCCACTGAGAGAGCAGTGAAGATACAGTGGTTAATGTTCTACTGTTTGTGTACAATAGGAAGTGACAGACATTTGGTCGATACAGTGGGCCCTCGCCACTGATCTCAACCTACCAAAGTTGTAGTGATTCACTTGGAAAATATCTCCTTTCCTCAGGATTGTCTCCTTATTTATCCAAGCTGGGGTGCGTCTAACATCAGTACCTAAGGATGATCAAACAGTGGAGCGCGATGATTTTAACAATTCTTAAGAATACAAAAGGCGTGTCTCATTAAGTGCAGGGAATCGTAATTCCTGTTTCCACATGTGAATCAGCATAAGATTGTCCATTATAAGCAATTGCAACTCATCCCAGCTTTCTGACTGCCATATTCCTAAACACCTGCACGTGTTCTGACCACCTTTTTTCACCGTCATAAAAGTGGACAACAGTGCCACCCTGGATTATATTACTTTTACCGCTGAAATGTTGAAATACTGCAATATCTGTGGTTATTTTTGTCATAAGGACCAAATATTATCTACAACTATTATCACAGTGTGGAGCGCTAACATTCATCAGGTTTCACAGGGCGAGCAGCCTCATGACCCCTAATATGTATTTTTTTTTAAGTTTAATAGGCCCACAAATGGCAACTAATTCGTTTTAGCCTTCACTTAGGCAACACGGATAAAGGGAATTAGAATATTCCTGTTTGTAATTACATGGAACAATTCACTGATAGTAATGCAAACGCCACCCGCTGATAAGGATGTGATTGACAGCTATGGAACAGTAAGGGATCTTTGGTGAGACTCTGAAGGTTAAAATTGAATGTGACCAGAAGTTTTATCATTCTTAACATGATTAAAAAAAAGTTTTAAATTACTGATGGGCCTTTTTTATGGGATTTCCGAAACATGACCTCTGCTGCTGGAAAAGGAACGACCACCGATGCGATCAACATTCGTTTAATCAGTGGTTGAGGCACACGCAATCGATGCCCGATAAGCCGATCAGAACATTGACGACCCAAATACGCGGGTTTAGTTGGGTTCACTCCCCGATATTAAAAGCATGAGCACGGACCTGATGTTCTCCTCTCGTCGCTCACCGGTGGTGTGTTCACGCGGCTGTGTGGCGTCCAGCCAGCCGTTAGCCTCGAGCGTTGGACTGGGTGAGTGACAGTTGCCACGGAGCTCCAAGTTAGGCAGCAAAATGACAACCTTCCACCTCACGTCGCCCCTTTTACATTTTAGCTAACGAAAACATAAAAGTGTCGATACGTGTTTGAGAACAAGGCAGTGGAAATCCACACCGATTTAGTAACGACAGCTTGAGAGCCAAACTGGGGGTTTCTCAAAACTTTCTCGGGCGCAGGACTCGTGATGATTTCCCACACCCCCATCTGAAGTGTTTTTTGCCAGGGCCCTGATCCTCAAATACTGGCTATTCAGATGTTATATAAGCAACACAAGACCCTCAAAAAATATCATTAATACATGCAAAATTTTACTGGGATTTTAAAAATGTAAATGCTCTTTTTTGTACATTTTTTTTTTAAATTAATGATTAAATTTAGTAATTTTGTTGTCGTTTCAAAGTTTTATTGTGATGCAGGTTTCGCATTCTAGCATTTATTTGATTTTTCCGTTGATTTTTTCATTGCTGCTTGAGTTCCTTGTAAACAAACTTGGGACCAGGTTGTCACATGACGGAAGCTGAGGTGTTCATGGCGTTTCAGAGGCATCCAAGAAGTTCCACAGGGACTCCCTCCCTCTGTTATTTATAGTTCATTTGCACTGATGAGTCATGTCTTGCGGTCCAGACGTTCTGAAGCGTGGAGGTAACGCGGCAGATGCTGCAGTTGCCATAGCAGCAGCGCTGGCGGTTACCGAGCCGTGCAGCACTGGACCTGGTGGGGATGCATTCTGTCTTTTCTACAACGGAAGCACCGGAGAGATCAGAGGGATTAACGGCAGGTACACACTCATCTTAACCTTGACTTTAGTAGCACTCATACAGACTGAAAAACCTGAACATCTCCTCTCTCTCTCCTCAGTGGTCGTTCGCCCAGAGCTCAGACCCTGGACTTCCTGGAAGGCCGTGGTTACAGTGCTGAAGCCCCTCCTTCAGTGTTCCACGTGTTGAATGTTACAGTACCAGGAGCCCCTGCGTGCTGGTGTGATACCGTACAGCTCTTTGGTAGTCACAAGGTTTGACTGTGTCCATCTCTGTGGAACTTTTGTGTGAAGGTGGATGTTTTATGGAAGGGATTTTTTTGTTGGTTTTATGGATAATCATTTACATGAAAATGTAAATGTGTAAGCACAGGTTTTCGTTTAACCATTGTGACATGTGAAAATGGTGTGAACTTATTAGCAGAACTGCTCCGCAGTCATATCCTTCACACGTATATGTGAAATAAAACGACTGTTGTGATACAGTTTTGCTGCGAGGTTTAAATCAAAGATGGAAACCAGGGATGGAAAATGAAATTAAGCAATTTCGATGTTGTCTTTAGGCAGGATTCATCCCAACTAAAACATTTTTTTTTTAAATTCAAATATCTGCAAAAGAACTTGTGAAAGAAATACTGAGTGTAAACATTATGCATTTGTGGTTTGTGTGTGTGTGTTTTAGACATTGTGGTCCTGATGACAGGATGCATCAAGGGAATACCTGTTATACACCAAAGAATCAGGGTGCAAAGGGTCATGAAGAGAAATGTGCTGGTAAAAATGCGTATGAACCTTAAAGGTCACACAAAGCCACGTTTCCTCTCCAACTGATGGTTTCATTGCGGGATATTAAAAAAACAACAACAACAAACATATCAAGCCAGAGTTGCCTGCAGTAAATGCACACTAGTTCACAATGTTTCCTCTCATTTGATCGAAAAAGATTTTTTAGTTAATTTGGAAAAATCCTGGTAGGAAAAGACAAATTAGCCAGAGTTTCCACATAGTTCTTTTCAAAACAATGACTCACACTTCCTGCTCGGGGGGCTTTCCTGTGAGGTAATAAGCATGTGTTTCCTCTCCCTGTTTCCCTAGCTGTCCTTGCTGGAGGTGCTGAGTGGGGCAGTGGAACTGGCTGAGGTGGGGTTTCCTGTTGCCGAGGTAACAGCTCACCACTGGGAACACTGGGTGGCAGCCCTGCGAGAGGCTGGGAAGGATTTAGCTGGAGACCTGCTGATTGAGGGTTGTGCCCCCAAACCCGGACAGGTGTTCAGAAACCCGGCCCTGGCCCGGACCCTGAAGGTAAATCCTTGAAACTAAGCTGCGACTGTACCAGACAGAATTCTTAGCTTAACACAACACGAACAAAAAAAAATAAACCATGTAGAATAAATGAATCATTTTTTCAAACAAACTTGAGAATAAACTACTTTAAAAGTAGCAAATCCACCAGTGAATGTCTGGAAATATTTTATTTTTTATACTTTGATCGAATTTTTCATAAAAAAGGCCCATACAACATTTTCTGAAACACAAATTGGAAAAAAAATAACAAAAAAATCCTCCCACAATTTTAAATTAATAAAAAAACAAACAAACACCAACTTGATCCCCCATCTTCACAAAAAGGCAGTGGGTTCCTCCTTGGGCTGCTGCACATCCTTCCATATAATTATTGATATGTTTGCGTATTCCAGTTAATCACCGGTTAAAGTTTTAACCTCCTTACCATAGGTAATAAATGTAACCAAAATAGTTTCTACAGAACCGTGTCCATCACAAGTCAAACTGAGGTTCCACTGTCACACTGTGGAAACCATAATATCCTCAAGAGATAATTCAGAGTTTGACAGAAGTTATTAGGGGACACAATAAAACCCATATACAATATTCTTTGAGGTTTAATGTACAGTAGATGTGTCAATAGAATTCCCCACAGAGCGCAGTTTCAGTGAGGTGGCACATATTTTACAGGTCACCGCATTTCCTGTCCCTGATGAGAAGGTGTGAAGGCAGTGTAACATTCATAAAACCCATTCTTATTCTTTAGTTTCCGGGGGTGACACATCAATGGAACGTCTGTGTGTGTGTGTGTGTGTGTGTGTGTCACCACCAAAGAATGGAGACTGTATGTGTGCTGCGTTAGATAGTCATGCAGCGATTGATGCCCGACTACATAAATGTCAGAAGTAATAATACACACACACACACACACACACACACACACACACACACACACACACACTCCTGACAGGAAAACAATAGCAATGACCTCAGCCTCATTGTTGGATGGTTTTCTTGGCATCATCACGGTCATTCCTCGGTGGTGACGGCGGTGTGTGTTCCTTCCCACATTCAGACCCACACCCTCCTGTTCATTCAATAATATTGATCGGCCTGACGATATGAATGGTTGACCCATCACCCACAACCCTCATGTGCCCTCTTATCAGCTGTTTGACTGGTGTGTCTCCAGGAGCTGGGTCAGCATGGTAAACCAGCTTTCTACCAGGGCAGAGTGGCTCGAGCCATCATCGACGTCATCAGCCAACATGGAGGCGTGATGACCCTGGATGACCTCAGCAGCCATGACAGTGAGATCATCACCCCCATAAGCACAGAGTACAAGGTGTGGTCAGCCTGCTGAGATGCCTGTATTTCAATGAGGTTGTTGGCTGAGTGAATGACTCTGTTGTGTGTTCAGGGTGTGTGTCTGTGGGAGCCTCCACCCAACAGCCAAGGACTGGCTGCACTGCTGCTGCTCAACATCCTGGAGAACTTCCCTGTCAAAGGTAACCTCCACCACCCTGACCACACAGAGGTGTCAGTATCAGCTCTGTCTAGCAGTCACACACTTTTATTACACTCAGTGACACAAAAACAGCTCATCACTTCTCAGTACTTCATCAGAGTAACCTGGAAGTGAACTAAATGAATTAAAGTGGCTAAGAGGAGCTAAGAAGGAGCTATGCGTTTGGACTCCATCAGGGTCTGGGAGATGTCCTCCATTCTCCATGGACATGTCAAGATGGGGAAGTTGTCCCAGAAGCCCCACAAACAAACATGGAAGTTTTACTAATCTGTGTGAAAATTAATGCTTTGTTGTATATGTGTGTGTGTGTGTGTGTGTGTGTGTGTGTGTCTGCAGCTTTAGGCCATAACAGCGTAGACTACATCCATGTTTTGGTGGAGGCTGCTCGTTTGGCACTAACAGACTCTATGCGTTACTTGGGTGATCCTGACCATGTGACCGTACCTCTGCAAACCTTGCTAGACAAGAGCTACAGCCAACAGCGAGCCCAGAGCGTCAGCATGGACAGGTGTGTGTTTGCATGCACATTTGTGTATGTGTGTGTGTGTGTGTGTCTGTTAATACCAGTATGTACCAATCAGGTTCTGTTGATTTTAGATAGGACTGTAGACTCTAACTTCACCCCCCCCCCACCTCCAAACCTGTGCATCCATCTGTGGTCCCTCCTCCACTGCCCTGTGTGTGTGAGAGAGAGAGAGAGAGAGCGAGAGAGCGCGAGCTTGTTCAACTATATTTGTGAGGTCTTATGTGCCTTGTGTTTCGTTGTCTCCAAAATGCTGGATTCCACAAGTTTAGACTTAGACGGTCGTTTGAGGGTGGAGACTTGGTTTAAGGGTTGTTTTCATTGACTAATTTTTGACTTAAATCAATGAGGTGTCTCCATGATGTTGTCAGATGTGTGTGTGTGTGCGCGCGCGTGTGTGCGCGCGCGTGTGTGCGTGCGTGTGTGTTTATTTTGGCAAGAAGGTGTATTTAGTGGTTAATACTGTAGACTTTGAACATGAGGTCTGCAGCTGTGTGGCAGATCCAAAGAGACTCTAGAAATATAATTCATTAGAATGATTCCTTAATGTGCACACACTCTTCCACAGGCATTAGCCAAAGAACACAAATGCATATTCTTATTTATTCCATTGATTCTGTTCCACTAAAACTGAATCATCACATTTCCAACAACCCTAAACTGACAGCTACATGCCCTCAATCTCATGTTGTTTTCTGTCCCCGTAAGAAACTGGGATCTTGTAAAATTGAATCAGTTCAATCCAAGTCCACAAAAATGTGCCGGGGTTTGCAATTTTGAAAAATTCCTCTTCACTCCTGGATTTATGGGAAATGCAGTCCTACCATGAGATGGAGGTCACGTGGTGGTGTGATGAATGGCCACGATGCAAAACAGCGCACAATCATAAATGTTGTAGAAGAGATGACTAATGTGAAAGAAAGAGCTCTTGATTTGTTTTTTCAGTTGTTGGTTTTGTGTGTGTTTTTTCACAGGGCCATGGAAGGGGTGGAGTCTGGCCAGATGGCAGGAAGTGACACAGTATATTTCTGTGTGATTGACAGTCAGGGGAACGCATGCACATTTGTCAACAGCACATATATGGGCTTTGGGAGTGGGCTGGTCCCAAAAGACTGTGGATTCTCACTTCAGGTTTGAAAGGTCACTCAGAGCTTGTGTGTGCATGTGAGCTCGTCATGGGTGTACAGCTCCAGAACGAGAGCAAAAATCCAGCCTGATAATAAAGAAGTAGTAGAGCATTAACGGAGTAAAGTGCAAACATATCACTGGCCAGTGATGAGACAGAAAAGGTTGACTCCTGCTTGTTCTAACGTATTCATGGCTTCTGTTTACCTTCACAGAATCGTGGTGCCAGCTTTTCCCTGCATCGTAACCACGTTAACTGTGCGGCTGGAGGCAAACGGCCCTATCACACTATAATTTCTGCTCTCCTCACTGGCTCTGCAACCGAATCACAAAAACCACAACTGCTTGCTGCACTTGGGGTGATGGGGGCTTCCATGCAACCACAAGGACACATCCAGGTATTTGATTAGAACTGAATTCAAAGACTTCAGTAATGAAGATATATCCCCAATGTTTAATTTCGTAAATTTCGTAAAAATCTCTAATGTGAGCTTTTAGTTCCACCTGTGGGTTGTTGTCAAAGTAGAGCAGGCATGAGAGAAAATGACATCGTTATGAGTCACCCTTTTACAGATAAGGGGGGCTTCATTACCTTGAGGATTAGTCAAAATGAAAATGTAGAATTGAAAAAATGAAGACAGCCCTGATAACGGCTCTTTCTTTGGAATTGATGTTTCTTGTGTGTTTAGGTGTTGCTGAACATGTTGGAGTTTGGGATGAATCCTCAGCAAGCTCTGGATTCCCCAAGAGTCTTTGTACAGTACGACCATAAAAGTACGTCCCGCTTTCACGCGCGTGCACACTAACACACACACAAATTACTCATAAAAATCAAATTACTTTTTGCCAGCTGTGAGGAGCACTGATAAAAGTCATTGTGACTTTGTTGTGATCAAGATATATAAGCTGGTCTAATGGCTTTGTATCAGTAAAAGATTAAAGAGAAAACAACACAATTTCAGAATGACCAAAAAATGATCTCGCGTTTGTCACAAGGTTGTAATCATAGAGGAAATCATCCTCTCGGCACCCTTCAAGCAAGCGACTCTGTCAGGTCCCACACAGAAAGTAGAGTGTTGTTATTAATGTGATTTGTCTTCTCTCATAATGTTTTAATGTAGCAGTAATGACTCAGCTGGCAGGCCTCCTGTCTGCTCCCTGCCTGTAGAAAGAGCACTTTGGCATGAAGCAATGCCGTGTAAGCTGTTTGCTGTATCGTGCACATCTTATCTTTAAATGGTGGTTAAGGTGAAGCTTCACCAAAAAAGTAATTTTTGGTTTACAAATAATCACAAATAATTGTTGGGCTCACAAGGATGTTTCTTTTCCTCCTCTTTACTTCTTTGTGACTCCAGAATGCAGAAAGAGCCGGCCACTTATATTCGGCTTGAAGTGTTGTTACTTTTACAAAATGTTGGTGGAATACTGAGAATGCAGTTGAATAAAGATGTTGATTATACCCTTGACAGTTTGTAAACCTTCATTTTGGTTCTGCTTTCCCATTGTTAGCTGCCTGTTGTTAGCAGCTCCAGGCTAAACACGTTGCTAGCTTTTTCTGCATTTTGGAGTTCATTCAAGACGCGTGTTTATGAGTACGTGAAAGGTACAGTCCACTTTTTGGGTGGAGAATTGTTCCGAGTCTTGATTTTGCACTTGTGCTGGTTCGCATTTGGCTGTATAAATTTGAATACATTGCAGGAAGCTTTGTGAGAGAACAGATCCTCTGTCTCATGTTTACATGAAAGATGTTTAATTGATACGATATTCTGATGTGTCATTTGTCTATTTAGATGATAATTGGTTGGTTAATCTGGAGGAGGGGATCGACCAGGAGGTGGCCAATGAACTGAGAAGACGGGGGCACCAAGTAAACTGGCCAGTCACAGGTACAGTTCCTGTTTTATTTACTGTATAGAAGGATTTGCACCAGTATGGGTCCATAAAGTACTGATAAACCTCGTTACTTCCTGTTGCAGGATCTTTTCTGGTGTTCCTCTTCCCTCGTCTGGTATCAGTGCGAGGGAAATAGATTGTTCTGTGTTTTTTTTTGGAAGACGTATGAACAAGTTTCCATTTGCTTATTGATCCTTCCACTTCGCGCCTCTTTGAAAAAGAAGAGTCTGTGTAACAGAACAAATTCCCATTACTAATCCAACCTATTCAGTTCCATGCCGCTCCTTCTTTATGGCTGTTTTTTTGAGGAAACACTCATCTACAAAAACTCTCCAGTGTTGTATCCGTTTTGCAGAACACTAATCTTTTGTTACTGTGATGATTGAAAGGCCTTCAGAGGCAGAGATTATATTCTGTGTGTGTTTATCTGTGGTAACGTTGGTTTCATATCATGTACGTGTTTATTCATTGCTTATGTCACTGCACAATATCATCTTTCCATCATCGCCAGAGTTTCTCCCAAAAACAGTGCTTGTTAGTGGGGATGTAACCATGTAAGAACTGAACACGCTTGCATCAGGGATGTAATACCGACACTCACTGGGTTTACATGCACAGTTACATTCAGAACATTTTTACTCTTCAGTTAGGTCCTTTAATCAGACTGTTGTTGTTGTCCAAGTGTACAAGAACTGTAGAAGAATCACTAGTGGAGGAGACATGGCCACCATATGCCCCACGCCATAATACCGCCTTGGCTGTGTGCTGTTCAGTTTGCATGTTAAATATGACAGCCAGTTTACAGAACCGGCCCAGGAGCTGAAGACGATTTTGGAACACATGATGCGATGTGTATACATGCTGCAGTTTATTGACCGCAAACCGCATCATTTGGGTTTATCCGACTTTGAAAAGTATGATATCAGGAGGACTATCATGTACTTTGGAAGTCCAGATTTAATCTAACACAAGAGATGGACTGTGGACTTTATTTTAGCAACATGTGCACGTACTGGCTGCTGAGTGCAGACAAAATGATTGAATTATCACCTGTGTGAAAACGGAGGAGTGTCAGCAGCTTCAACTCATGCTCTGACACTGCGTAACACCACCACCACCAACAACAACAACAAAAACGGGACTTTTCTGCTCCAGATTCAAGCTTACTAATGCCTTTCATGTATGTTTTATTCACATACACAGGGCACAAGAGGTCTCAGTTTGGGAGGGGTCAGGTCATCACCATGGGGGATTGGTGGAACCCATCTGTCAATCAAGTTGGTTCAACCAGGGTGCTGTGGGCAGGATCAGACCCCAGGGCGGATGGATGCGCTCAGGGATACTAGACATTCAAAAACTCCTCACGACTGCTCTTTAAATGGATCCGAGGGAACGACACATTTCTACGCGTGAAATTAGCAGAAGACTGTAAAGATCAGATACACACGAGTTTGTTGTGTGCATCATTTATCGATTTCTGCATTCACTTCTTTTTTCCCTTAAATTCAGAAAAACAAACAGGAAAACCTTTTCGTAAATTACAGAAAGTTAGATTAGAAACCGAAGATTTCCTTTCTCAGTTGTGAGGGTTTTTTTTTTATCTGTTTTTAAAACCTTGATTAACTTGTCTCTGATAATGGTCAATAACAAAAATGTAATTTTACCAAACGTCTTAATTCGGGTGAATAAAGATGTTAGAAACGTGTTGGGAAACAGCTCAAACACAAATCTCCAGGTGATGGTGAACTTTGAGTGCTGATCTTCTTACCGCTCCAAGCCCGTGGTGGTACCAACAGTTTACTCCCATAAAAAAACCATGTGTTTGTCAAGTAAACACAATTGTACATAATCAGCCTTAATTAACACTGCAGCAGCTTGTTAGTGGGTTCAGATTACAGTGCAGTTTATCTGGATATGTCGCATTCCAGCTGGATTTTAAAGACCCTCAGAACATGCTGGGACCCTGAAAAACACACATGCACACATGCAGTCCTTCTGGCCGTCTGACGCAGCACTACTGGGAGTCATGTCGTGCCCTAATGCCCTACATGGAGCCGCTGAGCCGTTGTGTCATTGTGACCTGCATATAAGTAAGACCAGCACTTATCGTCAGTATATATTTACTATGGCAATATACAAATTAGTCTAACATGTTATTTTCTGATCTGAATCTTCTAATCATTGCTTTTTAGAAGCATTAATCAGCAAGCTAATATCTTTACAGTTTGATATAAAAGAAATCAGATCAGGGGATTTTTAAGTCTCCTATTAGTCAAAGCCTGCAATAAAATGTCATCCACCCCCAACCCCACCCTCCTACATCAGTTATTTGTTAGGCAGTGGGCTAATTGGCCAAGCTAGCTTAATATTGCTGTTTTACATAACTTAAGAGTACATCAAATACATGAGGACACTCTGTCCTGAGTCATTTATTAGTTTTTGACTCTTGGAAAGAAGAAAAACTTCAAAATACTCCCAAAAGTACACACATTTAGGTTGTTCCACATGAAATCATCAGAATAACTAATATTGTTTCGCCTCCTTTCACTTCATCTCCCCTGAAACTGCAATTTCTTATTCACATTCGTGACATTCGAATGTTTTGTACTGACATTTTTGTGTAGTCACCAGTCACCAAAATAGCCAGTTTCACTAATTGTGGCGTGCACCCAAATTGTTTGAATGATTTACTTGTGAAAATCCATAAGATATGTCTTTCATAAGTAAAAAGATCCTTAAATTGTTGATGACAATGTATTTTGAATTGACTCAAACTGTTGAAACACTCGGAAGATCGATGAGTCTTTTTCAACTCCCTGCATGAGAATTATAAGTATTAAATATACTGGAAACATTTCTTTAATGGCAAAATTAGACTTTGCGTCTTTTACTTATTTTGTAGCAGTAAACTAATTATGTAAACAGGCTTAGCTGGTTTCATTGGGCCAGACTGTAACGACAACCCCAGCTGGTTACATCAATGCCTGTCCATAAGTCTATGGTATTTGGCTGCCCTATGACTTAAAGTTTAGCTCCTCTGGTTCATGAGAACTGGGAAGTTGGAATTTCAAGTAATCTTCCCAACACGCAGCTCGTTTTTTCAGAGTCGTCTCGAATTCAGCACAGCGTTGGAGGAGGGTGTATGCATTATGATGTCACAGTGAACTTGACCTTTGACCATTTGGATTTTTCGCCATTTTCATCCTATTAGACAGTAGTGAGAAACTTTTTGTCATAATTGCTGAATGACTTTTTGAGTTGTGGACAAAAGTGTGTGTTGTCGGGTCACGGTGACCTTGATCAGATCATCCTTGAGTCAAAGTGGGAGTCTGAGCCGGATATCACGAAATTCCCTCCAGACGTTCCATGGGATATCAAATTCAGAACAAAATGTGCCTGGAAAGCTGGTAGACTAAACGACTGACAGATAAGTTGATAGTGTGAGAAATACGAAGACCTTTAAAGATATTTTACATTACTTGGTCTGTGCGACAGTTCTCAAACAATTTTGTTCACACTGCATGGAAACAGCAAAGGGTAGCATGGCTCAGTGGTAGTGAGGCTGTCCAGCAACCAAAAGGTCGCTGGTTCAATCCTCACTTCCCCCTGTGACCATGTCCAAGTATCCTTGGGCAAGATGCTGAGCCTCTAATTGCTCCTGATGGCCCTGCGACGGACTGGTGACCCATCCAGAGTGAACCCCACCTCTCACCTAATGTCAGCTGGGACAGGCTCCCCCCCACCCGTGACCCTTCACGGATGAGCGGTATAGAAAATGGATGGATGGATGGATTGATGCACGCATGGAAACAAGGATTTGGAAAGAAGGGCATGATTATAATGTGCCTGCTAATGTGACTCAGATGTTCTGAGGAAAATTAATTCTCTACAGTGCTGCTGAGGCTCTGCTGCATAAGAGGAGGTAGGAAACACACACACTCTCTCTTACACACACACACACACACGTTTTCTCACTCTTGTGGGATTTTTTTATATTTCTGGCTGAGCTCAGTGCAGCCGTTGTTCAGCCCCCTTCCTGTGAATGTGTTTCCTGGCGCATGTGTCACGGTAGGACTCTCAGTGAGGAGGGATAATCTGTTCAACACACAGGCTCTCACCACTTGTGTTTGTTTCCTGGCTGCGCAGCTGCTCGGACCTATCCCTCCCCTCCTTCTCTCCTTCTCTCCTCTCCTCGGCCCAGTCCGGTTGTCTCCTCTTCACCCCGCTGTCCTGTGATTTTGGGTGAGCGATGTGCTGCTCGGTGGGTTTCGCCAGGTCTCTGGGTCTGGCCCTGCTGCCCCTGGCCCTGTGCTGTATCCTGGCCAACCTGCTGCTGTTGTTTCCTATGGGAGAAATCACCTACATCGAGATGGGAAGACTGTCCACATACATCTGGTACTTTGGTGGAGTAGGAGGTGGGGGAGTGCTGGTGAGTAAAAAAACAAAATCCCTGCACCTATATTTGGTTGCTCTACTCCATCCTCACCTCAAGTGTCATCAGATCCTCTTCCTTTTACTTCTGTCAGTCGAAACTTATTTCAGTGTTATTTATTGGGTAAAAAAAAAAACAGTAAAATGTTGGAAATTTTCACTTGTCTTACAACCAGTAACATGAAAAATACATGCGACAGAACAGTTTTATAAAACATAGATGCAGTGTTCATAAAATGTCTTCCATCTGTCTACTACTGAATTAGGAGGCAGAATCAATGATCGTGGCAGGTTTCAATGCTCTTGCTTGTTTATCCTTCAGTATTAACAGTCACATGTTACATTGTTGTGTTTTGATGCTGTTTAGGGAACCTGAGGAAACGCTGCATCCAACTTTGTTCATCTATATATGAATGTCATTTTCCCCTTTTTATTTTCTTTACAAATTCACCTGACCTATTCCTTTTTGACTGGGGCAGATTGTTTCACAAGAAAAAGTTCAGTTTATTTTGCCCCGTGAGGTGGATGAACAGATTTCGTGTGGAATTCTTCTCTTTTGGTTACAGTGGAGGCAGAAATTTGCCGAAACTAACAGCGATGAGTTAACAATGGATCTTTTTCACTTGGACCAAAGTTTTGACGTCTGTGAATTCAAAAATTTCAAAGCCACGTGCTTGTTGGATGTCCGCTCAACATGCTGTTGGTGAAATTCTTTGAAGAAGCATTTGCCGGATCCCTCCCTTCCTCCGTTTCGGGGATCTCTATAGACGCAGTGGTGCTCTGAGGATTATAATATTTCAAATGTTCTCATTTTATTTGAAATGCCAATGCGCTCTTTTTTTTTTGGTTGATGTCCTGTATGAGCTTTTGAAAAAATGTTATTAAAGCTCCAAACATGAGTACATGTCAGTTATTCGCCCTCCAGCACCGTTCAGTCTGCATGTGTCTGCAGTTGTTCCGCGAGAACAAAGAGGCGCTGTGTTTAATAAACAGTTAATCCGTCTGCTCTGCGTGTCGCTGTTGGGTTTATACACTGAGTGAGCAGAAAGGAGCTGTTCATTTTCTTCGGTTTTAATAAGAGAGCGAGAGACAAACAGAGGAGAGATTGTATTTTCCTACAAGATTAAACTTGTTAGTGGTGCGCTTGTGATGGAGATAAAGTTTCCAGAAACATCTTAGCATGCTGCTAAAATACACCACAGTTGACAGCTGAGTCCCTTTTTTTGAAAACTTCCATCTCAGAGCAGATAATTCAGGGTAGAAATGCCCTCATCACATGCGCAGGATATTACCTCATGTTAAGGAAACAAATGTTCCTATTGTGTATTTCTTTTGCCACGCTTGCTGTGAATGTCACTTCACAATAAAAGCGAGCAGATTATCATCCTGCAGCTGTTTATTTTAAAGCTTGTATGGATTTGTTTTGTGTTTTATCAATACATTTGTCCTACTGTCCTTTTTTTCCCCCCCTCTTTCAGCTTTTTCTGTAGGAGTGATAGGAGTCAAAGAGCGAACAGAACCCCTCTGAGAGACAGCTATCTTTAGCTCTCCCTTCCTCCCTCCTTTTTCCTCTCCGTTTCTTTCCTTCAGACAGTCTCTATCTCCTTTAGGATGGTGCTTTAGGGGGACATCCAGGATGTGAATTTATTGAGGCTCTCATCTGTGTGTGAGAGCAAAACCTTGGGAGCTTTCCTTCCTCTGTTAGGATGTGATTTAAAGTCCTCTGGCATCTGGGAGGGAGACAGGGGAGGAAGGAGAAGAGAGGGGGAAAAAAGGGGAAAATAGTAAAGATTTGAACAATAAAACAGATTTAGGATGTCCATGCCTCCCTCTCGCTCTCCCTCTCTTGTTGCTGGCGTATGCTCCTCAGTGTAGTTAACAAGTGCTACTGCTTGTCCACCAGTACTTTCTTGTGTTGACAGAACTGAGAGGATTTAGAAAGCTCCATCATGTTTAATCCGTCTGATTCATTCATCATGTTCTGACTCTGTGGCAACATAGTCAGTTATTGTACGTCTGGCAGTGTTTTAAGGCCGTAGCTGCGGGGGACTGTGTTGTTGTTTTATATGAAATCGATACTTCAAACACAAAGTGCCTTTTACCTTTCAAGGCAAATAGGTGTGATCTGGTGCCAAGCTGGAAGTCATATTGTGAGTATGTTTTTAGCTCAAATCCATGTGTTTGTGGATGACTGAGCATACAGGTGGATAAAGAATGGTATTCTTGAGAGTGTGTAAACTGACATTTTCTGACAGTTGGTTGAGCTATTAGCTTCAGGCTAAATGTATGTGGAAAATGCTGTTTTTAAGTGGAGGTCTGAACAAAAAGCTTTCAGACACTATATTGGCCATTTATTGGTTCCAAAAATGGCCAAACTTACATTGACAGAAAGAGAATTTGTTCATAAATTGCACTTGCTTCTGTGATTCCAGATGCTGGTTCCAGCTGTGGCCTTCATCACTCTGGGGAAATGTAGTTGCTGCTGGAATGAGAGCTTAATGGTGAGAAACTTCCCAAAATTATGAAATGTACCAGTGGAATGCTGACCTGTGAATTGAGAAAATATCTGTGTAAATGCTTAATAAAGACTTAATCTCTACATCTCTGTTTACAACACTCTCAAATGACAGTTAAGGGACACACTCATTCAGTTTCAACGACTCGATAAAGTCAAATAAGGCTTTTGCCTCTTTCCTCTCACTACATGAAATAAGACAAAACAGTTGTCTTAAAGCCAGATAACACTGAGTCCTTAGGAGGTGGAATGCTAATGCTAATCCTGCCATGATAATTCAACAAGGGTCTCATTGTTAGTTGAAAGTTAAGCTCGGCTCACACAACTCAAGCAGCCACGTGTACAGCTGCTGATTGTGTGTGTGTGTGTGTGTGTGTGTGTGTGTCTGTGTGTGTGCGTCAGCTGCCTCTGCTTCATTTATAAAATAGAGAAATAAAGCAGCTGAGATTTTAACACACACTGTCCCTGTTCTCCAGATGTGCGGGTCGGTGTTGGCCGCCGTGGTCGGCCTGGTGGGGTCGACGTACTGCTTCGTCATTTCAGGCTTCGCCTTGCTGCAGGGTCCCCTGTGCTTTACCTCACATGGATGGTCGTATCCGTTTGCAGAAAAGGGGGGCAGGTAAGCTGATACTGTGTGTGAGTGTGTGTGTATGTGTGATGGTACAGGAGTATAAACAAGAGGGAGCCTGCGATCATCACGAGTACAGCTTTTGTTTTGTTCGCGCAGCTTTCTTATTATGCAGTATCACTCTAAAACCTACATGCGAATTGTAATTCCTCCATACTACAGAGGACTACTGAGAGCAGAATTAATTCAGACTGATGCATCATTATTGATCATGATGATTGGCATTCAGGTGTATCAGCTGAAACAGGTGGGACTCACTTCTACCACCTTGCTTGCATCTGTTGCACCTTTCATTGTCTGTCTTTGATTGATTCTCTTTTCTGATCTGTCTGTGTTCCAGGTACCTGCTGCAGCCAGAGTCGTGGTCGCTGTGTCTCCAGCCGGTCAATATCGTCGAGTGGAACGTGACTCTGCTGTGTGTGTTACTGGGTCTGGCTGTACTGGAGTTCATTATCTGCCTCCTACAGCTGGTAAACGGTTTAGTCAACGCCGTTTGCCGGCCCTGTTGCTACAAGCAGGAATACAGTCTCAACGCTTAGATAAATGATCGGGGTCTCACCTGCGCAGACATTGGCGCTTGTGCCCACATTAAAACACATATTCAGCGCATTAATGGACGCATGCATGCACAGGAGTCTGCAGACAGCCTTATTGTCCACCTCCATGTGTTTGTGTGGCTACAACATACAGTCTTCTTATTTAGAAACATCTACATTTGATGCATCATCGACACACTTTGTCAGTGTAATCTCAGTTTGCCCTGTAAAAGAGGTTAAATCACAATGCAGCCCCTGGTGATGAGCTGAGTGGGTCAACAGCTCATTTGTCATTAATAGAGTAGGTGTGTCTCTCCTGTTTGCACCATAGAAACCGGAGGATGTACTTTACGTTGTTTCCAGTGATATGATGCTAAGCGGGCATGAGATGAGCGACCCCAGTATTAAACAGTGATAGTATTAGAAAAAGTCACATCACCATTCTCAATAACTGCGTCGAACATTATTCATAGAATTACAGTATATTTTTGTGATGCACAGATTGTTCAGCTGGTGACCTGAATGGAATGGTTTTCAGCAAAATTGTCTGAAACTGGAAGCTCGGCCAGTAGGCTAGCATGATTTCAGCGGGAGAGTCTTCACTACTGCTGCCCTGAGATGGGGATGTATTTTCTGTGTTCATGAGCAGAGTCCTTAATGGAAATTGGCTCATACCTCAGGGTTCCCCACCATGTCCTGAACACGAACTCGCATTTTCCATTTGAAGGCAGCGAACGGTTGAAGAACGACGACATGTTTAAAAAGCTTTGTAAGCCCGGAATAAGCTGGAGGAGCAACCATGATCAGGATGTTCAGGACAACGGTCTTAATCAGACAGTTTCCATCAGCCTGCTTAGCCTGAGCACGATCGGTATGAGGAAGCTCGTAATGGCTGAGCTTCTAAAGCTAAGTCTTCTGAGGTATCAGAAAGTAAGATAAAAACACAGCTCTTCATTTCTTTAGTTGAGGGTTTTTTGACCTTTAACCTGATTGTTTATGCCTTCAGTACACTATATTTTGTGAAAGAGAGCTTATAACAGTGTTAAAAAAAGTAACTACTTACATTTGGTGCATTTCTTGTTGCTAGAATTTACACGAGCGCTACAAATATGCTCTAATTGCCAGAATGATGGAGAGAACTTACATGATGGGATTGGATAGAATTGATACTATCACTGAAATCAGTATAATTACTCTTCAGATGTCTGCCACTTGTTTTATAATGTTACACCTGACATGAGCTTTTGAGGACACTGCTGATGGTGTCCTTGCGATCTGCAATGAAAATGTCGATTTTAGTGTGTTCTTGATTGCACCCTCATCACAACGCAACAGGAAACGCCCTCTTACGTCCAGTATTATCGTGTTGGATCACTGTTGTGAGCTGATTTTTGTGCGTGTTTGTACATTTGTTTTTATTTTCAGAAGATTTTGTTGTAAATGGTTTTCTCTAAGTCTTTCAGATGCTAGTTCAACGTTAACAAATATTTTATATATTTTAGTGACTTATTTTTATAATGTATGTTTGTTTGTGCTGCCTTGAATAAAAAAAAAAACTATTTCCATTTTAAGTTTGTGGTGAGTGAGTCAGAATCTACAAAACATCTTTTCACCTGAAAAACCTCTAACAAGAGTTGTGTGTGTGTGTGTGTGTGTGTGAGTGTGTGAGATTGAGCACCCTCATCACCTCTTAAACTGTGAATGAGTTGCGTTCATCTGTGACTCACTGAAGGGTGGCGTCACTGACATAAAAGCAATATTAACTCAGTTTATGCACGATAGCTCACAAGTTTCTGTGTGTGTGTGTGTGTGTGGATGTGTTACCAACTCAATGTGCTGTAAACAATTCCCCAGAGTTTGTGGACTTTCCAAAGTTGCCTGTTATTGATCCACATCAGGACTCAGGCTGAAGCTTGCTGTTATCAAATACAAGAACTGTCAGTCTCTCGTCAAAGTCAGTTGCTCATATCTGGCTGAGCATAATAACCTACGTTCGTCTGTAAAATGAGTCTGTCGGTGGTCATTTACTTGAATATAAAACTACAAGAGGTCAACTAAGTCCAGTATTATTACATCGACAGCCAGATCTCTGTGAAGCTGTCACATTGCAGCTTGTTGTCCAGAGAGAGAAGACTAGCCAGTGGCATGCTGGGCAGTGTGTGTGGGGGGGGTGATGAGCGTGTTGCCTCAGCTGGACCCGAACCCCATTTTGACTGCCTCTCTTCCTCTGCTGGGTCTTCCTGAGTTCAGGAAATGAACTTTAAGTAAAGGAAATTAAAGGAGTTGCAGAAACAGAAAAATAATTTGCTGAATTTGACAAGTAAATTTGACTTCCTCTTCCGGTGCAGAAGTTACCAGTCAGCACTGCATTGCTTTATTTAAACCCTCTTTTTTGGAACAATATTGACAAGGTCAAAAGATAGTAGTTGATATTGGCTAACCGGGACTACATAGGCTGCAGTTCTTCAAGCAAAGAGAAGCAACTGCCGTGACCCAGATCTTCAGCTAAAGTGCCATTTCTCTCTGATGCAGCTCAATGTTTGGACTGGTTATAGAGCATCTACTTGGATAATCAAAATACAGATGTCAGCAGGCAAAACATCCTCTGCTCTTGTGCAATTACAAACTTTTGAGTTTGCAGGGTGTCGGGCAGCGGGGTCTCTCTCTCTCTCTCTCTCTCTCTCTCTCTCTCTCTCTCTCTCTCTCTCCTCTGATACGTGGGTCAGTGACCCCTCTGTTGACAGGGTATAAAGACTCACTGGAGCTAAAGTCTGAGACAAACAGACAAACCAACAGCTGTCAGTTGTCCTGTCTGTTTTCATCGCTATCATTAGTATTGATACTAGCAGTGGCGAAGCTCCAGGACTACGCAGTTAAAATGCATCGGTTGGGGCTTTTGTTGCTGCTGTGCTGTGCAGCAGTAAGTGTGTCTGGAATGAGGAGAGAGTATGTTCTCAGGATAGAGGAGGTGTTATGGAACTATGCCCCAAGTGGGATGAACATCATACAGAACCGGTCACTGCAGGAGGATGAGTAAGTACACGGATCCTACATGTCTTGTTCAACTTGTCCAACTACTGACTGGTACCAGAGAGCAACGTGTTGTGTTGAATTTGACACACCAGTGAATTATTAGACTGAATTTGTTTAACAGTCCATCATTTGTACTGAAAGCTCTGTGTTGGTTGGCACCGTCTTATATTTTGAATCCACTGCCCTTTAAGGCTGTTTCTCTATGGTCTCGTCTCACGACTTTCACCACTGACTGGGAACTATTGATGTGCCCATTTGATGAAGTCCACCAGCAATTTCTTCAGATTTGCAGCACAAAAAAACCTAAAAAAAACTTCCAGTGTTTGCTGCTGTTGAACTCTCACAGGATCAATAAAGTCCATCTAGCTCTGTGGAAACTCAGCTAAAACAAGTCCATTGAGATATGAATAAAAACAATATTTATTAAATTGTGTGCCTTGTGCTTTGAATGTCCAGCTGATTACAGATTTTGAAATAATGCCATGATAGATGAGCAAGTGCATACTTGTGTCTGGATCTCTCTGTAGAGAGGCCTCGGTTTTTCTCCAGAGGGGCCCCCAGCGAATCGGCTCTACCTACAAGAAGGCCGTTTATAAGCAATACAGCGACGGCACCTACAGGACGGAGGTGACAAAGAATGAATGGCTGGGATACCTGGGACCTGTGCTGATGGCTGAAGAGGGAGACACGGTGGTGGTCCAGCTGAGGAACGCAGCATCCAGACCGTACAGCATCCACCCTCACGGCCTGAACTACAGCAAGAGCAATGAGGGTGAGGAAGAAATGCTGGGATTATGGTGATGATGGTAACTGTGATGATGAACAGAGCTGTGATCGGTCCTTCCTCCTCAGGAGCCCTGTACCCAGACGGCACCGCTCCGCAGCAGAAGCGTGACGACGCCGTGGCTCCTGGTGCAACAGTAATATATGAGTGGACCCTCCCACTGTCCCACAGCCCAACATCAGACGACGGCAACTGCCTGACCAGATTCTACCACTCCCACGTCAACGCCCCAAAAGACATAGCTTCAGGACTGATAGGACCCCTCATCATCTGTAAGAGAGGTACTGGGTCCATTTTTAACTTGAAGGGTCTTACAAATCCTCCTGTCCTCATTAATATTTTGATGTGATATCAGTTGTTTGGGCGCTACTTTGGCTGGTACTTGGACCCAGGACTGAATGTTATTAACTAATCACAGACATTTGCTGTTTGAATATTTTCATAATCATCTGGAAAAATAGAAAGTTGTTTTTAACTGCTTGTTGTTGACTCATTTACATATGTCAAGACCACACCCACTTCTGCTCTGCTTTCTGAAAACAGATATTTTTGTTGATGAACAGATGCATATGATGATTTTTTTTCACAAGTTATTGAACGAATGAGGATACAAGAGGCCTACATGAGTGTCCTTAGCCGAGTGGCTTAGCCTTTGGTGAGGAGCTCAGAAATGTGGAGGGGGCTCCAAAAATATCAGCATCTTTCAGGTTACGCTATCATTTGTCATGGTACAAAAGGGGTTTTACATATCTCAGGAAGAAGGAACTGAACTGAATGTTATTGTAGGAACTCTGGACGTATACGGAGACAAGTCAGCAGAGTACATGTACTCTCTGCTGTTCATGGTGTCTGATGAGAACTTCAGCTGGTACCTGGATGAAAACATCAGGGCGTACATCACCAATCCTGCCAAAGGCCTGAAGGACGATGAAGATTTCATGGAGAGCAACAAGATGCACGGTGAGGAGAGTGAGCAGATTCACTAAATGCACGCACGTCCACACGAGCTCTGGTAACCTCGACTGTGTCTTACAGGAATAAACGGATTTCTGTACGGGAACCTTCCTGGACTGAGTATGTGCCAAGGCAAAAAGATCCTCTGGCATATTTTTGCCTTGGGCAATGAGGTAACTGATATACTATTGTTCAAGGTGTTGAAGATTTTTTATCAATATATACATGTTCAAAAGGCAACTAAGAGAAACATATTGTTTATTAAAAGGCTCTGAGTGGTTAACTGGCATTATGCTAATCCTGAACATTGTAAATAAGTGGTAGAACATCAGCGCATGTCAAACTGCCCTACATTTGTTCTAATAGCGAACTAGAAGGCACTCAGACAAAGAGAAAGAATATCGTGCAAACTTTTGCTATGTTAAATGGATCTGCCCCCAAATTTAATGGTTTCTTCCTCGGCCTGAGCTACACCAGAGACAAGTGAGACTTTTTTTGGGTGTAATTCTGCAAACAGATGGACAAAGAAAAAGTAACAACTTCAAGGTTGCAAGCTAGTTTTCTCATTTTGGCTCATCAGTAATTTTTTAAAATCTCATCTCATTTTTCAGTTACGCAAATTGTTGCATTTTTCTACTTTGTCATTTTTATAAACTGAATCCATAATCTACCAAAGACTGATGAAGCAGATATGTAATCAATAGCTGCTAGCAGGTTGTTATTGCTGTTTTCTGAACATTACTTAAAATATCACTTATCTACAACTGGCAGGTGGACATGCACTCGGTTCATTTCCACGGCCAGATCCTGACCACTCAGAATCACCACACCGACACGCTCAGTCTGTTCCCCGGCTCCAGCACCACTGCTGAGATGGTGTCTGACAACCCTGGTCACTGGCTGTTGACGTGTACTGTTAACGACCACCTGATGGGTGAGTCACACCTCCCGACCCACAAATGTGAACAATAATGTCACAAACATGACTGGGTCAGATTAAAGAAAAGAAAAACTCCAGTGGCTTGGCTTTGTGTTTCCATCCAGCTGGTATGCAGGCTATTTTTGAGATCAAGAAGTGTTTCCCCAACGTCCATAAACCACGTCCATACGGTGAGCTCAGAGAGACCTTCATCGCTGCCGAGGAGGAAGTCTGGGACTACGCCCCCACACCATCAACTGATGGGTTGGTGATTGAATACACACAATCACATGTTTGTGCTTATTCTTAATGTTGTCCTTTCTAATTTGTGCTTCTGTATGCTTGCATATGTGCAGTGAGGCAGACATGTTCATAGCCAGAGGTCGAGATCGTATCGGGAGTCGCTACAAGAAAGCTCGTTATGTGGAATACACCGACAACACCTTTACCTCTAAGATGCTACGCAGCCCAGATGAGCAACACCTTGGAATCCTGGGTAATCCAGACTGGTTTTGGGCTGACTGCACCTCTCATATTACAAATACCATTATCTAATTTAACTTTCAAGACAAAGAACATCAGATTTTTTTTTTTGTCTGACCATATAAGATAAATGGAACAATAAAAAGAGAGAATAATTCATCCAAGAAGAAATTGATCACCTCTGCCAAGGAAGTTGTGTTTTCATCAGCGCTGGTTTGTCTGTGTGCCTGTTAGCAGCCTCATTCAAAGCACTGTGAATGGATTTGGATTTAATTCGGTAGTCCTTAAGGAACAGTGCTGGAAACAATCGATTTTGGAATTGAACATTCATCCAGTTCTGGCGATGTTGTTATCATTATTATCGTCCTGATTTTGTAATAAAAAGGGGTGAGTTGAGATGCATTGGTGGAGGAGCACTTACAGTCCTCTCATTCATCTGTGGAAATTAAAGTAGCAGAAGAGCAGTTTAAAAACTGGGCTGAAAATATTAGGCTGGCGAATGTTGTCTGTCTTCATATTTTGGCCTAACCTCCTTCTTCACATTCTACCAGGCCTTACCTTTCAAGCTGGGACTATCTCAAGGCAACTCATACATGGTGCACTAATTCAGAGCAGCAGGACAAACACATAGCACACACACACACTCGAAGAAATGAGGACAAAGAAGAAGAGCAGCTCAAGACAACTCTTTGTTTGCTTTCCATGCAGTCTCATCTTGTCCGTGTGATAATGTCATTAGTAGTTTCTCACTGATTCTGTTAACTGTGGTCAGGAAATATATGATACGCTCCATATGAAACAGCACTTCGAGGTCCAACACATTACAAAACTCTATTTGTGTGTCTCCAGGTCCAGTGCTGCGAGCTGAGGAGAAGGACACTATCAAGGTGGTCTTCAAGAACAAAGCTAGCCGACCTTACTCTATACAACCACACGGTGTTCAGTATAGCATAGAGCAAGATGGGACGCTCTACTACAATGAACTAGAAGGTTAATACATGCACTGATTCTGTATTAGTGCACTAACATCATTTAGCATTAGCACCATTTTTCCTAATCCATATTAACTCTTCTCTTCTTCTCCTGTTCAGAGTCCTATACAGATAAAAAACTGAGGGAAATACAACGGAAACCAAGTGAGTGCTGCTAAGTTACACACCAGAGCACGTGAGAGAGGAAGACATCTGATGATCTTTCCACATGAATAAATGTTTTTAGGATTGGTGACGCCTCCTCCAGCAGCTCTGGTCAGACCTGGGACAATGCACACCTACGAGTGGACGGTGCCTGTGGGCGCCGGGCCAGTCGAGGGTGAGGCGGACTGTCTGACTTATCTGTACTATTCCGGAGTAGACCCTGTCAAAGACACCAGCTCCGGCCTGGTCGGACCCCTCCTTATCTGTCGCCCTGGGTCTCTGAAGAAAGGCGTGCAGGTGAGAAGAGAGAAAAAAAAAGTTCAATTTGCCATTGATGACTTTGATTTATAATTGGTCTGAACAGCTCGTATCCTAATTAATCGTGATATTTACAGTTAACGCAAGGATTATGTCATGGAAACTTGTGCAAGTGCAGCAGAAATATGACCTGAGGAAAAAAAAAGATTTTGAACTGACATTTTGAAGCAAAGTCATACATTGCAAGTTTTTTTTTTTTAATATGTTTTTTTAATTTAATTGGACTGGTGTTTCTATACTGGTTTAGCTCTCTCCCATTCATGAAGATAGGAACCTGCAGCCAAGATGGCTGCTGTGGCAAAACCTCCTGAGAAAGAGGATATTAGCTTCAATAAAAGAACAAGTCAGATAAAAACAAGAAAATATCGATATACCTGAGACCCCCTTAGAATCCCCTTCAAAATAAGTAACATCTACCCTGTCATGTGTTGCATGAGGTATAAATCAAAATTGAAATTCTATATAGAATGTTGTGGGTCATTAACTCTTAAGTCTGAATTCTTAACAAACAAACAACAAAAAATCAAAAGCCAATCAGTTTATAAATCAAAATATTTCAACCAGCATCTTCCTCATCGCTCACTTGTCCCCTTGTAGAAGAACTATGACAAAGAGTTCCACCTGCTGGCTACAGTTTTTGATGAAAACCTGAGCTGGTATCTGGATGAAAACATCCAGACCTTCGCCACAGCTCCTGCCACCGTCGACAAAGAGGATGAGGGCTTCATGGAGAGCAACAAGATGCACGGTGGGTAGAGACAAACTCATCTCCTCTCCCTCTCCTGCCTGTTGCAATTAAGACATTTCCCTTAACATTCCTGAGTTTTTCTCTCTTTTCCCTCTTTCTCCCAGCCCTCAATGGGTTCGTGTATAGGAATCTCCCAGGCCTGACCATGTGCAAGGGCAACAAAGTAACGTGGCACCTGTCAGGACTGGGTTCAGAGACGGACATCAACAGCCTCAGTTTCAAGGGAAACCGCTTCATCTTCCGCCAGAACAGAAGAAATTCCATCAGCGTTTTCCCACACATCTCACACACCGTCACCATGGAGCCAGACAGCATCGGTACTGTGTCTTCCTCTCTAACTTAAAGGGAAACTTCAGTATTTTTCACCTTGGTCCTAATTTTACTTACGTTTTCTGTCTAAATGAGTGGTGAAAATAAGCACCGATGAAATCACTCCAGTATGCAGTCAGGGCAGAAATGTCTGCTGCCTCAGAACTGACCACACATTACGCCCGCTAAACGTGCATTTTTTCAACTGACCACCTCTTCTTCCTAATATTATAAAATATGAAAAAAATATGGAAAGGTGAAACACATGTTGGTTCATTTTTTTTTTTTTGCATCCTGTCATAAATATATCTGAAAACGTGTGTTGTGTTGATGTGTTCCAGGTCAATTTGAAGTGGCGTCTCCCACAGTGAATCATTATCGTGGCGGGATGCGAGCCAACTACACGGTAGAGAAATGCAGCCTGTTTCAGCGTCAGGGTGAGATTATGCTCCACTCTAAAACCTACTACATCGCAGCCGTGGAGCTAGAATGGGACTACGCCCCCAACCGCACCTGGGAAGCAGAGATGTTTCGTGGTCAGGAGAGGTAACGTCTTAGTTTGAGGATGTTCTTACCTTTCAAAAATAACTCACAGAATTGTATTTCTGTTTCTTTGTTTTTCATCCCAGCAGTCATCCATATACAGTATATGGGGTGGAGATATTTTTTTGTTAAGTAAAAGTGGCATTGCCATTGTATAAAAATACTCTGTACTTAAGTGGAGGTGGATCTGGAGGCCGCAGCGTCGAAGATGCTGAGCTTTTTGGTGGGAGTGTTGAGGGTGGAGGGAAGTAGGAATGAGTTTATCAGAGGTCCCTCTGTAGGTTGGCCATTGGGAAATGAAGTGAAGGAGTTGATTAGTAGGCTGTGGTGACGCAGGACATGCAGGCCTCGGGTCTGCCAGAGGAAGGTGCAGAGGAGCTGCTGAAGAATAAGACACAAGTAAAAGTCATCATACAGAAGCTTCATTGACTCAGTCCAAGGGTTGGGGAGGAGGTGGCTCGCAGCCAGCAGAGAAGTCAGATTTTATCAGATGGTTTGAATCACATCTGCCAATAGACAGCACGGAAAGAATCAGCTGAGCCAGTTGGGCGAGCTTGGAACAGCTGATCATCAGCTGGTATCGCGGGGTTGTGAGCTTGACTTCATGGCCGGCCTGAACTAACGCTACGCTCCATCTCCCTCTGCAGTCCTGCTACTGTCTTCCTCGACCAGCAGGGAGGGTTCATTGGCTCACGGTATAAGAAAGTGGTCTACCGCAAGTTCACCAATGACAAGTTTACCAAGGAGGTGGAAAGACATGCCGATATGGAACACCTTGGCATTATGGGTAAGCTGCCAGACGAATGGTTATGTATAAAAGTTCACACCAAAACATCCATCCATCCATTTTCTACCGCTTATCCTGCTAAGGGTCGCAGTGACAGCATAAGACAACGTGTACACTGTAGTTGAATGATTTGCAGAGCTCTAATTGGATCAGTAACAAGAAAACCGTCCATCCTATCAGGTCCTATGATCCATGCTGATGTTGGGGACAAGGTGAAGGTGGTTTTCAAGAACATGGCGTCTAGACCTTACTCCATCCACGCCGCTGGAGTCAAGACAGAAACCCCTGAGGTCTACCAAACCAAACCAGGTATAGAAGTTCTTAGGAAATACTTATTAATCTCCATTGTCACTTTGGCACGGATATAAAAATCAATGAAGAATCCCCCTTTTTACGAATTGAAGATGAGAAATCATGGAACAAGTGTGTGACTCCACTTTTCTGATGAGAATGTAACAACTGGTGTGTTTCACAGGTGAGAAACACACGTATGAGTGGTACGTGACAAAGAATACGGGACCAACCACAGAGCAAGAGGAGTGCTCTGTGTCAGCATACTACTCCACTGTGGATTTTGTCAAGGTGTGCTAATGCTTACACACTCACATACCACAGCCACACATACACACACACACACACACACACACACACACACACACTGACATTTATTCTCCCTGCCCATCAGGACATGTACAGCGGTCTAATTGGACCCCTGGTGATCTGTCGACGTAGCTGGGCCAGGTGAGCATTACCACATCCAAGCAGCAATAAAGCAATACTTGAACCTGTTTATAGTTTTATTCATGTACTCATGCATAGTTCTGTAAACTGTATTGCTCCAGGTCCTTGGGGCTGAAGAAGGAAGTAGAGGAGTTTGCACTGCTATTCCTGGTATTTGATGAGAACGAGAGTTGGTAAGCAGAGCTGACTAAGATAAACCATTCACTGTACAGACATTTAAACATTTCACCCAAATTACACAGACCTCCTCACCTTTACTGTATATAGTAGTATCTATCAAGGCTGCTCCATGAGAGTGAGTGGTTTGAATAATCAGTCAGGAAACCTCTGAGTTGACCCAGTTTGACCCAGGGGTTGAGAAGCTAAGACTTGCCACAGTCTCCTCGCTTGAGTTTGGCAGCAGAACAGAACAGGAATCTGCAAGTTTTCTCCCCTGGGAAAGATTTCATTTATGCTGCTGTTGTTGTACAACTGTTTTTCTATTTTTAAAGCATCTTTTAGGCAAGACTGTATGTCTTTAGCATTAATTTATGCCGACTAGGCCCAGACTAAGTTTTCCAGTCTTCGATGCATCTCTGGAGACCTAAAAACATTCTCTGAAGGTATCCTGGTGCAGCGGAAGACACAGGCTGCCATGCAACCGTAGGGTTTCTTCTTGACTGCTTGTATCTGAGAACAGTCAAACTATTGTACTAAACAGTCAAAAATCTGTACAGAGAGCTTCAAAAAACTAAAATCACAAGCCAGTTTGACTACTAGAACATTGCAAGTGTTGACAGTGATTGTGGTGTTGTCATTTATTCTCAGGTATCTTGATGAAAACATCAGGACCCACATCAGGGTCCCTCGACCAAACCTGAAGGATGATGAAACATTTATAGAGAGCAACAAGATGCACTGTGAGATAAACACACACTGCTGATCTGTTCTGAGTCACCACACCCGAGATGTGAAAGTGTTGCATCGTGTTCATAAAGTACTTATGTTCTACTCTTTGTGTGCACGTTCAGCCATTAATGGTTTTGTGTACGGGAACCTAAATGGTTTGAGCATGGAAGCGGGTGATAAGGTCTACTGGTACCTGATGGGAATGGGCAATGAGGTAGACATACACAGTGTACACTGGCATGGCCACAGTGTGGAATATAAGGTGAGAAGAATCACACACACACACACACACACACACACACACACACACACACATAAAGGGTACAATCATTATCAAGAGCATAAAGTAAAATTAACTCTAATAACTCTCTTTGTCTCTCTAGTTAGGTGGAGGCCCTCACAACACAGATGTGTTTGAGCTTTTCCCAGCTACCTTCCAGGTAAAACCTCTAACGCTCTACGCACAAAACACCCCCCCCCCCCAAAAAAAAAGACAAAACACAAGCAAAATGAGAAAATATCTGTTTAAAATCGCTGCATGGGCAACATTTGGAAAAGATGTTACACGTTTAAGAAATTCTGCAAATTGGCCATTATTGAAGCGTAGATATTGTGACTGATGAAATATATTAAAAATAATGCTTCCAGGTCTGCATCAGTCTCACCTCGAAACACATCCGTGGTTATCGAATGGAATTTACAGCCTTTCCTCATGTGTAGTTTTGTGCTTTCGTGATGGAAGATATTTCTCCAGTTTCCGTGCGTTTTCTGAACTTGCAGTGTATTGATCTCTCAAGTTCATTACTGTCTGTTCTCTGGTGTCAGACGTCGTGGTTAAACATCAGATATTTAAGTACCTTAACTAGGTATCGATGTAATCACAGAAAAGGTGTGACTGATCATCCGTTGGGCTACAACATTTCCTAATAGCACTCTCTAAACACCACATTTCTGCAAACTGAGCCAGAAACAGGAGGGAGAGACAATAAAAGCAAGTGAAATTGTGTCTCCAACACAGATCGGCTTTCTCAGCAACAGTTTTAACCCTGAAGGCCACTTTGAGAGCGCAGCAGTCCTCTGCCAATGGCCCACTTGTCTATTATATGCAAATGCACAAGAGAGGCCACTTAACACACTTACAGGCTATGTTTTAAGAACATTTGCACAATATGAGACATAATTCAATAACAAGTTGATTATATTGAGGGAGGTTTCTTATATTTTGATCTCTCAAGTGCACGCCACCATCCACCACAACCTCAACAATGAAGATAATTGTGTCATCGAGAATGATAAGCTTTTTATATGTAGAATTCATGACCAACTGGTTCTTATTTGGTTGGATTGTTAAAGTGTACCTACCAGAGTGGCCAGGGAGGATGTGTCTGGTGATATTTCCATATACTTGTGCCGAACTGAACTTTTACAACTTTAATTTTGTAGTAATTGAATCAAAGAATTAAGCCCTCATCCGCAGAGAATGAAGAGCACAGGTGGCAAGACATGTAAGAGTTGTTCGAATGAGAAATATTACAATTACTCGCCCAAACCTGCTTTCACATGATATTACAGCATCCAAAATGACCATTAAATGAATCAAGGTTAAATGAATAGCTCAACATTATAATCCTCATGAAGGGAGGAATTATTGCACAGCTGATGTTTTGTACCAACTGAAATAAAAGCGGATCTCCACTGACTCGTGTTTGTGTTTCGTGTTCCTCCTGTTCAGACAGTAAAGATGCGTCCTCAGTATCCTGGGACGTGGCTGCTCCACTGTCATGTCACCGACCACATTAAAGCCGGCATGGAAACGATGTATACTGTCACTGAAAAAGGTCAGAGGAAGTCGGATAATACACGAAGCCCAAAAGGAAAAAAGGTGACGTGTGCATGATAAGATGTTTTATTTCTCTTTCACAGCAAAGAAGACGGGAATGTTTGGCTGAAGAGTTGAGACGAATGAAGCCAAATCCACAAAATATTAATGAGACCAATCAAAAGCTAATGTCAGTATCTCCTTGTAAAATCATCCTAACATGAGCAGAAACAATCAAAACAGCAAATCAAAACGTCACTATTGTATATTAAAATGTACATTTCTATAATTGTTTGAAGGCCATTGTGTTTTCAAGATGAAAGTGAAGAGTACTGTCAAATAAATACAATAAGATAGATGAAGCTGAATTTGATGGTTTCATCTGTTTTAAAATAATCGGGCAGCAGGGGGCACTGTAGCCTGGCAGCACATACAGTATTTGTGGTGGAATGAAGCTGCTGGATCCAGTTTGAATAATCATTTGTCCCACATGAACATTGCAAGGGACATGAGTATAAATTAAGGTGACAGTTTCATGTATAGTACACTTGAATTAACCCTCTAAGGGCTCTTTAAGATTGTGTTTGACCTGTTCTTTTTCATTAGAAAGGTACTTAGCATGTTTCAAATGTTTTTTGGTGACTTACATTCTTGCTCAGGAATAAGCAGATAATCCATGTTAATAAAACCAAAACGCTTTAAACTGAAAATATCCTGGGAAAGGTTCTGGTTCACAATCTGGTTCCGAAATCTTGCCTTGTAAATGGTCCCTGAGTCACACACATATCTTTCCTTACATTATTCTTTATGCATTCAAATCAGCACAGCGCAAACGTGGGATTATATAAGTCAGCACAGGAATCTTTTGAGCTAGATTTGGACTGCGAAACCTTTGAGTTACCTGGAAACTAAACTGAAACTAAGAGTGGTAGAGCTGAAGCCCACAGAAACTCAGCCAAAAGAGTTGCTAAACTCTCAACTTTGTCAAACTATTTTCATACAGCAGCCAATCAAAACACTGGTAACACGCCAAGTGATAATGTTTAAACCACCACTGATGTGGTCGCATTTAAACTCTTTTCGATTTGCCAACTTGCCAGTTCAGTTTATCCTTCAGCCACAGGGGACAAAAATTTGAAGTAATTCCTTTAAGGTGTTCTTATCTTATATATCACATCAGTTGAAGTGGGACTGGTGTCAACCCAAGGACGTAATGCCTCCAGCCCACCGCTGTGGCCGACATGGTAACATAAAACCACCTGTTTACGGCAGGGTGTTGGTTGGGTCGATGGTGTGGATGAAGTGTAATGAAGAGTTCTTGAACTCAAGCACAAACTTCCCACTGCAGAGGCTGTTTGTGGGTGCCAACCACCAGCTCAGCCTTTGCAGATATTTTTCTTTTGCTGTTTCAACAGCAGTAACCGCTGCTGATCACGTGACACTTAATCTGGGACCTTAAAAGAACCTCATTAACTGGCACTGGCATGTTTGAAACACATTACAAGCCACCTCGTGAAGAGGTCACTTCAGGTGTTTTTCTGCTGTTCACAAACAGGTTGGGTTCTCCTTCAAGTAACCAGCCTGTTTTTTTTTTTTTTGATCTCCAGTCTGTCAGTAATCATTAATGCAGCAATACACTTCTCCTATTTCCTGGCACAGCTATGATGAAAAAAAGTAACCAGCCAGTACTTGAAGTAAAAGTAATAAACATGTCTGAATTTCTATTATCCAGTGGAAAAAAATGACACAAATTAAGAATATGCAAATGTAATTATAGTCAGACTCTCCACTTGATACAATCGAGAGAGAAAACAGTATGACAGATGAAAAATTACCAATCTGGTTCACGTAAGTGAAATAAACTTCTTAATCGAATGTCTTGCGTGAGGCTTTGATTAGTTTTTCATTGCTCAACGTAAGTGTCAAATTGAATTGAAATTGTGTTCCCTGCAAAGTTTTAACCAGGGAGCAGCGTAGCTCAGAGGTAGAGCCGCCGAGTAACCGAAGGGTCATTGGTTTGATCCTCACTTCCCCGGTGACCATATCCAAGTACCCTTGAGCAAGTTTCTGAGCCCCCAATTGCTCCTGATGGCCCTGCAATGGACTGGTGACCTGTCCAGGGTGAACCCTGCCTCTTGGCCAGTGTCAGCTGGGATAGGCTCCAGCCCCCCCAACCCCGAACAGACAAGCGGAATAGAAAAAGGATGGATGCAAAGTTCAAATCTGAAACTTGTTTCAGGCGATTTGGCTGGCAGAGCTGTGAGCATGGCAGTGAGAGTACAGCGTAATCTGCACTGTCCTCAAATAAGTCCAGCAGCTCTGAGTTTGTTGACAGCAACAGAACGAAGTAAGTAAGTGATTCGGCCCTATAAGGTGCTCATAATCAGCATCCTTCATGTTCTCGTCACAAACACTGAATAAAGCAGTTCTTTGGTCTTTCCATGAAGTTTTTAGCACCATTGCTGGGTGCAGTGCTTTGACGGGAGTAATTTCAGCAACAAAACTCTAAACTAACATCTCACAGGACAAGACAGCGTTAAAAGGGAATAGTGACGACCATCCGGCAGACAAGATGGAAAACCACACTAATGTACAACTCCCCTGATGACACAACGTGAAACAGGTGGGAGAAGTGATTGGAACAGCCACGCTAGGAACAGGGCTGTGGGTGGTGAAGACTAATGAACTGAGGTGACACAGGTGCACAAGTGAAAAAGACCGGAATAAACGAGTAGGCACGGGAGAGGAACAGTAAATTGAAACAGGGGAACCAAGGAAAACCACTTAATAACACAAAGACCTGGAACAACACAAACACAATGTCCACAACTAAAACGCCACATTGGTCCAGATGTGACTCTGGATTACAAAAACCTACATGTGACTGCAGTGCATTGGGATGATTAAGCATGCAAGCAGAGCCTCCCTCAGGGCCTCTATTAGGTGGTGGCACAGGAATATATGACCTCTGATCTACAATCAGTTGTGTGAAAGTCCCATAAACATACATCATATTCAGGCTTCTAGGTTTTACAGGTTGGAACTGGCTGGTTTGAAGCAGAACAGAGACATCCCCACAGACGTGTCACTTCTAGACCCTGACTTATATGGCTTTGAGGTGATGTAACTCGCTGCCTTTGAGGCTCTCAGTGTGACTTTTGGTGCTCCTGTGTTCCACTCAGCAGTGCATCCAAAAGCCCAGATGAGGAAATGAATCATTTCAGTTCTCGTTGAATGAGTCTGAAGGTTTCTGCAAGGTTTGATGGGGTTTAGTATTCCGTAAATAATACCACAAATAGATGCGATGATTCACTTAAGATGTCTCGGAGCCAGATAGGAGCTTTCAGTACATTTTATAAGTAAACGTGCACTTTGACAGGATTGGGAGGAGCCATGCTTTTACTTCTTTTTTCCATTGTTCAAAAGAAACTGTGATTTTGAAGATTGCCTATCAGTGACTTCACACGGTCTACACACACGTGCACACACAGACAAACACACACTGTCCTGAGTGCAGATTGGTGTCTAAGCAGCCACCTGCAGTACTCCATTAGCTGGTGAGGAAATGGAATTTTTAAAAGATTTAGACCATGAAATGCAGCCAATAATGCCAGCTTTGACCCAAACCTGTATGGAATCTCAATGATGTGCTTGCAGCTCTGTCACACTCAACTAGTACAATGTTATCTGAGGCTTATGCTCAATCCAAACTTATGTATACATCCAGCAGTTCCACAGAATTATTATTTATTTGTTTTGTTTTTTTCAACCGCCTGGTGAATTTACCAACTCCAGACGGCAATGAGTCCTGCATTGATGACAAAATTTAAAACCTGGAGGTGAAGCATCTCCTTCAAGATTTAAGAACTCCACGAAAGGCTCTGGCGCTGCTGATTGTTACATGATGTCTTTAATGTAAAACTCATTACAATTCTGGCCCGGCTGTGCATTACAGTTATAACTGGTAGCTTATTTCAATAAACTAATGCTCCATATTTACTCTCTGTCAGTGGCATACTTCCAGCGAGTTGGGCCATCCACCTCTTTGGTAAGAAGCAAGGAAAAGATAACTTATTGCCAAAGAAGTTTGCGTTCCCTTGTGGGTAAAACTATCACTTTACCAGAATATTTCCAGTCCAACACTCGCCTTCTGTTGCAAGCTGAAAGACTGAGGTAGTTTGGCTGGTCTGGGCTGGACTGCAGCCCCCTCACAATGCTACATTATGGATTACAGTGCTACTGAGTACCACAGGTGCAGCCCTTTGATATATTGCTGAGGGTTCGTCTCACCAGTGACACTCTGTCACCAGGTGACAGGCGCTGGAAAGCTCAGAGTAGTGGGATCTCTAATGCTATGATGTCATCACCAGAGGACCAGAGCCGGGACTGTTCCGAGCTCGGTGAGGATAAAGTTATTTGCTCATGAACTGCGCCTTTCATGTGCTCGAACCAATTCATGCAAAGTTAATGACTCTACTATTTAGTTAAGGCTGAACAGCCTCACCTTTTTGGTCACAAGTGTAAATGATCTGCTCTCATGAGGTCTCATAATGTGCCTGTTATGGTGCATTTAAACACTTAGCATACTGCAGCTTTCTTTTCAGGGTATTACTGGATCACTCCTATCTCTGTGGTGTTTTATTGAAGGATGCTTGCTAATGTCAGGGAGCTGCTTTGCCTGGACAGAGGTCCTATTAGGCTCTGACATCTGCATGTTGGAAGCAGATGGCTGGAGATGCCTGCAGCGGTCTCTCTCTCTCTCTCTCTCTCACACACACACACACACACACAACAGGCTCTCTGGGTGGATTCGCCAAAAGCTTAATTAATGACTTTATAACTGCCAAGGTGTTAAAAAGAGCATGGAGATGAGCATGAACGGTAGTGGATAAACTGGCCGACAGTCTTAAGTGAAGGGATTATTTACAACACATGCTTTCCCGCACGGTCTCCCTATCTGTCTCTCTCAGATCAGCCCAGCGTGAGTGCTGCGGCACGCTGCGACTAATAAATACAGTGAAGAACTCAACAAAGCAGCTGTTTGGTAAAGGCTGTGCTGTCTGTGAGCTTTCACACCAAAGGGTGCCGCTGATTGTTCTTAAATCCAAGCCCAATTTGGATGAATAAAGCTAACATATCGCAGCAGGAGTTTGCTGATCAAAAACACATCTCTTTTCAACTTGGAACTGTGTCACAGTGTGTCGACTTGCTTAATCTACATTATCTCTGCCCTTGCTATGTTGTTAAAAAACGCTTTCATATCCATATTAATCCGCCTGTGTGTTTTGTTTTTTTTTTTAGACACAAGGCTCCTTTCTTACTAATTTCGATCACAAATGTGTGTCATTGAGCACTTCACCTTTGCCAAGAAGATCCAGTTACCTGACAGGTGTGGCGTATCTGCTCGCTCATTACCGCTGCGATTATCGCACTGGCGTCGTCTCAATAAAATGTCACTCTAAAATGTGCAGTTTTATCACACAACACATCGCCTCAGATGTTACAATTTTTTTTTGGGGGGGGGGGCGTGCAATTGGTGTGCTGACTGTCGAATGTTCATCAGGGCTGTTGCCTGTTAATTAGATGTTCATTTCATACCATAACCCTTATAATTCAGCATTTTGGTGTCGATTATGTGCTTATGGAGATGATTCTGCTCAACTCACAGACATTTTCTTTCTATTCTTCACAGATGAACTACAAAAAGCTGTAGAACTCTTCACTTTGAAGGTAAAAATCCATCCATCCATCCATCCATTTTCTACTGCTTATCCTGTTAAGGGTGGTGGGGGCTGAAGCCTATCCCAGCAACCTTCGGGTGAGAGGCGGGGTTCACCCTGGACGGGTCACCAGACAATAGACAGACAACCATTGGCTCTCCCAGCCATGCCTACGGTCAATTTAGAGTCTGGATTAACCTGGTCCCCTCTTGATGTCTTTGGACTGTGGAGGAAGCTGGAGTACCGGAGAGAACCCACGCAGGCACAGGGAGAACAAGCAGACTCACACAGAAAGACCCTGCGCCTGAGCCGGGACTCGAATCCGGAACCTTCTTGCTGTGAGGCGACAGTGCTGACCACCGCACCACCGTGCTGCTGAAGGTAAAAATCTCCTAAACTAAACTTTTCGGGAAATACACGGTACATTGTCGGAAGATCAAAGCCAGGTGAGAATTTTAAAGCTTGAATTGAGTCTGTGACTGCCTGTATATCATAGCAGGAAAGTTTTAAAGTAGATTAGGAGAGAGTTTAGTCTATACTCCCGCAGGACTCCATCCATGTATAAAATCATAGAAATATTAATATAAAATCATTTGATTGGATGTACCTGATCTGAATTTAGTGAATTCTTCCTTCGTCCATGCTACCTCCTTCCACCAAGTTTCACATGAATCATCAATATTGTTTTCATATTTTCCTGCAAACATACATACATACATGCAGTCAGACACCAGGACGGAGGGACCAACCAAAAGATGCAGATGAAAACATAAAAGTCATCGTCATCCACAGTTCCATTTTTCTTCTTGTTCTCTGACTCGCTTGTTGCTGAGCAGCCAATTAGATCATGATGTCTGATGAATCAGCTGCTGACAAAGACCAACCAGAGTTGACGGTGCAGGACGCAACAAAACAGCATCCCACTGACACCGCCCGACGGCTGAATGTCAGCTTGGTGCGTCAGGGCCTTAATTCTGAGTGCTACTTTTGTTTGTTTATGAAAAGATTCCACGGGGTGACTTTTTAATTGGCAATCTCGCTTTTTCAGCTGTGATCCATAATTCATGACCTTTGGTGAGAATAGGAACAAAAGACTGACCAGCACATTGAGAGCTTCACCTTCTGCCTAAGCTCTCTTTTCATCCCAACAGAGTGGTGAAGCGAATGTAAACCCAGTCCCAGTGCTCCCATTTACTAGCCCATCTCATGCCCCCATAGTCTCCTCCAGAACCGGACCCCAACATACATGAGCTTCTTCACTTGAGGGGAGGACTCATTCCCTGCATGAAGTTAACAATCCAGTTTTCCTGCTGAAAACGCTGATCTCTGTTTTCGAGGTGCCAATTTTCATCCCAGCCACTTCACATGATCGCAATGGAGAGAAATCCTCATATTTTATGTAGACTAAACATATTACGTATGGACCGCATGACCTTGTTCTCCTGGGGTGCTCTAGTAATCAGAAGATGATTAGAGATCATAGGAGAGTTGAATGTTAATTTTCTAATTTCTCTCTCCAGAAGAAATGTCAGCCAGGCATTCTGTCTGCTCAGCAGATTGGTGCAGATGTACCAATGTAATTAAAAGATTTAATTGGAGATAAACAAGTGCAGGAACTGTACAGCAACAAACACTATGTGTTAAGTGGCAAGAGAATGTTTTTCTTTACAGATTTGTGTGAGATTACTCCTCTCAAAAGTGCAGAAATGGCAGTTAAAGCCCATTATGAATCTTGTCATCCAGAGTTGTTTAGTAGGAATTTCAAAGATTTTCTTGCTGTTTGAGATACCAGCTGGTCATCTTGTCTGAAACAAGACAGCTTGAATTGAGTTTAGCCAAGGACGAGTATGTTCTCTGACATCTCTATTCTCTGTCGTCAACTCGCCCAGTGACAACAAAAAGAAGCAAAAACACCTCTTGTGTGTCGCTGAGACTAAATGACCTTGAGCTTGTTTGTTGCTGTCAAACTTTGAAACAATTTGCTGGTGAAGCTCAGGACTTTTTTTTTTTTTGCGGCAACATTCAACAACAGCAGATTAACTCTCCCCGGAGACATCCACAGCTGTCAGATATCCTCTTGGTCCATTCAAAGATACTCGTGCTTTATGTTTCTCGGCTGATTTGTATCAAAGACGTCTCATAAACTGTCATAAACTATACCACGTTCAATCCGCTGTTATTATTATTATTATTATTATTATTACTATTAGCTCCAGTTGGTATTAGCACCATTTGCTGTGTATCCAATCATCTCTCCATCAGCCTCAGACAGTTTCTCCAATAACGGTCACTGTTTCAGGTCGCTGTCACACCATTAGCAGCAACTATGAATTCATTGTTGTGAGCAGCCGGCAGTCACAAAGTCATAAATCATTTCAGCACTAAGCTTGAACAAACTGAATGGAAACTATTTAGTGGTTTCCCTCCTTAAATCCAGTGATTAAGGCGCAGAGTATTAGAAAGGACTGGAGGAGAAATGAGCTGAGGAAATGACTACATGGTCTGGTCGGGTGGGAGGGCAGCCTGCGTGAACAGCCTGTTGCTTCAAGAGGCTGTTAATTCTGATTTAAGTCCATCATCTGTGTGCCTTTGGGTGACACTCACCCTCAAAAACCTCATTTAAAGCTATAGTGCCACACTTTTGTCTCGCCTCTTCTGACAGTTATTGCAAACTACTGTTGGCACGCTCATGTCGAAGCCTCCGACATTTCCTGCTCCTCCTTATTGTTGCAGACGTCAAAGGATGCATAAAGGTGTTTTTTTTTTTCTGCGTACAAAATGATTCGTTACACGTTCAGAACTTGATCCATTTGCTCTGACAATAGTTGGAGAGTCTACAAGAGATCCACGATTGGGAACTGTGTCAACTCATTGCCAGAAATATGTCCATGTCCTTTTACACTGGTTAACTACAAAAACTACAAAACTGTTGAGAGAGAGAGAGAGGTACAGAGAGAGAGAGGAGGTGTACTTGAGGAGGGCAAACCTCCACCAAGGCCAATAGCCTCTCAAGATGGAATAAACAGGTAAAATATCACTCTGCCACATTTGCCCCCGTTAATGTCAGCAGCTGGCTGATTTTCAGGCCAACACTTGTTCATATCTGGCAAGGGATAAGAAAGATGGCACACAGCTGAACAGGCAGATATACAGAGCTGAACAGTTGGGATTACAGATGCTACATTTCTGCATGTCTATATTACTTTTATTTTGCAACGAGCTTCTTTGTACAAGTCCATCCATCAGGCCATGATTCCGTACTAATGCTACCCATACATCAGAAGGGTCTGAAGAGATCTGGAAAAGACTCACCTGCTCACATCTAAAGACAAGTTTTTAGTCGCAACCTAATCTCAGACTGAGATTTTACAGACTGTGAATCTTACAAGGTCATTATTTACAAGACTACAACTACATTCTTTCAGCAATTTTTTTCTCCAAATAAATACATATATATGTATATATATATATATTCTTTTTTTTTTTTTTAGCAATCTTGTCCTTCTCCACTTGGTGGTGATACGTTGGAGAGTGACATTGTACAACCTGGGCTGTTCTTTCCACAGCTCCACCGCCTGCTCCTCTTTCTGGACAGGATATTGATCGGGACATCCTTCGCCGCTCCCGTTCATCCATACCGCCAACAAATACTGTCTCTGCTTCTGTGCTGCCAATACTGCTCTGGTGATTGTTTATCTACCAGGTTTCCTGTTTCTGGTTTTATTCGAGCTCATCGATTGGTTGTTGATTGTGTTACGTCACGATGAAGACTGAAAGACTTGCGATAATATCAAACATGTTTGGTATCGCCGTAAGCCCAAGACTAGGAAAGACTGATCTAAAACAGCTCAGATTACCACCTCATACTCAATGATTGAGATGACGTGCCGCGACTCCAGTAAAACTCTTTTAGTATAAGCCCAGCGTAAGGTTGGGAAGGAACACCAGTTCAACCCGTCTGGCTATTGGCACTCCCACGGGGTCAAGAGCAGCGGGATGAGCTGGTGGGCGCCACATAAATCACTGTGGTGGATGTAATCATCATGCAAAGCTGATTGCAAGAGTCAGAGGGGAGGTCTGACAAAGTGAGTGTGTGTCGTGTGTTATCCTCGGGTGGGCTACACACCCCTCATACACTGTTCACACGGTGACATCTGCTTGTCTATTATTGATGCGCTTCATATCCATCCATCAACCAGCTGCATCAACCGTATATTAAAGTTGTTTAATGAAACACAAATGAATGTGGTGAAATTACAATAACTCTAACTTTGTCTCTGACTGTGTGTGTGTGTGTGTGTGTGTGTGTGTGTGTGTGTCGTGATGGTTGCAGGGCTGAGCTGCTGCAGCTGAATGGTTGATAATAACTTATTACTAATATAACACAATATCTGTCAGCAATCTCCAAAAGCCTCTTTAGGGCTTAAAATATTAGGATGTGAATCATTCATTTTCCCTCAATATAAAAACCTAATGGAAACCCCTTTAATATTTCCATTATTCATGTTTCTGCTGGCTGTGGTCAGGTTTTAGATAGGCTGGGAATCCAAAGATCAGTGTAATTACAGTATGAAGAATGGCCGGGCGATGTATCGGACAGAAGTGATTTTCTCCCAAGGTCCTGTGTATTATTGTGCTCTTTCATTCTTTAGCCTCCCCTCTGTACCTTAGATCACACCGTTACAGTCTTACTCAGCTATCACAGAGCCTGACTTTCAATCGCTTTCACTTTCGGAATAACAACTGACTCATATTTTGACTCCAGAACCAATATAGACTCGAGGTACACAATAATGTGTGTTTACTGTCTCCCGCGTGGAAGGCCGGGGACTTAGTAGATATGAGCCTCCTCCAGTTGGTCAGGGTGCCCGTACGGGGGATGGGGGGTGGGGGAACAGGGGTCATAGAGTGATCCTCCAGTGTGCTGGTCAATCTCCTCGTCATCAGGTGAAAAAATGCAGCAGATAAATCCACGTGACAGAACAGCTCGATAGGGTAAATGGTAAATACTCCTTTTTGTAAGCCACTTTTCTGTCTTAGCAATGCTCAGCGTGCTTGACAGCGTTGCCTGATCTCACACGTTCCCATACAGACACTCACACACTGATGCCAACCCCCTCATCAGGAGCAATTAGGGGTTCAGTATCTTGCTCAAGGAGCCTTCGGCACAGTCAGCAGGAGAAGTGAAGACTAGCCAGTCTACCTCATGACACCTCAACAGTACAATTAGGTAGAAAGAAATGGGGGTAAAAGGCAAAAAAAAAATGAAAGAAGGAAAAAAGAGAAACTCAAAATACCGCATTGAGTTGTTTGGTTGTTCTACATGTCGCCTTCAGTTTCTCTTCATACCTCCTCCATGGTGAGGTGAGGTTCTACCGCTGGTGTCGTGTCTCTGTTTTTGCTGAGACGAGCTTCGATGTCACCACTCTAAACAGACATGCCCTGACTGACCAAGGAGCCGGGGATTCAGAGTCATCAACCCTGTACCCAGCTGCGGTGCGCCTGGAGGGTGCAGCCGGCCTGGCATACGACAGGTGGTGAGTCCTCAGGCTGCTGCTGAGCATCCGTCTTTCTTCCTCGTCTGCCACTTCGCTCTCAGGAAGTGTGATCTTTTCTCCTGTTCAACTTTTTTTGTTGTTTTTTTTTTTTGAAGTGACTTCATTGTCCTTTTTTTATTGAAAAACGTCTGTTGTGATCTCGGCCGACGTGCAGTCTTTTTTAACCTCTTCCAGGGCAGCTGCTTCTTTTGTCATTTTGCGGAGCTGTGAGTCAGGGTCAAGGTGGATGAAAGGTTACTTTGAAAGAACGGGGAAAACACAGTATTAGGAGTATTAGGAAAGTGCAAGCCAGACTCTCAGACGCTTTCATTTTAACAAATGAAGATAATTTGTATTCCTAAAAGAATGGGCCCCGTGCATCAATTGTCTTTATGCAGAGCTGAGCACAAATTGGGCATGCATCCCTTTTTCCTGTTTTTTTTTTTGTGGCATTCAACAGAGCTCAAAACGCAACAGTACTTGAACGAGTCCCATACCCTTAAAACCAAACTTCAGTTTTGTGTTTTCAGGTTGTGTCTGTATATCCATCCAAAGCTTGTTCATGCCTCATCTCTGGAGCGCGTTGTAGGGGATTCCTTAAAATTTACAACAGACGTCCACTGGAACTAAAAAGAAATGAAATAAAAAGATGTTGGTGGTCAAAGGTCAAAGGGTAAGATCCCTGTTACATCACATGAATGCTATATCTCTGGTAGGATTCAAGGATGAACTGAGGTTTTGGTTGTCAAAGCTAAAAGTTCCACATCACCTTCATGAATAAGACTCAGGCTCCAAACTAGCTTGTCCCTGGTCTGACTCCTGGCCATTACGTCTTCAAAAAGAAGCATAGTTGTAGCTGTGCTTACTGCTGTATGTCTGCAAGTACATAACATTACATCTCTATTCCAACTCGCCTGTCTTCCTGTCATTCTACCTTACTGTCTGTCTCTCAATGAGCCGATGTTTGCCCATCACACTATCGTGATTTCCCAAACGAGTCTGTTCTTACTGTATGTCAAAGGAAATCACTTTGACTGGCGTACGGCTCCAAAATCCTCCTGGTGACCCTCTTTCTCCTCCTCCATTCTGCTGACTTTCACATCTACACTATCAGCATTTATTCTGTCAGGACAGCATGTTTTACCTCTCATTCTGTTTGGTTCGGTGTCAGAGAGTCAAAGAGGGAAAGGGACAATGGCTGCTCAGAAAATGGAGACAAAAGCGTACTTTTCAACACGGATGTCAGAATTTTGCAGTTCTGTAAACCAGTGAAGTGTCGCAATGTTTGTGACGAGATGGCGGGTCATTTTACAAACACCAGCGCCGGCTGCAACTAAAGTCACTGACATGACAGCTTCTTTAAACTACATTCACCCAAAGAGACATGATCAAAACTCACAACATGAATTATTCTTTAAAGGACTTTCCTACTTTTATAACACTTTTAAGTTTAAGAATCTGAAAATAGACCCAAAAAAATTCCCTGGATGCTTTGGCCTGGCAGGTTTATGCCCCGAACATTAGGTTGTGTCTGCATTCAGAATATACTTCTTATCAAGAAGACAGTCAGCTGTGGTCTCAGAAGGATTAATTAAAACCCAGTAAGAAAACAATCTAATGAAATCCTGTCAATCTGTCTGCTCATCTCTCTCACTCTTGACTCATCTTTCCTCCTCATTAAAGCAAACCAAGATAACACAAAAGAGCAGAAATGGCTGTCATGCTAAATCCATATTTTAGCCATGTTATGTTGAAAGGCATTTGTGGTGTCATTGACCACAGTCTGGCGTATTGACACCTGAGATGGTACGCTGCTGCAAGAGCTGATGCTCAGGACGAAGCCGGGGCGCTCACAGAATGATGATGGCGTGTCGGTTATTCTGCAGTCTTTAACGATATTCTGTACATTCAGTAAACACCGGTGTGTCGACCGGACGCTGTCCTCTGCAGCCTTGCGGGGTCTCTCATCCACCACTTCATAAGATTTCTTGTTGTTATTCATTGGAAATGTTTGAGGTGGCAAACTTTAGCTTGATGGTTTCACAGCAACAAGCTTATGAATTCAACATTATAGAACAGCTCAAACTCTGTTATTTCTTCTGTGTGATGTGTGGGAGAGGCTTTGGTGGGCTGTTTGGAGGAGCCAGAAAGAAAGCAAAAGAAATATTGATGTCTAGAGTCTGGTACATTTGCCCTTAACACTGACGCACGCGTCGACTGATCTTCCCCAGCTGACCGGCTCGCAACTTGTCCTCAAAACTTCCTCACCTAAAATTAAACTTTCAAGCTGTAAAGCACCCCACAGCATCCTGATTGCTCGGGGGGTGGGGTGGCTGCATGTTGCACTTCTCTGGCTAAAAGATGATGAAATAGACTGCAAATTTGCTTACAAGGAAGCCAAAAGGCTAGTTCTGGAAAATTCAACATTAATTACGGTGAGGTGAAAAGGTGAAGAGAACATTAGAGGGTCTGGGTTTGACTGCTGGGCAAGCTTTTGCAATTGAATGACTTTTCATTTGCACTTTGCATGTCATGGTCGAACTGCTGTCTAACGATGCTCACAGTGGGATTTTACCAGATGATTTGACAATGACACGTAGAGCCCTCCAGTCACCAGGATTGGTTCGGTCTTCACTGATGATATTCACTGAAATAACCCGTTCACATAACACCAGTCACACCATAACTGTTTCAAATTCATTACCACTTGAAACTTTAAACCTGGGTGCAGGTGTATAGGCGGGCTGTTCTACCACATATGTGAAGCTTCTTTCTGCAGGAGCACACTTTACACGCTTCACTCATGCATATTCCTTCACAGGAGTGTTTAGGCAAATTTGGGAGTTTCTCTCCACTCCTGGCTTGAAATGTGTCTTTTTCTCGACATTTCAACTTTTTTTCTCAAAGTGAACAACAACAGTAATGATAATGATAATAAAAAAGTCTTCATCTCTTTTGTTGCCTCTCTCGTGGCCCTGATTCTCCTTCATAATTAACAGATGCAAATGCTATAACTTAACGAACAGTTCCTGGTAAAAGTGGAATATACAACCGCATGCTGAACTCTTAATTGGCTGACTGGGTCTCTCTTCCTGCCGCTGCTCCTCACCTCCAGACAAAGAACAGATTTGTCAGCATCATCAGGAAGCAGGAAGACAGATGTGTCCCAGGAGGGTTTTAACAACCACATCAGTTTCTCCGGGGACGACTTCCTCCTGTACGCTGGACTACAGTCCGTCATAGGAGACCTTAACCTGTCTGTCCAGGTGTTTGTTTCCCTCCCAGCCCATGTGGTCTTGTTTCCCTTTATGAGCCCGCTGTTGCTGCAGGGACCTGGAGGATACTTGACCTTTTTGTGGGCCGGGAGAAATGGGCCTGTCTTCGTGTAGCAGCTGACCTTTTATTCTGAGCTCTCCTGTCTGGATCTCATGCCATTGAGTTTCCTCCAAAATGTGTTGTTGACTCATTCAGCAACAACTGAGGGCTGTCCTTCTGTTGCTGCTCAGTGTGTGTGTTGGAGAGCAGTAATGAACCAGACTGACCTCTAATTACTCCCTAAGATTGAGAGATGAAAACACACCTCTGTGCCTGTGTTTGAGTCTGTTTGTGGGTTTGAAGAACTGAAAAGCCTAAAAGCTTAATTTCTTTACACTTCAGAGACGGGAGATATGGGTCCAATGATAGGATTTTTCTTGAATAAGAAGACTTGATGTCAGATTTAATGATTGTACGGTGGTTGTGACTGAGTAGATCAAGAACTACAAAGAGGCTTTATCTACCAAATCAAGTTCTGCATGGAAAAACTTGAGTTTACAGGCAATGAAACAAGGCTGTAACAGAGCAAACTCTCTATGGGCTCTTGTATTCTGGCAAAATGTAGCATCAAAAGGGGCTGAGCTGTACACCACCTGATCTCGTGACAGCCCTAGTTCACTTGCTTCAGGTTTCATTGTGCATTAAAAGGATAGAGTAGCTTTAATGAAGAGGGGTTGTATGAGGTTGTCATCCATAGCAGGGATGTAACCCTCAGTTCATGTGGGTCAGCACGGTTGCTGTGCAGAGGAGCAGGCAGCATCCACAGCTCTGTCACGAAACGTTTTTTTTTTATGGGCAAGTTTAGCAAATGGAAGTAAATTATCAAAGGGGATCAGAAGAAAAACAGTAGTAGGGAGAAAAACGACTGGTTTGTATGACAAGAGGATAAGAGAGATTGGGTTTAGCTTACTGGTAGCGTCCTCACACCAGTGGTGCTCTGACAAATGACAGCGCTGGTTGTTGCTCTCAACAGCGGTGAGCCCAGTCTCAGCCCTCAGGTCCATGTAGAAGTTGGTGCCAAAACAAGACTGATTCATCATGGTTTGATCATTTGTCCATCTGAGAGGCTGTCAGGACTTCGCCGTAGAGAATACAAACTGGCGTCTACTAACTTCAAAATTCACACTGCAGGCACACCTAAACCTCATCAGCCATTAAGGCAGCTTCAACCAAACAAACACACACACAGATTTCCTGGTGACACCAATTTTTTTTAAACCACAGGTTGACCAAACCCCTTCTTATCGCTCAAGGAAAATCAGTCCAGAGAAAACATAGAAAGGAAATGAAAACTGTAAGGAAAAGAGGAATTATAGCCTCCTTAGCACTCAAAACACATCCACTTCTGAGGATGGGGCCACAGAACTAATGGTTTTATCCACTAAAATGAATAAACGGCTAAAAAATCAGTTCATATAAACTATATTTGTAACAATTTTAAGTTTTTACCCATGACTCTACTGCTTACAGATTCAAGCAGCTGATCTGCAGCTTCAACCAGAACCAGGATTAAATGCAAACTACGAGCACAGGAAAAGACTCATGCTGCATCAGCAAAAATGTCTGCTCCAACATCTTTAATAACAACATAAATGCTGGAGGACCCCACCTACGGGGCCATATTATTAAACACCCACTTTTTCTATGCTTATCCATATAAAATTCTGATGTCATGACTAACACACAAATTGAGAAACAAGAAAACAGTCAGACTGTTGTGGGCTGGCTTCCTCTGTAGTCTTGTGATTCAACTTCAGATTTGATGTCCCTTAACGCATCATTAAGGACCTCATTCAAATTTACAAAAACATGGCAACATTAAACTTGGAAAAGGCCACAATATGGCTTCTTTAATTTAGATTTGTCAAGGTTTTCCTCCTTGTTGTCTTGCTCGCTCTGGCCTGCCTGACATCATGATCGTACCTCTGTGACCCTCTGGAGGCCTTTCTGCTTGTGAGAAACGCTGATAGGCAAGAAAAACTCTGAGTAAAATGTAAAAATGCTGGTCATGCATATGAGTGAGTACCAGCCCCCGTCCAGCACTCATTTCCAGCAAATTTCAAATCTTCTGACATATACCAGCACTGCTGTGGATATGGAGCAGCGAGGATGAATAAGTGCAAGATTGTAATCACACTTAGGCCCATTTAATCTTCCTGCCGCTGATGCCTGAGCCGGGACTCCTCTCCTTGAACTATTATGATCTCATCGGGCCTGGCATAAATCAAATAAAGGTTTAAATGATTAGGACAAAGCTACTAAAACACAAAAGAAGTTAAATAAATCCATGAATTGCAGTCAAAGGATTTGTTAACTAATTTGAGCAAGTGCGAGCTCCTTCATGATGACTCTTCCATAACGTTTCTTTTTTTACGCTTTATCAGAACCTCCTGGTGAGGTTGCTGATTCACCTGCGTGCACAGAGTTTATCGGTTTTGCTCGGGGTCATTTTTAAAAAATCTTATATGCTTGTGCTCTGAATCACAAGGACATATTGAGGACTTTCATATTAATTTCTAGTATTAAAGGGTATGTTGCCTATTGAGTTGTAAATCTACTATCGTGAAAATGCAGTGTAGTTCATTTGTTAAGGTGTGTATCGGTATAAATATTTTAATATAGAAATTCCATTGCAATCACACTATCATCCCCCGAGCAGAATGTTGTTGGTACAGAAGACCAATCAAACTGCACGAATTGATTGAGAGATAAACTGGGAGTGAAATAAAGATGAATCAGCAGCGAGAGGGCATTTATGCTGTGTTGATATTTAAAGCTGAATCAGAGCACATACATTTGCTCGAGGAAATACTGATGAATGAACAGAAATCTGAATAATAAAACAAAACACATTCTACAGAATCAGCTGGAGCCATGTCCCGCGGGCAAAAGGGACTGTTATGACACCATTAATATTGAATAAAAAATTAAATATATGAGGAAAGGAGATTCAATGGGAACCGGAGTGATTTGTGTGTCTTGAAGCAGAGAAATACACTCAGTTGAAAAATAAATGTAAAAGTCAAGGTAGAGGCAGCTGTCGGCTTTTATTGGTACTTAAATTATCACCTATGTGTGAGTCAAGGTGAGTGTAAGTTGTTGAAACGAGTCTGAGATGCTGCTGTTTAGCCCTCTCCTCATCACGAGTCACAAACAAACAAATAAATCACTTTTATAAGAACGTGTCAAACTTGTGACTAAATTTACCCGGGTGGTGCAGTGATTCAGCTGTTTCCTGAAATCATCTTTCATGTAAGAAAAGAAACTGTCCATTATGGTATAAAGCAGCCATTCCTTACACAGTATATGTGCTCATTTGTGTATTATTTTTGTACAAACAAGAGTAGGTCGATCCTCATCTATACCTCAACCGTTTTTGTCAGTGTTGGAAAATATAAACTGCCATATTTTGCCAGTTTTGCTGTTTTTGAGCTCTAGCTGTTGTTACTCACCATCAGCTCACCATCAGCTTTAAGCAAAAAAATACCTGGCTGTCTCTTTCTGCATTCTGAAGTAACAAAGAAGTAATGCAGGGGGGAAAAATCTCTTTGTGAGCTAAAAATACCTTTTTGTGAGTACTGTACTTAAAAGGCAAAATACACTTTTGGGATGAAAAAACCTTAACGCCTTAACCTACCTCGTGCAAACACAGGAACCTGTTGGCTTAGAATCACCGGCTCAGATGGTGCACACCTAATGTAGAACCATATCCTCTTTAGCTGAACACCTTGAACTTCAGTTACTCTCCATAAATCCTGAGCATTAACTTCACAAATGATCCTCACTGTAGCCTTGAAGCATTCAAGCACACATTAACCGTGAGAGAGTGCGCGGTCTTCATCTCTGTAAACTGCTTCTGTTGGGGAGTCTGCTTCCAGGAAATACAGGCAAATACTAAACAATGCTCCAGCCCTCCCTCGCCGCACCTCTCCTCTCATAAAGCGGTGTACCATAACGCCCTGAAATATATTTATATACACTCCAGCCTGAAATGCATCAGTGAATGGGGGCATATAGAGCTTTTCCAAACCCTTGTGGGAAATAATATATTTGAAGTTGATAAATAGGGACCATATTCATCTTTATAGCAAGTCATATTAGATAAATAGGAGACTGTTTGGCATTAACATGCATCTCAGGCTTTTGAACTGGATTTATAAGACATTTCATTTAAAGGTCTAAATGAACTCATAGAACATTAACTCACTCCTGCATGTATTAAGGCTCCCAGCTGAGTTCCCTCATTTTGGCTGGTTAAATAGCAGTCTTACACACACGTCTGCGTTTGGGAATGAAGCAAGTGCTCCTGCGCGGTGAACTAGAGTTACCTGTGACATCGTGTGGCTTATCTCTAGGTATGACTCAAACACATGCCGAGTATCAACGCAAATCTTTTTTTCATGTTAAATCTGTCCAAATGATATGCCTCAGAACCTGATTACAACAAAAGATGGTAAACTTTGTAAGATTATGTTACAAATTTGCATCCAAAACGAACACAAATTAGGACACAGTCGTATTTGGTTTTCGTAAGCAGAGATGATGCAAGCCTTCTTGAAAATTTGGCTCTGTTGAATGTTTAGTTTTAAATAATTGAAATGTAAATTCAAGATTTTTTTAATGGTTGATGTGTTGAGCTTTCCCACACGTTTGGTATTCTATCACAACAAAACAAAACAAAGACAACTGAACTGTGCAAACTGCGTAATTAAAGCTAATTTCATGCATCTGCAGTTTGTGATCCAGCAGACACTGAGGCATTAATCATAATTAGTTGAGATGCTCAGATGCCCTCCAGACCTATCAATCAGCAGGCCACCTCTGGCCCCGATGCCAAGCCGCTGAGTGTTGTCTGCACTGCTGAGCAGGTCATTAGCTGTCAGCAGTCGTTCATTGACAAGTCTAATGCCACCGGCGGGAAGAAATGAGCAGCGAGGACTGTCAGCAACCTTTTACACCCCGACAACCACCTGTTCAATATGCGATCCTCTGGGAGACAGTACCTTGCCCAGGAAGACCAAGACCACCTGGTGTTCCAGAAGCTTTTTACCTTGAGCTGCCACCAAACTGACACAGAGCCCTCATAGGACTCACCCACACAATCCTGCTGGTTGTCTTTGTTAGTGTCATTGGGTATTAGGCCTCTCCCCAACAGCTCAGTGCCACTTTGAAACCCACTTGTATTTTAATTGAGTTACAACTGTGCCAAGAAACAGAATCTTGGCACTATATGCCGACATTCATTGGCTTGATGATGATTGCATTGATTAAAAAATTACATTTAACACTGAAAAATGATTTTGGGAATAGAGAACAAATCCCTCCCCCGTATGACTTTCCTCTGAGCCTTCACTTTGGGGAAACAGTCAGAAACACAATGCTGCAGCTTGAGCACACTCAAAATGGATGTGCCATTGTAGGCGCAAAAGGTTAATAATCAGTTTATCAATACATTTTGGGAGTCATCAAAAATGGCAGCATGGTGGTTCAGTGGTCAGCGCTGTCGCCTCACAGCAAGAAGGTTCAGGGTTCCAGCCCCGGCTGGAGCACGGGGTCTTTCTGTGTGGAGTCTGCATGTTCTCCCTGTTCCTGCTGGGTTCTCTCTGGTACTCCAGCTTCCTCCCACAGTCCAAAGACATCAAGAGGGACCAGGTTTATCCAGACTCTAAATTGACCGTAGGCGTGGCTGTGAGAGCCAATGGTTGTCTGTCTCTATGTGTTGGCCCTGCCATGGACTGGTGACCCGTCCAGGGTGAACCCTGCCTCTCACCCGAAGGCTGCTGGGATAGGCTCCACCTCCCTGCGACCCTTAACAGGATAAGTGGAAGAAAATGAATGAATGGATGGATCAAATGATATTTAAGTTAAGACCGCATCTTAGGAATTTAGTGCCACAATCAGTCTAGAGTCATTTAAACACATCAATCTATAATTTGGAACCTTGATTGATGAATGAAAAAAGAAATTGCAACCACATACAAAAACAATAATGAAGTGTGCTGCTCCATAATAACAGACTGGATGTGTATCCATTAAAAGAATATTATTGCTTCAGTTAGCAGTTTCCCAATCATGCTTTCTCTCTAAACTTAAATTGAAAACTAAAACATCCTGACTCCGTCTTCTCTCCCAACATCGGCCTCTGTATTTCTGCGAATCATGTTTTCTAAGCCTGATGAGAACAATTAGACATTCTGGTTTATGTTCTCAGTAAATTCTCTTTTTCCAGCCATTACTCTGAAGCATTGAGGAAAACTCTTCTGATGTCACCTCACTTGTGGGTTTGAGCCCATTTCACATTGGAAGTTGAGTTACGTGTTAGCAGGGAGGACTGCTGGTGAGTTTGGCAGACGCCCGCAGAGGCTCATCCCTGTGTTTTATTTCCCCTTCCTGCTCTCTTCTGTGTGTCAGTACCCCGTACAGCTGCAGTTCTAGATTCAAAATCTTAATTTGTCTGGATCTCATTCACACAGATGCCCCAGTGTAGCCATGATCCTGTCTCCAAAACTAACCCATGGGTTATAATCCAGTTTATGAAAATCTGATCAATGGATTTTGTATTTTCCCACAGTCCAACAAGTTGTTTTCCCCTGATCCCATCCAAGTGTGTGAGCTAAACAGAGCTAGTTGGCTGCTGGAGGATGATAATTAGTGTACAAAAAAAGAGATTGATATTTAACATTCTCATCCAACTCAAAATGTCAAACCGAGCCAAGACAGCAATGTGCAGTCGGCACTAGAAAAGCTTTGATGCGATCATGGATAAACATAGGTGCTAAATAATATTTGCTAAGTGAGACACCAAAGGACAAACAGAAACTTCCAACTGCTTACTTCCCTTTTCAAAATAAAAAAAAGTAAAATAGAAAAAAGAAAGAGGATAACAAACAATACCACAATCTGAACAGCCTGGTCATCTTTCTTTTCCAGGTGAAGGCCGTGTGGAGGAAACCTTCCCAAAATGTTGAGCAGGAACAATGGATGAGCATCTGTATTGGGTGGGGAGATGAGTGGATTCCTGCAGAAATTGCTCAGCTATTATTCTTGCAGGCTGTGCGCAGAGAAAACAACATATCAGCGTCACTGACAAGGGAATATATCTTGTGCATGTTTGCATATACTGTGTATATACACACACACACACATATATATATATATATATATATATATATATATATATATATATATATATATGTATATATATACATATGTATATATATGTGTATATATATATGTATGTATGTATATGACTATGTGTACAATTCTTGCCTGCCTATGTGCCTTCTTTGTGTTGTATGTTTGCTATCAATCATCCCAGTTAGCCATCTCTCCAGGTTCGCCACTCTCATGCAGTACGCAGCTCAGTGTTTGACAGCATATTCTATGATGAATCTGCTCCAACTGGCTTTTGTATTTTCATCCATCTTTGTTAGTAATCCACGGGCTGCGGTAGTGGCTCACAGGCCTGCTGTGCTGAGCTTTTTAGATTTCAATCCGTCGGGCACATCTGCAAATGCACGAGATGAACACCCCGAGCACTCTCCACCTGACTGCGTGTACCTGCGTACTGTATCTCTAGGAGGAGCTCACTCCCAGAAAACATGCTTACACACGTAATCAAACTTGGTTGGTGTGACATCAGAGCCGAGCTGCCTATGAAATGGTCTTATAAGAATGTACACATATGCAGAGTCGCGCGTATGGAAGCTGAGTTCAAATCCTCCTCTACGACACACCTTGACTGAGCATCAGCTCTCTTTGCACAATCTCACACTGAGCTTTAGCACAGCTTCTCATCAGCCTGAGGCTCCTGGTTAGTCCCAGTCTTCACATGAAGCTCTACAATCAGGCTCGTCTGCTGAGACTTATCCCCATAATACTCACTGCTACTCTGCTTGATCGGCTTCCTCTCAGAAAAATCTTCTCTACTGACCTTTATTGATGTCGGTCCCTTGACTGTAAAGCAGTCGGTTTGTTTTTGGTAGCTTTACAAAAGCTGTGTCTCCCATTTTTAATTCGTCTCTACCGATTTAACCTCACAGAATCTTTGTACTGATATATTGCAGTCCCATGTTTTTGAAGATGAGTTCAAAAACCATTTCCAACTTGTCATTTCTGAGGTTTTTGAACTCATTTAATATGGCTACAAAGAATGCAGTTTGATGGCCATCATGGAAGTTATCTTCATTTTCTATCAAACACCACTGCAGAGGAGTCAGGCAGAAATCACGTTCCAGGATGATGCGATGTTCTTATTCACCTGCTCATTTGGTTTGATCGGATTCAGCGACTGAAATGAAACAGCTGTTGCTTGCAGTGATGTCATCGTAGGTCACTGAAGCATCCCCTGCTGCATTAGCCTGTATGAAACCATCCACACTTGATTTGGTTGGCTGAGTTTGTATTCTCACAGAGACACAGACTCTGAAGTGTCTCTGTGCACTTTCATACAGGCGGTGTGATGTAACAAGCTGTAAACGAGGCTTTTACTGTTTGTCCACTGTTTGAACACTCTTTCTGGTCATTATTATTAGCTCCATTGTTAAGGTTTGACTTTTATAAGTTCAATTTTTCTGACTTGTCCTTCACAGTTCTAACTAATAAGAGCAACACTTGACAGTTATCTTCGGGCATGTCCCTCAAGGAAGCCTCTTGCATGCTTTGGGCTCTGCACTTGGCCTTTTGATAAGTTTGCTGAATAGAAGGAATAATTATCACTTTAGCTTTCACCGTTCACCCTGACTGGGGGCATGAAGTGACACTCGGTAGAAGTGGAGCTACAGAGATGAAGAAGCATGATGGCTAGGAAGAGCAGGGACGAGTGGCGGGGTGTGTTTTGAAAACCCAATTTTAGTTTGCCTCGTATCTGATGAGCATTTCTCTGAGCTCTTTAATCACTTGTTGTGTGGTCAGAAAAAGCCTGTTGTGGCCTTTCGTGTCACCACTGTCAGCTGTTATGACTGTATGTTCAGGGCTCCTGATGCGATTTCAATGCTGTTGCCTTTTACTTAAACTCTCATGTTTGAAAGGACAACAAAGGTACATTCATGCTATTCATTTGATGTACATTTACAGTTTGAAAAGCCGACACCCAGGCCTTGTGACAGGCTCCATCAATAATAAAATCAATGCACTGTAGTTATTCAAGAACACATTCCAATCCAAGTGGATGAAAGAATGTGGAGGAAAGTTCTCTGTTCATACAGAGCTGCGATGACTGAAAGCCCTGCGGCGCAGTGAACTGTGCCAGGTCAGGTTAAAACTCTGGAGACTGCAGTTGCAAACAATAAATCTAAACTGCAGCAAGGCCACGTGGTGAGGGGAGATGTTGAAGACGGAGGTAACAAGCTCCTTTATATTGTATGTGCATTCAACTGAACAGTGGCTTTACAAGACGCCCGCAGCAAAAACAAGTTTCCTGTCCTGTTCAAGGTGGATGCTGAGAGATCGCCCTCTGCATTCTAAAAACCTTCCCAGACAAAATGAGAATGAGAGGCTGATTTGAAAGATCAATATAATATAAATCTGTCTGCATTTTCAGATTGAAGAATGCTGAATGAAAGCAGAATCACGCATGGACGAAAGGCGTCAACCCTCCAAGCACTCAGTAAAATCAAATCATGTTTTAAACTTTCTGCAATTACTTAGTGATACAATATTGGAATCATACTTTGGTTTTTGGAGGCTATCCAACGTATTTCTCTCCTGCCCAGAGGCAAAAGCCTTGTTTCCTATTAACTTGTTCCTGCTGCCACACTGTTGCCGATCCATCCGAAATCTGTGGCAAATATTCAAAGCCTCTGGGAGGCAAAGGAAAAGAATGGACTTCCAAGTGTGTTAGCAAACTTCGACTTCCACAAGTGGAAACAAGGCATCGCGGAGATTCCCCTAAATAAACAACAGAAGTGCACCATGACGCGTCCATCACCTCTACTGTATGAGTTGCTGTAACAATTTGCACTCCCACACTTGTATGTCCTACTTAACCTACAGCTCACGCAAACTGCTTTGGGGAGATGCAAATCTTGGATATCAACAGATATCCAAGTCAGATTTAGAAATCTCCAGTCTATATTTGAGGCAGGGATTTTAATTTTATTCCATTGTAGATAACAAATCAAAAGTTGATATGCTGCTTCTCCTATTTTCATACAAAGCATAGATTATTTAGCTTCATACGGCCAGGATTTCACCCACTGCTCTCAAATGTCAAATAAAGGGAATCTAAAAAGGGGGCTGATTCTCGACTTCCTGAAAATATTCAGTGTTTCAGAGAGAGTTCAAATCCGTAGATACTATTAATCCATCACAGGCTCGCCTCCATAGCCCCTCCGCTCCGACCTTGGGCCATAAACAGCATTACTGAGGTATCACAGGAGCAGTGACTGCATAATTACATGGAGGAGTTGAGAAAATTTAACACCCGTCTCAACGGGATCTTGGCAGCACAGATGGGTTTACTGTATATCATTTAAATGTGGGATTTAAAGAATATCACAGTGTGGGCAGGAATGGTTGTGATGCATCTGACGCAAAAAACAAGCAAGATGGATTATGATGCCGTGGTAGCTCACTGTAAGGAACACTTTCCTGACACACTGACTCCATAGTTTCTATTCTGTTCTGTCAGCCAATGTGTGGTGGCTCTGCCCTGCTGGCACTCAGGCACGGGTGCTGCTGCTGCATGTCCCATTTTATGTTAGAACTTATTTGTCTTCATTTTTCAGGCTGTTTTTGTTAATTGTGTGTTGATAATGTATTATTTAGTGCTCTGCCCAGCGCTTTTGCCCACAACAGATTTGCTTAAAGACAATGAGAATTTTTAGTTTTGATTTGATATCTCTTATCAAATTTTTCCCATTTTTCTTTGTAAAAAAAGATGATTCAGTCACTTTTGTACAAACTCCTTCTACATGTCCCAAGTTGAAACTTAAATCATTGGCCAGCAACGGTGAGCCTCGCACAACTATTACTCTCGCGCGCTTGCGTCCTCACACACGTGGATCACTGGGATTAATTTGGGTTACAGTGTGCAATTTAAAGGTGGAAAGAAGTGAATCAGAAGACGGTAATCAACAATAAATAGAGACCCGACCATTATGCCACCCAGCTTGTTTACACGGAACCAAACAAAGCCAAACATTCCATAATCAGAGGTGTCACACCGTCCTACCATTCCGTCTGTCCCTTTTACAGATGATTCATTGTTAACTTCACAATATGTCATGCTTACACTGTTCATATTTTATCAGGAGCATGTGTGTGTGTGTGTGTGTGTGTGTGTGTATGTTTTGTGAGTGGGGAACCATTCTGCATACATATCGATGTGACCTTCTTTCCTGCATACAGAGGGAAGGAGCAGGAGCATCTATTGCGGCCACGGTTCAATCTCCCTGATGGGGAAATTAAGCTGCATTTTCCAACCCCACATGGGCCAGACTGCCTCTACAGCTGTGCCTCCATGTCGGAACAAATGAACCAGACAAAGTCATCTTGACTTATATAATTATTTCTGGTAGTTTGTGGCGTCTTTGCTGACATTCTTGTGGAGGTTCTACAACTTTAGAAAGAGAGGAGGAGATAGGAATGAACAAAAGAGACTTTAACTTCTGCACCTCGGATAGCAGTTACGGCTTCCAGCACTAACAGCGTTGTAAAGGATGTAGCGGTCTGTTTTCTGACCTACTATGCTCGACATTGAAAATACCAAGTTGTGCTAAATTTGGGTTAGATGATTCAAAGATTTTGTGACCTTATAGATATTATTATATTTAGTGGCACTGAGTTCCTAAGTGCCTCTCCTCACTATACATAAATCATGTCTGGCTTACTTAGGCTGAACTCCTGCATTCCTGCCCCATCTCCTTCCCACGCTCCAACTTTAGATTCATCATGATTTTTTTTCTTCCGAGTGTATGAAATATGGATTAAATTCACTACCCATTTTCTCCGCTTCCACTTTCAAAACTTTACACCTTTGAAACTTGTTCTAAAAACACCCCCTGCTCCACTGTGAAATCCAATGATTGTTCGAACATTAAAGTGTCCCCCGATCTATGGATGCCTTGAGGAGCCTTGAACAACTAACATAAAAATCTAACAGACTGCAGCTTAAAATTTCAAATCTCACCACAGCGAGGCCATGAGTTCTAGTCAGAGACAGTCACAAGTAGTCCTGTTTGCCTTGTCGTGGGAGGGTAGGATTGGATGTCCAGGCCCCCTACATGCCCTCATTGGTCTGAACTTCTTGAGTTTTTCCAAGTGTGCAGTTTTGAGGACCCCATTGCTGCAGGCAGAGAGCTGTCCGCGATAAAATCTCATCATTTTACCATGGCAAATCAAGTAGCATACCACCTGCATTTGTGTGTGTGCCAGGCTGTTTGTTTAGTGAAAATATAGAGTAAAAAATACAATAGTATTCAAGAAAACATGCACCTTCTGTGTGCACAGACTGATGTGGTCCAGCGGTGCGCTCCAGGGTGTGTATAGTTGTGTGACTGTTTTTGCCGTGACGTGTTTTTGTGGCTGCAGCAGCTGTGTAGTCAATAGTGTTCTAACGTCTGTATTTTCTGTGCTTGGGTGATCTTTGTTTTCCCCGCTCTTCAAGTCTTATTTCATCTCTGTTGCATAAAATAGCCTTTTTCCCATCTGCTGCCTTGTTTACAGCTTTTTTTTTCAATTTAATTTATGTTTAAATGAGATCAGACATTAAAATCATAATGCCATTCAGTTTTGATGAACAGAAAAATGCATCCTGAGCCACAATCAGTTCAATTAAAGTTAACTTAAAAGCAATATTTCATCAAAATTTGCCTCTGAGTGACTCCGTTTACAAACTCAATAATGCACATCCTGATCCATTCAGCCGTGTGCTCAATAATCCACATACTTTGATTCGAGCTAAAAACTAACAAAGTAGCAAACAAACACTTTCACACGCACCAAAAAAAGTATCTGACGTTTCCTGAGTTCTGGAGTCACCAAGAAGTCACGCAAGAAGGAAAATGTCTCTTTGAGTTCAAGACACCTTTTAACAGAGCTGAAGGTTCAAACTTACCCACATATTTATGGGATTGAATTATATACATTTGAATTATATACATTTTCAAATTATTTTTATGATAATTGTACAAGAAGGCTTTGGAAAACCAGACAAATTAAGTGTTGAAGGTTATGAAGTTCCCCACTCACTGTCGATGAATCCTCTGGATAGACGCTGTTGTGTGGGCAAGCCATTTTTGACCTTTCACTCAGATATTAAAAACAATACATTAGCTTTTCTTTCTTTCCTTAATCTGCAGTGATACCCGGGGGTTGAGGGGGTGAGAGCGAGGTCCTGCTGACACCCTGAAAGATGAACTGAAGTAGTGAGCTGTCTGAGGGGTGAACACCAACTGTTTGTGCGCAGAATATCAATAAAACATGAGGTGTTTAGAGACTTTATGTCCGCCAGATTGCTTTTATTTATAGAAGTTCTTGTGCATAATGCCACCACAGATGTAATCAGTGGAGCACAAAGCCTTGTGATCTGTGTCCGCACTCTAATCAGATCACCCAAGGGTTGGATGCTGGCTGTGATGGGGATGAGATATACCCATGTTCTTCATTAATAGTCCATACAGTTTAAATGTTGTGGTGTCAGAAACCATCCGCTTCTGGCTTCAGTCGGGCACGTCCCTCCACACATCTCTGCCACAGCAAGAGGAGATAAAGGAGACAAATGTTTAAGAGAAATTTCCTATCTAAGGCTGAAGCTGCAAGGTGGCCTGCTGGTGATAATTGATATGTATCAGGAGAAATATTAGATCTCGCGGCGGCAGGCAGAGCGGAGGACAGAGGGTGGAGCTTGGTGGTGTCCATCTCATCTCCAGAGGGGGTTTAAAGTGTAATCTGCTCCTTGTGGGGGTCTTTAAAAAAACGGAGATTTAAAAAAAAAAAAGGCCCAACCGTCTGGCTACATTAAAGAGAGCATGCATTTATATTAGCTCACACTGTCACGGGGCACAATAAACATATTTCTCAACATATTTGCCTGAAAGGAACTGAATTTACACCTTCATTATAAGATGTACTGGATAAATGATTGTAAAGAACCTGTAGTAGCATGTTTAGATATTTTGAATAAAATCCCCTCTTGAATAAGCCTGCCAGAACTATTTCAGAAATTAACATCATGTTGGCTGTAATTAACCAGCAGCAACCAGATAACCGCAATAGAAAATGGATGGATGGATGGATGGATGGATGGATGGATGGCATGAAAAAAAAACATGTGGAGCAGCCGTTTTACTTAATAAGAAATAGCTAGAGTCAGTATTGTAGTGGCAGGGGGACCCAAAGGTAAATATGTGCAAGCAGGCAGAATAAGGAGTAAATGAAGATATATCGAAAAACTGAACAAAAACAAACCAAAGAAACGGAGCTGAATAAGTAACGAAGTTCACAGTGACGAAAAGACAGCCAATAACTGGGGATGTGACAAAGACCGACCCGAGAAAAGAAGACGGAAGTAAAAAAACAACAAGATTTAACCACACAACAAGAAACAGGTTGGAGAGCACGTGGGCAGACAGGGGAGGAGCTGGATGAGAAACACTAGGAATCGGGCGTAGGATTGATGGATGAACTAGATGCTAGTGAGCCCATACAAGGGAGGGGAAAAAGACAGGAAGTAGAGGGACCAAAGGCACAAGAAGAAAGGGGTGTCAAAATAAAACAGACTCTAACCAAAACAAGGTTCAATCAATTGCAAGACATGAATAGACATTCATTTTTATGAATGTCTATTCATGTCTATATACATGACAATACTGTAACGTCTACAAAAATCCATTTTTTTGGTCCTTTCAACTGGACATTGCAAGCAACCCTATTCCCCAAGATGTCCTGCTCTTTGCCCCATGCCTTCTGCAGCTCTGTGTGTGTGTGTGTGTGTGTGGGGGGGGGGGGGGGGGGGGGGGGCTGGCTGGCTGGCTACATGCAGAGTCACCAGCTGCTTCTTTTCTTCTGACAGTTTGTCCAAGGGGACATAGTGCATGGGAGGGTCACAGCCTTCCCACCAGCTCCCCTTCTGAACAAGCACCCTGACCAACCAGAGGGGGCGCTAGTGCAACAACTGAGACATGCATACCCTCATTTGGCTCCCCTCCTATTGAGTCTGTAAATGCTCAATCAAACCAAAGGCAACACCCAATAACTTATACTGACAAGAAGCGAACTAATCGGTCATCCATTGCAACAGCGCAAGAGAAGCGTAAGAGAAAATGGGAAAATCATTTTTGGATTGTTCTGAAATTCTTATTTATTCTTTTTTTCTCACTTTCATGGGGTTACTTTGATCATATACTTTGACAAAAAGAAAAACAATAGCAATCAACCTGGACAAGACAAACAGGGCAGCCATGTGCCTCCTCTCCTAGACTAAAGTGGCCAGGTTGCAGCACCAACGTGGATCAGTCTGCTACATCTTCTGGTTTCCAGAGCTTCTTCTTTGCTTGTTTTTGGATGTGGATGTACAGTACTCTGACACCTAGTGTGCGATAGCATTCGCTTCCACATGACAGTGCCTGCCCAAAGATCTCGTCAGTGGTGGCAAACGAGTTAACAGCCTTTGGTTGTGTTCAGATGTTTTTTTCTGTTCTCTCTGTTCATTAAGTCCAGAGAGGCAGACGTGCTGTAGTCAGTTTACCTTTTAGGGCTGCTACTATTCTCTTTGGTGACCCTGCGTGGGATTAGAAATGGGACTGGTAGCCAACAGAAGGGACAGCCTCTCAACATGGCTGTCATATGTCCTGTTTCCCCTTTTAATCCAGTTACACTTTGGCAATTACTCAAGCATGTTTTAAACACTGTTCAGACCACATTGTTATTCTTCATACACTATCCAGAATGATCATATACAAACTAGCAGCAGAGGTCTGCATTGTCATTATAATCAGACGCTGCTCTTTCAGCATGCAGCGGTGTAGCATCATCAGATCTCTAATCAGGAAGAACACCACTAATTATCCAGTCCACATCCAGAATGCAGCAGGCAGAGGCGGCAGAGTTGCCAGTCTTTCACTGCTGATTACTGGCGTTTCATATGCGTGGGTAAGCATTCATCAGCTCACTTCATTCAGGTGAGAGCCTGTTTATTCACAACACTTGACATCAGCCTTGAGTGAGTAGCGTGTTAAATTCAATCAAAATTCCAGTGAGCCGTGCAATGCTACACCCAGGTTAAATTAGAAATGATTTCCTTGTGATATTTAGGTAAGCTGGACTCGTGTAAGCATGAAGGTGTGCTAATGAAACATTAGTCAACAATAAAAACTTTGAAATAAAGTAGCGGGATTGTAGAATAGCCTGTCAGTGACATATGGATCGAAAAGCTCTATTAAGCGAACACGCTGTCGTGTATTTCTTCTATGTTTCGCTGCGCTATGAGAACAGCAAAATGACTGAATATGAAGAACAAATGTGAACAGTGAGGTGAGAGTGCAACCTCAGGCAGCAACATGGATTCTTAACCCATCCATCGTCGACTACCGCTTATTCCTTACTAGTAAGGGTCGCGTGAGGGCTGGAGCCTATCCCAGCGTCAACGGGCGAGAGGCAGGGTTCACTCTGGACAGGTCGCCAGTCCATGGCAGGGCCAACATACAGAGACGAACAACCATTCACACTCACATTCATACCTACGGTCAATTTAGAGTATCAATCAGCCTCGTCCCCAAATTGATGTCTTTGGACGGTGGGAGGAAGCCGCAGTACCCAGAGAGAACCCACGCAGGCACTGGGAGAACATGCAAACTCCACACAGAAAGATCCCGCGCCCGAGCCGGGACTCGAACCCGGAGCCTTGCTGTGAGGCCACAGTGCTGACCACTGCACCACCGTGCAGCCCGGATTCTTAACCCCTCCTCCAAAAAAAAATTCTGCAAACACCTGGCTTTTTCTGTAAAGAAAAGTGATGTAATTTGCATTCAATCTTGCGTCACATGACTCTGTACATGTATTACTCAGCTCTTGGCTCTGTACTCTCTGCTGCAATTCAACCTGTCTGCTTCAGCTTCATTCAGCTGGGACTGCAGTTAAAGAACAGAAGCAAAACTAAAACATCATTACTGGTTGCCAATCCGAGGAGTCAATAGGCTGAAATAAAAAAGGGCAAATGAGCATGAAACATCTGAATTTGTTTCTCACCCAAATCTACCAGAGTTTGCAGGTGAGTCGACCTCTTTCCATCCATCCATCCATCCATCCATTTTCTACCGCTTATCCTATTAAGCATCGCGGGTGGGTGGAGCCTATAACAACTGCCTTCGGGCGAGAGGTGGGGTTCACCCTGGACGGGTCACCAGTCCATGGCAGGGCCAACACATAGAGACAGACAACCATTGGCTCTCACAGTCACACCTACAGTCAATTTAGAGTCTGGATTAACCTGGTCCCTCTTGATGTCTTTGGACTGTGGGAGGAAGCTATAGTACCAGAGAGAACCCAGCAGGAACAGGGAGAACATGGAGACTCACACAGAAAGACCCTGTGCTCCAGCCGGGGCTCAAACCTGGAACCTTCTTGCTGTGAGGCGACAGTGCTGACCACTGCACCACCGTGCCGTCCGTCCTCTTTCCATTCTAACTCTAAACTGATTGCTAGTTTCGAAAATGTAGGGAAATATTTGGATGAATGTCAACCAGTGGCTCACTATAAAATGTTGCTGGTAGCTCCAAATTTTTTTTTAAGAGCTGTTAAAAAAGTGCATTGATAGACATTTTTCTTCTTAAGATGCATCACCAGGGATTCAGATGTGGGGATGGGAACGAATAATTTCTGTAAGAGAAATTTGTCACTTCTCACAAGCAGTATTTGAGCAGAGTTTTATTTGCTTTGTGACAGAATCAACTCCAGTTATTGTTGTTGAACTGTCGTGCTCCTTTATTTGCTTTAACAGCCATCTTTTGGAACAAGAAAGCATCATAAAAAGACACTTTGCAATCTCTTGAGTGTTTTAGATTTAGCAATTCACTCAACCCCGTTTTTATCTCCACTCTGCAGACTGAATCATATTAATACTTCTCAAGAATGCCATGTAGTGCATAAAAAGAACCCCTCCCTTAAAAGTCTTTCGGAGGAACAATCTGGGATGCAAATTTATGTTAATTTAATTTGCTCCTGAAAGGGAAAGTTTTGCTGTATTTCAGCTCCATTTAACAGAGGGAAAAAAAAAGAGCTCAGCTGCCTTTTAACACCTTATTTGCTGCTACAGTCAGTGACTCCCCCATGCTGGGATTTGAATGCAATCCTTGAAAGTTTCCTTCATGTGCCAGATCAAACCTCATCCCTGGACCAAAACAGGTGAGGGGGCACAATTTGGTGTGAGTGCATTTGCTGTTTAAACAATGTGAGCGACCGGCAGGAACATAGCAATGCTGTGTGGTATTTTGCACTGAATGGAAGAAAGTGCCAGTGATATCCACAAGTACTGAACGTCTATGTGTGTTCTTTATTTCGGTTATTGAATGTATGTTTGATTATCTTTGAGGGGTTCGTTTGAGCCAAGACATTTACAGCTCGTGAGCACATTTTGATCACTCTTTGCATTTTCATCAGTTTGGCATCCGTTTGGCATTCAGTGAAATATGCTAATTTGTTGTCGCGACTAGAATTAGGTGAAAAGATCAATCAATAGCACCCTCACTTCGAGCCATATTAAAATCGAAACATATCTTTTTTACTCCTCATTTTTGGGCTGATTAAATGAATAAAACATGTCAGGAGCTTTAGACGTGCTGCTAGGTGGATTTAATTAACCTTCAACTGTTTCTACATTTTTGTGGAACTTTATATTTAACATAAATGTGTATAGCTGGGGATCTGCACAATTTGAAGCATTATGGTGGGAAAAAAAGAGGAAGAAAGGCTGCAAGGAGTCATGCAAGAGGATGTAAGGTTACTCAGTGACGAGGAACACCATGTTATCAGTGCACAAATGTCAAAAGCCCAACGTTAATGTTGTTTGCATTAAAAGTTACACCACAAGACACAATCTGAACTTTCAAAATGATGCGTGTGTTTGAGCTGTGTATCCAACTCCCCACACCACTCTAGTCTGAGTAACTCATGACGTGGTTTGGTAGATACCAGTGAAACCAGAGCTGTGGGATGATGGTGGCCATATATTTGTACACTGCCGTCATCATGAAGACAGACCACATTCCTGCAAAATAGACAGCGAATTTCATCACGGCAGAATTCAACCTGTATTCAGCTGTGTAAGGTGAAGAGTTGAATAATCTGATTACAAATTTCTGCATATTATTTCATTTTAGCCTTTGATGGGTAAACTGAACACGTTATCATACAGTAGTCTTGCGCTGTCCTTTGAACAGGTGGCAAGTACTGACTTGGACTCAGCAATTGGCTCGTTAGTTTGAGCTTTACATGCACTGGAATTCATTAGAATAAGTCTTCAAAAATAACACATTCAGTGGAAAATGTGCTTGAAAATGTGGAAGAAAGAGCAAAGAGAAATAAGCAGCTCACCTACGCTGTAATGAGGTAAAAGCACAGAGAAGGAACTACAGAGATGGAAAAAATGATTTTCTACATTTACATTAGAGATCCTGCTTTAACAATCCACCCACGACCCAACGAATTGCAGAGACGGTATGAATATGCAATATTAATATATCTTCTCCTTCCCTGTCAGCTAAACACAAATTAGAGCTTCAGCAAACACACACAGTGTCTATGAAGGGAGGAAGGTGACAGTGTTTTGTCGACTGCGCCGTTTAAACTGTTCCAGTCAACGATTGTGAGGGTTGTGAATGTGGCACCTGTCGGGAGCAGATGGCACATTCGCAAAGTAAGTTCAAAGAAAAAATCTTATCGGTGTAAAATTGTTTTATTTTATGAAGAAAAAGCACAGTGACATAAAATCCCTCTGACAAACTTTTTTGTGTTCTTATCTACAGGAGGTGCTGGAATGATAGAACAGATGGATGTTAACGGACTTTGGCTGATCTTTTAGCTGTGAAAATCCCTTGAATCTCTTTTTACCGTTTTGATAAACGTGGCTCCGACATCTAAAAGATCCATGAGCCCCCAGGAGAGCTCAGCAGCGAGCGCCACCGTGGTGCCGCAAGTGAAAATCCCATTCATATTCTCTACAGAGAAGCTCATTATATGATCGCTGTTAGCTTTATAATATATACTGAACCAGTAACTGGCGGCCATTTTGAGTTCCACAAGTTCATGGGAGGGGATCCTGGAAACATGATTTCACTTTTATGACAAGGAATTTAGAACATTAGCTAGCAACACCGAAATGGTGCATTGGTCATGAAACAGAGTTAAGTTAACCGACGCATAATCATTTGCAATGCCTAATGGGTTGAGTAGTTCCTTAACTCTCAGGGTAATTATACACAGTCTTGGTTTTCTTTTCAGCTGCGCTCTGCTCGTCTTGGTTCCTGGTGCACAACTCTTGATACAGGGAATTAACTGAAATGTCAATTGAGGAATTGAATGGGAGATTCACGTCGGGGCGAGAGCTGATCTGCATGTGGACTTCACCGCTGAGCTCTAGAAACACGCTTTTCAATCATCCAAAAGTCCAAACATCTAGTTTTTCTGAAACAGTGAATTTCCCTCTGCTAAATTAATAGTAACACTTCGGAATGGCAGAGAAATATATTGGAATAATCACACAAATCACCATTTACATTTCTGAATGACAGCTGCAAGTCAACATTTTTTTTCCAGTATGTGCAAAGTGTATAATATTTACAACTTGAAACAAACAAAGGAAATCGTCCTTGCTGACGTCACATATCAGAGCTCTGGAGAGTCTTATGAAGCACAGAGCGCTCGGGAAATCACGCCACTCTGTCCTGTCAGTTCCATGAGAGGTCACCGCTGCTGCTAAATGAAATACTCCTTCTGGTTTTCACTGGGAGCTCTCTGGGAGTCTGGCTGGCTGCTGAAGGGGAACTCGTGGCCGTCGTCAGGCTGCGCTGCCTTTACTTCCTGGTTCCGATATGTTCCTTTCTTACTGCAGATGAATCTGGTCATTATGGCCAACGCGGACACGGTGGCAAAGATCACCACAGCAATGACCCCTAGAGCACAGAAACAGAACTTCTTATCAATACATCTTTGAGGCCATTTTTAATCTTGCTTTTTAAATGGTTTTGTTTTTGAAAAATTCAGACGAAAATAGTGCTGCAGCAGCAGCAGCAGCAGAGGAAGTACGTGATTAATCAAAAATAACCATTGTTGGAGATAATTAAATCCAGTCAAACTAAATGAACACAAGTGCTGGTCTTCTGCTTCATTACACACAAAAGCTGAAATCTCCTCAGCGATCAGCTGTTCATTCTGTATTTGATGTAAACACCTCCAGTTTAATGATCCGATTCCTGTCGACGAGGCCAGTCGTCTACACAGCATGCACACAAGGGACCTCAAAGTGCTTCACAGTCCACAGAACAAAACCAAAAGATGATCAAAACAAAGGGAAATCAATACATTCGATTATTGTCTATATCTACAAGTGCAGTAACCTTCACCATACATCTAAGAGGTGGGATTTCAGCTCTGAACCTTCACAAGTTACCAGTGATTCACCAGTTAAACCAGCCACACAACTACAACGTGACCACCTAAAGCACATCTTTACAGGTCACACCAGATTAGTACAAATGTGATCAAAATCAGGCAAATCTATATGGTCTTCAAAATCATTCAGATATAAAGTAAATGTTTGAAGATCAGACCAGACTATTTCTGGCTTTTATTATCCTGTGAGAAATGTCTTGTGTATTTTTTTTTGGGGGGGGGGGGGTGCTTCTTGTCACTCTCCATCCTCCTGATGTTTGCGCCTCAGTCGAGCACATGCAAGTCGATCAAGAGTTCAAAGCGTGATGTGTGTTAAATGTCTTTGTTTTCACAGACCTGTAAAAAATGGACAGCAGACCCACTACTCACACACACACCCACACACACACACACACACACACACACACACACACACACACACACACACACACACACACACACACACACACACACACTCTGAAATTAACACCAGCTAAGTGGCAAATGACATGGTTCGATTTTCCACATGATACGCAAAATGTCTTCCTACTGAGGGCGCAAGAAAAACATGTCAGAATTAAAAAGCCAATTAGAGCAACTCATCAGAACTTTAAGTGGCTTAGAACGGAATGAGGATCAGCCAGAGAGCAAAAATGAAGGACAGGTTTATTTTGTCACTCTCTGTGGACATCACGATACGCCAATTTGGTCATTGACGGCATTAGACAAGTCTCAGTGTTGGTGCTTTTATAGTTTTGTTATAGTGCTTTTAGCCTCCAAAATCCTTGAACACCTCACTCAGTGTTAGTTTGTTTTGATGACGCTCAAGCTCGTCTACACAAACGTTACATCCTGAGTTGTCTTTGGTTTTCTGGTCCCAGTTTGCGTTACCTCCAATCAGAGCTGAGTCACTCCTGATGGCGTTGACTAAAGGTTGACCTGGATCCACCGAAGCAGGCTGGTCTACAGCGAGGAGTCAAAGAAAAGGAGATTAACAGAGGAGAAGAAGAAAACTACCTGCCAAATGGAGTGTCCACTTGACTGCTTGAGAATCTATGTGCTTGGTGGTATTTGTGAAGAATTTCGTCCAGTTCTTGTCAAGGAGTAAGTGAATAGACTCAGTGGATGACAGCATGATCTTATCCGCAGAAATACCACTGTCTAAACTAGAGAAATAAAATAAATAACCTGGGTGAAAAACTGAACATTTTTTCTTTGCTTCATCTCAAATAACTCAGAGGTGGCAACAGTAACCCTGTAGGAATATTCTCTAAGGTTTACCTACCCAGGGAGTCCCAGATCCCGCACACGGACCTGATAGTTGCTGAGCTAGTCTTGATTTATCTTGTCTTTTTAGGAAAACCTCACCTCCGGCGCCCTTAGGGCTGAAGAGGTTAGGTACAGTTGTTCTTCTCTTGCAGAAAATCTAACCCCAGCAGGCCTCTGTCAGTCATTGTGTCCCAGCTGCCTGTAGTCTGGTGTAAAAGCTAACGATTCCTAGAGTGTGTATATTCACACACATGTGAATTACCCTGGCGGTAAAGACGATCTATACACTCCCCTGAGGAGTGCCACCGACTCCGAAACTCCTCTTTATTGTTTTATCACTTATTTCAAACATTAACAATCTAATAAAACAACACATCCATACGACAGTTGAGTGCAAAGAAACATGAAGCCCCCCCCCCCCCCCCCCCCAAAATCCCCTCTGTTCCTGAGTTTGTGAGTCCCAGTGAGGCTAACCTTTGATCAGATGGACATAAAACATCATCACTTAATCCTTTTATCCTGTTAGAATTTTTGGGGACATTTTGCTTTGCCTAAAAAGTCTTTTAGAAGGTCTGACTTTGTCTTTTGACTGATAAAATTCTAATCAGCTCGTCCTGGAGTGCGAGTGGACGTTTGTGCCAGATGTAATCAAATTCCCTCCAGGCATTCCTGAGCTATCACCTTCACCAGAGAGGGACGGACAGATGGACAAAGTAAGGTCTTTAATGAAGAGCCAAAAAAAAGGGTGTGATGTGATGAGGAGGTAAAGTATGGAGGGAGCTAGGGAGGAGAGAGGTAGTGTCGGATTGAGCTCCATCAGTCAGCGAGTGCAGACGGGGCTTGTTAAAAGCTTCAGCCCGGTCTCTAAGGATTTCACTACAGTTGTCTGGCTAATCTTGCCTTTTGTTGTGCCATCACTCTGCCGGCGCACTGATCAGGATGCTTAATGAGCCCATAAAGAGACTAATGAACAGCCCTATGCTGTTTTTTCAAAGAAAGGTGCGCCAGCTACCTTCCAACATCAGGAGAGGAGTGAGGGGCAACCTACATGGAAGAATATGAGCTGCATAAAGAGCTGAGTCTGCTCCTTGTACCTGATAAGGAGTGTGTGGTTTCTGCTGCATAGGGATTTGCGGACGAGGAGGAAGCACAGCTCGACTGGACCAATGGGCCGGTGATGGTTACAGGACTGTCATGGTGGAGCAGAGCAGCTTTCAGAGGACTGACGGAGTTAAAGCGAACCGCTGACAGACAGCCAGTGAAGCCGAGAGAGGCCAGTGTATTCAGCTCGGCATCCAGCTCCTCCGACTCTGGAGAAAAGATAAGACTCATCACCAGTCGGATCCAATTACACATCAAAAGATTCACTATTCATTTATCTTGATGATGATGCATTGATGGTCGGGATATATAGCATCTATCCATGTCTTTTTACCTTCTTCAGAGGAGGACACACTTCAGGAAATTCTAAAAATTCACCAACCACAAATGTTTATTTCACGGGCAGTGATTTTTTTTGATGTTCAGCACCATAATTTGACATTCCTACAATATCCTTTCAAAGCAACAACTGCAAGGTCCTTGTTTGTTTTTTTTTACATTTCATTACTTGTAAAAGTTCAACCACAGAAACACAGTCATTGCCGTTCCTGTTGCTTGCTACTCTATTATTTCTAGACCCTGTTTTTCTGATGCATTTGTGACATTGAATGTGATGCAACAGGAAAACAACAAAGGCAACTCTCCTGCTTGCAACAGGAAAGTGGTCGAATGACATTATTTAAAGGTTTTCTCATGTTTAAAAACCTGCACTTACCACAGTGCTCTGTGTAATTTTGTGAACAACACAGAGCAGAAATAAGAGACGAGGCGATGGTAACTTAACCTTCGCCACTTACAACAAGCTCCGAGGTGCTTGACTCTTGCTCTTTTACGAAAAAAAGCTCTCAAATCGGCTCTGACAAAACGATAACAGTAAAATATTGCTGCTTTTGTTGTGAAGGAAAAACCAGTGCACTGGAAATGATTTTTTCTATGGAACTGATCCAGGATCATACTTGTCAAGACAGTCCAAAAATGAATAAAAGATACCATTTCCTGGTTAACCCGTCGAGTTTCAGGTCCGACCGTTAGTTGGCGAGATTCCTCGTCATGCACCTGCCGACAAATCTACTGCAGCTCCACGGATTTGTCACAGGAACTGAAACTGTTGCTCATAGACTTCTAACGACCGATAAAAAAAACGTGGCGGAGGAAAGTGAACACCCAAAGTCACTACTCAAGATGAGAACCTGGCTATAGATCAGCTGGTACACAAAGAAACCAAGCGACAAACCATCACTTTTAGCTTAAGCTCTCAGCTTGTTGTGACAGTGGTTGATGAAGTGTTCAGTTACAATAAATGTCAGAGTGAACTACTGTTTTTGCAGTGCAATTTGATCTCACGGCCCATCACTGCCATTCATCTAAGTTATTACCTTCAGTGAAAGCTCTTCCAACTGCAGAGTGGCCAGAGAGGAGAAGGCTGTATATTTGATCAAGCTTGGATTGAGTTTTAATTGAATGTGAAACTCCAACGTGAGAGAAATGATGTGAATTTGAATCGTCTGTGTCATGTTTCATGCATAGCTATTGACTGACCTGCAACATGAGGGGCAAAAGGATGGAGGGAAGACTCAGTGGGATGTTACAGCTGCAGCAGATGATTGTTTAGTGATGCATTCACACACCCAATATTTACCTCTGCCATGGATATTGTTTTCAATCACATCTGCTGGTTTGATTGTGTTGTCAGCCAGCAGGAATACACGGGATCCAGCACCGACCAAGAAAACCCAGAGGGGCAGGTCCATTAGAAACAGCAAATACATCAATATTTTTTATACTGGTGGTGGAGAAGGTCTGGGCTCCACGAGTACCGCTCTATCAGCAGGATTAGGGTCTTCATGATTGGGTGGTGAAGGTGGATCTTGGCCAAAGGAAAAAATCATACTCCGTTTTGAGGCACATCCGGGCATCTTCATTAATCTCTCAGGAAATATGACATGGACTGTAATGGAGGTCTGTGCTCTCAAAGTGCCCTTGGAACTCTTTATTGTTTAGGAAAAACACACACTTACCGTTTTCTCTGGTTTAAAGATACGATTTTCCCAGCATGCATTGTGCACGTCCCGAACTGAATTATGTGAAAGAAAATGATCATTTGAGTTGATGGAGATTTTTGTGACTGCAAAGTCTTAAAAATTCACTAACTGGTTAAGAGAGAATGGTGAAAGAGATGGAAAAAAAATTCGGAGAGTTTCAATGTTTGCACTGTCAAAGTCTGGCCTTGAATTTATGAACTGTCCACCTCCTCCCAGCTGCTCCACCTGCATCACCATCTCTCACTTTCTCCCCATCTCTCTCTGTGAGCATCCCTCCGTTCTCTCGCTCCATTAGTTAGACTGATAGACAACAGGACTGGCAGGGAGTGACAGTATATCAAGTCTTTCTATGCCTCTCTGATACGGAGGTGACTATCTGACTCACAGGGGGTCAGATACAAACATGGCCAGACTGAAAAAAAGGAAAACTGAAAAAAAAGAAAAGAAAAAAGACAGAACCTAAAAACAGCCCAATCATCAAGTTGGACTCCTGCATCTCCTACATCTGAAACACGTGCTCATTTGACCTTTAGGGTTCTTCAATTTACAATGTTCCCATATTCCTAGAACAAGAGAACCCTTTCGTCTCAGATGACGGATGCGTGGGCTGTAGAGGAGAAGGACACTTTTGGCAAAAAGGTGCGGAAGAAGGACTCCTGCAAACTTTACTTCAACTTGAGGCACTAGATTGTCATCAGACAAACAGTTTTGTGGATGGAAATCCATCTTGAACAGGAACTGGTTGTCAGTCAAATGCTTCTGAACATCCCTCTGTATATTGAATTGTCCGTGTATAATAATTGTAAGGCTCCTTTATCCTGCTCCAGACGGTTCTGAATACAAACTGTATGAATATTTATAGTATCAGCTTTGGTGAGCAGCAACCTGCTGATTACGTGCGTTTATATGTGTACATGAGCTGCATGAAGTTTTTTGAGGCCTAAGTTTTATGACTTATTATTGGCAGACTTTTTCGATGTCAGGTTCCCCCATAAATGTTGAATCCTGGTGATGATACATTGCATATACAGAGCGTTTTATTTTCAAACCTATTTTGAATATTACTTTGTTTGTTTTTAAACTAATTTGGATGGACTGCCATTTTATGTCCATTTTTACACGACATTAGCGTGACTGGTTGCAGACTGCCAACCGTTCCTCTTTCATTTGGCTTCTCATTGCCAAAAACTCTTGAAGGTCAAAGACCACAAAAGTCTCCAATAAACCTTCAATTGCATAATTCTTAACCTAAAATATAAGAAATAGGCCAAAACATATAATGGGTAAATTTTGCATAGATCCTGCACCGCATGACAACCGCCTGCGCACGACATGCGCCTCCCACACATCAGAGCTTCAGTAAATACAAACATGACATGTGGAGCCTGTTATTGCTCAGTTTGGGCTCACGCAAGTGTTTTTTCCCATCCAGTCTCTGTTTCTTTGTATCAAAAAGCAAATTATACAATGCAAATACATTTACTGATGGGTGTTTAGATCAAGCGAAGATCTGGTGTGATATGTAAGTATACCGCAGTGATGAGATCAGTGGGTGAAAGGTGACAGCGTCCTGTCAACCAGCACTTTGAGTGTAAAGCACTCTTTTGGAGAGTGATAAGAAATGAATCCTGTTTTTTTTTTTTTAAGTGAAACCTGCAGTAGACAGAATAGTAGTGAGTGATATGGAAATGCAATAGCTGTCATGATCAAGTTGGAGCTGTGCTGTCTGACTTCCTGTTTTCGTATGACCCCACCCACATCAGCTCAGGCTGATTGGTTGTTATGGTGAAAAGCAGGGTGCTGACTCCAATCTTCTGAGTAATTTCTTCTTTTCAATCTCTCCTCATTACCATACAGAGTGAAGGAGCTTTTCTATAATTATTACAGCTGTTTGAAGCCCGGCTCAGGTAGACAGACATGAGTGATAATGATAGTAATGCTGCTCACACTGGGAACACAGCAGCGCTGCCAGACATACAGATTTGTGTAGGCCAACCAGGAAGTTAGCATCCAAACAAAAAGCAAGTTGGATGTCGGATGACTGCAGAAAATAAGTTATGAGACGCACTTTACAACATTTGCACGTTTTGTTCTGTGAAATCCTGTCTCCTGATAAACACCACTTTTATGATTTTTGAAGGGTAAATACATTCTCTAGAGAGCCAGTGGAGCCCCGTAACACACTTCATCATGGACGCATTGCTCAAGTGAGTCACCATATCTGGTCTTCTGCGTTTCCTGAGGTTAAGTTCAACGGACTCAACAACCAACCAACCACTAGCCACTTGTTAGCGACTGCTTTCCTAAAGACACAGAAAAAGGTTCATAATTCACAAGTGTGGTATTTACAAAAAAATGTCATCCTGTAGAACACGACGGACAAAAGCTTGTCTTCACCACAGACCGTTTCCCAGGCAAAACCCATTCAAAAAAGTCTGAGAGGAGGGAACCACACCTTCTACAATGCTAATTTATTTCCAGGTCCTGCGCTGCTCTGTAACCTGACAATAACTTCTGGAGGAGTGAAAAAACAGCGCTATCACTGACATTTACTGAAGCAGTGTACCCTCCCGTATCCAGCTCTAAAATCCTTCTAATGCCATATAACAATGACTTAAGTGGGTGACTCCACCTTTAGTGACTTCAAATTGTCAGGCAAATCACAGGCAAAGTTCCCTCTGTGACCATTTGAATGCTAAAAGCAGCACAGCTGTTGTACAGACTGCAGAATTCCCTCTGGTCCGCCCAACATGATGAATAGAAAATAGCAGAAGGCTCCAGAACAATGTTTTGTTGAATGAGCCAAAACACCCCAGAGCTGTTACATTCAGATGAGTGTGCCTTAAGTGCACAAGCCTCGTCTAAAAAAGCCTCACTTACCATACACTCTTCCCAGAATGATGGATTTGATGCTGTTGAATTCCACATCAGTTGTTAAGTTGAAGTTCTCTCTGGCATTCTGGTCAACCTGGAAAATAACGAATATCTCATGTTAGTAGGGTCTCAAAACAACGCCAACAAACCATCCAGGAAAGAGAGTTTTGTGTACGAGGGATGCTTTCTGAATTAATTTCAGCAAATGTTTGTGGAGAAGCAAACAACCTTACATGAAAAACAAGCGCTGCCTCTCAAATTCAAATGGATTTCAACCCCAAAACTAAAATAACCTGCAGACCCATGAAACTTTGCTTCTGGGAAAGTGTCTGAATAATTTCCGAGGTGCAAAATGCCACAGTAAGACTTAGAAAATAGAGAAGGTGTAGTGTATTGCTTGCAAAAACAGAGATGGCCTTTAAAGCTATAGTGCCTCATATTTTCAGATAAATTAATGTGCCTTACATTCAAGCCCTCCGCCAAACCCGTTGACACAATGCTCATTAAGTTCATCGCTGCCAAATAAATCTCAGTTTAGGAGTTTGTGCATGTACAGATGTGAAGTCTGGATGAGGCATACAAACCAGAGACTTCCACTGGCTTACTTGAATGTGGATGATTAACTTTATTGTGAAGCTCTTCTGAATGTTACCAGACCAAATACATCAAACTCTGATAGCCAAACAGCTCGTCTGACGGGATTATGTGACACTCAGTACAAATCATCCACTGTTTTACAGCTGAAACACTAACAACGGAGAACCTTACAGACGAGCCAATGACAGAATGTCCTGCACTGTAGCCTTAATGAATGTTGACCAATCTGGGAGTGGAGTGGAGCCAAAGAAAAACAGACAAAAAAGAGAGGAAACGAGCTCAGACATTCAGCCTGCAGTTGTGGGAACGTGTTACTCATGTGTGCACACTTGAGTAACAAGCACGCGGGGATGTGCCAGAGAGGGATGCACCTGAATGGAGACGATGTCTGCCAGTCTCCTAACAGCCACCGTGTGCAGACGTCCATCAGCCAAGTTCATGACACTGCTCGCAAACACCTCCGCTTCTCTGCTGCTGTGCAACTTGTACCGTAATTCCAACTCACCTGTGGAAACACACAAATAATAACACATTCGACAATGCACAGTCACGCATTGAATAAAAAAAAACAAAAACAAAAAAACCAACAAACTGTAATGTCAACGGATACATCAGCTGAGAGATCACAGTTTTGTACACATGACGTTACATTTTTCCAGTTAGATGTCAATGCTATTTTCCCCCTGAGGAAATACTAATTATCACCAGAGCATCTTGCCAGTTCAAGCAGCTTCGGAGAGGGCACAGGGCGTCTCCGTGCGTGACTCAGACGGTGAGCTTCTTCTGTATGCCACAGCTGAGGCGTCTTTCGCTGCAGCAGCAGTAGAAAGAAACACCAGCCTTCTTTGAGTTTTGGTTTTAATTAGATACCACAGCAACGGTGCAGACGCTGGATAGGATGTGATTAAAACTTTAAAAACTACTACTGAGGCTCCAGCCCCCCTGTGACCCTTCACAGAAAAGCGGTATAGAAAATGGATGGAAAACTACGACTGCTGAGGATTTAATTCATAACAATGATTAAAAAAATATAGTCCTCTGAATGTCTTCACATACCAAAACCAATCTTACATTTATATTTTAAGTTACTGCCATTGTGATGATTTACTATGTTTAAATTATCATAAAATTGTTTTCTACCAGTTACTATAATATTTCAAGTCACATTATTTGTTCTACAGCAAGTTATTGTGCAGGGAATAAAATCTGAAGACACTCTGGTTGAAAAGGGGTTTAAGAGAAGATGAAGTGAAAAGGAAAATGCATGGATGGTCCTCACCATGTTTGTTGATGAGCAGGACCAGGTATTCCCTGGAGAGAGAGGTGACATAGAGCAGCAGCGCAGGAGCCTGGCCGGTCCTGAAGCTCAGAGAAAAATTCTCTCCTCTCAGAGTCGTCTCAGAGTAGACAGACGAAGGCAAAGCACTGCTGTTCCTGCTCACTTCAGAGGGCTCCTTCAGGATATAGGCCAGGGATGTTGTCGACATGAAGCTGGCAGAGAGCTCTGAAATTTAGGAATTGATTTGAGTCATTATTCATAAACAAGTATCTTCTCCAAGTGTTTTACCTTTGCAATTCAGTTTGGGAGTCTTCACAACAATGCACATGAAACGTTTGAACAGAAGCCAAATTGTAGGTAGTCCTGGCATTTGTCCTGGCAGATGTGATTTGGTCTGGCAGCGAAGCAGCAGAGGAGATTAGTGTATTACACATTTACATGAGAATATGAACTTCAAAAAATATTCAAAAGTAAAAGTATTTGTACAAAATTCTTACTGTAACATGAGTTTTAAGCCACAAATGTACAGTGGGTAGGGAACAATCAGAGAGGAATTGTGTAACCTGCACGTTGTCCAATACTTCCTTTGAAAAACTTGTCGGAAGAATGTCTGGGTGGTAGCTGGGAGTGAGGGATTACGTCAAAAAATATGAGACAGATGTATGGATGGGGAAGAAGGCAGATGAGGTAGAGATTGTAGACGGGCGTCAGATAATATATGGTAGGTGATCAGATTTTGTTGACAAATAGAAAAATGAATAAACCTCCCATATGGTTGTGGTTGGCACAGGACAGGCAGCAGCACCAGAGCTGAAACTAGAACTAATTGTGTGGAACAGAACTTTGGGACTATGGGAGATGATTGTGCCAAAAAATATTTAGCTATTGGAGCTTCAACAGACTGCTGTCAGAATCTCAAAATAAAAACTGTCATATTTATGTTCTTCCTTCAGCACAGGTGCTGTTGTTTAGACGCAGCTGAAGTTTGGCTCTGAGTTTTCTGACTGGAGGAGGGGAAATGGAGTCCATGATGTCTCCACAGGTTTAACTGGCTTTGTGGTCAGTTGGTCTTTATGGGGCTGAAGGGGTTGGACCGTAATAATGGCAAGATATGAATTCCTGTAGGTGTCTTTCAAGAGCGGGAGTAACAAACAGGAAACTGAGGATAGAAAATGGTATGAAACAAAGAGGAGAATCTGATATGGTGATGATCTGAGATGGTCCAGAGAGGCAGTGGTCAGACCGAGAGACGCATACCGGAGATATTCAAACACACTGCCAGTCGACTGTCCACAAAAGCATCCAATCCACAGAACAGGGATTAAAGATCAGAACTTTTTGAATGACCTCTATTGCTACTTTCAGAACTTTAGTCGGTGAAAGAAACTCTTCAGATATTAAGTGTCTGCAGTTCAAAACTGAGCACTGTTAACAGACTATTTTGTCATGGAGACTTTCAACACTGTTCAAGAGCCCTTGATGGGTCCCATGGTAGGTTAGAAGAATCCTTTAAAATAATCTGGATGCTTGACCTTCAGGGACGGGTGTCCATTGTGAGTCACTTGAAGCCAGGCGTTGAGAGGCTGTGCTGTCAGGGTCAGTCTGGTGCCTGCTTACTGAGGATTCTCCTCAGAGAGGTGAAGCTTTGACCTTTGCTCCCTCTATTTTATTGAACTGAACACAGCAGGTTAGAGTGTTTGTGGGCTGTGTAACTTTAACATGAACCCCTTTATTAGCCCACACGTGAATGTGATCTTGTGACACGTAGAGTCCTCTGCTTCCTTCTAGTTGTTCTGATTAACAGAGCTGAGAACAGCTTACACTCGTTTGCGAACCTTTATATTTCTCAAATCTTTGGGCGGAAAGTAATAAACCGCTGCAGGATCGACAGAGGACTTTTGATCACTGCTGGAAATCAGCTCTGTGGCTAACAGGCTAATAGACCTACATGTTTAGTTCAGCAAGATAATTTTCAAATAAACAGCTTTCATGTTTTTAGAAGCGTAAATGTAATCACTCAAAGTCTGAAGCTAATGCTACACTATGAACAAACTGCACCGGCGATACATGAGTTCAACTTCAAGTGTCTTTTGCTTTTGGCTTGATGACATTTGCAGTCTCATTTAGCCACTTGTTTATGAACCACAATTCAACATGAAAACAAAATTCACAAGTGAGACACTTACCGTCGTTATCATAATAAGCAAAATAAAATGTTAAAAGTATAATAAGCAAGTGTTTACCATGGACCACATTTCAGGCATTGAAGTGGAAAACCTATTCAAATTTCCACTGACTTTTTCTGGGTTTTAGGACTCATTCCTCCGCCGCTATTGTAGTAATTCAGCTGGCAGATGTTTCACATCAGAAATGTTCAAGCTTTTTGAAAATGACAATCAGATTCACCTTAAAAGTCAATGATGCTCGATGGATAAAACTCCAACGCTGCAATTTAAACCAAGCATCTGGCAAAATCCAAAAATGGTAACATTTGTTTGTGGTCTTGAACATTGCAACATGGAGGATGTAGGCTTCTCCACAGCTCAAAACCAACAGCATCAATTGCTGCCGCTTTGAGACATCGCCTGACACTGAATCCTGGTCCAGTGTCTATTTGAATCTTTGAATCTCTGTACCTTTATGACAGAAAGCGCCGGTGTAGGCTGACCCGCTGCAGTCACAGGAGAAACCGTTGGCTCTCTCCTCACAGCGACCCTGATTCTGGCAGAGCGAGTCGTAGCTGCTGCAGTGGCCCGGGCAACCAGGTCTGACCCCCGGGGTGATCCTTGCCCTCTCCTCCAGGTCCAGAGTGACGCCATTCAGCTGCAGAGAGCGGATACAACCCAAGAAGCCTTTCTGTCTGGATGCTGTGCCTCCTGTAGACACAAAAAGAATATGCACATAATAAACTGCTGCTATTTCCACGAACTCTATCTCAGCAAGTCAGTAATTTTTCTTTTCTGTGGCTGCATGCTTCGACTGAGGCTGCTCTTGATTGACTGAACTGATAAGCCATCTGGCAGGGTGTGTGACATTCATCCTCTCCACTAACTGGGTCATTTCACCTGAGGATTAATCTTAATACAGCAACATTACAGAGTTTAGACAGGGCAAAATGACATTTCTCTCAGAGCTGGAAGCTGGCACCTTATTTTATATTCACATATGACAGTTGTTATTGTTCTTGCAGATGAGAATTGTCAAGGTATTACTCTGCCACTTTGAGCCTGGAAAAGCTTGAAATCCTCAGGCAAAGCTATATTTCATACCAAGTGAATAATCTGTGAGGCTGGAGTCCCATGACAATGCAATATGAGCACATGGAGGGCATTTAAACATTCAATAAAACTGCACTGAATGAAACACATACACAGAAAACTTTTATGGATGCTTTTTTTTTTCCCTACTGGTAAAAGCTAGAATATTGATTGAAAAAAAAAAATCAAATCCTTAGTGAACTCCAGCTTAAAGGCCAATGACAAATACCACCTCTGGCTGGAGGAGCAGTAAGTGAAAGCAGAGGAACTGTCAGAGAGAGATGTCCTTGGGGGACTCGGAGGAAAAGGCCTGTTTGTCAATGAGGAGTCCAGCCACTTAAGCAGCTTTAGATTCCCACCTCATAGTGTGGGAGTACAAAAGGGTTTGGTATTGCATAAAAATCACCGCCAAGGACACGTTTCATTACATACAGAATCAAACAGAAAGACAGAGCAGCCAACACAGTGAGTGCAACAATAAAATGACTTATTAATATGACTAATAGCTATGTCCAGTACAAGAACGTGTGTGATAGTGTGAATGCACAATCAGTTCTCTCTCTCTCTGGTGATAAAATACATGAAGTTGAGCGAGAATGCTTTCACCTAAGGCAATATTATGGCTTATTAACTCAAACTCTGTTAAGTTATACAGTGCAAATTATTGTTTTGCAAACGAGCTACACCGTAGCCATGTAGATGCCCACGCAGTGTAAATATGATAAGAAGGCATGCTGGTACAGTCTCTGAAACACGTGGCTCCTCAGTGTCGATAACACAACAAGAATTAGCCCCTGGCAGCTCGAAACTTCCTACCAACTAGTCAAGTTGCACTCTGCTTATATATTTGCCAGATTAAAAATAGATCATATTTGGTGTAGATTTTAAGTGAATACACCCCCCCCCCAAAACAAAACAAAACAAAACAAATCAATAAAATAAAAACTTTCAGGTTATCTTGGTGTCCCAGTGGGTGTTTTTACTATTTTTTAAGAGATTTCCTCCCAAGGGTTAGCATTAGCCAGCCAGAGCATGCCAGTTGTCCCAGGTCCTGCCATGTGGAGTTTGGTTGAACGTCTTGTGTCTTCTTGGGTTCCCCTGGGTATTTCGGTGTCTCCCATCATCAAAAACATGTACATTAGCCAATACTCAAGCTGGTGGTCCTGACCACGACACAGACAGAGGGTCTGGAGTTGGTTCCTGAGCACCTCACATGGTTGCTCAGTGCTCTGTAGAGGACAGGTTAAATGCAGAGACTGAAAAACTGACCATAAAGGTTTTCTTATTCTGGACTTGAACTTTGACCACCAAGACGTGTTGAGTTCATCCTGGGGCATCTGTGGAGTTTTGTGCCAAATTTGAAGAAATTGGTGGTGTTTTTAGAAATGCACCACCTGAAAACACAATGCACCTGGCATAAAAAAACACAAGGCATTAAGAGGACATTGAACAATGACCAGGAAAATTCTTTGCTTTGTTTTTAGGAAAATTATGACGATTGATGTTGAACTTTTGAATCGAAACTGTCATTTGATGAGATATTGAAGCATCTTTTCATACAATAATACATTTGTGTCAAATTGTGTCATAATCATTCGTGTATGCATTACATGGTTACAGCTCAAAACCTTTTTTTGTATGCGCAGTCACAGTGGCCTTTCACTTTTAACCACCAAAATCTAATCACTTCACCCTGAAGTCCAAGTGAACATTTATTTTTTACTGTTTTCAAATAATTTCCCAGAGGGCCTCCCTGAGACATCAGGAGGATGGGATCCACATCTTGAAAACAGCAGGAAAACAACGTTTCCAAACTCTCAGCGTCACCAGTAAAACACAACCGGAGCAGCCGTGAGCATCTGAGAGGGATGACTCACGGTCTCTTCTCCTGGCTGTTCCAGCGGCATGACGCTCAACCAGCGCCGTGGCAAGGTTATTTATCAAAGGTAATTATTGTTTGGTATTGAGAAAGCATGAACTCAGCAACTACATTTTTTTCAGCCGAGAACCTAATTTGGCCAGAAGCTGCAGCCTCTGTTGACACAGCTACAGCTTCTTCTTTACATACTGCAGGACACTCAGAGTGACTCTTACTCTAAGTCAACTGCTGCAATTGTCTTTACTTGAACAGCTGCCGAAGACGGATTTGTGTGGTGCAGTGGCAAAACTTTTATTCTACGTCAAAATACCTTGCAGTGTTTACTGTGCAATGTGGCGATTTAGTTTCTCTGAATGGCTTCTCGAGATGAGCAGGTTAGGTAAAAACACTCTAATCTCTTTGTTCACTCAGCTCATTAGATTCTTCTCAGCAGATCTTTTTGTGGATGCGGGTGGAAACATTTGCTCAATTTTAAAGGAGTGTTGATAAGATAAAATAAGAAGATAAGAAAGGATTAAATCTGCCAGCAATTATCACCAGCAGTCAGATACTAATGAGCAATAGAATCCAGCCATTCCTAATCATAATCCTCACCAAAACCTAACCCTGACTCCTAAAACCCAAATCCAAACTCTGATAAAGCTTTAAAATCCTTGCACTTTGAATTTTCCTCACGGTATTTTGAGCGTATTTGAAAGCTCTCCCACACACAGAGACACATTCCCACTCCTCCCTCTCACCTATGAATAACTGGCTGTTGAGCTGCAGATGAATGTGTCCATCAGAAGGAGCTTCCTGTGCGGCGACGGGGAGCTCGTCGACACAAAGTGACGCCTCCTTCACATTTCGCTCAGCTCTCACACTGTGCCATCGGTTGTCATTCAGGGGGACACTTGTCAGGACTCTGACCGCCAATGGGCCGTTCCCCACGTCGAAGGAGAAGAGGACCTCGAAGGAGGCTAGAGAGGAGGGAAGAGGATCAGAGTGGCTTGAGTAAGAAATGCCAGAGGTACAGAGTGACTGGGTAGGTAGCGTTGATCTGCCTCAGGTGCAGCTGTGCTGTGTTCAAATATGAGTAAGCTACTAAGCTACCGATGTTCCATCCATCCATCCATCCATCCATCCATTTTCTATACCACTTATCTGGGTCACGGGGGGGTGGAGCTTATCCCAGCTGACACTGGGCACAGGGTGAGCTTTCATCCTGGATGGGTTGCCAGTCCATTACAGGGCCATCAGGAGCAATTAGGGGTTCAGTATCTTGCTTGATACATGGTCACCGGGGGAAGTGAGGACGGAACCAGCAACCCTTCGGTTGCTAGACGGCCTCACTACCACTGAGCCATGCAACGTTACTGATGTTTCATATGGTAAATCTTTTACTTGTTAAAAATGTTACACAGTGAATCTGTTATACCACCACGTCTGCCTTTGCAGTAACTTTAATTAAACTCGAGCATCCGGGCCTCTTTTCCACTTTGTCGACGCGACACATGAAGGCAACATGCGACTTGCGAGCGATTTAAATTTAGATACAAGTGAGATTTGTATGCCATCAGATGGACACAAATCCAATCCATCACTGCTGTTCATTGTTAAGACATGCACTCTAAATATGTGCTGAGACTGAAACTCCCAACCTAATCTGGGTTAGATCCTTCTCATTAATCTTCACCGCGTTTACACATCTCAATTAGCTTAAAAATGTAACCTATAATAAAGGGAGGTGAACTCAAGGCCTCATGGAGTCCTTTCATCCATCATCAGAGCGCCAGCCTGTCTGTGCTCCACATTTTGGGGTAAAGTTAGCAGAGTGGTGACATCTGCGCGAGAACAAAACATCATCCCTCATGGTTGAAGCTGACAAAGGAGAGAGAAGCTGTGAACGTTGTGGGATTATGGAACCATATGATAGAAAAGCCCAGAGGCAGAACTGAATTTAGAAAGTGCTCTCTGGCCCAGCTCCAGTCATGTTAACAGCAGTAATAATGATATAAAGCCACCTCAACACCGACTGTCATAACATCCGCAATAATAGTGCAGCAGCAAGATAGGGCTAAAACTCTGTTGCAGTTCTTTAGGGAGGAGGTGTGTGTCACTGTGCATGTGAGTGAGTGAAATAGAGAAAGAATAGAAAAAAAAGAATGTCAGAAACACAATATTGATGTCATGCTTTCAGCCCCACAGGTCATCTTTATGCACACACACACAAAAAAATCATATGATAATGAGACAAAACAGTTGAGCGCTCACTTACAGCTGAGTTCAATCCGAATGAAATCTTTGATGCCCAGATTTTCCAGGAAGACCCCAGAGGAGGATGTTGTCTTAAACAGAAAGGAGATGTCAGCATTCAGCTCTCCGTGAAAGGTGGGGAAGTGAAGGTAAGATGTCTCCTTGTCAAAGGACGCAGCGTTCCAGAAGTTTTCTGTGACACAAATGAGGGCTGTGCTTAACAGATGCTCCTTTTTATTGTTGTAATATATAAAAAAGGTGTAAGTCTTTTTTTTTAACCTGGAACAAAGCTTGTTACAGTAAAACTCATTATGATGGCTGTTTAATGAAATTCATAGTTGACAAATGAACCAACTGTTCAGCTAATTAGCTAAGAACAAAGGCATACACCACCTCATTCATGTTGAGTTATCTTGCAAGGAACGTTCATTTGTATATTTATTTGTTTATTAGCTGATTGAAATTAAAACAGAAGCAATTCTACCAATGCCACTTGGGTTAATTCTTTATATAGTATATCTTTAATTAGAAGGTGTTAGTGGAGAACATGAAATAAGCATTCTTGCTGTTGAAATGACAATATGCATCAATCTATTTTTCCTGATTAGTTTCAAGGAAAGAGAGATTATGTAGATTATGTATCTGGATGGAGATGTCTCCTGTTTCACTCCAGGCTAGGTTCATAAAAACTGTTCTTTAAAAAGGATCCCTTAACCCCCCCCCCCCCCCCCCCCCCCCAGAGAAAAGCCCACAGTCTTCAATGAATAGTCAAAGAGGCAGCTAAACGTGCTGAGTGAAGTAAAAGCTGTGCAACAGTCAATGAAACGATTGACACCATCACTGTGCGAAGCTAAAACCATGAGAGTTCAATGTCAATGGACTTACTGTCTCCATGACAACGGAGCGGTCCCACCTCATAGGCAGCCTCTGAACCCGGCCGCTGGATGTCACCCAGAATCAGGGACCTGACTGGGAGTGTCTCCTTATGGGTGAGCAGTCCTGAATCATTAGTCCTGGTGGAGGAGATGCAGTGATGAGGAGGAGGAGAAAAAAAACAAAGGAGAAAAATGAGGAAAAGAACAGGTGGAGGACAAGACAGAGAAGGAGAACAAGAGAGATTCAGGACACAAGACAGAAAAGGAAGAATACCACAAGTGGAGAACAACAAGAAGAAAGAGGAGGACCACAAGAAGGATGTAGGAGAGAAATAAACAAGCAGAAAGAAGAGGAAGAGCACAGGTGGAGGACAAGAAGAAGGATAAGAAGAAGAAGGACCACAGGAGGGAAGTAGGACAGAGGTAGAAGAAGAAGAGAGAGGAGGAAGAGAATGTGTAGGACAACAAGAAGGAAGACCAAAAGAGGGATGTAGGACAGAAGAAAAACAAGAAAAACAAGGACATTGGAGGAGGAGAAGATGACAACATCAGAAACTGTGTTTAAAAATGTATCTCGATTACACACATCTCTCGATTTATCTTACAGTCAGATGTTCAAATTAAGAAATGCATTTCAGCTAAGACCAGTAGCTGAGTCGCTGTGTAGGTGACCGTGTCTTCAGAAGGAACGTAGGCTGTGTTATTTAGCTCTGTCCTGCTTCAGACTCCATCTGCCAGCTTTATTGCATGGAAACTTTGGGCGGGGGGGGGGGGGGGGAGACAAAACTAAAACTAGGACTGCAGGCATGTAGACACGGCTGGTGGATCTGATGAGATGTTGACGGCACTAGAAAATCTATAAAAAGTCGTACAGATTTGGCAAGGAAGATAATAGGAAGAGACCTTTGGCTATGCAGGCGGTAGCAGGATTGGTTACAATACACACAAATGGGTCTAACAGCAGAAACTGGTCTCAGGATTGGAGAATGTGACCTAAATACAGAATTGCTTACAGTATGGATAAAAGGATTTAAATACAGGATTAGATCAAAGTGGGAGGTTTAAATATCTTAGGATTTGTCTCAGATGTCTCATTTTGTCCAGTAAGGCGGGATGTGATGGCAATCACCCGTTTGAATTAAGGACTCAAGATTACACCTGAAATACACGTTTTAATTAAACATTTACTCTTAGATATAATTGAACCATGCCCTAGAGTCAGCATTATTTCTGTTCCAAGGCCTTACAAATGCGTGAGTGCATTTTCGTCAGATTTCACCAGATGGTGATGTTGAGACTGAAAAGGTTTGAGTTTCTTTCTGATTGGCTGGCAGGTGTCAGCTACGATGGCGGGTATTCCGTTAGATTAGATCGTTTAATGACCACTCACGGTGGACATTTTCATAACCGCATTAAAATGACACAGTATCAAGTACTGCACGCTGGGTTTACCTGCACAGCTGCGGTCACCTTTTGTGTCACGTACCAAACAAGTTAGCAAACATAAACTGTGGAACGCCGGACTTCAAATCAAACTGTACTTAATTTCGTCCTTTTACATGTAGTTTCACTCACCATGATACCTCCCTCCACAGTTCATGGGAAAACTGAGTGATATCAGAGCCTAGAGTTGATACCCAACAGCATTATCTAGGCATGTAACCCCACTTTGTGCAGCACAATGTCAATCACACGAATCTGTTCACTCTCTACCTGATCAACAACTGGAGTTTTTCTAATATGATGTAAACATTCTGATGGAATCCAATTTGCTACGCCTCTATTGTGATTGACCACCCCCTGCTGGCTGTTAGAGAGCATATAAGTATAAGAAACATCGTCATTCCAGGATGAAAGGCTCCCACCGTAGTCCAAAACTAAAAATCCAGTGTACGTGTTTGACATGAATAAACGGACACGGGATCCAGTTCAGCTTCAGTACCACTGGTCGGAGTCAGCGTCACAATTGCAGAAGTGATTTGAATCCAGACAGTTGTCCTGCAGGCTGCAAGCACACTGTCTGCTGGCCGGCAGAGCTCCAGCCCAGTATGTCTGGACTTGCCCAGGACCTGGACCCCCCATCCACCAGCTGAGTGGAACCCCCTCTGAAACACACATATATGGGCACCATTAATCACAAGCCCTTTTCACTCAACTTATCAATTACATCCACATGTGAGACCACATTTGGTGTCAAAGGTAAATAAGAAGTGCATCCATAACGACAGCGTCGGGCACCAGTACTTCTCTACGTTAAGATTAAATATTTTGACTGCAGTCAATTTGTGTTACAGGACAATGTTGATACACCAGAAAGCAACATTCTTATGTTTTCAATTTTCTTCGCTAACTATTGGAGTTTAGTGGTACTGGTTTTAACACAGCTAATATTACCTGAACCCTGAATAGCTGCTGACGACCAGGTTAGCACCTTGAAGTCACGTGAGGTGTATCAGCCCTGGTTTTACCCTTCTGGGGGTGTGGTTTTCAGAGGTTCATCTTCTGTGTTTACCTGGTGTGTTGAGGAGGCGGGACTTCCTGCAGAAGTAAGACAGCTCCTGCTCACAGTGCTCTGATTGGCTGATAATAGCCGCCAACTGCTCCTCTTCAGATGCATAGTCAAAATGGGCTGAATATTGGTGCGTTTCAGGGGAAGAATGCAGTCTGGTCAGCTCAGTGTTGTTATGCTGGATCACCATCCATGCCCTGTCTTATGGCAGAGTGTGAAAAAGAAATAACTTTGTTAATAATAGCAGTCCTAAGAGATCTGGAGGTAAAGATGGGAAGATGCGTGTGGGCAGAGAAGTCATCTGGGTCTGTCAACAAATAGTATGAAATGAACTTTTTTAAAGGCTCCTTCTTGAACCAGTTTACTGAGTTCAATTGTGTTACCGGCTGTTGCTGAATGTGTGCCATATGTTCACTTTGTGTCTTACCTGTCATGTTACAATATACAAGCAGGGGTTTGATGGGTCCACTGCCATCCACGTCGATGTAATAATGTCCTGAAGTGTTGCCTTTGTGTTTGTAGGCCTCACACGACTGTTCATAACTTGCTGTGGGGAAAAAAAACAACAACAAAATAACAAAAATGAGCAATGACTAAGCTCTTATAATAACAATAATGATTATCCTATTGTACATCAGTATTAACTCCAAAGTCAACAATGGGCAGAATTAGTTTATGCAATAATTCCGATAATAACCTGCTCTTGCAGGTCAATTTAAGATGGTATTCATTGTAAACGGATTGTATAGCAGTGGTTGGCTACCTGGATATTAACAAGAGGCGTTTTTTATGTGAGCTAAACCACATTAGCAAAGTTTAGAGCGATAAGCTCTTTATCTTTAGTCACTTGCCAATTCATTAGATACGCCTGGATAAAACTAAGGCAATATAATACAGCTCTGTAATAATTCCTCTCTTGATGTTCATTTAGTTCAGGCTGTAAACTGTGATGCTGTTGAACAGCCACAGGTTATTATGAAAATTTCTTGACAATTTAACCCTAATTCAATTATATGGGTCGGAGAAAATATTAATACACGAACAATTCCCTCAAACAAATTCAACTAGAGGTTGCTCAGAGTGCAGACTCAGCCAAACCCAGTGAAAATAAAGAAGGGAAAGCAGTCAGACAGAAATTACATTCTTTTTTGCGTCCTTTGGACAAAAATGTAATTTTAACAAATTTCTTCCAAACAGAATGCTCTGAAAAAGAAGATGTTTTCTTTTGAACATGTCCAGACTTTCCCTTTTGAATCAAATAACGAAAACCTGGATGTCAGTGAGTGCTGAATTTGACAAAAAGCCGTAACTTTGTTGGTGTTGTCAATGATACAGAATGCCACTACAAATAGTTCAACATGTGTTCATTAATACAAAGAGAAAAAAAGGGTTTGACCCAGAAATATCAATCAAAATACAAGCGTGTGTGAGCCTGAATTAGCTTTGATCCGGCCTCCAGCTGCTCACACAACGTAAAGAGATTCACTCGATGCTTGGCAGTGCAATCAAAGCCACAATCGCTTTAATTTGACACACCTGAAATAATGTAGGCAGTGTCTAAGATGAAATCCATTTATTTGGAAAGACAATTGCGCCTGAAGACTCACTCACTTCTCTAACACGCTTTTTGCCCCCCCCCCGTCTCTCTGCTTCTCTTTCAGTCTCAACGCTCAAACTTCCCTCCTTTCCATCACTGCCATTCTCTCTGATAGCACGCAAGAGCGAGTTGACTGATTCTGTGGTTCAGGATGAGGCCAACAAGAACTCTTTCATACCAATGTTTTAACCTCAATAGTAGAAGTTTTTCTCTCTCACACAAAAAAAACCATGTAATACATCATAGATGCTTCTAAGACTGACGGTAAGGACAGGGAGTGATGCGTTTTCTTAGATTTCTTCCATGAAAACATCTACAAATAAACTGCCTTGCAACTTGCAGAAGTGTGATATTCTGGATTCAAGTAATCCTCACTATGATGCTGTGGTTGATGTGTATTGTTTGAAACAAGAAGTGGGAGGAAACTCCTGTAAACCAGGATGGGATCCCTTTGTTTTTGCCACTGTGCCCGGGGTCAGGACCGGGGCCAGAAGACTGCAAGGTTGAGTGAGTTCCTGGCTGGGGAACAGCGACATGCAGTACCATACTTGACTATGCAACGGGCCCAATTCCCAGTCGTTTCCCAATTCCCAGTCATTTCTCCATTGCCGGGGATGCATTGTTTTTGTCCACATTCTCTGTGAATCATTGGATACTCAGGGAGCTCAGTACTTTCTATGAAACACAAGAAGAAGGTGGAAGAAAAGCTGATAGTTGCAGATGTAGCAATACATTTGTTAGTTTGTTTAATTCCTTAGTTGATATACAGTATGTATCTATCTCCATCCAGGCACAACAGTAACTTTCAAGCACCTCCCTAGAAATCAATTACTGAGCCAAACACATTTTCCTTTGTAAATTCAGGTCACTTCAATATTTTCATTTTGTTTACTTTTTGAATATAACCATGTCATTCTTGATGTTGTTCCTTCGCCTGTCAAAAAGTGATACCGTCTGATTGACAGGAGTTGAGTCTCATGAAGCTCTTGTCTGATGGGATTTAAGTGAAGAACAACTCCTCAATACACGTGTCATGAGAGAGGAGAGGATCTGCAGGTGTAACAAAGTCAAGTATAAGACCTGAGCAGCCTTTGGAATTAAACGAAACTCTAATTTACTCAGCATAATAAAGTACCACCAATCTGTTTACCCAATTCCCGACTGAGCTCTGCTAATTAAAGTTCTGAAACAATGGAATAAGAAAAAGACACAAGATAATTAACTGTTGGGGGACCTGGTATCTCAGCGCTATTACAGCAGATGTAAATGAAAACACGTCTGGAATATTAACCTTATTCTACACAGTCATTTTAGCATCTTTCAGCAGTTGTTTCTGCAAGTTTTACAGCCTGCAACATCGTGTTCACTCACTGACTCTACAGCTGCAGCATGGACGAGGTTTGCTGCCCGCTGGTGAAAACAGCTGAATATCGAACATGTAAAGAGCGACAGACTTCCATCCGGAGTTGGTGGATGTCAGCTCAGAGCTCCGAAGTGGAACAGAAGTAATAAATTCTAACCTCTCATCATTACTGTAATAAAGTATACATATATTTCATTTTTCTAAATATTCTGTTCAAGTCCGTAGTTTGATATACATAATACAATGTAATCTACTCTTCTAGTTTTAAAATCAATTCGGGCTCATATTCATTTCATCTACCTGCTAATAGTCAACTGATTGCAAGTGGTCCAATGAAGATGATGAGAAATGAATGTTTGCTGGGTGCGAATCGTTTCCACTCCTGTCAGGAGCTGAAAGGGAATGAACACCGGTGTCTGGAGACCAGAAGCAAAACAACTGCTTATCAGGACTGTTGGCACGACGTATGAAATGTGACGCTCCTGAAGAAAGACAGCAGTTTAGTTCAAGAGTATTACAGCTTGTTGGTCCACTTGTAGTTTTTGGAGCCCGTCATGACTCCAGGGGGCTAACTGGCTCTGATCTCTGCTGGTGGCTGGAACCTGCACATGTATGAAAGGTAGAGTCTGAGAGGGACTTTGGCACATTGATGAGGCATCATGTCCAGCTGTCAGAGGAGGTTCTGTCAAGAACAGCAAATAGCAAAGGCAGATGTACTAATGAAAGTCAATTTCTGCTCTGTCTGTGCTGAAAATGATTATTCAACTGGGTGTTCATACTCTATTCGAAGCATCTGGCACCCACTGTTAACAGCTGCATGTGACAACCTGTATTTAAATGGAATGATAGCCCCGGAAGCCATGCACGTCATTCTTGCACAATTGACTCGATCATTACATCCTTCAAATATAATCAAAATTGAATTTTTTTGTGCTCATGCTGTTGCTGCTGCATGTTGGGAAAGATGTGCAAATGATCAACTCTGACACATTCAACAGTAGTTTAGAGGTTAAAAACAAGCAACTATATGTCTTCTATCTCATGCCTCCGCAAAAAAAAGAATCAATCAATTCAGCTTGAAGAAAACTAGGAATTTTAGGCACTTTATGAGGAATTTTGAGAATAGCTATTCTGATCACAATTGAAAACTTAAAATAACGGCAATCTCTGCATTTTGCGTTCCAGTTTCAGACATTGTAAAGACTTGTGAATGACATGTTGACAGCGACTTACAGCTGTGGCAGGTGGCGCCTCTATAGCCGCTATTGGAGCAGTTACAGTGGAAGGTGCTCCATGACTGAGTACATTTCCCTCCGTGTTCGCAGTGACTGGGAGAACACCTGAGAGACAGACAGATGCAGAGAGACAGGGAGAGAAGTTTACTGTCTAACTGTCAAGTATTCCCTAAAACTGATCTCAAGGGTGCTGGGATGAAAGCAGACTTTCAGCACACCTGACACTCCTGATGAGCAGGTGTGTAGGAGCGACCTGAATAAGAAATTCCTAATAACAAAAAAGGTGTCTTTTAAAGAAAAGTTCACAGGTCTTTATTTTCATGTCAAGTGGAGAGCAGCTGAATGTTCTGAGAATTTGTTTGAAAAATACTTTTGCTGCTATGTTAACTACCATTGCATCACCACGAGGCGGAACTCTTGAACTCCCACCTGGCCCGTCTCTCAGAATGATGTCACATTTCTTTCTTCATCTTGGTGAATTTTGAACCATGAAAAAAAAAAAAAAACCCAAACAAAAAAGACACCCCTTTTTCAGCATATTCGTCTTCTCTCATCAGTTGCTCCTAAAATACCTGCCACGTTTCCACGAACATCGTCGTTTTCCTTCTTCTCTTGCATATGAAATTTAAAGTATGTAGCCATTAAAATAAAAAAGATAGAGAGGAAAAGGTCATGGTGAAGTTAATTATTTGAGGCCAGCCACTGACTGACGCCGGGTCTGCAGTGGACGCTGGATGGATGTGGTGGACCTGTTCGAGGTGAGAGGGTTCGTTTTCTGTTGAGAGCTAAAGACATGTTGGAGCCAGCAGCAAAAATGCTTTAATTAATTGCGTATTTGGCTGCTACTTAACTGGCAGTATAGCAGAGAAGCTAATAAGATCATTTGTATTTGCAGCTATTAACACCAGACTGGAAATACATGACACAGACTTCTACTCACTGCGTTTTATTCACACCTCTTTTTATGTGACTATTTTCGTGTAAAACTCAGGTTTTGGGGTTTTTTTATACTTCAAATTTCAATCTTTTTTCCTGTTATCGCTGGCTTCCTCAGGCCTGGTGTCTCCCTCATGGTTCCGTCTGGACCCTGTTGAGTTTAACACTGGACTTTTGGGGTTTGGACACGTAGTTTATATTATCGTTGACTCTTTATTTTCAAACCATTGTTGTGTTCTCTTCTTTGTTTGTTTCTTGTTTTGATCAGTTAATCACAAATGCATTTATTAGATATATTTGTATTTAAGTGCACAATGTATCCAACAAAGTCCCTGTGCAACCCAGAAGGTGTTTAACGGAACTTCCCACACACTAACAACTTAATTTCTACAGGCCACAGTGCCTCAGTCGTGATGTTCTGAAACAGCTTGAGATCCAGGTCATTTTTTTGTATTTCAGACTAATACAAAATGTTTTTATGAGAAATTGTGAAAATGTTGGCAGCACGCTTTGGATAACTTTTGGGAGTGTATAATGCTTCCAGAGTCTCAGAAAGACGCTGTCAAAAGCAGAATAAATAATTCCTCGTCTCCTAACCTCTAATCTTTAGCATCACAGCTACATATCTTTTATTCACTCTCCCAATGGCCTCACCCTCAGGGCCTAAAACTAAAATTGGGAAAGTGCAAGGGCACAAACACAATAAACCAATTCTGGCAGGTAGAGCTGGCGTCTACCAGGAAGAAGAAGAGGAGAGAAGGAGAGATGGTGAGGATGAAGAGGTGAGACGGGGCTGAGGGTGAGGAGGGAAAGATGAAGGGAGCAGCAGTGAGATGGAGCCAGTGACTGGACTGTGTCTGGAAAGTGAACCTGTGAAAATGAGGTCAGGGGACTAGAGCTTGAGTGAAAGAGGAGGAGGAAAGGGAAATGGGGAAATAGTTTACACTACATGACTTAATTACTGAACAGAGCAGAAGCAGATTTTATAAAGTGACAAAAAGGTGAAACGCTCCTAAATCACTGTATTTCTCCCCGTTTCCACTGATCTTTGCAAGTGTATGAATTCAAACTGCCCCTCCAGACTGAACCCTTCAGTCTTGAGCATCCTCAACAGTCTTTTCTTACCATTTAAAAGGCCTCACCTTGAGGCTTTTTCAGCAAGATCCAAAAATCCAAATCTACTCTGAACAAAACATTTTGTTCTATTTAAAGATTAAATGATAAACTCTATCCCATAAAAAAAAATTTCAAGCGGCCAACCAAATAGTGCTTATTCTAAAATTAGGAGGAAGCAGGTTATTAATTGCTATTCAAATTATCATAATCACTTGCGATTTTATCAATTATAAACATCTGTTAAACAGCCCATTAGTTTTCATACATTTTATGACTGCCCCAATCTAATATCCAGCCATTAAATATCTAGAAGCTGTTGCACCCAAAAAAAGGAAAAAAGTCTTGCTACTTCGTCTTCATCGTTGAGTGAGACAGGAAGAGCCGGTGACAAATGTTTGCTGTGTCTTTTAATATCCAATTTGTTCTGCCTCCCACAACGCAGCAACAAAAAAAAAAAAAGGGGGGGGGGGGCTTTAGTTGGCAACAACCATCTTCATCCAGAGTAAACCACTCTCCCAGCAGTGTTGGTGGAGGTTTGTGTCATTATCGGCCTCCTGCACTCTCAAATAGGAACTCAGGAAGAAAATTACAAAAGCCTCCAAAAAAAAAAAAAAAAACCCAAAAAAACCCACAACCAAAAACAAAACAAAAAAACCCACTAACCAAGCTGGGAACAAACAGCAACACTGCTCTACAGTTGATATCCTTAAATCTACTATAAATGATTTCAAGGCTAAAAGTTCCTGCTTGTGAAAACATGTTGTCCTTATAAATCTTCAAGGGCTCCTAACTTGACTAACAATTCGCAATGCATCGTGACAGCCCACTGCACCGGGGCTCGGATCACAGAGCTCCTGGCTTAGCGGAGAGAAGAGCCTTTGCTGCTTATCTAAAAGTTTCTATTGCAGTGTGACAGTGTCCTGTAACGTAGCTTGGATCACAGGGAAAGCATCCAATCTCCCTGGTTTCCATTAGCGCCTCGGGCTAAATGAACACAGCCTGCACCTCCTCTGTCTGCTGGACAGCTTCACCCAAGTGTCCTACAAAGACTTCAAATAACTACAATCTGCTGAACAGCATGACAGAGAGGGGAAAGGGATGTATTTTTATCCTTTCAGACTGCTCTGCACCTGCTCCTGGACACGCTGGCAAACTTCACTCAAACACACATTTACTTAAGTCACTTTTAGGGTGTTTACATAAACTTAAGACTTCATTTCCTGCAGACTTTACATTGCCGTCATCGCCTGCCTTGCTCCTTCACTGGGGAATATTCTGCCAGTCCCTCTGAAGGCATCTGGGCATTGTGACACACCATACCCATCGAAAAGCAAACGTACAAATAAAACTACACAAGTGGCTTTACTGCAGACACAAATAGGCCACGTAGTGTAAAGACCCGAGGGTGCAGAGCTCTCCGAGGTGCTGATCCTGCAACAGCCAGCAACAAGGGAACGGTGCAGGACACCGGCCACAGCTGCCACCTTTCTCCTCCTACGCCCTTCGTCTACCTGGGAAGCCATACTGAGAATGACATCACAATAGCAGCATTGGCTATAGAGTTCATCGAACACTGCAAAGTCAAAGACACCACATTGACGCTTGTTTGAGGCAACCAGAGCCGGTGCTGAGCACTTCTGCTATTCCGTGTTTGAGAGCATATCAAACACAGAGGGGTCTCTGGTCCACGCTTGGCCTGCAGATCGTTCCAGGACCAAAGCAGAACAGGCTTCACTTTTAGGACTCTCGCTTAACTGAAGGAATTTTGAGCTGAAGTGTTTTATGCAACCAGAGATTGTGATTGTTTTGTTCTCAAACATCTCAAATTAATTTAAACATTAAATTTAATTTAATTATCTCATGGAGACGAAAAAACAAACAAAAAGGTGACTTTTTTTTTTTTTTTTACATTTGACTTTGATTGGAATGAAGAGTTGGACAGTTCTTGTTTAGGCCTGAGAGAGTGAAGTTCATCCTAATACAGCTTGTCGCTGTAAAGCCCTCCACCAGACTGTGACTTCAAACAGAGTTCTGCTCTCTGATGGACTGGGAGAGGGTCCAGTTTGAGGAAGGCCTCCAGTGAGAAGTTCCAGCCAAAGAGCACCAAATCTAATTTACTGAGTTTGGGAGCCTTTACATAACCTGAGCGACAGTGCTGGAGTCTTGACGACACCTCCCTCGTCTTAGTCTCTTGTTTCTGTCTCTCCCTAGCAGCAGGAATAAAGCAGCAGAATTCTCTATGTCTGCCATCACTGACAAAACCCAAAGATTAAAAAACAATAGGAAAATAGATCAAAATTTCCCCCGCATGTCTCAGTCCCAATGCTGCTGATTCCTGAAAAAAAAACAAAAAAAAAACGTGCCACACACATTGAGCCTTTACTTTAGCAAATGTGCAATACAGGTATGAGGCTGCACAGGCAGATTTTACTGACAAATCTCTAAAAAGCACAATGGAACAGTCACATGAACAGAAAGTAAAACATCCACACGATATTTTTTGGAGACTAACCTGTCGATGATGCCACACATATCAATCTGCAGGTGGCTATAACTTCCCAGAAGCCTTTGCTGCACCTTAATGAGGTCAACAGTTCGGTTGTTGAGAGTTAAGAGTCGCATACAGCCCTGAAAGACTTTAAAGGGGTTCTGACACTCCGGAGAACTCTCAGGACAGCCTGAGGAAGGAAACACATGACAGCGCTCAGTGAACAGTTTGCCTTCAGCTTGGTGTTAGAGTCAAAGAGGCTGCGCATTTGTGTTGTGTAATTACCATGAAATTAAACTCATTTCGATTAATAATATGGGACTTTAATGGCAGCAGTCAACCCTGAGTCACTAATGTTCATACTGATTAAATAACTGAATGACTGTTGTACTTGGCAGCCTCCCGCTGTGAGCGTGTGTAATTGCGTTAGTGTAGACATGACTATCGAGTGGAAGAGATTGCAGAGAAGCTTCCGTGGAGAACTGAAGGTTAAGATAGGGTTTAAACTCCACCGTACAAGTTCAGAGCTCTCAGTGATGGTGGTAAAATCTTAGGCTGGTTAGAACACTTAGAACTTCAGGCACAGAAGGAGAATTTCTGCCAAAAATTTGTTTCTCACTGGATGACACAAAGTAAGAGCAGCCACCTCGATCGTTCAGAAAACAAGTTTTTATTCTTTGCATTTGCCTTACAGCGAACTCCTAGCTTGTGGTTACCTCAGAGGTTATATCTTCACCCATGACAGTTCGTTTGTTTACACAAAAACTACTGGAAAGTTTTAGATTAAATTTTGTGGAAAGGTGCATTGCAGTCCAAGGACAAAGCTATTCCAAGTTTGTGCAGATGCGGTTCAAAACTCTTCCTAAAAAACAACAAGATAGGGTGTATTTCATTCATTCCTTGGCAAAAAATAAAATTTGGACTTATCTCCAACTATTTTAGAAATATCATGATGGGCTCACTTACAGATTTATGTCTCATAAACACTGCAAGACAGAAGGAAATATCATCTATCATGTTGCAGAAATGTATGTCGTGCTAGTGAAACTTCATTAAGAGTGGGCAAGCGGTCTTGGCAGAGATGTGCACCCTACAGAGTTTTGTTCTTGCTATAAAAGGGATTAGCATTTAGAGCCCTAGATTTATTCTCTCCCAAGAGAGACGTCAGATTAGTGGACCCTCTCCAGAGAAAATAAGCACTTCCCTCTCTCTCCTTGTTTCTCACACAGTTGCATGTCCACATTTAATTGAGCAAAGTGGCAAATATCTCTGTACTTGTTTCTGACTTTTTGTGCTTGGCCTTATTTGAGCCTATTATGAGATGCACTAACACAAAACTAGTCTGCCACCACAGCAGCTCAACAACCCCCACGTCCTACCGATTAGATATTCACACTTTGTGGCCACATTCTTTATTTCAGCCCCAGACTGGCCGTTAGATCCCTCAGAGCAGAGGAGGGGAGAGCGATGAATCATCTATCGCCAGCTATTTTTTTTTCTTTGACTGTTTCATAATAGATGTTTAACTGTCCACAAAAATGGACTTTTCAACATGTGGACACTACATTCCCTATTCCTACAGGGGACCAAGCATGTTGTAATTTGGAGAAGTCCACAATATGCAGTAAATGAACCCACAACTACTGCATCTGTTTGTGAGTTTGCCAGATCGGCAGTTGAATACTTTAGGCGGATTCCTAATTCAATAGCGAACGTACAGTATAACCACAGCAAGTGATCTGAAACAAAGAGAGAGGAGCTTGAGGGACAGAAAGGTGAGTGTAAACCTGAAAGGGAGGAAGGGAAAACATGTTAAAGAAAGCAACATAGAGATTGTGTGTGGCGCTGGGGGCGGGGGGGGGGGGTTGCAAGTTGATAGTTTATGACTTCAACTTTCTCCAGGTGGTAAGAAAGCTATGTGGACACGACGAAATGCTAGAAGATCAAGAAACACATCTTTGGTCCTTCTCAGACACATGTTGGCAAATTTCCAATGTGACAGATCATCGGGTATCATTTGCATCGTGGAGTACAGGTGTCAAATTTATGAAAAAATAATAATAAAATATCAATAATAAAGCTTTTCCCATCTTCTTACCACCGAAGAAGAGCCGACCATCCGTTAGAGGGACTGGGACGTCGATGTGAGCGGTGGCTCCTTCGTCTTTGTCCACTGTAATGCTCAGATGATCTTGACGAGCGTTCAGCTCCACTGAATGCCACTGGCCGTCATTCAAACCTGACCCTAGCAGTACATGCACGTGCACGCACACGCACATACAAGAACACACACACATTATTAGTCAGTGTTTTCATTTCAAAATGATGATGCTGTTGTCTTTGCTTCAATTTGAAACAAATGTTTCATTCCTGGTCTTACGATGCAAACTAAATGCGAGTTCTATCAAATGCCGTCTTGATAAGGCTCAGGCAGAAGCAGAGAAAGCTTTTGTAGGTCTGCGAGGGGTAGAGATTTAAAATCGGGATATTTTTCTTGTTTAGCTTTGATTCACCCCGTGGGCCAAACTTATCTTTATGATCCTTTACAATACTAAATTGCCCTTTTAATGAGTCGACCAACCTGCACTGAGCTCCAGCAGGTCTGCAGCAGCTTTATTGATCTGTAGGTGGAGTCTGGCCTCCCTCAGGAACAGCCAGGCTGCGCCCTGCTGCTGAAGGAGGTTAAAGGTCAAGAGCAGCCCCTCCTTGTTCCATGTGCGGAACTGCAGAGCTATAGAGACGGACCCTGATGACCACGCTGTCAGTCCCGGGAGCTGGAGGAAGCTCTGGGAGTCAGTGAATGTCACTGTTACTGAAACTGGCTCAGCACAAGAAAAGGTCACATTGCCCTGAGGAAGACAGGATGGCAGAGAGGCAGAAATGATTATGAAAGAGATAATAAAACATGAATATTAATTGATTGTAGAGGCTGACTCAGTTTGACTTGATGCCACGGAGGTCTCATCAGCAGCTCTCTGCTAAAGGACACCTGTATTACCATACTGGTATTAGCTGGACAGCTGAAATATTTATAGAAAACCTGAATCATCAGGTCACACAGGTTTTGCACCCATGTTCTCTACGTATCTCACATCTTCTATTACTGATAGAAAAATATTAAAACTACTTAAACTTTCTGATATCAGATATTTGTTTCAAAACGTGGCATTTTCAAAATAACCTGTCAGAGGCATTGTGACTTCAGATATTAAAAACTCAAAATACATGTTGACTGTGCATCTAGAAAGTAAATATTTCACAGTAGATTGAACTTTTGACATTATTGTAGTTCATTTCAAATGTATTCATAAAGCGCCACCGCGTGAGTGGGACATCATTTAAACTAATTCCCTGCCTCTTTCTTTTCTCCTCACTTCTGGTCTTCACCTCCATTCCACCCTGATTACTTGTCTCTTCTCTAATTGTCTTTTTCCCATCTACTTTTCACTCCGGGCGGTGTCACTCTAAAATGTCGTGGTGACAGCGGTGATGATGATGAGAGAGGCGCCTTTAATGATGTTAATGACAGTAATGATGATGACGGACATAAAAATGAAGATTCTGACGATGCAGATGATGAAATAAACGCTAACGAGAATAATAATCACGACGATGACCATTAGCACGCTGATGATGCAAACAGAGCAGGAGTCTGACGTGAACAGTTCCACCAAATTGTTGGCACCTTTTGTATTATGTCTGCATTCTATTCTACTGATAACCAATGTAAACAGCCTAAGAGGCACATGCAAGCAAAGGCTGCAACTTGAGGGATGGGAAGGATTGGGTCACAAGTCACTAACAGCAATTTGTGAGGCTGAAAATCTACTCTGATAAATCATATTTAATATCAAACTGTCATTTGTGTCCTTATTTATCATTTAGAGCAACAAATGGAAAAATAGGGTCCAGATCAACAGAACCATAAATTATCCTTCAGGATTTTAACAAGGTAATTAAAGCATTTTGTGGTTAAAACATAATCATCCAAGACAGCTTCATGCTAATCATGCGAACTCTGAGATGAATACAGGGATGTTCCAACACAATGACGTACCAGCACAGTGACCTGGGGGTTGCTCCGTTTGGCCAGGTTAATCAGGTTGATATCGTTGTACAGCAGGTTTTCCAGGCAGCCATGAAAGTTCCTGTTGGAAAGGATGGGTTTCTGAAGTCCAGGGCTTTGGACGGCTCCCAGACTTAACTGCAAATGAAAACACATTTTCACAAAACTCACTTCAATCAAAATCACTTCAATTACACTTCAAATGTCGCTTTAAAAAAAAAAATAGACATGAGGTCTCACAGTAACTGTACCATCCCAGGTTGGGGAACTTGCTATTTTTCTCACAGAATTGTCAGAAACGTCTTTTAAACGTTTGTATATTGTGTATCTCAAAAGTGGCTTAAAAATAGTTCAACATTAAAACATCACCTGCATAACCATCTACTTTTCTGGCCTACTGAGGTCTGCAATGATGTCTGCAATGACTCAGTGCATAAGTTCTGTCTCAATCAGCCCAGCTCGCCAGTGGAGCTGCTTTTCATTCGCTGGTTTGTGGAACTCAAGTCTGCTTTTTTCCATCTGTCAGGATAACAGGCTGTCCTGAGTCCAATCATGTTTAAGTGTTTTGGCTGAGTCAGTGAGAAGAGGAGCGAATATTTTTTGTTTTGGCAGTTGTTGTTTTTTTTAATGCCTTAAAATCAGGTCACAGCTCCACTACTGGTCCCAAAAGGAGGCTGAAAAGACATTTTAAACGGTGCATCACTTTAAAATGTGTGGTAGTGTCCTACAACCTCACCCTGTGAATGTCCCAGTGACTGAGCTCGGCTGGAATGTGAACTTGCTGCGTGTTTTTATCCACGGTGAGATTGAGGTGAGTGCTGAGCCGCTCCATCTTGACCTCATGCCAGTGCTGGTCGTCAAGTAGACTTCCCAAAGAAACAAGAAGCTGGCCGGCAGAGGATGAACTCACCCCTGCAACATGGAAGGAGCGAGGAGGAGAAGAAGGAGGAGGTGAGAATGTGTGAAAGATGTTAATTTTGTTGGCATGAAGGGGCTTTTCATCGCTGATCTGAGGCTCCAGCTAATGTACAAATCCTTTTGCATGCACAACCTGCTGAGAAACTGATTTTTCTCTGAGGCGTTCACGGTCAACAACCCTGTGTTCTCCTCCATATTTGGACAAGGACAAACGTGCCTGAAGAACTTCAATTCTTGATCAAAAACACTCATGCTTATTTCGGAATATTTCATTGTGGTTCCAAACAGACAGCAGGTCACTCTCTTTCATTACTGAGCGCATGTTGGCAAACACAATAAATGATGATCCTGCAAAATAATAGCAGGACATAAATAAAGGGGCAGCAGCTCCAAACTGGTGGACCCATCACACTTACGGGCCCCAATGTGCTGAGAAGGGTTTTTGCTGAGAGAAGTGGTTTCACAAGAGAAGGAAGGTGGTAGACATTAACTATGAAGTGCATTTTCACGGATAAAGATGTGGAAGAGGTCGCTGGGCCACTTGGTCTGAATGCGCCACAACTCGAGGCCATATTTATCCTATAATGTGTGTGTTAGCCGCTTGATTCATCCAAACCGAGCAGACCAATATTGAATGTTCTTTCCTTCGGCTGGAGCTGAATACAGGTTTCCACTCGCGTTCCAGATAGGTCCCTGAGGCAATATCACCTAATCATATTCAGTCTGCTATTCCATTATAGCTCTTCATTCAAGCTCTAATTCTGTTTATGAAGGACGACAATGACAGGTCTTATCCAGAGACAGACGGCTATAATTGTATCAGCGCTTCATTGTCACGTAACGCTAGCACTTGAAATACTGCTTGACTGTAAAAAATAATGTCCTTTCACTAAACCTATTTTAAGCTTTTGTGACAGCTGAAAATTGAGTTATTGCCATGAAAAAAAAAAGGAAAGGAAAAAAAACCTGAGGGAAATAGCACCTTTGAAAAACAGTCCATTAACTCTGTTCCGTTGAAGTAAGTGGGGCTTTATTAGCATAACATTTTGATCAGAAATACAATGCCAAATCATCGTTCCCCCCCCATAAAAAAAATATTCACACAAAATGCAATTAACGCACAATCATCATCTCGCATAAACTTATAATACAGAGAAACATGTCATAAAGTGCAAAACTACAAAAACGGCTGTCTTCCTTTACGATAAGCAGCTGCTCCAACAAGTCGTCTGCCCCAAACCACCGTGTGAGTGGTTTGTTGTGACTCTCTAATACAACCCAGAGGCGCGTTTACAGCGTGATAAAACAATTCTTTTGTTCATGGCATTTGTATCACTGACATTGGAGGCAGACGCGCTGACTTGTTTTCATTTTTCTGAGACAGTCTCCGGCTGAGTAACTGTAAAAAGGGAGTACTTTCATGTCATATGGTTTTTCATCCAAAATGTTTTTACCATATTGGAGCAGAAGCAGGATCAAAAAGCCCAAAGAGTGAGGTCAAGTTCATTTAGGATTGCTCTGATTATCAGCGATGGAAGAAATACAGTCCCTTTACGCAAGTAAAAGTAGAAATATCCAGGTAAAATAGTAAAAATAAAAATCTGCAATCAAAATTCAACTCAAGTAAAATAAGAGAGGGATTTGATGTTAAGTTTACTTTGTTGTTGTTACTTTGCAGCTGTGCTTCTGTCCTCTTGAAGTTGTCAGGCTTCAAATTTAAATGTATGATTTCTCCATGAGGTTTTGTTAGGTTTTCGATAAAAATGTTTTTCATGAAAGTGATTGTTTCTTTAAAAATATGGTGCGGTAATAAAGTATATTTCTTTTGAAATGTATTACAGTAGAAGTAAAAAATCCACTTCAAATGCTCAAATTAAGTATAGATACCTCAACATTGTACTTTAGTAATCATATGTAATTTCCCCCTCTGCTTGTTATTTACCAAGCCTTGGAGAGTTGGTCTGGTAGAAGGAGGTTAATTATGTAGTGGGTTAATTCCCTTGAGCTATGGAAATTCAAAGTGTTTGACTGCAAGGCAGTACACACTGATGAGAAGGAAAGAAAATATAAGACTATATTGATTAAAAGCACCATTGTAGAGTGTTGACAGACATACAGCATTGTAGCTGCACAGAAGGACTCAGAGTTGAGCAGCCTATTATACACGCGGGGAGTGCAGTAGAGTAGGAGTCCCACAGCGGTGGGCTGCTGAGTAAAAGTCTTCGGTGGCTATTTACAACAGACACTCCTGGAGGCTTTCTGTAAATCACTCCAGACAAAGTGGAATAGAGTGAATAAATGCAACAGTAATCACTACAATTCACAGCCATCCATTTTCTCTGCCAACTCTCTCTCCAAAGACGAAACGATACAAAAAAAAAAAAACACCACGGAAGTTGTCTAGAAGATTGGCTTGCATTTGCTTTTTGCTTTTTTCTTTTTTCTTTTTTTTATTTAGTGATTAGATGTGGTGAAAATATCCAGCAACCATAAACCAACAACAACATATCCTCATTACTGCAGCATAGGCCTCCACACCTCTCCGGTGTCATCCAAATTTAGCCAGCAATACTTAACGCTATTTGTCCAGAAAGCAGTGGAGCAGGACACACTCACTAACCCTCGCTGTATTTGCAGCTTCCAGTGACGGTTCAGAATTGATCTCAATTATGAAGAGTGGACCACATTATAGCAAGTTGACATTTTGATGAATGTAAAGCAGAGAGGAAATGAGATGGTTTTAGATAGCGGACATTAATCTTAATAACCCAACCAATTTATTCCAACTGCATGTCAGCTAGAGACACTGTATTTATGCGTCTGTTGGCCTGTCTGTCTGCTTGCTTGCAGCCTTGCCTGTCTTCCTGTTTACACACAGTCATTAATGTCTGCTGCTACAACAGATGTTACAAGAACATGCAGATATGATGTCCCTCATCCGCGCCCTTTCTATGTGTTTACAATTCCTCAGTGTTAGCTATCTTTAGTTGCCCTGTTGCAGGCAGCTTGTTTTCCTCGAGCTGTAACATGCATCAATATTAAAGAGGGGTCCGGGACTGAGAGGATCAGGTTGCCAAATGGGTGAGATAAATATGAGGGGCTTCTCTCTCTCTCTCTCTCTCTGTCTCTCCCTCTCCCCCTCCCTCGCTCTCACTCACACACTCCCTCTATCGCTTCTCTTCTCACTCTTGAGCCATCAGCTGATGGTGGAGAAGCATTGATCTAATTACACTGTCTGTGGACAGTAAACCCATGGGAGAGTACATGAGAGGGAAAAATAAAAGGCAAGATGCTAAAAATTGTCTAAGAAAAAAAACAAAAGCCAGCAGGGGCAGGAGTGGAGCAAAGGCTATGATAAACAACAACAGAGAAAGAGAGAAAATATGAAATGCTGAAAGAGAAAGTGGCAGCCAGGGGAGGACACTGAGAAAGAAAGAGAATTAGCACACAGGATGCAGCAACAGCACTGTGACTGAGTTAGACAATGGTCTGTTTGTTTGTTCTTTTCAGTGTTGGCTGCATCATCACAGCAGGTGATGTATACTTTCAAATTCTCCTTCCCAGGATTCTTCGAGTGGCTTGTTGCTCCGTTCTTTCAGGGACATGTGATGGACATCACTCAGGGAGCTGGTGTCAGGCTGACAGCTTCTCTCTGTCTCTACCAACAGGGACTGCAGGACACCAGAGTCCCACCAGGGGATTTAAGCTCTTCCCAAAGAGAGAAATGAGAAATAGAATGTTTTTGCTGTAGTACATTTTGGTTTATAACTGAAAGACCCGCTACAGGAAAGGTGCTTCAGTCTTATCTCTTTTCACAAAGGAAACACAAAACTATTCTTTACAAAAGGGCAAGAGATGATGCAACCATGCAAGTCCTTTTGACTGCAGTAATCAGCTGCCCCCACCAACAAAAAGACACACAAAAAAACCCTAACAAAAGATAAAAATGAGAAATGAATCAGAGAGCACATACTATCTGCAAGTAGCTGTGTCCTGACGTTGTCCTAGAAAAGTCTACAAGATCCAGGATCGAAAGTTTAATCCAGATCAGCTCCAAAACTTTGCACAGATTATTGTCAGAACAGCTCTGGATAAAGGTGTGAGATGCATTTTTGGTTTTAAAAAAATCAGTTATCGCCAGATCGCCAGGATGTTTGCTCACATCATGACTTTGAGATCCACGATGAGATCAAGTTGTCACGGTGATCAAGTTTTGAAAAAAAAAAAACTCAATAAGAAAGCTAAGAAATACTAATGGGCATAGTTCCAACAACTCCTGCAGCTCGCAGAGGGCAGCTTTGCTCAAGATCACGCACACACACGCTCGCTCTCTCTCTCTCTCTCCCCTCCCTCTCTCTCTCCAGTGCTCCACTCTGTGCAGAGATCATGGATCATGCAATAATGCGTTTGCACACTCCACTCGAGTTCATCCTCAACACATGCTGCAGCATCCATCACAGATTAAAAGAACGAGAATATGAGAGAGGATGTCAAGCAGTAAGAGAACCAGAGCAAGCAGATGCAGCAGATCAGAAAAAAGCCTGAAAAAGTGAGCAATAAGGAGAAAAAAAACACCCTGGGAGTGAAGCAAACACGCAACGCTGTCCTCCATCACAGTCACTCCACATGTTTAGAATGTCTCTGCATTTTTGCATGCCTGCAGTGGTAAAAATCCACCGGCTCCCCACGTTTGCTAAAAGTTTGATTGCCTTTGTTTGAGATATGAATTGAGACATATGGATAAACAAATAAAAAGCGTAGTGAGCTAATCAGCATGAAGCACAATTCCCTCGAGTGTCCTCTAAATTGGATCATCAGAATCTTAGAAATAACATCTGACAAACGCGCAAGCAAACCAGCAGATGGACAGCAAGTTGTCTGAAGCTCCCTCCATTTCATTTTGATTACAAAAATGTGGTAAATATTGAATTCCTTCGACAGAGACAGGATTGTGGAGGCTGAGTGAATGCATAATTACACTTTGGGCATTTTGTTCAATCTGAATAATGAACAACAAATGAAAAGGTAGATGGAGCTGCAGAGTCGGCCACCAAACCTACCCGAAAGTTCTTCATTAAAATATCAATTCAATTTAAAGATCTAATGTTGAAGGTTCCCCTGCAGTAGTGATTTTCAGTCCTTGCTCTCGGGAGCTCAACTATTGTGATAATTTCTTTTGTATTGCTAAAATATCATATTCTTTTCTTGGTCCTGTCAGAGAAAAAGGAGCTGACTGAATTCTGACATATTCCTCTTCAAGTGAAATAGTAAATCAGTTTTTAGTTTTATCAGTCATTTTGTCCAGAATTAGAACAGAAGTACCCTTTTGTTGTGTTTCTGAAAGATGAAATACACAGACTTTAATTGAATCACTGAGACGCTGATCCTGACTCAACCACAAGCCAACCAAGTTTTATTTTGGATCTGTTATCCAAAGAGCTCATTATTTCAGACACATAAAGATCAGTGCAGAGAGAAGAGACAAACAAGATTTCGTTGCCTTCTTAAAACAATCGCCCAAGTCATTTTTTTCAAGTTTTTCAGAAAACACAACAAACTGGAGATAAAACATCATAAGGGTTGTTTTAGGCAACAAAAAAAAAACAACATTTGTCAAAATTACTTTATTACAGCTATTTTAAGAGGGTGGCGATTTACATAAGTCGAACCTAATTCAGGAGGCCACTGTAACAAAGAGGAATGAAAACACCACGAGAAACTCATCAACAGCAGCTGAATGACTCCACATCCTCCAAACTATCTGCTCAACCACCAGCCACCACAACCACAACAGCATTAGCAACAGATAACTAGTTGAAATGATGAAAAAGCCTGAAGCTGTATGAACAATTAGAAATGATTCCTAATTACATCCATCCAATTTCTATACCGTAAAGGGTCGTGGAGGAGGGGGGGCTGAAGCCTATCCCAGCTGACATTGGGCGAGAGGCGGAGTCGCCAGGGCTAATTCACTAATTATTTATTGTAATTACATATACACTGACCAGTTATCCATCTTGTGAAATCCATCAACATATCAACTTATATATAGTAACAATTCACCTTATAAAAATGAATATTTAAAGGATACTTTTTTAGGAAATTAAAAAAAATCAAATGTCAATATTTCATGTTATTAGCCAATTATCTGCATTTACGTCAGTTCACTAATCTCTCACACAAACATCTTCATCAGTTCTAAATTGATTTTTATACAAATAAATATTCAAATTATTATTACATATACAAAGGTGCATTAACTAATCACACTATGTACTGTGCACCTGCAGTCCACACACTTTGTACGCACAGACACTTAGGACACAATCACACAAATATACTCATCTACAGTCCTAAAACCTCTAGTGAGAGTCAATACTCTCCTTCACGTGTTGAGGGGTGATCTCTAAAACATTCCCTCATCCATAATGAAGTTGTACCTTGTTGGTGGTAGAGCAGCAGCCTTCCTTTCTCCAGCACCAGCGTCAGGCTGTGGCTTCTCCGTCCCTCCGCGTGGAGCAGCGTCCCCGAATTCTTCAGGGTTTTGAACTTCAGAGAAATAACCGTCTGGCTCGGCCTCACACTCAGCCTGTAGATCACACTGCTGCCGCCATCAAAGTTCGCCACATCAGAAGCTGCAGAACAACACAGAGAGTAGGTGGCTCAGATCTATCTGACAGCGCACCACAGTCAGAGGGAAAGACATGCAAGCTTGGCGCCCGGGTCAAAGACACACAAACAATGTTCTAAAATAAAAATATTTTTACCTCATTTATTTTGCTGTGAAAGAAACATTCTAATATTTAATGCGTCCCATTTATATGAACAGGGTTGACAAATCATTAGGAAGCGTAACGCGGCTCAAAAGCACCACGAATAAGAGTGAGTACATTACAAAGAAATCATTTAACGTAAATCAACATCTCTCACATTCAAATTCAATTAATTCTGACCTCTATAACCCTCATGAAGGGATGATGTATGCAAGGCTATTGCAGGGGGGCATCTGTCAGATGGGCCGGCTCAGTTCGGGGCCTCATGTGGGAATGTGGGAAACAAACTGTGGGAACAAAAACTGACCTGACAGGGGAAGCAGCCCATCTGATGATGAAACACCCTCTCTGATTAGGGGGTTAAGTCTCAAAATTGTCAATAAGCTCCTGTAAAACAGTGTAGTTACAATCAGCATCCCCCTCCTGAAGTGGATTAATCCATGTGACATCGTTAGTGAAGTGTAAAGGAAACATATTAACTCACAGCAGTTAACAGTTACAGTGGAGCAAAGTGCACGGAGGCAGCAACGTGGCGTGGAAAACGACAAACCAAAGAGACACTCAAACCAAAATGACATTCCGAAAATCTATTCTTCTGCCTTCCGTCAAACCAAAACCTCAGACGTACGATGGCCAAAAGCCTCTTAAGGCAAAAATTGTAGAAAAATGTAATCTTTCCCAAAAGCCCTGCACCTCTTTGTTTGATTGCTGATCATCAAGGGACTAACTTGACTTTAACTGAAAAACCTTTTGAAACGTAAGAGACACTTTAAACGAGTGATTACAAGAGTTCTTATTTCTTGCTTTGACACAACCCAACAGGAGCAGTGTTCACGTTTACGTGAAGATTTTTATAATGCAACAGAGTAAAGTTTTCCTTGAGCTCCTCTCACCAAAGAAACACTGCCTGGTCCTGATATAACTGATGCTATAGAAACACATAACTTCTGTGGTTGGAACTTGCTTTCTCGTGCGATGTTGCAAATTACTGCAAGACATGTGCAGCTGGGGCCAAAAGCTGTGTCCTAAATTGGTAAAACACTGATTGTTGGGTCAGTGAGGTTATAGTTAAGTAGTCAGGAAACTAATCTGCACTCGGCCCTTCCAGACAGTCTTATTTGATAGTTTATGTGTTTTTACCCAAATCCGATTCTGTTTTCCTCCCTGCATCTGCTCTGCTCGAGCCCTTGTCAACAACCTCACGTCTCATCAGCCCTTCAGCCCTGCCTCAGACTCCAACTTAGTTTAGATATTCCCCAGATCACAATCCACATGTGCTGGGCTCAATACCTGCCTGCTCAGCACAGCGCAACCATCATCACTGAGTCCACACAAACTCCCCAAATAAATCTCCTGCTATCTCCTTGCTTGTGTCCACCTCTCAGGGTCAGCAGGTCAACCTTGCCTATGTTTGAAGAGAGCATGTCAAAGTTGTGCTGTGTAGCAAAGATTGTGTATGTGTTATTTTGCTGCTCATACTACAGTTTCAAAATATGTGGATCTCATTCTTTATTCACCTTTTCTGAGAGCAAAAGGGTACCATTCTCATGGGTGGGCATTAGTATGGTGGGAGTGGACAGGCTTTGCATCATGGGAGCATAAAGATTACTGTGAAGGACTCAATAATACACCTGCACTTTTAAAATAATTCACAATGTACGTAGTCCCAATGTCCATCGTTGTACGTCTTTACTGATAAACACTGTATAAATACATTTATATCAGTAAATTCAAAATCAAGATTTGTACCATATTTATCCAAGCGCTAGATGACCCAAAGCCTCACAGAAAAACAACAACAACAAGACAAGAACAAGAAAAACCTTACTATATTGACATCCATATATTTCCAGTCGAAGTCCAATCCGCCCAGACGGGTTCCAGTCCAGAGGGATAAGGCGGAGGTAGCGAGCGATCACCGGCTGTTGAAGTTTGTACTGGACCACGGTGTCAGCGTTAGTGTTTCCTGGAAAAGCCTGGAACGACAGGTCAGACTCACCCATCTGTGCCTCTCGTTTTTGTCATCTGTACTCTGTAATATAACATGTCAATATATTTCTGTCTCATTGAAGAAGACCTGGAACTAGCAAGTGAGGACAAAATCTGTCTTTAAACAAGAATGATGCAGCACTAATCCTGACTGGAGTTTACAGTTAAAGTGCAGAGTAGAACTAGTAGACATCCCCCCGACCACAACAGTGCTGCTAACAGCTGATAATGTCTTGCCGATGTCCGGTGATCAATAACTCAGAGACCTATTCTGTCTCTGTATCAAGCCTCCCTTAAAAGACTTATGGCTTCTATTTTCCCAATCAGTAAAGCTGTGGGGCAGCAGATTTTCCTGTGTAGTTAAAAGAAAATAGAAAACAGAGAGGGACACCTGCATTAATATGTGTAAAGAGAGAAAAAACAAGCTGATTTTGGTCATATGCATTCAAGTGAAAATGCCGCTGCCTGTCCTCCATACTTAAGAAAGCTTGAGTGTCTGATATGTCTGAGTGTGCCGTGATGTGCTGCTATGTGAGTGAAATTGGCTTCACTGGTTCTGCATAATTGTCAACTCAGTGCCTTCTTCAGTGCTTTGAAGGGCTTAGCTGGCTGGGCAGCGGAGCATAAAGCTCACCAAATGGCTCTGTTTCCTGCTGAGGAGAGCGGCATCTCATTTACTCGCTGAGCATCTTTAGAAATATGAGTAGCCACTGACAAGTTTTCAGGAAAGGAGAGCGAGAGGTGTAGAGAAGGAGACCAGGAAGAAAGAGGTGCGCTGTGGAAGAAACATCGATTCTTCAGTTCCTCCTTTGCAAGTCAAGGTTTTGTATCCAGATTTGAAATATCTTTCCTCAGAGTTTTAACTAATCAAACCTGAAAACTTTTCCTGCCACTCAACAAATGAGTTCTCTGTATTAGACCCATCTATACGGTGCAGTGAGTCAACATCAAACTTCTCCACTTTGGCGCTGGACTCTGCTGACAACTTTATCTTTATTTAAAATCATGTTCCCGTAGATAGTTGGAGCTGACAGAATGTTACTGTCTTTGTCGCCACCGTCAGTTTATGACTCAGCGTTCAGTGTCTGTCCAGATATCTTCTCTGTTATCACTTCTGTTGTGTTCAATTTGACATGTTTCCTTTATTCTGTTGCTGGACAATAAAGTGAGGATGGAACTTTTTTTTTTTTTTTTAATCCCGTCACGCTAACATTCATTCACTCCAAACCTACAGTCAGGTAGGGATAAAGTCATTATCTTAAAAATCACCGAGGCATTTGACAGAATCATCATGAAATTCAAATGAACGTCAGAGGCTCTTCTTCTGTGTATTCAGCTCGCTTGAAATGTAAAATGACTGACCACTCATACATTTATGAGAAAGTTTCCTGAGTGGTTCATAAGCAAGGTGTATCCGCTAGCAGCCTTCATTGGGCTGCTCTGGTTGGTTCAAGGTTCATCCCTCCGCATCCACAGGCAGTGCAGCTGTTGTCAAATCAGTCCATCATGGAATATCTAGCAATAATGCACTGTGGATATACACTGCCACTATGTGTGCCTGTTACAGTGACCTTGACCACCGAAATCTTTTCAATTCATCCTTCAGTCCCATTGGATGTTTGTGCCAAGTTTGAAGCAATTACCTCAAGGTGTTCCTACGGTATTTGTGTTATTGTCAGGTGAAAGCGGGCTTGACCTTTGACCTGTGATCACAAAAATCTTTTCAGTTCACTTCTTAGTCCCAGTAGAATCTTGTGCCAAATTTGAGGAAAAACCCTCAAAGTGCCAGCCCAGCCCAGCCCAGTCAAAGGTTATCACTAGCAGAAAAGAATAAAAAGTTGCATGAAATATGTGAAATACAAGTACCACGAAATACAGTATTAGATGTACTCAGTTAGTTTCCAGTCCTGGAGAGCAGAGGGTGGGAGGAGTGAGAGACAGAACATCTACAGGGAGTGAATCAAGGGCTGTGACTGAGTTTTTGCAATCAAATGTCTTTAACAGCACACTAAGCTGGCCTGACTAATAAAACTTTAAATCCTGCTTTCTGGAAGCTAATAAGAGTTTATCACCTGTCATGATTAGTGTCAAATCAACAAGTTTTTAAGCTGCAAGAAGTCCTGCCCACTTCTGTCTCTTTTTCTTTTTTTCTTTTTTTTTTGATGACTCCCAGAGTTGAGAGAGTTTGAAATCTTCACTGTGAGAAATTCTATCCTCTCAAACTCAAACACTGGGCTTCTGCTGCTGCAACTACCACTTTGTATCATTTCCCATAAAAGAAGGAGGTGAAGACTGACTGCATCAGAATCAGATCTACTGTTGGTCAATCAACATAGGCTTACACAGCGTCCTCTCATTCTGACATTTTACTGAGCAGCGATCATTCAATCTTTCAGTTGTTTGTTATTATCTCTACTAAAACACAGAAAAGGCACTTTTTTGGAAAAATGCTATCAAACACTGGGAAATTAATCTGAAACATCTACTCAGGTAAAAAAAAAAAAAAAAAGGCAAACCTGAAGCAACTACAGCACTGCGAATACCTCCCTGGTCCACAGGGACGCCTTCATACGTGAGCTTGAGTAGCTGTCACACTGCAGAATTCTGAAGTCACCACATGATCTCCGCCACATTTCTTATTTACATTTGAAGGCACTGAGCTCTTTTCAAGGCTTAGCGCCGAGTCTTCAGCGACCTGAATGTGGACTGTTGATGGACACTTTTCCCCACAGCAGGAATCAAAGCTATGACTCTTTGTACACCTAAAAAGTGGCTTTGCAACAACAGCACCAACCTCCTGTCAGCAGAGGTTAAACTGTTTGACAGCAGCTTCGTGTAGTAAACAGAACCCTGCCCAGGTTCCTTTCATTGTTCCATCCATTATTAATAGAAAGTCAAAAGCTCCTGGTGAGCATGCTTGGTGCTGCAGGCAGTACCAGTACCTGCAGATAACATAAATGGTGTCTATGATACTGAAGCTGTGGGTTTGGGTTGCTCTTCCTCTCAAGCTTTGTTCATGGCTGGTAAATACAAACAAGTCCTCCATTGCAAGGAACCCTCGGAAAACAACAAGCAAACACAGCTCACTGGTTGGGGTTCCATTTAATTGTCAACCATATTTGAAGTGAATAGTGTGTATGCTCAAAAAAGGAAATGCATATCAGGGGTGCTTCCATAAAGTTGGTGCAACCCAATGCTGCCAGAAGAAGGCGGTAAAGGCAGCATGGTCCTGACGAGTAACAAATGAGAGGAAGAGCCATCTATCAACGAAAATTGAACACATCTTGAGAAACGACCTAAAGTTGGACAAGTTGTAATTGCTCTTAATAAAAAACAGAAAATACAGAAGTTGCAGACAGATGAGGGCATCTGTCGCTTAAAGAGAAATGATTGGAACTAAAGGCATTTTTCTTTTTGATTCAGTACTGCAAAACTGCTTCAAAGAGATTACAAATCCCATGTGATAGGGAATCCATCATCTTTTGTCATTTTAATGTGTTAATCTAATATTTTGTCGCAGCTACTTCATCATCCCAGAAACAAATTCTCAAACTGTCTTTCGTGTCCTAACAAGTTAGACGATGAACAACTGTCTGAAGATGTGATGGAGCTTAAGAAATAAAAAATGAGGGAGTCAGAAAACAAAATATCTATTTTGAGTGTCATTGTCTTAATCATTTCTGTTTTTCTGAAAAACTAACCAGTGTCTTAAAATGAGCCAGTAAAGCAAAGGTCTAATCTCCGTTTCTTGTTTTTGTATAGTTGAAATGCACACTTGCCAGACATTCATTTTTAGTTTTCTTTCTACCCAAATATACATTTGTTCTCTATTTTATGACAGGACATAATTTCCCGTCATGTAAGGATTAGATAATTAATATAATAAAACAAATACCCTACTTAAATATGTGCATGATCGTGAAAGAGCTCATGCGTGTTTTTACAACTGACAAATGTTGGTGAATCACACATGAGCATTCTGCGTGTGATGTTAATACGATTACCCCGAAGCTGTCTTCCTGCCGGTGTTGTCTCCAGTTGTGACCCGTGTCACTGAACATCAACAGATAGGCTGTCAGCCAATCAGAGCTGCCGTACCGTCCCTGCGAAGCAGCAGCAGTGATCTGGGTCCTCCTCCCCAAGTCCACCTCCAACCACTGGTATCTGTCTGAGATGGCAGGAGACCAACCTCCTGCTCCTGCAAAGCAGACAGAGGATCCCCTTTCAGTTCAGGCAATAATGAGTGTGTGTGTGCATACGTGAGGGGTGTGCGTGTGTGTGTGAGACACATACCGAGTGAGAATCAAGGGAGAAAGTCTGGAAGGTAAATGGGATTTATTGCATTGAGATTTCAATGAAACTTCAATAATGTGAATTTTTTTGTGTGTAAATCTGGATACATCATCATCGGCCTCTGGGAGGGCACGTATCAGAATTATGATTTCAGACCGAAGATATTGAGTTTGCTCAAATACGCTTAGGGACAAGTCTGTCCTCCCAAATCATAAACCCATATTGGTAAAGACACCGCCCACACGCCTTTATCAAGAAAGCAGTTTATTAGCATCCTACATGCTCCCCCTGACCACCATCTGGTTGCATGGACTTCATATCCTCTGCTTTGATGATGATATTCAGCTCTGCATGTCCAGCAATTGAATTGTCTCTTACTCAACTCAAATAAAGTCTGCTGCAAATTAACTTTCTCCAACTAAACTGACACAAATCTGAAATAGTTATCATCGGTCAAAGAGTTCTAACTAAATCCAACCGAAACCTTTCCTTCACCATTAATGGCTCCAGTGTGGCCGCTTCCCCTCGCAGCTCAGACCAAATCCTTCTTTTGATCAACTCATCAAAGGAGACATAAACAGCTTTCTTCTGGCTCAAAGATATGATCGGTCTCTGTATATCACTTCCTTTTTAAGCAGAAAGAGGACCTTCATTCATGCATTTATCAGCTCCAGACTAAACTGCAATACTGTCCTCCGTGGTAGATCCTCAGGAGTGTATAACCAGAATTCTGCTTCTCATCTATTCACCCCCACCCGCACCCTCTGTTGCCTGCTGAGCGCCATCAGGATCAAGCACCAGACGGGGCCAGGTTGTTCTCCATTGCTGCTCTGACCCTCTGGAACTCTCTCACCAAAAATATAGCTACTCCCCCACACTTAACCATATTCAAGAAATCCTTCAAATACAGCTCTTCCACTTTCCTCAAATTGTTCTCTCCTTTTTTATGGTAGAAAAGGAATGTATAAGTTCTGTGCAAAATTATTTGTATTATTATCTGCATTCAAAGCAGCCATAAAGAGAAACATCAAAAATCTCTGATAAGATATAAATGCAACAGCAGAGTCTCTGGCAGAACCATTGATGTTGTTAATGACGTTTGTCTAATCTCAGATTCAAGCTCTGAATTCCTCTCTGCCCAGACTCTGTTCAAAGTTTAGGCTTAGACTCTGTTCAAAGTTTAGGCTTAGACTCTGTTCAAAGTTTAGGCTTAGACTCTGTTCAAAGTTTTTGCACACAAAAGCTGTTATTGTGCTTTAGAGTGGCGCTTGAGGAGCCGGCCAGGAAATACAATGACGTGCAGCATCGACTGTCACAGTCCTGGTAGAAAGTGCTGAATTCCGGAGTCACTTGATGGATGGTTCCTGCAGCTGTTGTTGTTCAGGAATCTTGGAAATAAAATTCCCCATTTTATGCAAAGTACCTCTCTGTGATCGAGGCAGCAAAATTTGATGCTGACATTTTCTGTGAAAAAGATGAGCAGGGAATCAGCAGACTGAAGCGGGGCAATGCATACCATTACCAAGTACAAATGCAGCTGTTTCTGAGAAAACACATCTATCCTTCAGACTGAAAGTGAAAGAACAGTACAGTATTGGCCCTTGGTTGGAAATGATACCAGATGTGGCATTTTTCTGACAACACTCTGAGTTTGCAAGAGAGAAATGTGTCATTTTAGAGCTGATGGCCAAGTATTTTTCTGCACAGAAACAGCAGCGTTTTTGAACCTCAGCTCAGCTCTTCCCCCCATAGTGCGTCATATTTTCATATAAATGAATGTTCCTTACATTCAAGCCTTTACCAAATGAGCCCACAATGCTCATAGGTAAAGCCATTATTCACATTTTCATGACAAAGCCAAAAGACGTTTTCTCAGGTTGTGAAGAATACCCAGATACAGAGGAACATTCTGCCAAATGTTACTCTTCTTCTCGCCACCGTTGTTTTGAGCAAACAGTCTCACTGTTGCCACACCTCAACCACACCCCCTCATACCTTCTCAGAGGATGCTGATTGGACACAAATGAATGAATGTTGTCTGTAAAATGGCCTGTGAGGTAAGTGACATCCACAACCTTTTTAAAGCATCATGTTTATCTTTAAGAACGATGTCTTTATGAAAAGGTTTTTTTTAGTATAATCTTCCTTGAATAGCCATATAAGGTATGGGTACATGGTGAAACAGCCTATTTACACCAACCTTTGTGAATATAACCAGTGTGAATGGTGTCCTGTGTTGTATCAGGTAACATTAAGTGGCTATAATTACTCAGAGTCAGAGTGGTGGAGGAGGTGAAGGGAAAGATTTGTGACTCATGCAGTAGAGAGAGAAAGAGAGAGAGAGAGAGAGAGAGAGAGAGAGAGAGAAAGAGAGCAGGAGGACATTGTGAGACAGAGAGATCATCCAGCTACAATCTCATTTCTTCTTTAGAGGCTGCTGCCTGCCCAGACAAGTGTGTGTGTGTGTGTGTGTGTGTGTGTGTGTGTGTGTGTGTGTGTGTGTGTGTGCGTGCACATGTGTGGAGACAGAAAAAGAGAGTGAAAGGGCGAGCAAGGCAGAACCTGATTATGAAGAAACAAGGTGATGGAAAGGTCTGCTACAAGATAACGACACTTTGAATACTGAGGAGGGTGTGCGTGTGTGTGTGTGTGTGTGTGTGTGTGTGTGTGTTTTCATACGTGAGGCACAGTGCTGAGTCAGGCTTCAACGAATCCTGAGTGCCCAAACAGCAGATGGAAGGATTTCTCCCCTTTACAGCACAAATACACACTTGCACAAACCACCAGTTTGAAGAGCAGATTGCGTTGCCAAGGTGATTTTTACACTGACACAAGACCAATACCAATCAATAGCACAACACTTCGGACGTATGAAGTGGGCACACACACCTCATCCTGTTATCTGTCTCACCACATCTATTGTGAAAGCCCCTTTAATAAATAATAAAATGGTTTATTGAAGCATCAAACACACCTCCAGTGAAATAAATAGACAATTACATAACTCAACATAAAATAAAACTCTCAGAAAACAAATGGTGATAATTTTTCATGCCATTATCTGCAGATCACGGAATATTAACACACATACCCAGTTATCTCAAAATGTCCGTGCTCCTGTGATGACGAGTTGTACTCTTATGTTAAGATAACAAATTAATCATCTCATTATGTGAGTTAATATATCATCATCACAAGATAATGAGTTTTGATCTTTGGAAAACAAGATGATATCACAGGTTAATTATCTTAAGGTGATAAACGTCTTATCGGACATGGACACGTGACATGACAAGGTAACGGCCATTTTCTGGAGAGAACAAGATAACAGGGTATAAATTGCTTTTTTTTTTAAATTGAAAATTCTTGCAAGTACAGCCTCTCAGCTTCTGCATCGTATGAAACTCATATAGCTGGAACAGAAACACTGAAAGCCAAGAAAGTGGATTTACCTTTTAATCCTCGGATATATTTATACGCCAAACTTAAAAAAAAACAACATTTATTTGTACTATGCCATGTTTTAGGTGAGATGAAGAGTGAGAAGAGTGTCTAAACTCATGACATGTGACTTTTCTAGTCATTGTTTAGGTGTCATGCAGCAAGGCACAGACAATTCATTTAAGATTGGTATTCTTCAGTTTTAAGTTACGATTCATTTCAAGGCTAAATTGTCTGAGATCCCGGTCTTTCCTCCTGCTTGAGTGTTTTTCCTGCACCAGCTGTTTCACTGCTGCACATCGTGCTCATTAAGGCAGCAGCTGAAAGGCCAAAGCTAACAAGTATTGCTCAGTAACAGACATGAGCACTGACGCAACAGGAGAGAGCAGACACGCTGACCTTTTTCTCATTACGTCTGTTGTTTGGAGAAGTAGGACATGAACAAAAGGACAGGAGGGACGAGGGTGACAGAGAGACAGACATGCCGATGGAGAACGGAGAAAAAGAGGAACGGGAGGATTATTTAAGATTGCAAAGTTGAAAAAGAATCAAAACAAACCATGGACGGAAGCTAATACATACAAATACACTAAATCCAACATTGCACATATGATAAGATAAATCTTCTCTTTTCCCATTGGAATTAACGGCAGCGACACTAAAGCCTTTTCTGCCACTTAAGGAAGTAATTGTGGTCAAAGCAGAGTCCAAAGCATCACAGATCGCCCCGCTGCTTCACCCCCGTATCACCCCTTTACCCAATCAGGTTAACCAGTCAGGTCACGAGCGGTGTCAAGGCCGGACGCCATCAGTCCTGATTAAAAGTGCGTCAATAATGATTCTTCACCAACTCAAAAGCAATTTAATCAATTATCATTGATCAAATGCTATCACCTGGAACTACAGGAAAGTCGACAGTATAAATTCCCCATTAGAATGTCCAGGTAGCTCGAGGAAATGATGCACCCCGAACAAACTTATTATATAAATAGTGATCTTTTAAGTTTTGGCTGATGGGAAACTGTACATTCACAGTGAAGGAAAGTTTGAAGAGTACTTGTTTAATTCTCAAAAACATGCTGAAGATATTTCATGAGCGTTCTCAATCTCGAGGTCACTAGAATTCCACTCAGCAGCCAGTCCACTGGTGGATTTTTCTGACTCAGTTTTAAATTTACAAACTAAATCATCCCTGCATTCCTCTAAATTATTCTACTACTGCTTATCAGAAACAGATTTATCAGGGCGAGCATGAAAGCAACACAGGAAGGTTATTTTGGATGCTTCATCCGCTGCACCTCGATAGAGATCCACAGTGTGTGGTAGGATTATTTTATGGTGAAGGGGACAGGCGAGGGTGATGCTCTAACTGCATCATGCTAAATCTGCAGTCGAGGACCCAGGGGGAAACCTTGATCACGTCTTCACCGGGACGCTTCAATGTGGAGCAGTCTTTGATTTGGTAAGAGAAAGAATCATCTTTACGCTGAGACGTCTAAGAGGCTTTAAACTTAACAAACTATACCACAGGGCTGAAACATGTTCCACAACAATCCTGGTATTAAATGTGGTGAAAATGACAAAACCCCAGAGGTCCAAGAAGGGATCTCATCTATACCAGACGTCTTCCTCACGGTTCACCATCTGCAGAGGTTAAATCTTCTATGTCTTCACTTAATGCAGTGAGATCTGATGCTGTCAATCATGAAGAATAAGCCCGACCAAGCACTTGCATTTTAAAGATTTAAATCTAATTTACATTCGAATTAAAAAACAAACAACTTTGCCTGTGCAAAAGGGAACCCGATATCTCCCTTAAAACGGTGCCATAAGCATGAACATACGCTAGTATCTGCGTTCAATTAATTTTATGAACCCAAATTGGGCACTACCTTTGACACCACACACTACCTCTCCTCACCCAGTAACACACCCGCAGCAGGAGCAACTAAAGTACACACTTGAACTGCATATAAAAACTGTAAATGTTTCTAAAGGCAGTGTTTTGAATGGGGGCAATAACAGGTTTACAGCTTGAGAAGCAACATAGACAGAAAAGTAAGATAAGATGAGTCAGGTATAGCCATATACGAGAGTAACGTCCCCAGATTAAGAGGAGTTGAACAGGGGGCTGTGAACCAGACAAGGCTTTTAAGAGCAGGATTTAATGAGGTACTTGGAAAAGCAGAGGTGGGACGTAAATATCACAGTGAGATCCAGACCTGATTCCATACTTCCCTCCACCCACAAAGTTAATTTCAACCTGAAGCCCCATGCTAATGTTTAAATACCATTTTCAAATCTAAATTAACACCACCAGAAAATTATTCCTGGGGATTGATAATGTGCTCCAAGCAAATTTCAGCGTCATTACAGGGACCCTAATGTGCAATTATAAGTATGGCCAAGTGAAAAACATAGACCATTTAGATGTTAAATACTGCCATTAACATTTTCATATAAATGTTAAAAGCTGTCATTAACATTTTGCTATATGGAATCAATTTGTGTTTTCTCAGCAACCCAAATAGGGCTGAATAAAATGATGATTATGACAGACCACAAGAAGAGAGGCGTGATAAGATCGACTGAAGAGGATGAAAATGAAGAAAAGAAAGCGCAAAGTGGAAGTGGGATGGGGACAAAGGATAGACTTGAGAACACTTTATAGCATCATTTTTAGCAAGCTTGACTTCACTACTTTGTATTTTAAGGAATGGCAGTGCATAAAAATAGAAGTGATGGTTGACATGACAGCTTGTGCAATGGCACCACATTGTACCAGAATAATTACTGCATTTCTGCCTCAGCTTAATTTTTTTCATGTGCAATAAATTCATTTGACATTGAATCAACATCAGTTAATGTAACACTTTGCTATGCTAGTTACATTACCATAAAAGTAAGTGAAGGAGCATTAATCTGCTTTAATTGGCTCTGAAATCACGTGGGTCTTTACTCACTGCCTTATTTTACTCAGACAGTTGCTTTTGGTTGGATGGGAGGTTTAATTCGGGTTAGTTGTGCATGCTGCATGTGCTCTACACACCTTGGGAAATACATCTTTTCATCCCTGCATATATTTACAGTCTCTTCCATTCCTTGTTTGTTAGAAAGATCTTCTTGAGCATGATGTGTTGCATGAACTCCAGACCCAACCCAACTCCAGGTATCATGGCCTCTGAGGACCTCTGTCCCCTTCGCGATCAGCTGGCTGGAGAGTGAATTCACTTCGTCACAAAGCCAGGACACGGTTGGAATAAAACAGTTTAAACAGTGTTTTCTTGGAGCTGCTTCCACTTATTGTGCATCGCTACCCTTCAAAAGTCAAGGCGGGACCACCTGGCCACCATTTGTGAACACCTTTTCAGGATTTGAGCACCCGTTTGACAGCCTAGACTGTCTTCTCTGATGATGATTTAGCTTCGAACGCATGCTCATCTGCGTTCGGATGTTGTTAAGAAAACAAGGCAGTCTAAGGTTCTCACATCCATCCTCGCTTTTCAAGCTGCTGATTCAACTACAAACTATGACCAAGAAGAGGAGCTTTTAGCCCAGATATCTGACCGTTACACCAAGAGCCAGAATTTGCCATTGACCCCAGAGGCTTTTCATAGTCAGGAAGTGATGGTACGCAAATGTATCCTTGGTTCTAAAGAGAGGTGAGCTCCATCCCAAACCTGCTAGGAGTGAATTCAGAATGCACCGAAACCCCAAATATTTAGAATACGACAGAAAATACTAAAGAAAGAAACCGGACAACTTTGACTGTCAAACCGGCTACCAGTGTTTCTGGGTGGTAAAGTTATACTGTCTCTAATCCCCCATGACTGTGTGCCACTGACCTCTGTAAATGCAGAAAATTATCTATCACTCTGTCCATCTACTGGTCTGTCCTGAGCCGACACAGATCAGAATCTCTCAGACTGGCTGAATCCAGCTGACACGTTCCTTTGATGTGTTGTTCTCCGCGTCCTGGGGAGGCAAAACAGACTCTCTCATGCACTAAGGGGAAATGCACCGCTGCAGCCCACATAATGGAACAAAACAAAGCTCATCTCAGTAATAAGAGAGGATACAGTCAAGGGACATTGCATTTTCTATGGTTCAATTCTCAGTCTGTTCCCAACAGTTCACTGGCCTGAAAGTGCTTTTCAGCAATTCATGTCAACAACTGACCAAAGTGTATAAAGTTTAAAAGGACAAAAACTTTTTATGGATAGCTTGCACCCAAAAATGCTTTGAAACACAACTGTGAAAAATGGAAAAGGTCACCGCTGTAACAGAGAAGTCAAACGGGAACCTCTAATCAATTAATCAATGCAATGTTAGAATGCAATTCAGCAAAGCTCAACTGGGAGCAATGTTGCACACAGAGAATTAACTCCAAATTACCCAACCTAGGATAGTGTATACAAAATTGTGGGTGTTTTTCTAAGGCTGGTCAACAGAAGCGGTCAAGAACCAGACAAATGCAATTATCATGTTTCAAAATAAAAATGCAGTGCTTTTACACCTGAAATATGACTTCTGGAAACAACTTCAAGGAGAAAGTCCTGAATTGTCTGTTGTGTCATCTAAATTATTTCAGTCCTGTCCCCCGGGATGAAAAATGGTTGGAAAACACCAGAGTACCCAAGTTAATCAAATGTACAATTACGGCCACAACAAAGAAAATCATTATGCTTTAATCCTTCATATTTAGCCAACTAAATTCTGTTGGGTGTTGTTTGAACTGTGCTGTATGTATTTCTTCCCACAAACTGACGAATCGAATAAGAAATAGTCTCTTAGTCTGCAGTCAGTGAGGAACATTTTCTCTGGAAGGCTGGTCTCATCAACTATGAATGAACATCATCACGGCCTCCTCCTTCCTCTCACACTGACATGTCGGAGGATTTTACTATAAATGCTACAGTGTTGTACGTCGGAGGAATGGGTTCTGAGTAATGAAGTCACTCAAACTTGAGTTCTCTGCTACAAGCTTTAAACCTAGGACGGGGAAACAAAGTCTTGTGCCAAATAAAAGCCAAGTCATGTAGCAACGCTGAACGCCACTCAGGGGGAGAAATCTGTCTTCACCTTTGTTTCATCTGCAATATTTAGGTGAGAAACAGCGGGTGGATATGTTGCCCTATCATTCACTGGTCAGTTTTTCCTTCTGTACCATGAGTTCTTTACAGAGTGCTGGAAAAATTACAAAACTACACATTTATACCTATACGTTTCCTCCACAGTTACCCCTCCCTGCATCTGGGCCACTCAACATGGCAAGCACTCCTCGCTTCCTGCTGCAGTCGGCTTTTCTTTGCATAATCCTGTTTCTATCAATCCAAATAAAAACAGCAGAAGTCCATTTCCCAGTAGCCCCCCCCCCCCCCCAAAAAAAATTCAGACATCTGGCTTTTGTCTGCAATGAGATATGGCTTGTAACCCACAAAATACCTCCACGGCCCGCCATGCTGCTTTCTGTGATACTGTTTATTCGCCCAGCTGAGTGTCTTCACGGAAGCTTCTGGTGGCTCTCTGCAGATAAAAACAAGCCTATCTAGAACATCCTGCCACATCGCTCATGTTTTTATCCTCAGAAATGTTTTAGATTAACATGAATTTTATATTCTCTATGTAACATTTGATGAACGTCATGTTTTTCCCAAGTTTTGTCAAAATGACATTAGTTTTATTCTCATCCTTTAAACCATAACTCTGCGCTTCAAACAGCACTTACAGGCACTAAACCTTCCGGTTTTACTGCAATCTATATTCCGAAAGGTTTTAGCGAGAGATTTGTTAATATATAATTCATAGCCTGTTTTTATTGTATTCCAAAACAAGGCCAAAATTGAGTCTTTTATGGCCGTCTTTATGGTATTTTGTCATTTATGTGAATGATAAAGAGATCCACGATATCTCCTTTTCTGGCCATGATTATAAAGTGGATATTTAATCAGATAATGCCTAATTGGCATATTGAATCATAACGTTTAAGAGCACTTCCGATGCAAAGATGATTTTATTTTAATTGCCATCAATCAGGGAAGTTTGATGGAGATGTCATCTTAACTTTCACGCAGCAGCGACGGCTCCTCACCTTCTCTCCTGTTGACCTTGGCGTAGACGGGCCCATGGCTACTGGACAGCTGTGAGGAGCTCCTGAATGATGAAGGCGGCAGACTGGACACCAGTGGGCTGTCACAAACTTCTGTTAAAAAAAAGGATGAAGGTTAGAAATGCTTTCATTGAACTTGTAGGCAGGTGTTACATGTGTTATCTCACAGCAGACTGAAGAATTAAGTTTTCACTGTGATTTAAAGTTTAACCTTGAAGCTTCCTTCAGAAGCCTAGCAGCCGCCGGTGTAAACAAACTGGGGGGGGGGGGTCTTTATACTCACGCTTGTGAATGTTTATGAACATTAAGGTCAGTATAAATGCGCTCGGGATTAATGACACTTCATGACTTGAAAATATCTGTAAAAGCATTGCTGCATTGTTGTGGATAATCACAAGCAACATGATGGTGAGGGTCCTTCTGCTGGAGGAAAGACTGATTGCAAACACTGCTGTGTAATTGTTTGCTAATGTTGTAGTCCAATGGTCGATACACTGACTGTGTCCTTGAAAAATCTCAGTTTTGGAGTATAAATATAAGGCTTTAAAAAGAATACTCATAACAGATAAAATGATTGTTTATTAGAAAAGCTGCAATGTCATGATAACTCCTAACATAAAAACAAGGAAAACCCGTACACTGGGAGAGCCATGTGTTTGTTCATGAAGAAAACTGTGTGTATCTACAAATTATTTATACAATGCAACAATAACACTCGTATAACAAAATAGCTGTTCCTGTTTTGTGTATTCATCATCATAATCATCATCAGATGGTAAATATGATTATCATATTGACTCAATCTGCAACTCTTGATTCAACCCTCTTCTTCCCAGACATCCTGTGAGGTCATGACGGGGACCAAGTGACTATAAATTGACGTCGATACCTAATTATTTTGTTGTTTGCTGTTTCAAGCCAGCTGACTTCAGCTGCCAATCATTAACCGGCTCAGCTGATCCTCTTTCACACACTCTGTTGGTCGATGTCCTTCAAATCATCGTATTTAAGCTACTTCAGTCTGCCAACTTTTCCTGCAGCTCCTCCACAACTCCTTTTACATGCTGTGTCCAACTTGGTCAATGTCACTTCTGCTGTCGTTGCTGCAGACTCTCTTCTGTAGCCGACGGGTCCTTGCTGCTGCTGCTGCTGCCATTGGCTTTCCATTTGTGCAAAAGGAAGGACATGTATGTTCAAGAAGAAAGGCCAAGTTAAACAGACTTCATCAGCAAATATGTTTTACTTTTGATGTATTTTGTCCTGACTGGAAAATATACTCCCTTCTGTCATTTTTCCTCTCGGAAGATATTGTAATGGAACTCCTTTTAAAGTGTACCCAATCAAATGTAATTGTGGGAAGCCTGCTAACCAGGGTTTTACTGCATTACTGACATCTCAGAGCTGGGATATTTCCAACCTCCTATTTGAAATACTTCATCGGAACACCACTTAAAGTCAGAGTTCCGAATCAGAAATGATCGCAAAAACCTGAGAATTTGTTTGCTGACATCAAACCAAAATGCTGGCACCAACAGAAAAACAAGTCCTATTGCTATCAAATAAATCCTATGATCCCATAATGAAAGATATTCTGCATGAGCACTGACGTCAAGCGTGTTGCCAGTGTGATGAGGTATCTGGCTACAGGATCTGACGGTTGCCTTCCTCTGCACCAAAGTTACTCAGGAAAATGTTAAAGCAAGAAATATGCAACATTTATTGACTTTTGTAAATCCTCTACTGATGGAATGAGACAAGAACACCACGATGAATAACTTTTGCACTTCTTGTTTTACTGTGTCATCGCTTGCCACCAGGCAATGGTTTTGTGTTGGTCCATCAGGTTCTCGTGTTTAAAAGCAACTGGAGCAACCTGGAAGACTTTAAGGTCGGAAGTCAGAATCTTCCCCGGTCCAGGTTGTCTGGAATGCTGTAGTAGCCCACGCACAGATTGTGACTTTCATGACAAGTGTAAGATGTTCCAGGATGAAGGAAAGTGTCTCCAACAAAACACCACGTGCACTTAACTGTCACTTTTGATACTTCCTGTCTGTTTCTTGTCTTCACCTGGGTCCTGTCAATCACTCCTGCCTGTTTCCGCTAACATCCATCAATTACTGGGCCACAAACACTCATGCTGAACAAACACATCAACTCATTGTGACAGCGCACAATCCAACACGCAAGTGAGCAAAAAAATCTTTAGAACCACATTTTTTTTTTCTCTTACAAAAAGTGTTATATTCAGCTTATTACTGTACAAGTTACCGACATAAATACATCGGAAATTTTGAAAAAAGTGCGCAAGTGAGAGCATGTCGGAGCATGCAGACACAAAGCAACAGATACGAGGATCAAACCACCTCAGCTGCCAGTTAGCAACACTGCGGCTAATCCACCAACAGAGGGCTAATTCCATCGCATATTCAAAATCCCACTTTCTGTGTCTTCCTCAGACACACACCCAACACACACCCGTGTGCTACTGGGGTGTAGGGCAGAGTTCCAGAACCCGCCTTCTGTTGGTGCTGGCTGCCAACAGTTCCAAGTTCCTGGTTACAGTGACCAGTGTCTCCCCAAAGTTCCATCAGCCATTAAAAAAAAACAAAAAAAAAAACAGTGCCAGTTGGACTAAGTTGGACACTCTCCAAATCAGAACCAAATCGATCCATGGCAAACCACACTTGACTATAGACCAGACTATAAACTGGCACTCTAAAAGGCTTTTAAAAGGGGAAGTGTACGTAAGGTTAAAGGTTAAATATGTGCTTCTCCATTGGCTGAATCCTATCACCTGCATGAATCGGTTCTTTGGTTTGTTTGTTTTTTGTTTGTTTTTTTTGAAACCTGTTTCATTATTTGTATTCAAGGCAGGTTATAGAACTAGCAAGTAAGTTAATTGTAGTAAAGGAATAAATTAAAATCCCAGAAATTTCTTGGGGGAATTTGGCTATCCCCTGGGGTTAGCTACAGTACCGCCAAGGCCCAAATAATAGCTCAAAATGTCTACCAAGTACTATGTGTAATAGCATTTGAAGTATATGCATTAGAGTAGGGTAAGCAGAGAAGTACTGGATAAATTGCATGCCATATTGATTGCAAAAGGGGCGCTGCTCTTTATTTTTCATAATGACAGGAATGACAACGCTAATTGTGCCCACAATTGGCTTGGAGTGTGAAATATGAAATATTAGCTTTTGGGGGGGGGGGGGGGATTCAAATGATCTCTTTAATAGTCAAATGGTTGCCGCTTGAATAATCAGTTTGACATGTATAATGTGCGTAATTACAGTCACAAGGTTATGAATGGACATTTTTATTCGCGCTAAAGGGTCAGGCAGAGGATCAACTGTGGGGCTTCAAATACAAAAATCCATTTAAGTCTCTCACCAGAGGTTCCACTGAAGAAACTACCCTGAATGTGATTTCCAAATCCCACAAGGCTCTAAGCAAGCTGTGGATAATGGTACAGACTGCAAAATACAGAGCAATTACAGTACAGACACACAAAAAACAACAACAACCTGCAAACCTTAATGTGTCACGAGAGCCAGGCCTTGGCGAAGAAAGCTGCTTGGTGGTGGAAGCCAGAGTATTTGAAGAGGCGAGGCTGACTTCTTATCCAATGAGTAGTGACATTTAAAAGGGGAATGTGAGGAAAAAGTAATCCTGGCGCACACGTTCAAGCAGCTTAGAGGGCAATTAAGGTAAAAGGCTGCTGAACTCACAGAAAGTGGCCGGAGCTTTGTCTGACACAAGAACAATGAACTATATGATGTTTTTAAAGTGGAGCAGAGGGAATTCACAGTGTCATTGATAAATCCTTCCCTGATGCTGTAGCAGAAACCAACAACAATATACAACACACTGAAACAGTCAGAAACCCAACATGACACAATCTCCTGACAGGTTAGCGAACCCATTTAGACCCAACACACCCCAGAAAAACGCTTTAAAAACATAAGGCTTTAGAAAACTTCCATCTGAAGGTTCTATGTAAAATTACTTGCCTTTTCCAACTGTTTGTTAAAATCAGATTTTTTTTAAAATTGTAGTAATGTAGATATTGTATCTTTTTGTGAAACGGCATGCTGGTCCCACCAAAAAGACAAATTAACAGGTTCGTTTCATGAGTCATTTCACATTTTATCAAATCACTTTTTGTATTTCCATGTATCATTTTACACTCGTCTCCAGACTTCTACTGTACAGACTCAGCACATCATTTTATGCTGAAATCTCCAATATAAAAAGACCTGGATGTCCGGTTTTCATTGTGATTTGTCAACAAAACCGAGTGTCCTCAGTGAGACATCAGGACATTTTCAGCCATAGTTTCTCATTTTTTCTTATTTCAAACCAAACCATGAACTCTTCTTTTCCCAACTCGAGCTGTAATGTGCCTCAGCACTGTGCTGTCAAATTAAAAATACATTAACATGACACATGATCTGTCCTTTCAAAGCGCTGTGCTATTTCTCCCATAAGATCATACTTGAAGTGACCACAACTTATTAGGCGGTGGCGCAATAGCTTAAAATTAAATAGCAGCAGAACAATGCAGGTAAAAATTAAAGTGGGATATTTTTTTTGTGTTGTGGCCAGAAGTTCCTCTGTTCAACAACACCACACAATTTTTGTCGGTAACAAGGAAAAACACCAGGGATTCAGCATCGGCTGCACGGTGGTGCAGTGGTCAGCACTGTGGCCTCACAGCAAGAAGGTTCCGGGTTCAAGTCCCGGCTCAGGCGTGGGATCTTTCTGGCTGAGTCTCCATGTTCTCCCCGTGCCTGCGTGGGTTCTCTCCGGGTACTCCGGCTTCCTCCCACCATCCAAAGACATGCAATTTGGGGACGAGGCTGATTGATACTCTAAATTGACCGTAGGTATGAATGTGAGTGTGAATGGTTGTTCATCTCTGTATGTTGGCCCTGCGATGGACTGGCGACCTGTCCAGAGTGAACCCTGCCTCTCGCCCGTAGATGCTGGGATAGGCTCCAGCCCCCCCGCGACCTTTACTAGTAAGGAATAAGCGGAAGATGACGATGGATTCAGCATCAGTGGGCCGGTTGAGTCCAGTTCAAAACCAATTTACAGCACTGTGTTTCACAACTTTACTCCGGGTTATGATGATTCCAGCCACCTAACCTGAACTGGCACGTCATGAAACATTACTTTCCAACTGAATATCATTTCAAGAAGTTGTCTTCAGCGTATTACAATAAAATCTTCCCTCAAAGTTATATTGTTTCACAAGGGATTATGTGTGTCCACCACAAAAGGATCTTGATTCATTTCTGACAGTTTTCACTCTTTTTTTCTTAAAACACTTGGTTGTAAGAAGTGTCGTTGCTTTGATCGTGTATAATACTGCAGAGTAAGACACAAACTCATCCCTCCATTTGTAGTATAACCTCTGTTTCGGTGAATATGTATGTCCACGCAACTATCCTGAGACGCCGAATACTGATGACAACCATCCATCACTCCAACAAACAAATGCTGCGAGAATTCTGAGCCGTGTGTCCTAGATAGTCGACTTGTTGATCAGTGTCTCCGTCTCTGAATGAGCAGGATAATGAGGCCCTGGGATACTTGTTTGTGCTGCAGAGCACTAACATCTATTGTCAAGTGCAAAACAGCTGCCTTTTATATATGCTGTGTATATATATATATATATATATATATATATATATAGATTTTTTTTTTTTTTTTCCTGATTGCATCTTTACACACTTTATCACAACCACAGATGGAGGTTTGCTTTAACTGTCATAAAAGTTGCTGGGAGAGCACAAGCAAACCACTTTTCCAACTTTATGTGTGTCATGGAGAACTACATTTCAAATGCAATTTTTGTTAACTTTAACATGCAAACACACCCCTGAAAACTTGGGAGCCAGATGTGTGTTTCTGTGGAGTTCATAATAAACGGTACAAACACCAACAGTCGACTGTTGGATTGTATTTTCATCCTGTCTCAATCTAAAAAAGCTACACTTCAGAGATTTTTTTTTTTTTTAATTTGCTGACAAACTTGTAGGGATAAAAAGAAGTCCTGAACACCCACCTACTCCAACTAACTTCCTTGTGTGTTTCAGAGGAGCTGCAGCATCTTTGACTGATTTCTAAATGGTATATTTATTGTGCACCATCATTATAAAAATCCAGTGAGGTGATGTGTAGTCATGGGTGTCAGCGTGACTGAACGACCTCGGCGGTGTTCAACTGCCATGCCTGTCTGACATCACCACAGTACTGGAATTCAGGTGTATATTTGTGGTTCCCAGAGGATGACACTGTTATACACTGTGATACATACAGTACTGCATATATTGCATCGCTGTCTCTTGTGAGACAATATCAAAACATCATATAGATCATATCGAGACAGAATACTGATGCTTTTGGTGTCATACTTGTGGGTGTGTATGTGTTCTTACTAAAGTAAGAGTCAGATTTGTTGAACCTGACACCTCAGCACAGCAGCACATAGCCCCTCCTGATTAGGGCTATTTCTTCTTCATTAACACACTTGTGATGATTTGTCAAAGATTAATTGTCTCGTAATATATTGATACATTGTGATATTATGTTATGGTGAGTAAAGTAGCGTTATAGCGTCTTATCATGAGTTACTCTTGGATTTCCACGTTAGTCAACATCGGGTTAAAAAGTCACTTTGCCCAAAACTTTGGTTTGGCATGATAATAAAAACAAAATTCTGACCAAAACTTGTTTCTTGCATGTACTTCTGTCCCTGTAGCCAATACTACTCACCAAATCACACCAAGTATTATGAATCCCTTACCTGATCCCTGTCATTTATGAGCATTCCTGCCTTCAGTGGCAGTCAGATTCTTGATTTTTAGATAATCTTAACTATCTCCTATATGTCTTTATGGATTTGCTTCATATTTTAAGCAACTGATTTGCAGAGACAGTTTTCCTGCCCTGTGTCTGCTGACAGCACACGTCTGCCATTCATAGCTGCACAGAATTGTTTTGCTCAGTCCAGTTAAACTTTTCATGATTTCAATGGGTTCTATGCAGGATCCCTATCACAGGATTAGTGATTTTTACACAACCTTCCTTTGTTGCTGTCTCTCTTTCTTTCCTTCCTTTTCCATCTATTTGGTGGCTTTTTAATTGTGGGATGTAAAACTAACGGTTTTCCTGCTAAAGCTGTTTGTCTTGGGCTGATGTGAATCTCTTTGTCTGCTCCGGCTGCTGACCACAGCCTGACAACTTAACATAGATACTTTGCTACCAGGCTCACGTTAAACAATGAGAGAAATACCTTCCTCATTTCCAGACCCTCACATGTGGCCAGTGCTTCCTCTGACTCCCACCATTTAACACCTCCTGGTTAGAAAGTGACACCACACGCATAGGTTACACACAGGATAAACTGCCCCCTGCCACAATATAAACTACATTTTTCCGTGTTTGTGGTGTGAAAAAATGCTGTATTTTCTTCTGAGCTAATTATATTATGTGATTCCTCAAGAGTAAACCTAATCAGCACAATTGAACAGTCAAAAGACAATTGCACTGCAAAGCAATTAAAACGTTCATCTCACACCTGCAATGTTTCGCATTCGTCATAATTCCACACATGCCGGGTAATGAAACAAGCAACAGAAAAATGAAAGCATGTGAGCCCAAATGACAACAGTTCCCAGTGTGATTGTCAGTCTGCAGAATTGCCGTAAGTTTCATCACCCCTCAAGTGACCCGTGAGATGTGCAGAGCATGTAATTAGCATGTCATTGATGGATCATATTTACATTTCACAACAGATACAGTAAATTGAATGACAGACAATTATTTGCAGAGATCTTGTTAAGAAGACACAAAGTCAACCTGTTTAAAGAAATAAGACATCCTTCTTCCTTTCTTTTTAGGTTTGTGCACTTAAGGTTGGCAATCCCTTCATCCCTAAACCAAACATACATTCTCGCCCTCATTCTCCATGGCTGAAACTCTGGGCTTTATAGGTTAGTGGATACGCACACTGTAATTCTATTCTATTGTAAAACATCTATAGTTACAACACTTTGTAAATACATTCAAATAAAATACTGCCAGTTTTACCTGCTTGTCTCTTTTATGTATGCATCTGCTGCATCATAGCTGAGCAAGAAACATTAACTGAATATTTTTCTTAAGTAAATGAAGTAATTGCGCGTCATTGCAGTTTTATTTTTCCATGCCTCACGGAAATCAAATAGCAAAGAAAAAGATGGAAGAGTTATATTGCATTTCAGTGTTGTCCTGCAGAGAGCAGTGCAGACCCACAGGCCAGGCTCGCACTGAAAGTGGTCCTGGACATTTCTATCCAGGCCATAGCATCACAACCAGCCCTGGAGATCCACCCTAGCAACACACACACACACACACACACACACACACACACACACACACACACACACACACACACACACACGCCTTGAACAGCACCACTTACAAACATAATGGATGGACTCTCTAGACCAGGGCTTCTTTTTTTTCTACTTCAAGGCCCACATATTCATATTTTTAAGGAGACAGGGGGCCCATTAAAAACCCCAAAAATAAAACAAAACAAAAAAGATCAAAAGTTACTTTAATCCATTCTGTTCCACTCTAATAATCTATGTGAAATGTATTAATGTATTTAATCAACAAATTCCACTGCTCTTGCATACAAGCGTAGAGTACCTCCATAACTGCTGTACTATTCACTTAAAATAGTCACCAGCATGGAGTAGTAAGGAAAACCATGATAAGTACCACACACAGTGATTCCGTCCTCCATCCTTCTGTGCTTCAAACTGACCCTGAGGTAGCTTCGTAATGCAAGTATCTGATGTAGAAGTACACATAGAAATGTAGTTTGTAACAACATATTATCATGAGCTAGTAAACCTCCTGTCTCATGTAAATCACCGGCATTGTGCTTGAAGCCTGGCTACAGGTGGCGCCGTCACCCTCACCTGGGGACTCGGCAGCGTCGTTAACCTTGTCCTTGATTCTCACCCCTGCTGCTATCACACTGCTATCACTCATCACCATGCATCAGGTTGGTAAAGTGAATTAAATGTTCAATCTCATAGCATTTCCAGACTTGCATCTCTCTTAATCATTTTTTCTGGTTATTCTATGTTGTTTACCATGTGGTTTGTTAATAAAATACGAACAACAAAATGTGAGTTGATCTGGCTGCCCACAGAACGATGAACCAATTTCCTCTTTGCGCTCCCAACTGTTTGTTTTAATTTGGCATCTTCTTCATCTGTAAAAAGAAAAAAAAGCTTCTCTGCTGCTCCTGATGAAAACTAACGACGGTGTTCTGAATTTTTATCCTAGGTTGTGCCGCTTTTGATGGCAAATAGTGCCGTACACTTTTTTCCCCTTGTTTTCTGTGTTGTGATTTGAATTCAAAGAGGAAAAGTCATGTCACAATAAAACCAACATCAAAAGATTCAATTGTAATTATGTTGCAATGGATTTACATAAAAGGGGAATAATCTTTTTCATTTCCTCTCAAGTATATCAAAATATTCCACCCTCTACAGAGATTTTCTTAATTCAAAATAGAGCATGTGGAGCTTTTGCTCCAGAGCTCAACTCAGAAGTAAGTTTGGTTGTAATGTGGATAACATCTTCATTATTTATACAATGTTTTCTATAGTGTAAGCCACTAAGACTGAGTTCGAACTTAAGACATCACCTTGGATGTAACAGCTGAATTCCCTTCAAACAAAAAGGTTATTGCACTGAAAAAACATGTGCAGATAAATGAAAAAAAGTGTAACATTCTGGCAAACAAGTCAGATTCTGATCCAGAATAACAAAAATAGAGCTGTGAGAAGGTGAAATAAGGATGCCAGGCAAATGATTCTAACAGGGCATGCACACACGCGCACACACACACACACACACACAAACAAAGGAAAAAGTTACTGATGGATGAAATGAGAGAAGGACTTGGGAGTGTCACTGCACGCCTAAAAGACTGAGGGCGACCACAATGGATGTCCATGCTGAGCACTGAACCATATTCCTCCACTTCTCTCTCTTTTGTACACCCCTCATTCCCTCTCTATCTTCAATCCTCTCACTGCTCATTTCTTCTCAGTACTTTTAAATCTCCCAATTACTGACTATACAGACTGAAAACAGACCTGAATTACCAAACAGCAGCCCAAATTCTACGATTATTTAAAGCCTTGGGAGGGTTATTATGGCAATTATCTCATCAACTGCCAATGGTCACTTGATTCCTCAATGTAAACTGCAGGAAATCTGTTAACATTACAAAATGATCTACTTCAAACGTTTCCTCATTTTAACTCGGATGACGACGCTCCGACTGGATTGTATTGTGGAAGGGTTCCGCCAGGTTTATCAGCATTCAACTTCCCTGATCCTCGCCCATCTAAAACAACCATGAGATGGCGTCATTCCACCTTGACAGACAAGCTTCTGCAGCCAATCACAAAACACGTCACCATTGAAAAAAAAATGTCTTTTTTTGCTGAGAAATGCTTCCAGTATATTGTAACCCCCCTCCACACACACACACACACACACACACACACACACACACACACACACACACACACACACCGCTCTTAATCCTTTGATACGACACGCAAGGATGTTTCCTTTGTAGTTGTATGGCTCTTCAATCATACCGTGATAAAAAGATTGGGATGGATGGTCAACCCTAAAACACTCTGGCCCACAGCTTGATGATGATGGGTCGATATCCGGTAACATTAAGGTTCAGGTTTGGGCAGGATCTTGGTTTGGTTTCAAGCGCGCACTTCAAACATGGGTCAAATCCTGCACCAAGGTTGAGATCACCTGATTTCCTACTTTTGTGTGCTCCATTACTGCGGCTGCCGTGGCGTCTGTCTCGTGAACGTCATTTTATTTCTCTGTTTCAATTTAAAATGTTATTCTCCAGCCTGCAAACTTTTTTTTTTTTTTTTTTTTTTGGAGTTAAAAAGCATCATTGAGGTTCCTATACATCCCTCCTGCTTCAAACAGTAAACAGACTGAATAGTCACCTCAGCAGAATGTGGCTGACTCTTGGACCAATAACAAGTCATCTTATATAATGATAGAGCCATTTGATGAATGGCTCTGTTTTTAGGGAGGCAGACATCCACTGGGGAGCTGGCCTTGGGCAAATATAAAATCCCACAGGTCACAAAGGCAGATGGATGGACTGCGGTTCTCTGTCACTTTTATCGCTTAACTGCTTGTCCCTGGATTAATAAATCTAGATTCATGACTGGCAGCTCCAGGCTTAAACCACCAGCCGCTGCCACCTTTACATAACCTTGACTTAATCAGAACCTCTTCCTGACTTCTACTAAACACATTTTCATGAATGACACTAAAGAGAAAAAAGTAAGGGTGATTTATCCACCACTGTCCTCGTGCGGGATCTCCAGGCCTGGACGGCGACATGAAGCACAAAGGACCGCAGTCTAACCCAAACCAATTTGATTTTATTCAGAGGTTTATGTTCTCAGTGCAAAACACAGGCTTATGAAAGGTCATAATTTCTGATGAGATCAGGCTGTTCACATATGAAACAGTGAGCCAGGCCCAAATTTAAATCAACTCCTCTCACTGAATACTTCTTAACAACTTATTTTCTTTCTGGCTCTAGAATGGATGATATGAATTTCCAGCACTATGAGAAAATAATAGCAGCTTTAAGACCCCCCCCCCCCACACACACACACACACACACACACACAGCCTCAGCTAGTTAAATAATCAAACAACTCTCCCCAGCCCATTATCTTCCCATCTCAGAGATGAAACACTCCTGAAGATATCCTGCGGCTGCTACCGCTGCAATAATCAATATGACTGCAAATTTATGTTTGCAAACATGCAGGAGAAATGCGTCTCACTGAAAACGGGTCGCGGTATAAAGGCACCCATGGAAATCGTAAATGAAGCTAAACAAAGTGGGAGAGTGGGAGGAAGATGGCACTGGATGTTTGCCAGTGACAGTGATGAGGACTCACTGAAATTTAAAAAGGAAGAAAGAGGCACTGCTGCAGCAACCAGGACACAGACCCTCATCTGACCTCCTCCCCACCAACACGTCCAGTTGACACGACCAGGCAGCACAATGGAGCGCCACCACAAGGAAGACATGAAACAGCCACATACACAGAGGCTTTACATTGCGGAACTGTGGATTTCTTTAAGACTCTCTTTTTCTATGTTGGTGGCTCACAGTTTTACCGGATGTCATGCCAACACACTGCGATGCAGTGTTGAGAGGTCGTGGTCATTTCACTTGGATCAGGTTGGAATTTAAATAATTTCAGAACTGGGTGGGGAACAAAAAAAAAGAAAATGCAGAGGCAATGATCCCATCTTGCGATGATAATTCAGGTGAAAAATAAATCCTAGATCCAAATTTGCCTCTAAAGTGTGATGTGTTCATCCTTTGGCCACAAGGCATCCTCAACAAAATTTAAATGAATTAGTCTTTGCATAATGCAGCTGACGCATGGACAGAAAAACACATCAATATCCACACGCCTCAATCCCCCCGCTACGGAATCATCTGGTTAAATCTCCACAACTCTGCATACATTTCCAGAAGAGCAGTGAACTTGAGACCAGAGGGTCGCCGGTTCAATCCTCAGGAACAGCAGGATAAATTTGCTGGCCCCACCCTCATTGCACCCACTGAGGTGCCCTTGAGCACAGCCTTTAACCGGGACTGCTCTTGTGGAGCTGGCAGCAGATGGGACTGTGGTGACCTGAGCAGCTTCCAAGAGGCAATGTGTAAGTGTGCGAATGTGATCGGCACTCCTGCAAACTTACTGACCTTCAGTCATAATGTGAAAATACTTTCAACAGCAAAAAAAATAAATAAAAATTCATAACCCCCCACATTTTTGAGTAAAATTTTAAATCAATTAGGAAATAAATGATGATATATGAAAAAAAAAAACCTCAGAAACTTCAGACATGAAATGAAATGGGAAAGTTTGGAGTCTGTGTTACTAAAAACAGGATTTCTGGCTCAGATAATGAGAATTAAATCACTTTATAATCTAAGTAATAATAATTAAGTAATCACACAACATTCATCCACCTGCATGTCTCACAGAGAGGTGGATGGAATCACCGAAGATGACGAGTGTGACAGTGACAGAGATATCTGTCTACCACGTGCAAACGATGATGAATGACATCATTGTTACTCGCTGAGCTGAGACCTCTTCATTGCTTAGGAAGAATAATGTGGACGCTACTATAAAGATCATTTACAGGATGATAAAGATTCGGCAAAGTCAAAAGTAAGAAATGATTACAGTGAGTTTCCCCAACGCAGACCTGATATAAGTCGATGTAGCTACTTTGACGTCACTCATTGGTTTGTTGTTGATGTTCTGAAGCGGCTGCAGTCTGGACTTTTTCCTGTTTATTTATTCATTCATGTGGGCGAGGATGGGAGGGTGGGGATGTGGTGGAGTGTCTCGGCACACACAAGATACTATTTTAAGATGTCTATTTTACTACTGATTAGATCATACTTTACAAAAAGGAATCTCCAGCTTATTAGAGGAAGACATGGAAATAGTGACCAACCATAAACGCATCAGGGAAATGTTTTCTGAGGTCAATCAAATCCACTGACAAGTCGACTCATTCTCTCACGCAAATCTCTACAATGAAACCTGTTTTTGCAGCAAATGGAGTTGCCCCCTGCTGGCCATATGAAAGAATGCAGTTTTTAGACATTCCTTCACTTTTCATACCTGGAGTTTACGTCCACCTCTTTTAAGCATCTCCTGTGGTTGGTGAGCCTGAGCCATTCCAGGTAATGCAGCTGTGTCATCCAAATTTTAATCAATGCCAGGCAGTACTGGACCATCAATACACGTTCCTTTGGCTGCTCTTGCCTCTCAAAACACGTCAGATCGAACACTGACTATCAACATATGCATCCCTCCTTACCACACGCTGTCCTCATCACCCTCCCTTCTCCTCAGCATCAGTCCAAGTGAGCACAGTGAGTACTGGAAGAGGAACGATCATCCCACCGAGCCGCTGCCTGGACTGGAAACGTTCCTCAACATCCCAAGAGGGAAATAACTGCTTATATGAACTAACGATAACATCTAGACAATCGAGTCACTTTGCCAACACTTTGTTAAATGGGTTTCATATCCAGGAACTCACTTTTCAGGACCTCACTGGATGTGTAACGCCGCTGAGCCAAAACTCGGGAGATGCAGCATCCTGCGGGTCTCCCACCTCTCCCTGGACCAGACCTCAGACTCACACCTCCATTTCTCTGTCTCACAAGAAAACACCAAACACTGGCATCGCCTCAACCTGAGGGAATTCATGAAAGCCAAGTGTTACATTTCTTAAGTCCTCTTAATAAAATGATCCGGCCACTTTCGGTCAAACTGTTTAAATAGCGCATCTGTATCTGCTGCTTTCCCTCTTGTATGCCAGTAAAAACTCCGCACAATTCAAAAACGACGCAAAGGAGTGAGATGCCGCTTGAGGAACGGGCAATGCGATAAATCTGCAGCAATTTTGTATTTAGTCGAATGAGTCCATGAAGTTACTGTTTTGTTTGTTTTTAATTGTAGTTCGTCGAAAAACAGGACGGCGTCAGCTTGAGCTTAATGAGCCTAATTACATATTCGAGGCATTTTTGTCTGTGCCATCCTTCGGAAAGCAGCGATCAGAGTTAATTCTTTAATTAAATGGGTTTTTTTGGGGGGGGGAGGTAAACTAAAAGGATTCTTAGTTTTGGTGCAGGAAAAAAAAGCATTTGAGTTGAGACCCACGTAAAGAGTTATTTCAGTTTAATGTACAGCAGTCATTCCTCGACCCACATACCCTTACAGCTGAGAGCCACAGCGCACCGGTGAACCCCCGGGGGGTCCTTCCAACTAAGCAACTCTCCAGCAGCAGCGCCGAAAGCGCACCGAGCCGCTCACCTTCCCCAGCTGTCCCGCAGGAGCCGAGCAGCAGCGAGGCGACCAGCGCGGTAATTCCAGCGAGGCTTTTACTCCTCAGAGGCATGATGAAGAAGCGGGATGCTGCAGAGTAGAGTCCCGACTGTCAGAGAGGAGACAGTCCTTCCTCCTCCTCTCCTCTCCTGTCCTCTCCTGCAGCTCCACTCTGCTACTGAGGAGGGGGATGCTCTCACCGCCTGCCCCCCGTCAAGTGATGGAGCAACATAAGGAGGGAGCTCCAGGCAAACTGGTCGGTTACATCTCTCTCTCTCTCTCTCCCTCCCTCTCTCTCCCCCTCTCTCAGAAGCTGGTATCACCACAGCAGTGTCAGGATGATCGCTGCTTTGATGCTGTCTCACCCTTCCAGCTCTCATATACATGGGATCTGATATGCAGAGGATAAACTTCATATCCAACTTTTGAAAGTCCCAGAAATCTTTGACACATCAAATAAAAATGTTAGAGCTTGAAATGTTGAAATGCTTTAATGAGGCATCACACTGGGGGCGGCAGCGTTTTCTCAGAAAAGATCATCCTGACACGTTTTAATACACCTGCTTTAAATAATAGCTTGAGTTCCAAAGGATGCTGCACACAAGAAGAAAAAAACAATCCCTGAATATGTGAGAGTGCCTTTGTATAACCAACTGTTGAAATGCGGTTTCAAATGAGGGCACGGGTACTCAAGCTCCTACACTTCAAAGGTAACTTTCAGACAAAAATCCATCCTGCTGTCACACCTCGCATTCAATCAGCTGTTATATGATGTAAAACTAAAGTCATAGAGGAGAGTTTACTGCCTGATTCAACATCCATCTTGGTGAGAATGTCACTTGTCTGTGGTGGTCTGCAGCAAATAGAAGCCTGGCCAAGATGATATATCTACCAAACACACATTATTGATCAATACGGATGCGTAAACTAAACTCATCAAGAAATATTCCAAGTGGGCAGCTGCGTCACGGTTGCATGCGTCTGACAGGCGTGTCTGTCGCACTGATCTTGACTTTTGACCACTGAAATCTTTTCAGTTCATTCTGGGGTCCAAGTGGATGTTTGTGCCAAATTTGAAGCCATACCCTCAAAATGTAGCGGAGATATTACAAGAACAAGAAGGGAAAGAACTGATGGACAGACGTCAAAACACAGTGCCTCTGGACGACTGCTGCTGTCGCCACAGGGGCATCAAACACATCCAAACATTAGTGATGACCAAGTACGAAATCCTCAGCGAAACATTAACTGAATAAATATCATCTCAGCGAGAGGTCGGTGGATGCCGTCCCCAGCCAGGTCAGCTTCACGACCTGAAACAAAGCTGATTAAAATTTGCATTGAAAATAAGATTTTCTCCAAAACATATTCTTCACCTGGGACTCCTGATATTTTAAGGGGAAGAGCACCTTTCAATGTGACGCCCCAGCTTCAAGGGAAAATTCTCAGTGAGAAGTCTGATTGAAGGACATGGCGAGACCTCACAGCTGCAAAGCAACTCACCTTTTGTCAACTTACCAAACCGTCCCCTCAGTGGCACTCACACGTTGAATATTTAGTAAGACCTCGGAGTAATGAATATTCCGGTCTGCCATTCCTCATCAGTCATTTTGATGTGCTGCAGAGAGGTGAAATGCCAATTAGGTTGTTTGGCAAAAGTACCTTTTAAAATTATGCATGTACTTTTCTGCATATATTAGCTGTGAAAACTCACACAAACACTCCCAAAATATAGATAAATGAAAATAAAAATTCAAGGCTCACATACAAACATTTTAAACTTCAGACTAACACTCACACTCAAAATGTCAGTTATCCACAAATACCTTTGTAAAAAAAAACAAAAAAAAAACGAATAAATAAAAAGACCAATAAATCGGTGAGCATCTGCAGAGGGGCTTTTGTTGTGCCAAATGAAGGTCACTTGTGGGAGCGGCACTAGCTTAGCGGTGCTGGCGTTCACCCACACAACCTTTGATCCTGGCTCTCAACTGCACACTGATTCCTATCAAGGTCATGTTGTGCAGTCCACGCACAATCCCTGTTTGATGAGGGTCTTTTCAGAGATGGGCACAATAAAACCCATGAATGTGTCTCAACCCTATAGCATGTATCAGTTCAGATATGATGTGGTCACAGACGGAGCAGTGAAAGGGTTACAAGCATCAGCTTGAGCTCCATGGAATTATGGCAAAGCTCGAGCTGGAGTTCTCTCAAGGAGGTTATTTCATGTCGATGCATCTCAAATGTCATTCAGAGATGCTTAGTTCTTGTTGACCTCCACTGAAGAATCCGTATTCACCGCTCTGCGGTAAGAGAGGACCTGTGGAACATTAAGGTCACATGGGTTGCTGATTGTAACCCAGGCTCATAGTTATAAATATAGATAAATAAAGAAGTCATAGGAACCACTTCTACCACTGGGATATTTGTTGTATAAAATCAAAAACAAAGGCTTTTGTCACATTCAGATGTGCAGGACACAGAGTTTGTAGAATAGAAGTCAGCATCAACTAAACTGTGTAAAATGAAACAAATGCAGTACAGTAAGATGCAAATTGCCTCAAATTCCTGGTGGGTTGTTCCTTCCAAGCGCTCTCACAAGAAAAGAGTGACATCGTTATGATCAGATCTGTACTTACTGCAACGAGAAAGCAGCGGCATCCCGTTTGATTCCTGTTTGCGGGGACTTTGAACTAAAGATCAAAGTGTTATCTAAGTTTTCTAGGAGTAAAGATGTATAAAGATTGTTTTGCATTCATGGAGCACAGTTGAGATCATTGCCAATTTAACATGTTCAACCACGCGTTATGCTGTTATTGTACTATTACAAGCCAGACTCACCTTTGAAGCACTGCTCATATACTGTACGCAGTGATGTGAATCATCCATATCATCCAGATGTACACAGATGTGCTTGTCTGATGGTTGAACAACAGCTGAAAGCCCCTCATTCAACATTTTTCCAATGCTAAAATGGAAAGTAGGGGAGCGAGGGGAGTTTTCTGCATCCAACAACCTTACAGAAGTGATCCCTGTGCAGCTTCTTTCACAGTTTTCTGTCATGGATCACATTTTGTTCCCTGCACAAAAGAGTGAATACACCATTAATGTGGGTTTTTTTTTTTTTTCAAGAGAGACTGTCTCAGAGTGTGAAGCATTATCAATCACCGCGTCTCACCTGCCTTCAAGCATGGCGGTTTTGAAACAGCTATAAACACTTTTGCCCTCCAAAGAGGTCACATGAACTCGTTATTTTCATCCATAACTTCACCTGAATAGATTTTTTTTTTAAGATATGGCCTCTACTATAGAAAGGCATAAAAAATGCTCGCGCTTTCAAAGCAGCATTTTCCTCACACCTCTATGGCTTAGGATTAGGTAAAGTCTGTGTAAAGCAATAATAAATAAGCATTCTGGGTTTCTTACCGCTCAGATTAACGTATTATTGAAGATCCGACAAAACATGAAAAATTCAAAATACCAAAGAACATGGAGTGCGTCTACAAATCAGGACAAAATCAGCAGCGATGCCTGCAGTGAGCAAGATGCTGGAACCACCTCTCACCTGCAAAAAGCGGGTCACTCATCTAATGTCACCAGCTTCATTAGCTAATTATTGCCATTACTAACTCACAGAACCCAGCCACAACAAGAAAAGTAGGCTAGAGAATCACATTCATAAAGAAGTTTTGGAGGGGGGGTTCATAATAAATGACCAACCAGCTCCACTCTATTCATTACCAAGAGCTCATTTCTCCTCCACGTTCTCGTTAACGCCATCATGGTAACATAATTCCCATGTGGAGAACTTCCAGGTGTTGCCAGTCACCCTCATTACCCCCAGCTGTTCCCCATCAACAAACCAACATTTAAATCACACAAACGCTTTTCTCCCCCAGCACATCCCAGCTTAGCGCATGCAGCTGGGAGACCTTTGGCCCATGCCGGCTCTCTCTGATGGTGAATATTCCGGCCTTGGGCTCTGATTGAGTCGGTCTGGAATGGGCTGAACCACATTCCCTCTCCGTCTGCTGGCCTCACTCACCCATTTGGTCCAATGACCTTCCGCTCCCTCCTCCCCCTCTTCCATTATCCCTACAGCTACACCAAGCATTCCCTCACATACCACATTTGCCTCTGAAGGCTCCTCGCTGCTCATGATCCTAAATTGGTTGAACACAATTTGTCATAAGTTTGTATGTTGGAAAAATAAAAATATTTAGCAATTCAGTTCAGCTGAAACTGGCATCTATAAGAGATAAATGGCCTCAGTTTTAACGGGACCCCACTTTTTACACCACCTTGTTGTAATCACTAGGGGAAGTGTATGATCTGAAGCATTGGGGAATCAAGTGCAGTCTCATGTCCCCTGTAAAAACTGGCAAAATACAAGCAAAGTAGAGAGATTTACATATAATCTGCATATGCATGATCATACAGGTGCTAAGAGGCTTATCATGGCCTGAATCCAAAATGAATGACACCATTTTCCAGCTCTACCTTAGGCCTGAAATGAACACTAACTTATGCGCAGTGCCAGAATGAGCTGCATGGTGCCCGCTTCATTTCCCCACTGAAACAGTGCACTGCCAACTCTGATGAAGTTGTTGCATGATCATATTCAGCACTGCATGCAAGGTAAGGAGTGATAACTGGCAGCAGAAATGAGAGGCGGCACGTGTTCATACGCGGGAAAGGAGGGACAGTAAAGAACAATGACTCAGAAGTGACACATGAGAGGGGGTACTGCAGTGAGAGACAGCAGGTGATATCAACATGAAGGAAGGTGTGACGGGAGCTACCTCTCTCATACACACACACACACACACACACACACACACACACACACACACACACACACACACACACACACACACACACACACACCCTTTAGCTGACAGCACATAAAGGAATCGGTGGACTGTAAAATAGCAATATCCTTAAAACAGAGAAAGAAAAAGGTCAGTCCACAGTCCACATATACAAAAATACAAACCTCATAAATATTTATGTAATTATTTCACCCCTTGGGTGGATTAAAAAGACGATTTAGCAAACTTTGGCTTGAATTTGTGTTTGAGTTCTTGGTATCATCCATCCACATTGGTAGCATTTAGATTCAGTAATAATACATTGGAGTTTTGTGGTAATATGGGTTTAAACCATGAAATGAAGAACAGTGTTTAACACACACACACATACTCACACACACACATATACATATACATATACATATATATATACATATACATATATATATATATATACACACACACACACTAACAGCCACCGATGAGTGTAAATTTACAATAAATGACAAGAAAGCATTGCAGAGAAAATGTCACAGAACTTCAAAGCAGCATACTCATTTTCTCTCTCTCTCTCTCTCTCTCTCTCTCTCTCTCTCTCTCTCTCTCTCTCTCTCTCTCTCTCTTTGCCTTTTAGTCTGTTTTTATCCCTCTCCACTTGCAGGCTTTGGTCCCTCAAGGACTTTGCTTTTCCTCTCCATACAAAACACTTGTGAGGTATAGAAAACGGTTCTGAAAATGCAAACTCTCTCTCTCTATAGGGCTCTATGTCTCCACCACAAAGCTCTCACACTGTGAAAAGCAAAATTGGAAATTGGGTTGATGCTATTTGTCCTCTTGATTATTTGTTGCCATATCTGAGGGATCAGATGAAAGTGCCTTACAGTGAAACCATTCTGCAGTGGAGGAGTGACAGAAATAATTTCTCGCACGTTTTGAAATTGCATCTTTTCATCTCAGCCGGCTGACTTTCTTCCTCTCGGAGATGTCCTTTAAACATTGGCATGAAAATATCCCCATCCCCTTTTGAATTCAAATATACACTTTGCAGTTATACTTGTTACTCCTAAGTTTAATCAAACTGAATACGATCTGTATTGGTTTCAAATTAGATAATCAAATGCAACAAGAAACTGATCTGAAAAGAATCCAACCGTAAGGAAGAAAACCTAGTGCAGATACAGAAAAAAATAATATTTAAAAAATGCAGACTATCATGAAAAGAGTTTGACTGATTTTAAGTCGGTCTGCTCTCTGCATGCTGGACTGATTCCTTCCCTGCTGGCCGAGAGCAGAGTTCAGCTCAGTGATAGGACAGACTTGGCTGTGTTGGTCTGAGGGTGTGCAGACGGTCGTGAGTGCTGGGTGCACATCAAATCTGTCAGTCTGTACTAAATAATTTCCTTGTGTTTCTGCTCTGGAGGTTGAACTTGTATTTATGTTAACAATGCATCAGGCAGAGCTGCAGCGGAGGTCAAACCTCAGTCAGCAAATACAGTGAAGTTGAGGGTTCCAGGGGGGAAGGGAGCAGCTGCTACTGAGGAGTGAAGGACACATGTCTTGTGTTCTTAAACTTTGAACAGATCTTTGTATTTAAGGAGGGAATGGTTGTGTAAATGTTGGGGGCCAAGTTGCTTGTACCTTCTCGACTCACATTACAGACACTCGTTCTGTCGTGGGTCGTTAACAGAGAAAAATAACTATGGGAATTGGGAAATAACGCCAGAAAACAAGGAACACTGTAGAAGATTACATGGAACAACAAGAAAACAGCCTCAACCAGCAACAAATACTCAGGGACCAACATCAAAATAAAACAGGAAGTGACTAAACCCGATTCTAAAACAAGATACAGTCCTGACTGGATAATGACTCAAAAAGAAAGGACAAGAACAACATCAGCTTTTTCCCTGGAGGCATAAATGACCTGAAAATGCGAGTGTGGACCAAAACTGTTTTCAAAGAAATTACGTACTTAGTCCAAATCTATTTAAGGGACAGATTTAAGTATGTGGTGTCAGATAGGTAACATCCTGTCTCACCTGCTGTTAGCTCTACTTAGCATATAGTGCAAATGAGTCTCAGAGGAGTCCATGAAAATAATTGCCTCATTTATCCAGACATCCGCTTCACTTTGATATTGAAATCTTTTGGCACATTAATATGTAAACAGATGCACACATTCTTGCACTATCTCATGCAGTGTAACACACACACACACACACACACACACACACAATACCAACACTCCTTTTGCTTGTCAAACTTTAATCCAGTCGAAGCTGCTCGTGAGGCTATGAACGGTTTCCTGATGGGTCCCCAACTCCTTCACTTGTGCTTCACATCAACATTGTTGATTGTTGTTTCAGCATTTCTTTTATTACTTCTACATTTCGCCCAATAACGTTCTTTGATTAAAACCGACATGCTCCTTTTTGTGAAACGGGCAACAAGTGTACGAATTCCACCCTGCTCATACATCATGAACATTACAAAGTGTCTGGTGGGGGATGGCACATTCATGCAGGTTTGGCTTTAAAAATCCAAGGAGACAAGGACATTTTAGCTGATGCATAAAGTCATCATCAGTTTCAACTGTGTCATCTCTATTTGAGAGTGTAGCATCTCAGTGGGCTCATTTACATCACACACAGGCTGAGCATTGGAACTCTTAACAGGAATCTATTCTAACGTAGCCAGACATCCCCCTATTGCTCTGCGACATCTGGCTCAATCCACTGTCATACTGTTATTAGTAGTATTGTGTTTCTATAAAACAATTATAATCCTTTTGAGCAGCACTAAGCCCAGGAAGAAGAGCTGTTATTTAACACCAGAGATGGCACGAAATACGATTGTTGGGAAACCCCGATAGGCTGTGATTGGTTTATGAAGCCTTTTCCATAATGGGTGGACAAACATGCTCAGTGTCCGTCTTTGAAATATTCTCAGAATGTTTGTTTTAGAAGTCCTGCCTGACTGGTTATCCAAGTTGTTATCAAAACTTGACATTGTCCTGGTGTTGATGAGCTGACTAGTCTGGTTCATCTGGACCACAACTGAAAATCCCACAGCACAATTAGTTTGATTCTCTGCCTCCTCCAGTTTCTCCGTGCTGCCGCTTTCAAGGTCCCCTTTGCTTCCAACAGTGATCTGAACACACAGGAAATATATTGATAAACTTTGGGTTTTAAAATAGCCCACGTCTGCTTGGTTCTTTCCGTGAATAGTTGCAAAGATATTCACGAATAAGAAAATACCAGTTAAGAGGTTTCCTGAATAGAATGTGGTTCACTGCCGATGCTATTTTGCAAAGGGATGAAGCTCCATCCTGGGTTTAGCACCAGTGGTGATTTGTGCAGCTTTCAAATGAAGCTGGTGCCAAAGGACATCTTGTTCACCTCCTGGCTTGGTAATATCAACGTTTTTAATCAGACTTAAATTATTTTAAAAAAATTATGAAGACTAAATATAAATTCATCCACTGGAAAACTGAAGTCCTTGGACATCACAACACCAGAACTCAAAATACCACAAGAGGGGGGTGGTTGTCGGGTCTCCTCTTATCAACACAAGGGCACCATATTGGCTTACAAAAACACAAACAAGCATTTTGAGTAGACAAACTATAACGGCTCGAGTCAGACGTCTCCGTCCCATCCGGCTGCAAGAGACGACTAGCTAGCCTGGACACAGTACATTTAACTCAGGAGTTTTCTGCAGGTCTGGGTTGATTCACTCTGAATATTGATAGAAAACGACGGTGACTCAACCCCAGTGTCCTTTATGGTCAGGGTCGGCTGATATGGGATGATGAAATTTCATTTTGCTGCTTATAATGTTGACTGTGGCTATCATCATAATTGGCCGTGCTCCGAGAGAGTGAGAGTGGGTGCTATCTTTGGACTGCACCCAGGTGTAATTGTGTGTAACCTCTGCTTAAAAAGAGCATGTGCGCTTGGTGAAGCTTCCTCGTACCAATAAATACAGTTATCTAAATACGAAGATAGCATCCAATAATGAACTTTTTTTCTTCCATTTTTTTTTCTCCAGTGTGCTTATATTCTACCACTGCAAATCAATTGGCAATGACAGGTGATAAGGGAATAATTTCAGATTTAGCTGGCAGTGTGGCCTGTCCAGCAATTATTCTTGAAATTGCGGATTGTGTCAGGATGATTTCTTGAGGAGGTTGGAAGATAAAAAAAAAAGACCAACAATTCAGGTTTTACTCAACAGTGCAGCTAAAATAACCAAAAAAAAATAATACAGCCAGTGTGGATCTATAAGAATTTCGCAACAATGCACAAATAGCACACAGGTTATGAAGTTTAAAATATTCATCACTAATATCCATTTTCTATACATCAATCATGGATTTTTCAGTCGTGGGTATAGCTGAATCTACATCTCATTTCCTAAAGTGACTTTTTTTTTTTTTCCAAGATTGCACTCAAAAACCTTTTTCCTTCTTTGAACCCTCTCACTCAGAACTGTTTTACATATCCTCGTTGCATCCATGACACATATTAAAAATCCCGCTGCTAAATGTAATGAATCACCAGATTTTGCAGCTGTTTCTCAGCAGCTCAGCGGTCTCCTGTCCTTATTTTTGTCTTGTTTACTTTGCAAACCAAATGCAGTCATCTGAGGGATCAATGTTCAGTTCCTCTTAAGTTTTATCTCACAACATCTGCCGTTGGACGCTTTGGGCTTTTGGCTGAAAACTGTCCTTAAAACAAGACCAAGGCTTCATTGAGAGTTCTCTATCACTGAGAAATCCTGCAAAATGCACAATTTTGTTTTATTAATGATTAATTTCCCAAAACCACTTACTGCTGTTCAGGGTCACATCTGCCACAGACCTCTGCTTGTGATTGGAAAATGCAGAGTTAGCACCTGTCATGGGGTGACCAATAGTTCTAGTGTTGAACTCCATTCATTTTTTTGTAGGTCTGAAATCCTGTTGAGGAAATCTGAATGTATTAATGGTCTCATGAATAGTCAGCAGTGGAGTTTCAGCAGCCGGCGTTCGTGAATATCATAAAACAGCTCCTCTGATTCTAAATGCATTTAGCGAACGTAAGCAGCACATTCATGGGCTATTTACCTCTCACTTAGCTCAGTTATTGGTGTTTTCTGGGTTTAAAAGTTTATTGTATTCATTTCAAAAGTTGGAAACACATTTTAAAATAAAACGGATAAAACTGTATAATTGTAAAACTAGCAGCTGACCTCTAAACCCTCTATCAAATAAAATGATCAAGTTCTTTGCATATAAACAGTGACAGATTCTCGGCAATAAATTATTCATTAAAATAAAGGCAAATCTAACAATAGAATGATAAATTAATCTATTAGATAAGATCAAACTGAATAATTCTCTAACTGGTGGCTGACCTCTTAACCTTCAAAAAACATCAAAGTAAAATGAGAGTCGGGTTTTATTGTCACATACACTGTGTAATGAACAGTGTCCTCCCAGAATAAGGCTGACTCTTGGATCAATTAATTAATCTTGATCGCAGAATAAAATGAAATTTGGGAGCTGAAATTCTCCCGGCGCAGGATGCCTCCGTGCTGTAGAATGAAAATGCCAGCTCAGATAGGAGAGATTCCAGAGCGATGCTGTCGTAGAGGGCATGATCAACTCCATAACTCCCTGCTTTGTTACACAAGGTGCAAGCGCTGAATATTTTGAATATTTGATATTTCATCACTATAATGTCCTGCATGTGTCCCGTCTGAGGCTCGTGAGCAGCAGGCGTGACAGGACAAGACTCAGATGTAGCACAACCAGTAATGTGGGGGAGTGGAGGAACTAAGCGGACGTCATTATTTTTTGCTACTGACTAAATTATTTCTTCATTTGAGTTGATGCTGTCATGACTTATGTCTTGATGAGTTCAGTTCTTTGTTCAGCGTCATTGCAAAAGAAGCCAGAATACTTTAACATCCCCTTTTACGAAGTACACATAGCAGCAGGCCAATCCTAGCATGCACTAGGTACAACAGGGAACTACACCAGTAGACATGCAATTGGTTCAGTTCCACACCCCTGGTATTTATTATCATTATATTATTGATGCAATCCAAGTGCGAATCGGCACTGGGCAATTGTACAGTATTCTAGCCAGAGTGGCTGCGAAGGTTTTGTCAGTTTAGCTGAAAGCCGCTTCCCATCTCTGCCCAGTCACCCTTGTAACGAAAACAAACACAGCCTCAAGGTGTTACTTATGAGAGGAGATTTACCACGCAAGGTCAGGCAAGAGAAGAGAAAACAACAGTATATAAAGGCAATGCCAGTATTCATGTTTCCTCCGGCTCATCATTTAAACATTCCAGTATTTTGGGCTTCGAAAATCGTAATCACCTTCCATCATCTCTGCTGCTTCGTTCATTACCAGCTTATTTATTATTGTCACAATTAATTATTTTAACTGCAGCATTGAGCCAGAAGCCTCCGGTGTCTCGCTGGAGGAAAAGTTGGTTTGATTCATGGCTTGTCAGCTCAACTTTGCAAGTCTGAGATCATCATCATGTTGAGGATGATCACAAAAATGCAGCTGCCTGTGAAAAATCCTAATGATAAACATAAGCACCAGCTTATGACTTGTTTCCCATCAGACAGACACATCATTTCCTCTCTTCCTGTGGGGAGGGTTAATGGTGTTGGAGGGTCTCTTCAGGGATTCCTAACATTTATTGATTACATGGCACTGCTTTAACTGTATATAAGCTCACTCTGTCTAATTCCAGAGGCCTCACGTGTCATTGATCCAGGATTCAGCGCAGCTGTTGAGTTCCTGACAGCCTGAAAATATGATTTTGTCTTTTTCATCATTCATTAATAATCCAAAGAGAAGCTGCGAGCTGTTATAGCCCCAAAATAGCTTTTCATTTCACCTATTTAATTAAAAGGATTATTTAAAGGAAATTAATCAGGGTGTAACCTGCGCTGTGGTGGAAAGATACGGCTCATGAAAAGACGAGAACAATGCTCCGTCTTGTACGTCATCTGTTTCAAAGCTTTGTGTCTGTAGCGCAATCATCCCTGAACAAAAAGGGGGACAAATTTTTAGTCGCTGGTTCAATTCCCCACATTACCGCTGGCTTGATTCAGCCCATATACAGACTCTTGACACAAGGAGAAATGCACTGCAGCAGAATTGTTTTGTCTTTTTCCTCTCATGAATGTCAGCAGACGCCCTTCCAGCAGTAGGCTGTGACACCCACTTGTCTTTGTGCTGGTAAAACAACAATAATGGAAAAAGAAACAGATGCTCACCGTTCCTTAGGCGGTGTTGTCACATGGACTTCTGCTTGCTTTTCCGAGTAGGAGAAGAAGCCGTCTTCAACAACTGGAATACTGAAAAAGCAGAGGAGAACGGGATGTTCTGCTACTTCTATCTTAGCTGCTGCTGACCACAGGACAACCTGGAAGTCTGGTGGGCCATGGAGACGGGTGAAGACTGGGGGTCAACCCTACAATGCACACGCAGCATTAAACTCACTGCTGGGGTGGATGAACCCACCTCAGGTAGTTTTGATGACAGGTGTCAGAGTTGTTGTACAAAGATTGGAGACACATTTGCATTTAGACTTCAGTTCAATGCTGTCCAAACGCGTCCCTGACCTACTCTGACGGTGGTTTGGTGAATCGGATCACAAAGCATCCTGAATTCATCTTGTGTGCATTGCACCTCTACTTTCACATGATCAAGTGCCGTCTGAGGGAAAATGTCGCTGGGAGGCTGGGAGACACCCTAAACACAGCAGACAGAACCTTATCTTGCATCACTCACAGCTCCATCTCTCTCGCTCCTGCTGGTGAATATAGAAGTTACTCTCTTTCTCATCTGGATGTTTCTCAAGCATTAAATGTTTGCCGTAAAGACAATAATAGTACAACGCCAAATATCAATTTATCTTTCCCAAACAGGTGATGTCACCGAAATCTCACCAGTAAATTGAACCTTTCAGTCTCCATCACCTGACTGGACACCAGTCCCAGTGGAGCGGCTGTCCTCATAAATCAGGTGCCGTACGCCACAGGTTGTGTCCATACATGTACGGACTGCTCCGTGTTCATCACAGGTCGAACTCCTTATTCTTCAAATGAATCCCCAAATAATAAACAGCCTAATTGTGTCTTGCTCCTCAGCTGTACATACTTCAGTGCTGGATGTAATTGGCCTCGTGTGATACAGTTTTCTCAGTGAGATGCATGGAGATAGAATTTCTGGTTGATACAGAAACACACGATCTGACAAAAAGACAGACGCCCAACAGACATTTCTAGGGAGGATAAATATAGGTCTGGTCTCCCAAGCCAGCCAACGTGTTGCTCAAGCAGATGGAGGCTGACAGGGTTTAACATGAACCCACCTGACACTAGTTTGGCAGGATTCTGCTCATTTGTCAGCTGCAGCTCGTCCTGGTCATCACCGGCAAACCTGAGGAAATGATAAGGAGGACCTCGGTCCGCAGGGAGCTGCTGCTGCTGGGCAACATTCCACCAACGGCTCCAGTCTTATCTAATCTGTTCCTCAGATGACCAGAAGTTCAGGGAGAAAATAAATAACAAGACAAGAGGGAGATGATGAAGAGGTTCTATTGTTGTTGTTGGTGAGCTACGTTTTCTCCGGCTGGATTGAGTGCTGAAAGATTTCCCAGCAGTGAAAATAACTTCCATCTGAGATTAATTTAAATGTGGATGTTCTGACTTATCTAGAATTTGATTTGTTAATTAGGCTGACAAACATTTTCATTTGAATTCCACCTTAAATATGAGTCAGAATCCATTTCAGTTCAACTACATGTAAAAAGGGGGAAAGGATTTCTCTGTTTAAGGTTCATTGATCAGTGTGCTGGAAATGGAATGATATTTTGGTTCTGACTGACAATAACTCAACTGGGTATTTCCATCCATCCATCCATCAGTTTTCTATGCTGCTTATTCGTTAAGGGTCGGGCTGGAGCCTATCCCAGCTGGCATCGGGCGAGAGGCGGGGTTCACCCTGGACAGGCAACCGGGTATTTGATAGTTGCAATATTTATGTGGACGGACATTAAAATCCCTTCTGCTCCAGGGGCCTCACTCACAGTTAATAAACATATTATATAATGTTTTGTCTGATGTTCGTCAGTGATTTAAATCACCAGCTTACAAAGTACCGAGGCTGTGGAAGCTCTCACAGTCCGGACATCTAGAGAGACATACAGCCCAGATGTAACTGTTACTTCTGGCAGTAAATCATAGTAAGTAAGTATCAGCTGTATTTTAGTACTTTTATCAGCAACCGCAGCTGCATATGAGGACACAAAGACAAATCTCCTCCCCAGCCCCTTCTTCAGTTGTTGTGTATTCCTCATCATTTTTTTCCGAACATAATTTTCACATCAGTAATCATCAGAATCATCTGAATAATAAACCTGATTGAAAAAAGATGTATTATTGAAGTCCTGCAGTGTTCTTGGAGGAGTGCTTAGTCGCTTTTCATTCATCCAAATCCTGCCAAGAACAATTTATTCTTGATGTTCTGCCTTTCTTCTTCCTACAAGCAGCACCTCCCAGGGATGTGCATGAGTGATCCTTAACTAAGCATCTTTATTACTTGTTCGAGGGATCAAAGCTGTTGTTTGGTACGCTCATACTTTTATAGGGGCCCCCGGAAAATAACCCAATCAGCCAAGTTAAACTCTGAAGCCCTAATGGTGCTTGAGGTCAGGTTCACATGAAAAGACATAAACCCTACATGAATCAAGACCAGCTCAGCAGCGATGAGGTCTCCAAGCATGATCGAGGACTCCACGGATAGTTAGGAGCTCAAATATTCTCCCAGGGTCAGTGAAACGCTTGCTGTTATCATGTAACATCATGATAGCAACGATCCCGTCCGCAGAACTGAATCCCCTCACAACCTCCTTGACTATAACTGTACCAAATTTGATAGAACTTGCTGGCAGTGCTGATTTAGCACCATCAGGAGAAAAAAAAATACCACCACTGCAGTTTATGAGGCAATTAATTTCATACCATTTTTCCCGGACCCGTGGGTGGGTCCGTCGGGCTTTTGCTTGGTAAGTTGTCAAGATTCTACAAATCTACAATGGAATCGATCTAATCAAAGCCAGAACTTGCCTCTGTGTGTAATGTGGAACACAAGACTGAGTGATGACACCAACATGCATCAACTTCCCCACTCGACATTTGTTACTAATTACCTGACAACAATGCACTGTTGTGATGATGTCATAAAAGGTCCTTCTTCTATGTCCAAAACCAGTTTCAGGGCTGGAGGCCAAAACTCTAGAATCTCAAAAGTTTGGTAAACACATAACACATAGTTAAGTATCTGCAAGGCTGCATATCACTTCAGGTATGTGAGGAAAAACACGCGTGTACTGACCTTGCAATAATAGTGTATTCAGGTGCTCTGTGTTTTCTTCACTTATATAGAAAAGGGAATGAAATGTAACCCGCCTTGACACACTGCACCGTCCCCCCATCCCTCACAAGGATTTCAATTGAGATTTACTGTAAAATCCCATTTCTGCTAAAGAAAAATATCTCTCTACCCCAGCCACCTATTTTGAAGTTGATGGATAGTTCACTTGTGTTTACTCAGTCAGGAGAGAGAGAGTCGCAGGGGGCGTGATCAGTGTTTACCTAATTGGAACGAGAGATGGACCCGTGCTAAATTGAAACCGAGTGACAAAAAAAAAAAAAAAAAAATCCCCTGCGGAGACAAAAGTGTTCCATTTGAATGGGAGCCCTGAAGAGACCAGATATTCTGTGGTTCAAGCTGACAGCAGTTCCAGCATGGGGTGGAGTTCACCTCAAGCAGCACGTTTAGAGACACGAGGCATCGGGCGCCAAAGCAGGAGATGTCGTTTCCATCCTCAAACTTGACAGCAGGTCTGTCATTAGCAAACCTGAGCAAGTAACGACAGAAAGCACAAGCCTCCAAAGTATGACACTGCAAATTTCACTCCAGTAAGGGTTTCGCTCACTTGGCATTGATCTCCAGTGACTGAGCAAGAGGAACATGTATTGCGCTGCTGTTTGACCGGCGGGGCTGAGGTGAGACCCTCAGAATGCTGCGGAGCATTGAAAGCGTTGTGGAGCGTGATATTAGGTCCAGTGCTTCACAGCGAGAGGCCTCCGAGCTGCAACAGCCTGCTAGCGACAGACAGGGTCTCTCAGCTGTAGGCAAATGCTAAAAGCTGCTTTTCAAACAGCTTTTATGTATAAAACATTGCAAATACGAACACTTCTTGCTTTTTGAAGACTTTCACGATTGTGGATTGTACATCGGCTCACTGAATGTTCTATTTAGTTTGTGCGGATTGTGTGTATTAACCACAAGAAGTAGAAATGCTGATTGTGGTGACGTTCGTATCTGGTTTGCCTGATAAAAGTCTCCTGGCTTTTGTGTTACCTGGATCGAAGCGTGCACAAGTGTGCAGTCCTCTAGCACCTTTGCAGGTGGTTGAGATTCTTTTCAAAGTAATTTCACATAAAAATGGCAGACAGCTGAGAGAAATGCAGCGCTCATGTTGTGGTTTAACCTGTATGAACATTTGTGTTTGGGCCACACAGCAGAAGTGCACTCCCACTCCCTCGCACCCACTTTATTGCATTGTTGTGATGACAGGAGAGCAGAGCCAGCAGCTCTCAACCTCCCGGTCGGTTTGTGCTCCCATGGTAAATATCTTAAATGAGTTTTCCCCGGAGGGAGGCAAGAATGTCTCTGAGGACAGAAGGAAATGATCTCACTGAGGGATACGGTGGGCAGCTCAGTCATCTGAGGAAGGAAGGTGAGGCGATTTGGGCATCTGTGTCTCCCCAGGGAGGTTTTCCAGGCAACCCCAGCAAGGAGGAGGCCACGACCAAGACGGAAGATGAGGTGGAGGGTTTCTATCTCCATGGGAACCCGGTGGAACGCCTCAGGGTTTCAAAGTCAGGACTGGCTAATGCAGGGAAAAAGAAAAGAGAAGTCTGGGGTCCTCTGCTGGAGGTGCGACCCGATTTCAGAGGGATGGATCATTAATGTTTACTGCATTCTCTCGGTTTCCTGTCTTAGTCTCAGGTGCTGTTGCCGTTGCCAAAAATGAACTAAAAGCCTTTTGTTTTTCACATTACACTCAGATATGAGCAAGAAGAATGAAAAACTAATGAAGTCAGACTGATTTCATGTAGTAAGCCCCGAAAGTTTGAGTTATGTCACCGTGAGCCATAAAAATAGAAATAATCACAATACATTGGTTAAAGAAACATGAATAGCGAAGGTCCTTGGCGGCGTCTAATCTCAGGGTCTTTGTTTCTGGCCTGCTGTTAAATGATGAAAATGGCGATAAGACGTTTTTTGAGTGCGGACTGTAAATGAACTCGACAGCTCACTCATTCACAGCGCAACTTTAATTCTTATCTTCCCTAACCAATAAGCTGCTGTGCAACTTAAGATTTTTAACAAGTTTCCGATTTGACTTCGTTTCTTTGTCCGGGCGTCCGGCTGCATCGCGAGAGATTTGATGCGGCCTCGTTTTAATGAGAGTAACCGCATATGAAATGAGCACGAGCATTCTGTTCGTTTTCAGCTCATTTTGGAATAAACATGCTTTTTCCTCTGTTCCAGTCTTGACATTTAAAGAATATCTATATTATGCAACCTTGCTGTTCAGTCAATTCACAGCTTTATAAGTCAAACCACCTTCCAATGTGTGCAATAGTTTGAGAGCCAGAACATATGAAAGGAAATACATCCTGTGCATGTTTGATAAGTCGTCTTTTCTAATAATGGCGTTTTGCAAAGCTTAGTAATAACACATCTCAGTTGCTCTTAATGCATTTAATACCACCCCAGGCTACATATCCTCGACAAATGAGTTTCCCTCCTCAGAAATAGCTTTTCCTTTCCCTCCCTGCCCTCTCTAACTCACCCTTCCATCTGTGCTATTTTCTCCACCTGTCAGGCTGCGGATGCCTCTTTCATCTGTGTCGATCACCTGCTGACGGACGGAGGACTGATCCGAGCAGAGCACCACACGACTGGGAGACAAAGAGGGAGGAGGAGGAGGAGGAAATAATGCAGCAGGACATGTTATCAAAAGCCGTCTATTTGAAATCCCCCGAGAAGCAAATAAAAGCTGTTTACTAAACTCAAAGCAGGACAGATACGTTACGGATCACACCTTTATTTTGCTCTCTGACATTCATTAGTTTTGACTTTTCCTGCCATCGTTCTCTGACATTTGTCTCCCTCAATAATTGCATTTTTTTTTTCTCTCACAAAGATCTGAAATGGCGCCTGGCGGTATTCTCCCGGAGTAACGAAGAACAGTAGTGGAAGAAATTCTTCTGTGCATTAACGCTTGATGTTGTTTAAGACACAGAGAATTTGTTTTTTTATTTGAATTACAAGTCTTTTCCAACTGTATTGTCTTGCTGAATATAAAAGCCGGTTTCTGTGTGAAGACAGAAATCAATTAGCCTGTTTTCTGATAACTTCAGGCTAAATGAGTCACATCTGAGACTGAAATGCTAATTTTTTTCAATGTAAAAAAGAAAAAAAAACCTACTTTGACCTGATCTGCTCACTTCAGAGGAGTCGGAACACCAAATTAAGATAAAATCTTTTAAAATTGTAACAAGTGTATATATTTTCTGGTATTTCAAATTGATTCACAAAGCAGAATTATGCTGGTCTGCCCTTTCAAAGTTTAAAAATGAATGAGTTTCTCTTGTATTAATACATTCTTCGTATTAATTATGCAAGAATTACACATATTTACTTTTAGGCTATCACAAACAGACATAAATTATAGAATAAACACACATTAGCGTCTTTATCCAACATCATTTCATGATCTTCACGTTGTGTTTAAAATGAAGGATGAACTGAAAGTCATGAATACTATCAAAATATTGACGAACTTTTCCTCTATTTTTTCCATTTCCCTAAATGAGATGAGCTTCCAGACTGAGAGATGCTCACCTGCTTCACAGCTTTACGTAACTCATTCCTTTATGCTAATTCTTATTCCCCAAAGGCTAATTATACATTTATTGCTACTTTTTCCAATGGTGGAAGTGCCTCATGAACTGATTTTGTCAGAAAGCATCTCAGAGAATCAAGTCATTGTCCCCTCTCTGGAGAGAAATGTGCGATGTGACAGCAAATAAAGAGAATTAGAATTTGATGTACATTCTCCCACCATAATGAAAACTAACAATAACAAAACCACATAATGTCCCAGTTTCCCTGCACAGTCTCAGCGGTTTAAACATGACAAGATCACAAACTCAAATTCATATCAGCTGCATATACTAAAGTGCAAAGAAAGCACTCAATGGTTCGAAGAGTTGAAACGCATGAGCATGACATTTACTCTTGATTGATTCAAATCTCTTTCAAAACTCCCAACATGTTTACGCTTTCACACAAAGTGGAATCTGAATCAATTCCCTTTAGGGAAACAGGATGCTGATGTTAATGCTAGTACAGTCTAATCTACGTCTACGTCTCAGGACATCCAGCTTGGACATCACCCATCTGGCACACGGCTACACGGAGTCAACAAATACTTTAAACCATGCAGTGTTTTGACGATGAAAATGAATTTCCCACTGACGTTTATCGTCTTTAATTCGACTTTTCTGTCACGTTAGACATGTTTTACGCAGTGTGATGTAAAGTTCCGTGGGAGTGAGCTCACGTCGGCCTCCTTGTCATGATGCAACCTTTACAGTGAAATAACGAACCCTTGAGCCGGAGCCTGGTGTTGGCGCACCGTTATCTAACCACATCATCTGTAACCAGACAGTGATTGGCCTGGTAATGAGTTTCTCAGTGAGACAAAGCAGGGGATTTCAAGGAATTTCGTTCTCTCTTTCCAAACAGCCGTCTCATCAGCATAATGTCTCATCAACGCCGGCCCTGGCCTCGGCGCCCTCTAATGCTCACTTGACCCCGTTTGAACTTGACTCGACTTCAATAAAAGCTCATTTTTCAAATCTGCGAGAAACACATCATGTGACGCTCTGGTGAGCCTCACCTCTGGCATTGAAGGAACTTGGAAATGAATAACATTGAACATTGAAAAAAAAAAAGTCAAGACATTAGGTTGCACGGATCTTATGGATAATGAGCTGTTTGTTAATAATTGGGACGGCAGAACAAAGTCCAATGGAGTTGGGAGTTGCCAGCTGCTCTGCTCAGCTGCGGGGGGGTAAAAGGTCCTGACGGCCTCCACCTCCCTCGGAGTCGCTGGACCAACCAGGATGCTTCTTTGTACTGTAAGTGGACTACAATCAGGATGCAATTTCAGTGTAAAGTCCCGAACTAACCTTCAAATACCACAATAACTGGATAACTATGGCTAGTTTGAAACATGGGAACACCACAGGTTTTGAGATTGTCCTGCAAGATTAGCATCACCACGTCAGCATCAGCCCGGTGTGATGCGACGGACGGACAGCCTGAAAAATGAGTGACTCTACACTGTGAAAGATTTACTGTACTCTGAAACCAAAGTTTTACTCTTTAGCCATGGCCTCCGCCAGACAGACCAAGCCGAAAGAGTCCTCCTGAAACAGGACCTGAGCAAACACCCGAGGCAGGACAACACCTCAGTGTCAGAGGGTGAAGGCAGCGGGTGAGAGAGTGAGAAGAGAAGGGCGTAAAATAGGATATCAATAATTATGATAACACAATATTACCAGAATCATTTGATTTTATCATAAAAGTCTTAACTGATGTCAGCGGTGTACAATTAAAGGAAAATGAAAGGGAAACCCAAAAAATGAATGACAAAAAGCAAAAGAGGGGAAAAAAGGCAATGAAATTATGTGTTCAAAGATGTGCACATCTGATAAATAACATGTGTGTCTGCTGAGGTCCAGGTCGTGCAGAAGAGGGACAGTTAGCGGCGGCAGGCGAGCGGCGCCGGATCCTGTCAGATCCAGTTCGCCGACACTCCTGCTACGTCTCATTTATCCGTCCAACACCGATGGGACGCGGGGAAGTGCAGGTTTCTGTCTCCCAACCTCAGGCTTATCAGAAGATACACAGTTAACGTCCTGACTCACAACTCGCGCTCCTCTTCTGCCATCTTGTGGTCATTTACTAAATTGGTTTGTTGTTTTCAAAGGGGAAATCTTTTTATCGCATTTTAAGTTTTACGTGTATACTTCAGTATTTTTTTAAAAATGGGTTTTTTTGTCATATCTAACAAAACTCAGTATTTTTAATATACTTCCATACTTTCAACCGCTTCCATGTCATGTGGCCCCAGGACTCATGAAAACAGTACAACAGTTAACTTTCCTGGACTGGAAATAAGAGACCTCTTTTTCATGCATTAAAATCTTTTATATGTACATTTAGTTGAATTATTTTCAATCTATTCCTAAAGCCTTTTTGAGCTTTTTTTTTTTTTTGCAAAAGCTCCCATGTCATGTGACCTGGGGACTAGAAATCACTATCAGGCATTTGCACTGCATTGAATAAATAAATGAGGCCTAATTTCATCACCTCCTACATTTTTCCATATTTTACACTCCTTGTCTTCTAACTGTGGAGCAGTCAGCATGTTTTCAGTATCGCCCACAGGCTTGCTGGTCTACAGGTTTGAGTCTGAGTGTGACAGATCATCTTTTTTATTTTACTTATCCGTGTTTAACGGTACATGTGCTTTTTTTCAGCCGGCCCAGAATGAACCAAAGGCATAATTAATTGAATTGGAAATGAGCATTAAAACATGCATAATGTGAATAAGATCCATGTTGCATTTCCTGCATATTTCATGAAAATGTCCAAAAAAACTGGAGCAAATTTGTCAATGTTGAAGAAAAATCCTGCACCTGCCACAAAAAGGAAAGGATTCTCTCTCATCTCATGTTCTATCCATCCAGCACCACGTTTCAAGAAAATCAGCCAAACAGACGCCAGTGAAACCAGAACCTTCCCAGGGGGAGGAGAAAAAGGTAGCACCAAAAAAATGAGCTTTATTTTAAAAAAACAAAACTATAAACAATTAGGGACTCTTCCTGGACACTGACAATGTGGCAGTATGCTTCCTTCCTGTTTCTACAACTACAGCGGCCGTGGCAACAATGCTGCAGGGTGTCTCACACAGCTCATCGTCACGCTTACTACGTGCCATCCGACCCTCTTGGGCCTGTAGGGACATTTTTTTCGCAAATTTCACAAAGTTGCAGAGTTCGTCACAAAGAAATCCTGGCCTCCTGGAGAATAAAACTAACAGCTGCTTATATCCGAGCTCCAGTGGTCCATGCAGACCCGCTGTCGGTGAGTTCATGGTAGCAACATAAGGACAGACAGACGCCGTAGAACTGTTGGGACTTAAACCTGGTGGAGAGCAGCAGTTCTGTGTTGGCAATCCCTTTAAAAACTGTTGCGGCCTTCTGTGACTCGATGCTGCGCCGCCAACTTGCCGTAGCCGCCCCGGGCCGGGTCGTAGTCCTGCCGGTACTCATCTCTCACCTACACAACCAGAAGAATGCAAGAATTTAAAAATGAACAAGTTCATTGATTGACATCCATATCTGATTGACCTTAAATGTAAAAAGAACACAACATGTTTTTTGGTTGCTACATTTATTCTTGCATTTTTCCAAGAGACATTGTCGCTGCATCTACTGTACATCATCATCGTGAATCAATTAACCACCACCATCTCATCAAATCCAGGCAGTAGTGACGACTCGTTTTTCCAACTCACCAAACGGGTTACGTACAAAAACATCGTCTCAGATCACTGACATCACAATCATGTTCGAAAGCTTCAGAATGAATGGACCTCAGCGTTCATTTGCTGACACATAATATTCCTAAAAGATAAGGAACTAAAGGTTCATGCTAAAAAGTTACTATCTTGCCGAGGGACATTGTTGGGTATATTTACATTTCATTATTTACGCATTTGTCATTCTGCACTATTCCATGAAAAATGTAGGTATTCTGTATTTGTTCAAAGTAATACAAGTCCTTGTCTCTCATGCTTTATTCATTTTGTATCAAAATGCCGTGACACAGAGCGCATTGATCTTTCCAATGCCATTTCAGTCGATGTTATTTTGTTCAAATGCCACGTTGTGCAGCATTTTATTGTTGAGCAAAAATGTTGTATTTAAAAAAAAATATCCAGCGATTTTTTTTTTCATTTTCAATGCTTTGCTGTATGGTATATCGTGAAGAAATGACAGGAGAGGGGGATCACATGCAGAATAGGACCCTGGGCTGGAATCAATCCCTGGTTCTCCGCACGGCCTCAGCCTACGTGGTATGCACTTAACCAACACGCCACCAGGGTGCCCATGTCCACCATTTTTAATGTGAAGGAGGCAGAAAGTGTGGGAGCAGCAGCAGTGACCTCCCCACTCTCCAGGGAGATTGTTTTTAATTTTGGCAGTGACGTAACAAGTGGACATAACTGGCTCCTTATTAAAATATAGCGTTTTTCTGACCTCTGTCTCAGTGTTTCTGCTTTGACTAATAAAAGCCTACACGAACAGTTTTCACATCAAGAGGCCCGACACAATCAACACTGTTTGGACGCTCGCTACATTTATCACAACAGACAACAGACTCCTCACCTGTCCTCCAGACTTGCCGCGGCCGTACTGTCGCCCCTCCTTAAATCCCGTGTCCCAGTCTGTCCTGATGATACGATCATCCAACCGTGTGCCATTAATGAAGCGCATGGCATGTTCTGCATCCGCACGTGTGTAATATCTGGAACAGCAGGAGTTAAGGACCAATGCTGAATCCCAAGTTTACGCCATTTTTACTCACTGTGACAGTCAGAAACAGGGCTCATGCGTCTGCGCTAAAACTGCAAACACAGCAGGTGTGTGTGTGCTTTCATTTGAAGGTCACGTTTCCAAGGATACTCCACGAAGCAGAAGCCACAGGCCGTCTTCTTGACTTTATCCAGACCAATGATGATGCGCTTGACATCACCACTTTTAGAGAAGAGCTCATGTACCTGCACAACAGCAAACCAAAGAATTGTGTAAGAGGACATAGAAATGCTTGACCCACTTTAGAAACAGAAACAGAGTTGAGACACAGCGTCGTTCCAACATATCTAGTAACATATTCTCATTACTATTATCAAGTCACAGGACAGAGAGGTTTGAAAAAACTACCAAGACACATCTATTAGCTGAGGCTTACAATCTTATGATACAATGAACAAACAATGGAAGCAGGACTACTGATGTTCTCAGGAAGATGGCAGCTTACCTGCTCCTCAGTGGTGTAGAAGGAGAGGTTTCCCACATATAGAGTGTGGCTCTGCCTCAGCAGCTTCTCCTGGTCATAACGGTTCCCCTGAAAACACAAACACCATCCCAGGTGTGAGGACGCGCGCCACTGTGGAGCATTGAAGCTCAGCAAGGCCAGAGCTGAAGTTTCCACTGTCAGAGCTAGAAATGGTGGGCAGCTCATCTGCGTTCACACTCCCAGTAATAGTTGGATGATCTGACTTTACAGAGACAACACTAGACTCTCCACATAGATAAACATAAAGCCTACAGTACCAATGTAAGGTTTGATTATGTGTTAGGATTTCATATACTAAAGACTCTCTTGAATGCAAGTATACCAAAAAAACCTGATAATAATCAGATATGTTAGGTACACTGGATTCATGGATCGTGGGTTTAAATCAGCTCTCTGTTGACCACTAGAAACTGGTCAACCTGCAGTTTAATGGGTCATGGGGGTTTGCGGCTTTGATGCTCAGTTTGTAGTTCACAGTTGATGTTAGCCAGACAGTACGATAACTGCCCATTTCCATGCTTACATATCACAGACCAAAGCTGGGAAGCTGCTCCAATACAACATGGACTAAAAACAGAAGGCCGCTTTACCAGCTTCATTATCAACTCCTGGATGCTGGAGAACCTGATCAACTAAGCTTAACAGCAGACACGTGTGAAGGAAAATACACCCCGGAACAGTGAGAGCTTGGTCAAATGAAATTGTAAGAAGGACCAGAGTCAAAATTGGTAAAAAGAAAAAGTCCCCATGACCTTAAATTTATGATTTACATTGACAGTTTGCCAGCCTAATGAATCAATAAATGAAATCAGGCTCAGTAGCTCGCAGTATGTCGCATGCTTCGTTAAGGGTTTCCGCAATATTAAGTGAAACAAATATCTTAAAACAAAACCTTGAAAACTGCGCGACTATACTTTATAGCTAAACGGTAAATACGTACAGTTAAATGCAAGGCTCCATTCAAAGCACAAGCTGCCATGAGCTTCCCGCTGTTTGGTACAGCCAGGTAGCTAAAAGCTAACACAACAAACGTTTATATACAAAAATGTATACATACAATATATAATTTACTCACCTTAAAATGTTGGTCTCTGTACTGACTAACATCAATGTAAGAATCACTATTCAGAGCGTTCAATTTAACAGCCATTCTGAAAAAAAAATTGTGAATGAGAACTGAAACACCGTTCAATCGTTCGCGTTGCTGGCTTGATGCCGGACAACGATGACGTGCTTCCGGTTCATATGTCCGTCCTTTGAAGAGCTCCGGGTAGATAAGAATTCACTGTAACGTTTGCTGAGGAGCGCCCTCTGCTGGCACCACCCGGGACATGCAGTTCCTCAACATGGTAAATTCATTCCGTTGCAAGTTGTGAAGTAAACGAACAAACAAATGAATGGTCAGGAATTATTCTATAACCGTAGCTCCTCTAACCTGACGAGGGAAAACAAAATGCAAGCATGTATCACTAAATGAAATCAATACTGGACTGGAAATAGTATCATGTGAGAAAATAAAGCTAATAAACACTTCCAAAAGAGAACTATTTTCTTAAACTCATCTACTCAAAACTTCATTCCATGCAATACTAAAATAAATTGTGAGGTTTGTTCCTGCAAAATTTGTGTCGTGTGGTGATAGGTTATTGGCTGCTGTCATATTGTGCCGGTTGCTCCTGGTATGCTGTTTAACCATATGTCTCATCAGACCAGTAAGAGCGGTCTAAAGAAACCTGGCAGGTGAATCTCATGCATGAAAACACTTTCAACCAATTACTTGTTTCAATAATCTTTGGTGTTATATTTGGCAAGTGAGCCTGTGAAACAAATAATGTGGAAAAAAGTTAAAACATTTGCTTAAAAAAAAAACCCAAACACCTCAGACTGCAAATGTTCCAGTGAGGTCTAAATTTTATTATCACAATTCAAATATCTCAAGTGAACAAGAAAAGTCGTATCCTCATCCGTCATCCATCTTAAATGTTGACAATATTAATATTCTAAACTATTTTGGGACAAAGAAGAACAGACGTAAATCTACTTGTTTACAAATCATGGTAAATCAAAAGTGAGATGAACGGGCTTGACGTTGGGAGCCTGGTCAAATTCTGGGAGTAGAGGAACGCTCGCCGTTCTATGGATGTTTAACAGGAGGACACAACCGTCCGTTCTGGAATCCCCAACTTCAATTCAATAAATCAGAGCATATTAAACAAAGCAGCAGCTCTGCTGGGCGATAAAAACTCCACTCCCCACGTGTCGTCTCCACCAGAGGTCAGGGGATCTTCCCTCAACGCCGCCGCAAATCCTGGAAGCAAAAAGACAAATAAAAACATCAGTAATTACACGAAATAACGTAGCGTCCTCGTAGGCCTGTTGACAACCGACTCATCTGAAAATTCAAGTGTCTGAATGCGATTTCAAACAATAAAAAAAATCATCTAAATATGTAGCTTCTATTAACTGCATTTGGTGTGATTTTAAATAAAAAACAAAATTCTATCGTCACACACAGATGTGACAACACTGAGTTAAAATTGTGGCAAAAAAAAAAAAAATCAATCAATCAATCAATGATGTCAGAGGGATCATTTTTGTGCCTGTTATTTAAAAAGTGCTGCTACCTCCCAGCCCCTGGCTGTCAGCGAGCAGCTGTGTGAGTGTTTTGAGTTCAAATTGTCTTTGCGTAACAAACTTAAGAACATTTTTATTGATGGCAGGTCAACCTGGAAATCAGCCTTGCAAATTCAACAATAAAGTAAAATAATTATTGTGTTTCTTGGCCCAAAGTGAACACGAAAATAGATTTTCTTGCCTACGTCTCATGTTTTCTTACGTTTCACGTGTTCAGAGTCGTTCGCAGTCATTTCATTACTGGCTTGAAGGTGTTGGAACTTCCTCCTGGAGGACAGCCTGGAGCCTCTGAGTCGCGTTTATGGTTTGTTCCTCTGAGGGAAGCCTGGTCCGCTGTCAGGCTGCTTGGTTTGAACCTTGCTGCTAAATGCTTTTGTTGTTTGGGACCATGGCTTGGAATTGATTCCATCGTTAGCTTTGACCATTTTAATTTGAACTCTCTTTATTTTGTGAGGCACTTTGTGAATATCATGTCTGAGACAATGCTATAATAAATTAAACGAATTACTAATAACACTAATAATAACCTTTTGTTATTATTTAGGTCTATAAAATGATTTAAATGTTTTTACTATTTTTCTGTGATGGTTGCTGACGTGACAGTTGCTCAAAAATGAATTATAACAACATTAAGAGTTTATTCTTAACAAACATACAGAATAACCTGTCAATCAACACTGAGTAGACATTAATATATTATTTCTATTGTCCCCAGATGAAGCAGCCAACATCTGGCGCAAACACACACACACGCACACGCACACGCACACGCACACACATCATTTACCTTTAGAAAGTAGCTTCGGCTGGTCGGTGTCTCCTCCATCAAAGGTCGGATCTCCTCTCGATGCTGAGCAGCTCCACCTCGAAGATGAGCGTCGCTCCTCCGGGGATCTTCGGTGGTGCTCCCCGGTCCCCGTAGCCGAGCTCGGCGGGGATGACCAACTTCCTTTTCTCCCCCTCGCACATCCCCAGCAGGCCCTGGTCCCAGCCTTTGATCACCTGGCCGGTTCCCAGGGTGAAGGTGAAGGGCCTGTTGCGGGGGATGCTGCTGTCGAACTCCGTCCCGTCCTCCAGCTTTCCCGTGTAGTGCATGTTCAGCACGTCTCCTTTCCTGGACTTGATGGGACAGTTGTCCACCCGCTTCTTGATGCCGATCTGCAGCTTCTTCTCGGCTCCGCGGACCAGTGCCGGGCTCAGAGAGAGCACCGTCATCGCCAGCAACACAAACACCCGCATGGCTGCAATCCGATCGGCTTCTCCGGGATAACGGTTCGGTTTTCGGAGAAGCTTCGTTCCAACGGCCGGTCAGCAGATTTGAAGCGAAGCAAGAGGAATGTGAACGGAGAGAGACGTGTGTTACCGTGAGCGGATGTACGCTGATTTTACCGGTTGGTCGGTTCTTCTTCTTCTCTTGAAGATCCCGGCAGACTGGACGCATCAACGTGGGACTGCTGCCCTCTACCGGTGGCGAGAAGAAGCTACAATGGTGACAATAAAATGGTCAATCTAAATTCTACTTGTATTTAGGGATATAAAATAATTCAACAATATAACTCTACTAGAAGTATTTAGAGCTGAGTTTACTTACGTATTAAAAGTACGCAACAGAATTTCCCTTGGGGATGAATAAAGTATTCTGATTCTGATTAAAGATGGTATTTATATATTCCAGTGCTGAGAAATATTCAGATCTGGAAACAATGACCTGTGAAGGTCTTGTTGAAGTGTTTCAGTTGTACTGCTCTGATTGTGTACTCTTGAAGTTAGTAGTATAAATACATCCTCTTCAATAATTTCTGTGGAAAGCCTTTCCCTTTATAGTAAATAGTGACAAATGAATTCTGAAAAATCAAGTGGAGGAAAAAGTACAATATTTCATTTGGAACATGATAAGATAATATATTGTAGTACACATACAATGTAGTGTCACACCAAGCACTGATTAAAAGCAATACCATAATGAGAGTTCAATCAGTTTGTATAATTATGCTGTATGAGGTTGTGGGGGGGGGGGGGTTGGGGGTGTCATTAATGTAAAATTTAGTTTAAGAAATGAGCAATTGATTTAAAAAGTGAGTAATGATAATAATAAATCATGATGTTTAACAGAAACGTCCCTCCCAAAAAAAAAAGCATGTTCAGGTGTTTCCATCACATCATAATAAAAAGATCTGTTAACATCAAGGATATATTTATAAATTATGGAATTAGCTGTTACATATATTTGTAGGGGAGAGTAAAAAAAAAACAAAAAACAAAAAAACCTTCAAATGTTAAACCCAAAAGGAACTTGCATAAACCATGAAAAGGCACCCACACCAGTGGCAGTGTGAATGAAACTTACTCAAATATAATCATGAAACGTCATTTCAAAACCGAGAGTCTCATAATATTTGCCTATTCTCGGTATCTGGAGCAGGAAGAGCAGGAGCAGGTGTTTTGTAAATGGGCTTCCATAATACTCAAAGATTCAATCATGAGAAATATTATTAAAAAAAATAAATTTGAAAAAAGTCCTCTCATGTTTCCTCCTCGAGGACACAATTTCATTGGTTGTGAACAAACAGCTTCCTCCAGCGACCAATATTTGCAACTACATCTCATGAACGCAGCTACAACACACGAATATATTGCTCTTGTCCTTGTGTCTGCAACATTGTACAATTTATTAGATTATTAGATGTATTGTTTTTCTATGTTTTATTCATATGCGTATAAACATCGATAAAGAAACCTGAAATAACTTTAAGTACTTTTGGGAACATTTAAGAACTTTTACTTCTATTTGAATCAGTACTTCTACTTTTTTCGTTTTATTTTATCAATCGAAGGAATCACAGTAACGTTACCTCTGGCGGTCCAGTAGGTGGCAGTACGAGCACAGTACAGCTGGCGAACCGCTGATAAATACAAGAGGAAGAGGAAGAGCCCTTCGAGACGCAAATGGGCGATGTTATTGTTGGATTTATTCAATTAATCAGCTACTCGTTGTTTTGACTTTATTTTTTAAACAACAGATAAAAACAGACATGTACCGCTGCATATCGAGGTAAGAACCTCAGTACTTCATATTCACAAATCTCTACTCCATGTACTCATTTATATGTTGTACTCAGTATAGGCTCACGACCTTTGGCATACATTTATTCAGAAGGATATTAGGACGGTGACTTCCTCACTTACTCTTTTACTCGTGATTACAGTGTATAAATACTTTATAAATATGTGTACGTAGTTGTGCTTGAGCCCCTGTGTTAGCTTAAACTACCCTAAAGCTAACACAGTTATGTGTTTGGAGGTTAACAGACTATTGGTGGTATTCAGGCTACATGAAGTTGTAGTTAAGGTGAGTAAGTGTATGGTCAAAGTACCTCAAAGGTACTGAGAGGTAACTTATTGACAGGCAGGTGCTTCAGCAGTTTATTCCCTCTTTTATCCGGGGAGGGATTCTCTATGGAGTGAGAACAACTTTTACATTAATTGAGCAGATATCATGCGTGCCAACACACATGATACAACAGAGTTACCCAAACCTGAGCAGCAGTTCGTGTGTTTTCAAATAATGTTGCTATAAGTTGTCAGAAAACAAACAAAAAAAATAGTTGCATTCCACATGAATTTAACAAACTTATCATGTTAAACAACATATCAAATATATTTGATCATTTGTACTCCAGAGTATTGGAGCAGTGTCACGAAAAGCCATGTCCCTCTTGAATCATTATTCAGTAGTTTGGACAAAACAGAAGATTTGTGTCCTTCACATTTTCTCCCGGACTCAAACATCCCTTTAAGCTTTTTCCAAAGTCCATTTCTTTCCCTCTAAGGACTAAAATGTGACACTCCCTGAGCAGGTTCCCAGTTTGTGCCGACGCTGTCACCTTTAGAAAATCAGCGGCTAATCCACAGTGGTGACCAGGACGCCATGCACACATGCCACCAATGCCTGGCTCAGATTCCTAACGAGGCCCTAATAACTAACTGGGCCTGAAGAGACTGAACCTGAGGAGTGCTCAAAACCCACCTGTTCATTTTTGCCTTCCTGTCTCCCGAAGGAGTGTGTGCAGTGGGGGAAGAGTGTGTCAGTCACCATCATGGATGCGGAGAGACTGCAGAGCTGCAGAGGAGAAACAGCACAGGTGACGTCATCACTCAATTAGAACCCACCTGAGTTCCACCTCTTGGGCTGCTGTACATCTTTCACAGTATCTCAGAAATTCCTGGAGGCTGTTTTTCAAATGTGAAGAATGATATCGAAAAGATGTCTTTGATTAGAGGTCAAGGTCACGATGACCTCACATCTATCAGGAATGCAATGAAGAACCCTCACAGCTGTCATACGTCTACTACACATAACTGTTTATGGCAGGCACAGGTTGTATTCTCAGATACTGTGTTTGGACATGTTGGGCTGTCAAAAAGAAAGAAAAAAAATCACCTGTTGCCAACAGCCAGGGGTCATCTGAATACATTATTCTAAATATGTTTAAAAGATCAACCGAGCTTCATTGGTTCTGTTTAGTGTTAATAAACATAGGTTAAAAGGTTTTGGAAGGAGATGTAACAAACTAAATATTCCCCCCATGTTCGACTATGGTGGTGCAGGACGCCGGCGCAGCATCAGCATTGTTTGGGCCGCCGTATGAGCTCTGCAGCCAAGAGGAGGAGAGCTCTCCGGAGTGCCTTCCCAGTGTTGGACCTGCCCCTCCAGCCCTTCCACAGGCACATTTATGAAGCCAACCTCCGAAACAGCAACGCTTGCCACAACCAGTAGGTCCTCCTGGTCGGCCTGTGCTGTTCAGCTCAGACTAAATCTTTTCTTTCAAATAAAGAAAACCATGTTTTTCAACCATTAATTTGAATGATCTGACAGTTGGACTAACCCGTACTGCAACATCCAAGATATGTTGTTCGGTTCAAAATGTTCTCATGATAAGAATATTTTATAGCACTGCTAACGTTAAATGTCCTGTAAACTTTTACAGAACAAACCAACTCTCATGAGTTGGATTATGACTTCTGTGACTATTATTTTCTTCTTTTTTTTGTGAACTCAATTTGCATAGTTTTTGTAACTATGTTTCTCTGTTCTGCTATTAAAGGCAGTACTGTACATTACTGTGCAGTTTTTATATCACCAGTTATCTTGTTGCTACAAATAATATCATAATACAGTTTAAAAGCTGTGCTGCCTGCCAACAGGTACATGGAGTTGAGTAAGAAGGTGAGGAAAGGAGGCGGGGACAACGCAATTTCCCGACACACTCAGAGGAACAAGAAGTTGTTGGTCAGGGATCGGCTGCGCCACCTGTTAGATGATGAAGACTTCCTGGAGCTGTCACCATTCGCGGGTCTGGGTCTTCCTTACGGAGATATCCCATCAGCTGGATGCCTGACTGGTCAGAAACCACTAACTAGAGGAATTTACCTTTGGTACTGGCTAACTGGACTGTCCGATCGAATCTGGCTAGTTTGCACCAGGCTTCCTTCATCAACTTCACCTTTAGAATTTCGGATATCGATCAATTCATGACCTCTTGCTAACGCTGCTTGGCACTGTGTGTGCTTGTATGTGTATCGATCAGGTATTGGCAGGATCAACGGCCTGTGGTGTGTGTTCATTGCCAATGATGCCACAGTGAAAGGTGGCACAGCTTATCCAATCACAGTGAAGAAGCAGCTGCGAGCACAGGAGGTGGCGATAAAGAACCGACTGCCCTGCGTTTACCTGGTCGACTCTGGAGGGGCTTTTCTCCCACTGCAGGTAAACACTCGCTCACTCACTCTCTCTCTGTGTCTGTCTGTCTGTCTGTCTGTCTGTCTGTCTCTCTCTCTCTCTCTCTCTCTCTCTCTCTCTCTCTCTCTCTCTCTCTCTCTCTCTCTCTCTCACACACACGCACACACAGGGTCACTAATTTTTTGTATGTGTTTAAACATCCAGTCGGAGATCTTTCCTGATAAGAACCAGGGAGGGCGGACGTTCTACAATGAAGCCATCATGTCTGCCATGAAGATCCCGCAGGTAAACACATTTAACAGGGGACAAACTGTACAACAGAACAAGGGGAAAAAGATATCAACTATTAGAAAAAAATGCATGATAGCTTTTTCGTGTTTCTGTGTATAGTCACAGGGATGACAGATTTTTGTAGGCTAACCCAAAATTTAGCGTCACTGTGGTTTCCCTCGACCAAAGGCCAGTGGGATTTTTAGGCTGGATTTTGAGTTGTTTGTTTCAGTGTCAGATGTCTAAATGGTTGATAAACCCACATCCTGACGTTCTTGAGTACATTAATAAACCAGTGGCCACAGAGGGTGGAGAGCAGCTCTGTAGTGTTGATGCAGAACTTTATCAAGTAGAATTAACTTCTTACATTTTCTGTCACATGACAGACAGGATCATTTGCAAGACTTGGTCATCAGAATTAACGTCTCCGTCCTTGTGGTGAAGGTGTCGGTGGTGTGCGGTTCATGCACGGCAGGTGGAGCGTACATCCCCACCATGGCAGAGGAGACCGTGATGGTGCACAAGATAGGGACTATATTCCTTGGCGGACCACCGCTGGTCAAGGCCGCCACGGGAGAAGAAGTCACACCGGAGGACCTGGGTGGAGCCAGACTTCATGCTGAGTAGGTGCAAATCAATCCAACCCGCTGGAAGTCGGACAGTAAAATGCAGCAGTTAAAGCTTCCCACAGAGAGATCTGTGTGTGCTGGAATAACAGAAAAGCATTGAATTAGAAGAACTAACATAATCATCTGTTTATTCTTTTGTGGTTTCAGAGTGAGTGGCTGCGTAGATCATTTTGCCTGGGAAGAGAAGGAAGCTTATGAATACACCAGAAACATCATATCTACCCTCAACTTCCAACTGCCAGAGGAGGAAGAAGAGGAGGAAGAGAAGATGAGGAAGAGGAGAGAAGAAGAGCAGCCAATATATAGTTTGGAGGAGCTTCTGGGACTCGCTCCCAAATGTTATAATTACAGTCTGGATGCTAAAATGGTACAAGAATCCACACAAACACTATCAGCCTCATACATTTATTCTGTCTTTGTGAAGCTCGTATGAGAGGCAATAGCACTTACTGCATCATAGTACTGGGAATTAAATCAGGTTAATCACAATAACTTCCTGTGATTAGATACTTTTAATGAGTGCTGGTATTCTGTTGTATTTTGGGGGCAGATAGAACAACGACACAGGTGGTACTGAAAAAAAGACTCGCCTGAAAACTGGTTAGAGGAATTAGTTTTTAGCAAAACCTCATCTTTGATTATTTCACAATTACAAACTCTTCACTTTTTTTGAGTAAGCAACACTCATGGTTGTTTGGCGACTGAGGAGGGGCTAAAGTGTGATCCTCCAATCACCCGTCAGTCTCGAGCCTTCCATGTCTACTACAGATATCTGTCAGACTTGTCCTACTTTGGTTGCAGGTCCTCCTGTGTTTACTGTCACTGACCGAGTTGACGCGGTTGTTCCTCGTGCTGAGTTTACCGCAAATGCAACAGTGAATGTTTGTGAGTGTCTCCGTAAAATAATGGTCAATATTAATTGTTTGGTGTTTGTTGTGTCCGTTTGTCCAGATAGTGAGTCGGCTGACAGATGGGAGCCGCTTCCAGGAGTTCAAGGCTCGCTATGGAACTACACTTATCACCGGCTTTGCAAAGATACATGGGTAAACAGTGTAAACATACACACATATCCTGGACATTGAAAGCAGGAACATCAGCCATCATTGCAGTTGTTAGTGCGGTGCACTTGCATTGTTTACATCCATACACACATGAAGTCATCCGCCTCAGATTACACACTAACTATCTGATCTGTAGTATTTTCATGTGTTTGTACTGCCACAGTCACCTGGTAGGAATTGTAGCCAACAACGGAGAGCTGTCGTATGAAGCCGCTCTGAAAGGAAGCCATTTTGTCCAGTTATGTGACCAAAGAGACGTCCCACTCCTCTTCCTCCAGAACACAGCACCCATAACACCTCTAACCCTCTCCACCAGACAGGTATCCACCCCAAGAAACTCACACCTTCACACACCCACAGACGCATGCACATGCACACACACATAAACACAGGGTGGCTGTGTGTGATGTGAAGTATCTCTTTTTTTAGGCAGAGGTCAGCAGTAACCATCTGAAGGCTCAGGGTTCAATGATGTCAGCAGTTGCGTGCGCCTCTGTGCCCAAAATCACTGTGGTGATTGGTGGTTGCCATGGTGCTGACAGCTATGCGATGGTGAGACTCTTCATCCGTGGTTGCTCTCATCTCCTACACTTTATTAGAGGTCTTTTTTTTTTTTTTACAAAAGAATCTTTTGTGAACCACAGCAGAATTTACCATAAATACAAAATCATTAACTCCACTCATTTAATCTTCAGGATGAATCACTAAAATCATCTTGTTTCCTGGTTCTTTCTAGTGTGGCCGGGCCTTTGACCCTAATTTCCTGTTCCTGTGGCCCAATGCCAGAGTATCCATGACAGCTCCAGGTCACGCTGACTCTCTGCTTCACCCTGACAGTGAGCAGGAAGAAGAGAAGAAGAAACAAGAGCAAGACCTGAACATTAAATTAGAGGAGGAGAGCTCAGCTTTCTATGGTTCTGGGCGGCTCTGGGACGATGGAGTCATTCTGCCTCAAGACACACGGAAGGTAAAATGTCAAGGTCTTGTCACTGGCTCTTAAAGTGACACTTCAGCCTTGGGCTCATGAAGATGTTTTCTCTCTTTACATTTCTGCATGTCTACAGAATACAGAAAGAGCCAGGCATGTGTATTAGCTTGCAGCTAATGGTGAAATACAGCTAATATCAGCTACAGCAACAACTTTAACACTTTTAGGGTGTTTTTTTGTGTACATAGCAGCATAACAATCAGCTTAAAAATGTCAAAATGTGTCTGCAGATTCTAAGAGACTGTCTGGTCATTATCAAGCAGCAGCACTACCAACTTTCAACAGAGAAACTGCAATCAGCACTTCTCCGTATATAAACCCTTCCATTGTTGTCGACTACTCTTCATCTGGATGCCTGAAGCTGCTGATATCCGCCAGTCCGGCTGCTCATCCGTCCATCAGACGCCATCAGCTCAGCACACATGCTAACTGCATATTAGCATTTGTATGCCATGAGGCGTTGAGTGGCAAAATAAGAATGTTCGACAGCTCTTGTGATACTTTTGACATATACAATGTGACTACAGGTGCTACATACAGAATGCCTGTGTGTCGACATGCACAAGCTAATCCTCTAATGTCCTCCTCGGAAAAGCAGCAGTCGTCTTTTGCATACCCACTACCTCCTCGCTGAGTGGGAGCAGATTGGAGGAGATGATAAACACAATGCAGTAAGGAAGTACAGAATCGCCATTTCCTTTTTATCTTATCTTTGCACATCATGGCTACCTCTGCTCGTGCTGACCCATTTTAGACGCACTCTTGGCAGCCAGGACTGAAATATTTCAACGGCTATAGGATGATTGGACTTCCCTGGAAGATTACTCCTGATGACTTTGGCGAGCCCAAAACTTTTCACTACGTGCCACCACGAGGTTGATATGTGCAGTTGAGAGCAGAATATCTCAGTACAGGTTGAATACATTCATGGGCTGTTCGGGATGAACGCGGCGATGCTGTCAAGCACCACCACCGGCTAACAATTTTGATTTGTCCAATACCTCGGTGCCTATCTGCAGAACGAAGGATGAGTCCCCCCCACATTATATTGTAGGTTACAGTGGGTTGTTTTTGTGAGAGAAACATATCCACACCGTAACCAACACTGTATTATGATTTAAAATAATCATTTGAATTTTATTTCTAATTTATATAAAGTAGGATTGGAAATACAATTTTTTTTAAACTGCCAAATGTGTGTGTGTGTGTGTGTGATTGTTTTGTACTTTTTGCTTGAAAGATGTCACAAACATTTAGGTGCATGATGAAACGCCACAGAAGCATGATTAGTGTACTGAGATTTGCACAAATTGAGTATCATATTCATATTCATTTTTTAATTATAGTATAATCACATGGAAAAGGGAGACTTGTTTGAATTTGTGTAGAGAGACATAAAAATCAAATGTTTATTCAGAGAATCATTTCATAAATGAGCAGGTAAAAACGCTGTCTGCCATAAGCTTAGGTAAGCAAATTAAGTATGACTTTATGCCTCCGTTTGTTTAATTCTGTTTCTACATTAACTGTTGGGCCTTTTCACAGCCATTTTGAATGCTCATAACAAGTAGAACACTGATGCAAGTCATCAGATTAATTCTAATGTAATGAATGCCAGTAAGGTAATTAAACCTGCATTTAGCCTGCGATGTCATGTCATCATGGCTGCTGTGAAAATCATCCATTGAGCTCCACTATGCAGGGTGATGCTTGTGCACATTTTCTTTGTGCTCAGAAACAGATTCTAGGTGGAAGTCTAAAGAGCAGGATGTGTGACCTCATCATCTTAAAGCTGATCCTGGTATAAAAGTACCATGTGGAGCTTTGAAAGTTACAGCGCTGAACAGAGATTAAGAAAAGTATGTGTACACTTTAATCTGGAATTTAAAATGAGGGAGAGGAGTAGGTGTGTAAACTATTTTAATGTGCTAATTGTAATTGCTTTTCTGCACAATCAAAGTCAGTCAGACTATTTGTTTAAGAGTGTTTCTTGACCTTAGTTTACTTCCTCAGTAGCCTTGGCAAGCGAAGAATTACTACTTAGTGCTCAAAGATCCAGTTCTTTGCAGGAATGTGAATGAGACAGATGAAATTATGGTTCCATCCTGGACGAGTCTGGATGGAAGTCTGGATGGATCACGGCTTGTACGTGCCATGGAGGGTCACTGGGATGAGGGTGTTGACCTCTGCCCTGGCAACCTCTGTCAGCTTCATGGCATCCAGGATGAGCAGGAAGCCTGGTTTCTCTGCCCCTGGTTTCACCACAACACTCAGCAGGACACCTAAAGCCGCGCGCATGCACACACACACACACACACACACAAAACAATTCAAATATTTTAATGCTCCAGTGATCAATAAAGAACATGAAAAAGAATGCTCCATTCATATAAATGAACATCCCCTTGTGAAATGCTAACCCTCTGCTAATGTGAACGTGGATAAAACATTTAACTGTGAGGTTCTTTTAGACTTTCCAGATGTTATCACACCACCTGGATCAATTTCTGATACTGAAACAAGTATTTTTCTCTGGTTGCGTGATGCTCCAAGTAATTCATCCTAAGTTTTACAGCCGCAACAGTCACAACAGGGCAGGAAACCTCAGAGCCTACAATGTAACAGTGACAGTTGTAAGAATGCTCACTGCCTGAAAGTAGAGACAAAACTTCAGCACCATAGCTTCAGGTACAGCGTGAGATTTTTTTTAAGCTTAGGTTTTATTCTTAATTTGACAGAAATTATTTGGCTTGTAACTGAGATACAATAGAGGAAATACTCAGTAATTGAGTCACTCAAATAGAATGATGTCATTGTAGCCAGTGTTCACGTTCAGCTGGTCCTTTCCTACACGTTAAGCAGGACATCAAAGACTGAGATTATGACAAGCTTTGCGTGTTGTTCTATACCATCGTCCTCCTCTGTAGCTCCTGGCGTTGGTACGAACAGCGGTTCTGACGGGTAACACTCCTCCTCTTGCCACACCCAGGTCTCTTTGGTCTGCACATTCAGCTTGATGATCTACATCCAAACAGTAGGAGCAAAATCATCAACAACAGCATCGATTCTGTCCCATGTCTGCTCCTGCAAATGAAAGGACTTCTCTTACCCTGTCAGGGATGAAGTGGTTGAGTCCCAGACCGTACACGAAGGAATAGCTCTTCCCACGACACCGAGAGTAGTTTATTTGTGGAAATTCAAAGGCTGAGAGACAGAGAGAGACATAACACAGAGAAAGAAACCGATGCCAAACAAATATTTGCATCATGGCAAAAAATGCTCAAACCAGACAAACAGCAAGTAAAGTGCAGTGTGGGTCAAAGTCGCTGGATCTCAGGAGCAGAAAATTCGGCACAAATGTTTTCAGGGACATGAACATGGATAATAAATATCTTGATGGTCAGAGGTCAAGATGATTGTGACGGGTGCAGCGATGCAATGTAATTTATTACCTTGTCTCATTGTGTTACAAGTGTACAATTGTTGTGTGAGTGTATGGTGGGTGTGTCACCTTCTCTCGGCCTAGAAAAGAGCACTTCAGGTTCCACCCAGATGGTTCCATTGCTATGCAGAACAGCAGTAGCTGTAGTGTAGGGCAAAGACACCAGGTTCTTTCCCTGCTCCTCCTACACACACACACACACACACATGCAGAAATTGGAAATTGAAAATTAGTTTGAGTATCAACATTACAACTGGATCAATAACTTAATCGAAGGGGGATCTTCACTTCAGCTAGGAAAAATAAGATTGTGTGTGTGTGTGTGTGTGTGTGTGTCTCTACTCACCCTGTGAATATCCAGTGGTAGAACGTATCTCCTGACTTCCGGCTGAGGTGCTCTCATCGCTGCTTTCTTCACCTCCTCCCACTCCTTCTTCAGATTGGCCAGGTACAGGTAGTTATACACAAAGTCATGACTGCAAGAAGACAGAAATATTAGCATGGGCCAAGTCTCCGAAACTCACACACACACTCACATCACACTCACCCTTTCCACGCGCAGAGGTCCACAACAATGAACCCCTGGTCTTCATAGGTGTTGATGTGATGAAAGAGGTTGAATGCTGATGTTCTGAACTTGTGGCTGCTTAAATAACTTGCTGACTCCTTAGTGGCCAAGTGAAACCATGACTACGCGCGCACACACACACACACACACACACACACACACACACACACACACACACACACACATCCTCTGATATTAGTGGATTTCACTAGCCCCTCACCCCTAACCATCAACCAAACCTTTGACTTAAACTGCACACGAACCAAGTTTATATAAAAGACAGTGAAATTCCCTTCCAAATACAACTTTAGAAACTGTGAGCACATGAGGTGTAGGAGGTGAGGTCTCCTACGTACCCCCATGCTCTCATTGGGCTCAAAGCAGTCCATGTACGTGGCTCCTCTGACGCTCCAAGCTGACAGGAACTTGAGCAGGTTGATCTTCACTGGCTGCTCCACAAACACAAAATAGTTTTCGGTCAACCCGAAACTACACACAGACACACACACACACACACACACACACACACACACACACACACACACACACACAATCAACAGTAAATAAGCAATGTTGTGAGCAAATAAATATGAATATAAATATTAAAACGGTGGTTTTGTCTGCCATGTTGTCTCTTGACTGTGCACAGCTTTACAGCACTTCTATCCTTGTGTAGTGTTTCCTGTGTACAAGTAATGATGCAGTCAAGTACCATTGTATTTCTGGCTAGAAGTAAAAGAGCTGCCTCAGTACCTGTGTATGTAGGAGGGTTTTAACCTCTCACTGCTGGGTAGTTGAACCACGACCTGGGATTTCTCTAAAGGGTCAGATTCGTCTGAAACAAGTGTACACAGTGTTAGTGAGAATACAGAAGTAAATAATACAAAAACTCAAATATAATGCTATTGTTGGTAAGTGTAAGACTTACGTCCTCCCTGCTGCCCTTGCTCGCTCTTTCTCTCTTTTTTCATTTCTTTCAATCTGTATGTCACCTTCTTGTTTCTTTTAACTCTGTTGCTCTGCATCTGTTTCATGATACATAGCTAGTACTTACTACTACTTACCTGCCAGCAGTACTTGCTTGCTTATCTACCTAGTTCATCACTTTGCTACTACCTACAGTACTTTCTTCCCTCTTCTATACTCACCTGCCTGAGCAGGGGGGATCTTAATGATGTTATAGGCCAGACTCATGTTCTTGCCAAAGCAGTTGCCAATGTTGTAGACTGTACCATCTGTGTCAGTGTGGGGGTGGGCTGTCACTCCATTCACCGACAGGTACTTACATAAGTCCACCTAATTATAGGACATGGACACAGGACAGAGAATTCAAAATAAAAGACCCGGTGAGAGTCCGTGTCATGGCTTTGCCAAAAACACATACAAGTTTGATATAAAGTAAATTTGAGAAATACTATTACATGCACAAACAGATACATGTATTTTTTGTGCTTTAATAGAGACGGAAATAATTCACTCACATTAAAATATTACATGCAATTCTAGTACTTAGTCGTAATGTTGTTTCTGGGACCCCTGAAGCTGCTTTAAGGTGAGTATTTGGGAAAAGATGCAGCATGGAATGTCAATCATCTCTCACCTTCTTTAAAGTCTCCAGCGAATCAGGATCAACCTTGGTGATGTAATTGGTCTCTGTGACGGCGTAGAAGTCCTCGCCAATTGGATAGACGTTCACTATGCAGTTATCGGTGACCTCGATGCCTCTGAAGTACGTAAAGAATCTACACAAGTAGAGGCAGGGGTGAGTGAGTCTTTGGTGTCTTTGGAGATCCATTTGCAATCTGTCACCACATGATAACAACCGAAACAACAACCAGCCTGGCACACGTTGAAATACTGGAACTCAACTGGACCGTCACGGAACATTCTGGGAGTTCCTGGAACATTTGCTGAGTATTTTACAGGAACATTTGTAAAAATAGTCCTTCAAGGCTTCAGAGTTCCAGAAATATTTCATACAATGTTCTCAATGAAATACCATCCTCCCACATTTTGAAGAACCGAAGGGATTTTACAACATCCTTTAGACCTGTGGAGATCATCGCATAAAATTCTGGAAAATACTTCCTCTTAAAAAGTCCTGGTAGGAACAATTTGAGAACAAATGAGGAACGTTTTCTGGACATCCTAACAGTCCCCTGCTATGTGACCATAAAATATTCCTAACATCCTATAGAGGATTTGACTGCAGGATTTTAAGAACCAAATGAGTGTTCCAGCACATCCCCAATGTTCTCTTTCCGCCCTTCTCTACCTTTAGAGAATGTTAACTCAGAGAACATCCCCTCCTACGTGGGGGGATATCAGGTCACCTGGAGAAGATGTTCTTGCAGGGGTCAGGGTACGCTGCAGTGCCAAACTCAGTGATGACCACTCTGTTCTCCGTCATGGCGCGAACATATGCGTCTGTCTTGATAAACCTGAGCAGGGACATCACACACGTGTAACAAAGCCACAAGACATTTATGTTTGTTTCAATATGACTGTCAGAATTATGATGAAAACCAGGGTAACACCCCGCTGACTCCGTGTGATCGATAAATGTGGTTTCAAAGAAAAGCCAAAAGATGGATTTTTGTGGCTTCTAGCTGCATACGGATTGGTTCTGCACTTGCAGCATTCCAGTTTGGATGCGTTACCGTCAGCTCTTTTCTTCCGCAGGCCTCAACTGAACAAACATCTCATGTCCTCGTGAAAAGAAATCCGTGTCTCAATTTGGATCCTAATCATTCTTACAAAAGTGACAGGCTGTGAGTTCGCGGTATAGGTTGGTCAGTGTTTTTCAATGGCTAAAAAAAATTAAATACTGTAGTGATAAGAAATCATTTAAAAATTCCTAATACAGGTTCAAAACACCTGAATGCAGAACATAGAATTAAGAGGGAGAGATAAGACAACATAAAAAAAGAACGAAATACAACATCCTGGCATATATGTGACGCTGACCTTTTGAAATATTCCCAGAAGGCCTTCCAGAGGTATTGTGTATATATTAAGTGACAGTGACCTGGACACTTAATTCCAGTTCATCGTTGAGACCCAATGGAAATTTAAGACAATTCTGAGAAAAGTCCCTGTTCCTGAGGAATTTTGTGAACCTCATCCTAAAAAAACGTCATGTTGTCAGCCTGCAGCTTTCACCCACGCACAGGCATAACAAGGAATCAGGACAATAATATTTGAAATTAAAAGGTACCCTTATTTTGGAAGGGAATGAGTGCTAGACCTACTTCCTGTAGTAGGTCACCTGACCATTCCTCAGGTCAAACTTGTGGATCAGAGCCTGTCCATCAAATAGGTGGTTGAAAGGTTCACCCCCCACCTCGAAAAGGCCAGGTCCCATCCTGAGAAGACTTCCACCCAGCCATGACGGTAAATCCCCTGCACACACAGGATGCAGAACAACCATCAACAAACTCCAACGCTGGTATGATATCCCACACGGCGAGTTGAGCGGTGAGCTTCCCTACCGGTGATCTGAGCAGGTATCGGCTCATTCAGCTCCTCCACAGTCTCAAAGATCTTCCTGTAGCCAGCGGCAGGATGTTCCACACTGGACCAGAACATTAATTACTGAATTCCAACAAAAACGAGCTTCTGCTCCAAACACACGCATGGATTGACTGACGGGGTTCAGGAGATGCTACCAAAGGAGGTTTTCCTTACAAATGTTTTCTGTCACACAAATTTGTGTCTTTCTCGAGCGGCTGCTCAGCAGACGCGAACGAGGTCGCTTCAGAGTTGTTCTAGACCAGGGGTGGGCAACCATGTGCCATGGAGGGCCGTGTGTCAGCAGGTTTTCCTTCCAACCAAACACTTTAACAGGTGATTCCACTGATTAACACTCTTCTGTGGCTGAAGGTGTGTTAATCAGTGGAATCACCTGTTAAAGTGTTTGGTTGGAAGGAAAACCTGCAGACACACGGCCCTCCATGGCACATGGTTGCCCACCCCTGTTCTAGACCTTTGATTGCATCAAGCAGTCTTCCACGGTGGGAATTAAAAACTGTTTTGTTAAAAACAAAGCAATTCCGCTGAGAAAGGACTATTCAGTCACAAAGTGTTTGCTGAGGAGGATTGAATGATGATGAAGTCCTGAACAGAGAGGGACTGGGTGAGACACAACACCTGAAGAATCTTCTGATGTTTTGTTTTGTTTTTTTCATGCAAAGTATGGAAGCCAAAAATGGGCTGTGCTTGTTGATTCTTATTGAAAGCAATTATCTCGGGATCACAAGTAAGCATTTTCCAAAGATAACGCTGCTTTTTTTCCGGCGATAACAGGTGATAACAGGTCAAATAATCACAAGAAAACATTTTGTGGTTTGTTTTGAGAATGGCGTCTTATTTGTCCAGTCAGTAATAAGCTCTGGTATTGAGCTGGATTCACTGGGTCACATGACACTCATGCACATTGTTCCCAAACCAGTTGTGATGTCACAAATCACATTTGTAGTATAGATTTTATACATTAGGCGATAACACATTTCCTTGCCCTGTTATATCTTGCTATCCGGAGAAAAAAATGTATTTTCTGCAGATAAAAAGATCATTTAACTGATTATCATGAGAGAACGAGTTTAGTAATCTAGAGATATCGAGATAATTTGCCTCTCAAGACAACGGCATTTAAAAATGTCTTTACATGACGGCTGGTCTCAGCTTCCATAAGACTGAGACTTCAGTTTTACTGCTGTAAGTTGCTAGAGTTTCCAGCACTGAAGTAATCAGAGCCAGACTTGTTGATTCTTTACTTAGTTACAAGCCCTTAAAAGCTACAGATGAAAACACCGCAACTTGTCCTACAATAAAAAAAACAATATGAAGCAAGTAGAGAGACTGCAGTCTGAGCTGGTCTGCTGTTTAACTGAGAACATCTCTCTGCCACAGTTTTAATATCACTTTTCTAAAATTGTGTCTCAGTGAGCTTGTTTGTCCGTTTCACTTCAATATGAGAGGAAAGAACAAAACTTTGTCAGCCACAGTCCACATAGTTGACTAATCATCGAACACTTCTGAAAGAAAAACAACAGAGTGAAGTCTGGAGGCGGGCTTTTTTTCCATCCTGACATCCAAAATAATTCTTGATACTTTAAAAATGTGCTTTAGTTTCTTTCATGCAAAAATCATTTGAGAAAAGAAAAGGAAACTCACCGGCTGACCATGTTCTCTAACTCTCTACACACACACAAGTAGCTTGAACAGAGACTGCAGGCTGCATTTAAACCACGCACAGATTTCCTGTGGCGAGAAATGGAAATATGGGCCCCCTCCTTCCTCCACTATATCTCCCTCTCCCCTTCTTGTCCCTGGATTTCTTTGCTTCTGCATGCTTGCTCCCACCTTTCTTCCCCCTTCTACTCTTCCTCCTTCAGCCCCTCCTCCTCCTCCTCCTCAGGTTTTGAACAAACCAGCTTTGTCCCTGCTTCTTTCAGCTGTCTGGCCCACAGCTCTGTGAAAGTTCTCCAGGCTTCAAAACAACAACAACCCGGTGACAAATACGTACAACACCTAAAAGCAATGATCACACCAATGAAGTCAGCTTAGAAACATGTTGTAGCAGTGGTTGTGTTGTTGGAGGGGGGGGGGGGGGGGTGCATGTAAAAGAATCCTATCTAATTAGTTCCAGACAGTTTGTAGAAACACTCCAACTATTTTAATAGGCTGGTTGTGGCTGCCGGCACAGCAACAGAAGAAACAAGGAGGAATGAATGAGATCAACCGCGTCAGTCTTTTTGTCCGTCATCTTGATATATGAGAGCTGACCTCCAACTAGAGGATGAAAGGATGAGTTTGAATAAATGGTTGCATTAATAAGGATGGGTGGTAATCTGTCATGTGAACAGTCCAGGAACTGCTGCCGGAGCCTGACAGAAGCTCAGATAAAATATAGAAGATCATAAAATACATGAACAAGGTGAGTCTTCTTTGTCCAGTCTGTTAACATCTGTATTGACTTCGAGCCACTTGATCAGAAGAAATGGGAAAACACAAAACTGTAATATAGGAGGCAGAGAAATTCAACCAAATTGAAGAATTTCAACAATACGCGAGTTGTGCCACCACATGCCCCATGTACTATAGAGTATTTGGCAAGCTCAGAAGTACTTGTCCCTCAGAAGCTTCCTAACCACAAGTACTTCTGTGAACAAAAGCTCAAACACTGATGTGAATAAAACACAAATTAAGAGAGGAGCAATTTAAAAACACACTGTTCTCGCTTACTATATACAAAAGAAACAGGATGAGACCATATAATGAGAACACTTGAACAGGTTTATTTCTCTAGGAATTGCATAGTGAACAAATGTAAAAGTCTTTGCTGCATATATAACTACACACACACACATCTGAGGTATCAACCACCAATCAGGCTAAAACTAGTACTTCATATAGCTCAGGATCAATAAATACAGGATATCCTGACATCTTCAACAAGCTCAATTTGTTGTATTCCCTTGTATGCACTCAAAAACCTATCACTTCAAAGAAATTCAATTGATGGATTTCATCAGTCTTCACATTTAAGACATTCAAATGTTAAATGCTGTAACTTTTAGTATCCTTTTACCCTAAATATCACTAATGGGGGGGGGGGGGGTATGTGTTACACTAGTATAAATTAACTAGAATGATGATTGACATTAGCTGTTGGCCAGTCATAAAGCCTAAACCTTGTGCAAAACATGGTGTAATCAATAAAGAACGCGAAGAAATATTTAGGTTTAACAGCACACAAACGGAAAGAAAAAAAAAACAGATCCTGCAGACCAAATGTTCCCTTATGAATCTAATGAAAGACTGAAAAAAAGAACCTAATTTAACACTGAAGAGATGATCAGACTTGGAAAAAACTAGAGCTTTTCAAATAAAGCTAGGAAGTTTCTACAATATAAAATACTAATAAAACCACTTCAAACAAAAACGTCTAGAGCTGCTCCCACTGTCATCACTCATAAATTAATCGATCAACTAATCATTCCCAAAAGTACCAGTGATCTCAGACTTGCTTGTCTCCCAAAACACACACACACACACACACACACACAGGAATAAAGATGACAGGTGAGAGGAAAACTGAACAGAAATCATTCTACAAACTGGAGCCTGTTAAAAACACATTATGTTCTATCATATGAACCGAACCAACCTGCCTTTATATTCCTCAGCTACATTACACACAACATAAATACACACACACACACACACACATATATATAAGTCTCCCAGCCTGCAGTGGCAGACACAACGACACAATAATGAGACAAAAGAAGCAATAACAGAGTTTCCATTGTAACAGGACGTGAGCATCAGTGCAAACACCAGTGCAGCACAAAGACTGGCGTCTTCAACCACGGGGACACCTGCTGGTCATTTAGTTCCTGATACTGAACACTTTGGTCTTCTTGATGTTGAGGAGGGGAGGTTTAATCTTTGGCTTGTGCTCAGCCCTGTTCTCCCGGTCTGAAGGGGGACACCGCTGACTGTAGATGTCTGGGTACTGCTTCTGAAACTGTGCAGACAACAACAAAAGTCTGAATGAGAAAATGCTAAAATAAATAGTCACTGAATATTAATACCACTGAAAACATAACTGGAACAATTACATTCAACGAATATCAGACATTATTGCAAAGGAAAGTTTGAAAGGAAGAAGTTCATTAAACAATTTCAATAGAAGCAACCTGGAAAAAAATTATTTCTTGGAAAGAAAATTATTGAAATTGGTGCAATACTGAGAGCTCTGTCTGTTTCAAAGTAAAACATGGTTGTTTTTGACAAATTCAGATTAGAGCCTGATGAGGCCCAATTCTTAGATATGGAAGTGAAAAATGAAAGCACATTTCTATTTGAAGTCAAAGTCCTGCCATGCCCCATCTACAACATATATCCATTCGTGATATGTACATTTGAGCATCATTTCAATGTTATCATGTTGGAGCAAATTTCAACATGAAACTGCTGAACTGTTGCATCGGCCAGCATGTACGTTAATTACCATGAATTACGTGAGAACCAATTTTGTGAAAAGGGGAAAAACTGGCTAACAATCAGCTGGGCACTAGTTACAGCAAATTAATTAAAATGGATGAATTCATATGATGCTTTTCAAAAATGTGTAAAGGTCTGGTAGGTTGTTAAAAAGTTGTTTTGTTTTACCTGCTTCAATTTCTTGCGTCTGTCCTTCTCACTCAGGTTTTGGTCCGTCAGCAGGATCTCCAGTAGTTCCTCCATGGCCTTCTGGGAAGATTCCAATTTTTGCTGCTCAAACTCGGCACCACTAATTTGACGGCAGAACGCGTAGATGGGCATCGGAGCACAAACTGGATCGGCAGCATCAGTGTTGGATTTAGTGTCGATCGGGATCTGTGATCAGAAAAGTGGAACGTTTCAGCAATTTCAACCGCTCCATCAGCTCAGTAGAAACTGCAACAGTGTTCCACGTGTACCTGTGCAGTGCGTAGGTACTGGACGTGGTCATTGATGGCACTGAGCAGGTACTCAGGGACAGACAGTATGCTTTGTTGATGGTCCATGAGGAATGAGACCAGTCTGGTGGCTAACAGCTCATCCAACTCACACTCCTCAGCACTGCCTAGAACACAGCCTGAAAATGTGTGAACCATCTGAAACAAGATCACACAAAAAAATGGAGATGAGTCAAAGTCAGAAGGAAAACATGAGTCATGTGACATTTTCACACTGATAGGTAAAGCACGGCCACAAATCTTAATTTTTGTTGTCATCCACTTATCAGGGTCCGGCAGCCTCAGCAGGGAAACCCAGACCACCCTCTCCCCAGCCACTTCCACCAGCTCTTCCTGGGCATTCCCAGGCCAGCCGAGAGATATGATCCCTCCAGCGTGTCCTGGGTCGGCCCCGATGCCTCCTCTTAGTAAGGCAACAATAATATTAGCAATTGCCTGGGTCTACTTGAGTGCCTGAGTTAGCCATGACAATGTGACAGAAGCTCAGTTGGCATGTAAATATCTTATTTCTAGGAAATCTACAAATTGAAGTTAAAGTAAAGCACATTTCCATCCTATCCCTTTTTACAAATGTTTTTAGAGTTGAGACATGCACTGGTGATCCTACCAATTCTCTGGTTAAGGCCAAAGAAGGAGGAGCTGGTGTAAAAGCAAATGTGACACTTATGCCAGTTACCTGTAGTCATGTACTCCACCTCAGCCAAAACAGAAAACTTTAACTGAGGCAGCTGAAAAGACATCTTCCACTAATGTTAATCATTACACATATTTCACAAAATGTCCCCTTTTAAGTTGGCAACCCAAGTGATATCAGTGCGTACAAAGACTTTATACAGACATCAGACTTTTTGGGGCACAAACATATGCGTGGGTTAGATATCATGAGTGCAGTTTTCTTCCACACCAGTGTTCGGGTGCCAATGGCAGGGTGGAGGCGGGGCATGTCCACGTTCTGACTGATCCGAGACATCATCCTCATGAGGAGCTGCAACTTCCTGCGAGATGCAGGGGGAAGGAGGAGGGTGCATAGCTGGAGAGCCTCAATGGCCACACGCTCACACTGAGGCTGGAGAAGACCTACACACACACGACAGAGGCAGGTGAAGTCCATACTGTACAGGAGCGCAGTCAGATTAATGTTTTGTACACAAAAGAAAGCATCAATATGCCAGCATGTTCAAATCATTCAGAAATAACTGCAGAGAGTAAAAATATGCTTCACACACAGTAAACACTAGTACATAGAGTTATGTGCAACCTTTCATTGATTGCAAATGTAGTTTTCTGTATTTTTGCATCTTCTTTTACTCTCTACTGCAATATGTTGAGCCATCAGGGCCACCACAGTTCTGAAAACAAGCAGCAGTAGACTAATACCTTATAGCAACATTCATCCATTGCAATAACTAGATCTTGCTTTATGAATGGATGAATGAATGACAGCAATGATTCCAGATGAGTCGGGTAGGATTTGTTAACATCTAATAAGTTGTGAAGTTCTACTGAAAAGCTACAAATAAGAGGAACATGGCGTCTGAGACAGGTAGGGCAGAGTTGTGAACATGTGCTCTTTGGATGTAAAACCCAGACCTAAAACATCAATTGTTGTAAAACTAAATGATTAAATAAGTGTGCCAATATATGTGGCTTCTGGACTCAAAGAGATGCTGCTGTGAGGAAAAAGCATCTTTATGAGCTCAAGACACCCATTTGTGAATATTTGACACTTAGGGGAAAGTATCGCTTTAAACTGCGTCAGGGATTTCTAGATTTCCAAAATGTAACTAAACGCAGATTACAGAGGGGTGAAATCACTCTTTCCAAATCTTCAATTCTTGCTGCCTCCCCATTTGAGATTAATAAGAGTTGCATGTCTTGCAATACTTCTGAAAAACCTCTCATGCTAGTTGAGGTTAGATGTTAGATGGGGTTAGTTTGATTAGACATCAGCAGAAAAGCAGACACACATACACACACGTAGAGGGGAGGTCTTACTGTGCTCAGGTTTGGGTTGGGGGGGCTGAGAGTTGCTGGTGGGCACACAGACAGACGGTTTGAGCAGTGAAACAGGTCGTGGCAGCTTGGACAAATCCAGAGAGCTGATGCAGCGTCGGACAACAGCAGGGGTAGGGAGGGTCCAAAGATTAGCGGTACTGGAGGCGGTTCTTGGTACAGCAGGTTCTGTAGCAGCATGAGGCCCTTGTGCTTTGGTCGCAGGAGATGAGGAGGAGGAGGAGGAGGACGACAGAGGGCAATGCAAAGCAGAGGAGGGATGATAGGATGACAAGAAGGAGCGTGACGCAGTGGAGGAGTGATGCTGGTCAGCAGAGGTGTGCACATTAAGGCAGCTGGCTGCTCGGCCCTGCCACTTAGTCTCTTTAACGTCCTCTTCTCTGGTTTCTATGACGATATCTAGACAGCTGCCAACACTTCGCGGTCGCAAAGTTCGCAACCTCTGTGTGGCCAACGGACCTGGTAAGGAGATTGTAGGCAGTCTTTTCCTAGAAGAACCTTCTGGAGCTCTTTCAAAAGGAGTCAAGGTCGCTTTGGATTCAGGTGTTAAGTCTGAGTGACTGTAGGGTGTTTCAGTCACACAGTTGTCATTTCGGCTGCTGTTGCTATGGACACAGGATGCCAGGCTGTCAGTGGACAGGAACAGCTGCTGCCGGGTCAGGGGGGTAGAGTCGTCCAGGATAGTTTCTAGTGAGCAGCTCCTGGTTTGGCGTCTTGCAGGACCAAGCGCACTCAAGCTCAAGAAGCCTCCTCCACACTTACTGTCACCTGCAGTGGCATCACTTCCTGTCAGCGTCGCCAGCCTTGACTGAAGTTTCCCGCCAAGCACCTCTCTCATGGGTGACTCCGTCTCATCACATGTTCCCTGCCTGAGCAGTGACAGAAGGAGACACTCTGTGGAGCGAAATGATGCCTTGGCTGGAGGGGGGACTGAGGGAAGATCAGGCTTCTTGCGTTTCCCACGCTGGTGTGTAGTGGGTGCTGTTACATACCCACTATAGACTAGAAGCGAGGAAAGAGGGAGACAAAAAGCCAAGTGTTGCAGGCAGAGGGTCAATGCAAGCAGACAGATAAGGGAGGGAGAGGTTTGAGTTAGTTCAAACCTGGTCAAAGACAACACAACAGGCACAAACCAACAGAGAATACAGATGCTCATGTCACTGTTAGACCTCCACAAACAGACAACAACCAAAACCTCTGTTAGCAGTCCAAAAGTACTGTTAGACATGATTGAGCCACAAGATCCTGAAAGAACCCAGTCAGGTGCACATTCTTTTAGCTGCTTTGTTATAACGAAGAGTAAAAGTAAAAGTACAGTAAAGCCATTCCAATGAAATCACTGACTGCAATACCTACCCAGCACATTGATAAACAGTTCGTACAGTTCATATGTGAGCAACGGTTGCGGGAGGCTGTAGAAGTAATCTGACACCGTTTTGTAGACGTCTCTTTCAAAGCCAGGATAGGAGGGCTGATCACTGTCATACTTTGGCCCTGGACATGAACAGGAAGTTGCAACAACAATAAACAATTTATAAAAAGAGCTCTCACACTTCACTCACGAGAAGCAGAAGAAATTTCAATGCAATTTCCTTTGTACTCAAAATGTTAAACATGGCTATTGTATTTGTATAGGTAGCATTCAATCTTCTTCAACAGTTGAATGGCACAGTAGCTCAGAAAATAGAGTGTGTGTGAAGTGTTTCTCCACAAAGATGGTTCAGGTGATGGAACAATGTAGTTCTTTGTATAAATTACCCCCATAATGTAGTTTATCCATTGTTATTAAGACACATTCCCTTGGAAACGTTCTAACTGCTTTGCAAGAAAAAAGAAAAAAAATCTAACAGTAAAATTTGAAAAATTCCAGTGCTCAACATCTCATGGAAAATTACTGGATGGAGAACCCACATGAAACCCAACTAGCAAGTGCCAAAAATGATCATGCAATAACAAAAATGGGCTAACATGTTGTAATGTTTGTCTTTGCTCAGGTAAAACATGTATGAATGAAGGCAAAGTAGCATCCTCAGCTCCCTGCTACTCACAGTTGGCCAGGCTCTTCATGGCAGACAGAACCCAGTGGGGAAGGTCGTCTAGAGGGATGATTGGAAAGTTAGACTGATTTCCACTGATAAAAATCTTCTTCACACTAACTAAAAACACATGTCCTCTAATTTAATGTGTTTGGCATTCATATCAAAACATATACTCAAACACTTATGGAAAGGAACAAAGAGAGACTGTGTTTCAGCAGGGATCAGAACCTACTAGTCTTGTTGTCCAGGGTGACCACCCCATGCTTGTTGACTTTGGTCATATTATGGATGATGTTCTGTGGGTTCACGTGACGCTGGTCTAAAACATCATTGAGGGATGCAACACCAAGAATCCTCTGCAAGCTGAAACCCACAAATTTTTATTGAACAAAGAAAACTCTAGGCGCCCTTGAATTTCTACACTCTGAAGATGATCAAACCAACCATGAATTGGATGTGTGGAAAGAAAATCGATTTGTTATCCTCAGTGTGAGTGTGTGTTCATACTGGGTCAGGGTGATGTCCCTCCAGATTTCCTGTTCATCATCTACCGTCAGCTCTCGTCTCTGCACCTGCTGCTCTGTTGGGTGATTCTCTCCCTCACCTCGATGAACTGGATCTACGTTTTCCTGAAAGACATCAACAGAGCAACAGTTTACAACAATTACTATGTATCCAAATAACATTTAGGCATAAGACTGATATAATTCCTGTCCAGTTCAGGTCACCTGTGTCTCCTTTTCATTCTTTTTGTTACTTTTAAACTTGAAGAAACCTTCCTTGTCCCTGAGCGAAGGTCTTTTCTTAATGGGTTTGGATGTTGAGGTTCCACTTCGACAGGGAATGGGCTTCAGTGGAGAGGTGGAGGGGAATCTTTGGGAAGGGAAAGGAAATAGACAGCATAACCTTTTGTGGTGCTCTCTCATAAACTGAATTTGATCTTTTAAAACACTTTCAAGCACATGTCTGCAAATGTTTGCTGACCTGTACAGCATGTGGTTATCTTCCAAATCCTCTGTGCCCCAGCGGCCCTTCACATCTTCTATCACATTGTTCTTCAGAAACTTCTTTAGAAGCTGCACTGTCTGTTGCCTGGTGACATCAGGGCCAAAATTGCTGTTGCTACGGAGCAGCTGGTGCAGCCAGTCCACAGCAGCCGAGGCGGTGAAGCAGGAGGAATAATGCCGTAAATTCTGGCGGTGCTTCTTGAGGGGCATACCGGCCCGAAACAGACGAGTCACCTCATTCCACTACCATGGGAGGACAAGGGGAGACTTCATTTATCCACGCAGAGCTGGGCTGAGATTTTTTAATCCAGCAAGCCGTGTTCAATTCAATATGATGGCATTTAGGATGAAGTAACATTCACGTCTGCACTTGATACTTGTAACTGGAATTTGGTGCTAGTACCAAAAGTCTGATATTTTTCTCTGCGAAAAACAAACAATGTTATTCCATTTCTAAATGTTACACTCTTCAGCTTGTGGTTACATGTCATCTGAACTGGTGTTCAAATTCACAAACCAGAAAAGTAACAGGAAAACAGCTCTTCCAAAGACGACTCATTCACCTCAGATTCTAAAAATACTGAAACTCCAGCATTAAGTGAATTATAAAAAGACCAACTTTCTTGTGAAATGTCTTTAACAATCCCAGCTGCTGCCTGCTCAAATCTTTCTGATCAGAAGAAAGTTATTTTTACACAGTGCAAATGCCAGACATTTATTTTAGCTTCTCATGTGTCATGTTGTTGATTCTTTATCTAGTATCCTGAATATATTAAGATTACATTTACTTACAATTAAGATTAAGATTAAATGCTGTGAGAGCGCACATCTTGTAGGATTTTTATAATACAATAATAATGCATAGACTTTAGAAAATAATACAAAAAAAAACTGACATGTCAGGCAAAAAAGAAAAGAAAAAATCCCGAAAAATCGCCAGGTAAACGTCAGTTATGAATTTGCTGGTTAGGTTGGAATCATCCATGAAACTAAAGTCAGTCATACAGGTATTCAAAGTAGTTTTGACCGAGTGGAACTTTTGTGCCGAATTATAATCAACAATTCCTCAATAAAAAAGCAGACACACACCGTAAATAACTTCTATTCGACACAACAAGAAAGGTTTATATTGAAAACGGCTAATTTTATGGCATCGCCGCGGACGATGGAACTGTTAGCTAGCTAGGTTTATTGGCTAACGTTCACTTACCAGTTTCGTGGCTCGATACGGCCCGGGGGTGACAATATGGGAGCTCATGTTAATCAGAAAAATAATGTCAGCACTGGTGTTTCAGCTCAGTCGAAGTGACACGGGATGAATATGTCCATTACATCGGGAAAAGCTGCTCGAATGTTACGGTCTCAGCTCTGAGGGAGAGGCATTGCCAGCTCCACTAATCTGCAGCTGCTCTCCGTCTGTTCAAAATTACGAGCCGTGCTCTTCTGGCACCTGATTGGTCATTCCACGGGTCACGTGTCGGCTCAATGAGAAAAGCGGGTGGGGGCGAAAACAAACTGCCCGACTGGAATGTAGCAGGAAAACATTACGACTGTGATTATTTCATTGTGGTTTATTGGTGAGAGCAATATTTTCCTCAGCCCACTCGTTGAAAATAATTAGATCCACTCCTAGCGAGTAGTTACAGGAGATGTGGTGTCTGTGGCATTGTATTGTGTTGCTGGGTGAAGAGGGCAGTCACATTAACATACCATGACAGGTCTTCTGTGAGGAAAATCAGTTATAGACAAGTGGGGGTCAGACTTTGGGGTTAGGGACTTCTCAAAAAAAGGAATTGCAAGGGTGGGGTTGGCTCCGGCCACTGCTATAGACATGCTAATGTCCTCCAACTTCCCGTAGGTCTCACTGTTGTAAATCAACCATCTGTTGGTGAGATTCCCTCAAATAGTGGTAGTCTACTGACTGGACAAAGACACCAGTTGTGGAGTAAAATGTGAGACACATCCATAACCACCAAGTTGAGGGACCTCTTAAAGAAGACATGCAAATGGCCCATGTGAAAAGAAGTCTTTAATTGTGTTTGGATAAATGAGGCTGCTTCCACAAAGATATCAATAGAGACAAATCAGAGTTTGCAGACTGAGCACAGATATGAGGCAGCACGGAAAACTATAAAATAACCATTTATAGGTTTTGGTTCAAGGCCTCCTCGTCTCAATTATATACTCAATGCCAAAACACAGACCAGCAAGTTTTACCTTTTTAGCATTAGCCCAGGGAAAAGAAATAGAAAGTTTAGCTGCTGAATGTGTTACTTACACTTTGACTTGATGCATTATCCTAAAAGAGCCGGTAATTTGTTTTTTATTCAAATGCATTGCAATTTTTTTTTTTTACTGAGATTTTCAGAAAACAGCCAAAAGAAATCAAGAATTTGCACATTTTTCCATAGATACTTGGTGCAAAAGTGAAATTAATTTCGGCAGTGGTCCTCACTGTTGCCTCACAGCAAGAGGATTCAGGGTTCGAGCCGCGACTTGGGCACAGGATCTTTCTGTGTGGAGTCTGCATGTTCTCCCTGTTCCTGCATGGGTTCTCTGGGTACTCCGGCTTGCTCCCACAGTCCAAAGACATCAAGAGGGGATGAGGATAATCCAGAATCAGAATAGCTTTATTGTCACCAAGGGATCGAGCCCAAGGCGAAATTATTACTGTACATTCACTTGCTTGGTACAGCTATCACAAATAGTCACTATTATTACTGGTTGATCGTAATAATGGCACACATTAGAATTAAACAAAGCACATATTCCTTTTTTTTGTGTATGTACACTAAACCTGAGCAGTCCGTTGTTCAAATGGAGGCAGAGAGAGTGTGTGAGGCCTAGAAGTGTGCGCCATGGCGCTGTTCCTGGGGGTGGGTTGGCTGCAGCCAGGGCGGCGGCGCTGCCACCTGAGGAGGTGGAGAGGATGGGGGGAGGTCAGAAGCATGAGAGGGAGGGGGAGAGTGCGTACAATTTGCGTCACCAATGCGGGTGGAATTCTCCTGGAGGATAAACAATGGGCAGATGTCCATCCATACTCTAAATTGACCGTAGGTGTGACTGTGAGTGTGAATGGTTGTCTGTCTATATGTGTTGGCCCTGCCATGGCCTGGTAACCCATTGTGGGTAAACCTCTCCTCTCCCCCAAAGGCTGCTGGGATAGGCTCCACCCCCCGCAACCCTTAACAGGATAAGTGGTAGAAAATGAATGGATGAAATTAATTTCCACCTGGTTTTTTACAAAGCTAAAAATATTGTTTCATTACAGACTCATTTGGAGAGTTACCCTTTGTACATAAGCAAAACTCATTTTCAACCAATGAAAACTCAACAGTTCTTAATATCACAGGGTTATGCATTCATGACAATATAGCTCTGGTTCGAAGTAACTCTTTCTCCTTTTAAATCCCAATTTTTTTTCACAGAAACCCTTTAAACACATCACATGACTTGACAAGTCATACGACCACTTGATAATTTGATAACACTGTCATAAAAAAACACTTTTTGTGTCATTCCAATCCAATTCGTTTTTCCAGTGTAAGATAAATCTAAGTCATAATCAAGGTCAAATGTAGAAATGTAGCCCAATGAGAGAATCTTGACCAAAAAACAACTGACAAATATGTAGGACTCAACGGAAAAAAATAACACACATAAACTATTAATTCCTTGACTAATTCAGTCAAATACTCGAATGTTCTAATTGTTCTCTGTCTATCAAGAATTAATAACCTTAAAGCTACACAAATATAAAAACAACAACATTTTGATATTTAAATGCAGTGTAAGATTTAATACATTTTGGGCCAGTGCACTGGCAATGCTTGGACTGAACTTTTGGGCAATGCTGCCCCCATCTGTAAGTACCATCTTTTTAAGAAATCTTCCACATGATTTTTGGGGAACAGTGAGAAGTACTGTTTACATAATGAAACTGGGCATCGTGGTAAATACGCTTTGACCCAATCTTACTGTAGCCTAACTATGAAGTAAAAAATAATCTTAACAAATAGGTTTGGATCAGGCCATGGTATAACCTAATGAACTCAAGAGTAACTTGAAGTATAACGGGAAGCTTTTACAGATAAGGTGTTTTTTAAGGATGCTGGTAAAGCTACAATCACTAAAACTAATTCCACATCCACCAGGTACAGCTTTTATGTTCCTCTTACAAATAATAAAATCAGTAATACTGATTCAATTTTACAGTGGGAAGAAATATCGTTTCTTTTTATAATGGACCCTTTTTTTATTCACAAAATAGAGTACAGACGTGCCATTTTTTGAGTGCAGTATGCTTCGTAGTTACCCAAAAACATTACTATAACGCTGATGAACTATCTGATCAACTCTCGAGACTACAATTTAGTACGTAGGTATTTGCCTCTTCAAATTCATCAAAACATGCCGTGACCCGGATTCGAACCGGGGTTGCTGCGGCCACAACGCAGAGTACTAACCACTATACGATCACGGCGAGCTGCTTTAGTCCGACTGTGCCGCATAAATTTATGTATTTACTTATCTAAAACATTAACTTTTGTGGAAATAGTCATATTTCGATTACATTTACGAGCCCATCACGTTAAATAACATATTGTTTGAGTATTACATCAATATGGAAGAGTATGGAACACTACAGCAAAGATGAACACATCCAAGGTGATGTCTCACTTCTGTGTAAAAAAATAAAAATAACTGAATGTACTCCACGATCGACAAAAAGACATGTGTTGTGCTTTAAAACAGTCCTGCAGTTAAATTTTATTCGGTTTGTTACTGTCTGATTTTGTGGAATTCGATTAAATTATATCTTTGGAGTAAAATGAATATTGGACAGAGTGATATGCTGTTTTATTTATTTATTGCATTTCCGCGTTGAATGTGACGTATGGCTTTTTAAAAACTAAATCGCCAGCTGATTGGCTGATGGAACTGTATTCGTACGGTTTTAAAGATTTCTCTTTTGCCATTGGACGAGGTGCGGCCGTCCCTCGCTTATGATTGGATAACAAGCAACACGGTGGAATTTCAAACCAGATCGGTCGGAGTGTTGACGAAGGCAGCGTGGATCAACGTACAGGCTCGACAAGCGGCCACCCTCGGCACAAGCTCGCGCGAACCAACAAACATGTAGCTAGCGTTTTCGTGATTTTCATCGTTATTTTAACAATGGCTACAGCCTCAGCACAGAGGGGATTCCTCGACTTCAGTCCTGTAAGGAAAGAAGACGCCAATAAGGAAAATGACGTTCCCATTTTGAGTTTGACCCTGTTCTCAAAGGCTCCTTTTGTAACATTTGGAACCGTGAAGTTGGGCACCTCAAAGTCGGCTGTTTTACGGATTGAAAACCCGACAGTGGATGCAGAGGCGGCGGTTACCATTGACAAGATCCCGTCCAGTAAAGGCTTCTCTGTGGACCACAACGCGTTCACAGTCCAGGTACCATTTCAGAATTAATTGATATACATGGCAAAAAGGGAGTAAAACAGCAATGACGTAAATATCACGAACTAAATCGATCGGGACGTAAGCGGTGTTAGTGTGAGCTTGTTAGCGAAAGCTGCTATCACACTTGTCACACCACAGTTCAAAGATGAACCAAGGTAAAGTAACAACATTGGAAAAAGCGGTTTTTTTTTTAGATTATTTGATTATTCTTAAGCATTGATGTCACTTTTTTGTGCAATTAAGTGCAGAATTATAACAGCAATATATTACAATATTTTTTCTAGGATACTTTGATATTCCCCCTCCTTGCATTGATACCATATTGCAATATATGGTGATAAAGTCGTTGGATCTGTGTATGTTGGCATAGATAGATGGACAGAATATAGTGAGCGGCACAAGAGCTCATGGTTTTTCATATGATGTCATGGCAGCTACGTTTGGTGTGTTGAGTAACCTTTGTATAACTTTTCCAATATTATTTTTATAGATTGGAGTGCACATTATGAATTACGTAGTTATGACAAAGATAAATATTGAAGGTGGAACATTTCTCCTCCTTCAGAAGAATGAATGTTTAAGTTGACCTCAGTGCAGCGCCTGCACTAAAACATAATATTGACCAGCTAATAAATTGGTATGGTCCAGATCAATACAATTACATGTACATATTTGTTTAAAACCCAAGCTGTCCACAGATTAACATCTAATATTCAGTAAAACATCTAAAGTATTGTACTGACATGATAAAATCATATGCTGAGACATATTTCATTGTGCGATTCTAAACCGTACCCTGCTGTATTTTTTTTCTTTTCGGTGTTCTGTTCATTCCTTGTCACAGTTGGTCTCTGTTTTGCATTGTTCTTGTGCTTGCAGCCACAGGGCTCATTCAACCTGAAAATAACCTGGACGCCAGCAGAAGACGGTGGAATCAGAGAGCTGATCGTCCTCAATGCCAATGGCGTCCTCAAGCTTCAGGCTGTGTTGCTTGGGAGAGCAGAAGCACCAAAAAAGAAGAAGGTTGGTATATTAATTCAGATTTTACACAAACAAGAGAAGAAAAATCATAGAACCAAGGTTGAAATGAGTATGAGAACCTGGGAAATCATTGAATTTGAAAAAGGCAATTTCCAGTCTTGGCAAAGTTTTTTTAGAAAAATAAATCCAGAGCATTTAGGGCAGTCATGGAAATTTGCTTTATGAATATCTGGATATTAGAATATATGTGGTTCAGTTATTATAAACTGAGAAAAATCTCTTGTAGCTCACATTGACAAACATTTTCATTTTGTATCAAACCATGTAGCTTGTCATTCATTTTAGTCAAATATATGCTGGTCAAATTTACCATTGATTTCTGTTTGTTTTCACGTGTGACTGACGTCTCAGTGAATTAATGGTTGTGAAAATGTTCCCTGTGTTAAAGTTCATGGAATTTCATTGGCATACATGTGTTTTAGTTGTGACTCTCATTTTTTTTTCAGTGTGCTGTTTTTTTGGCCTGCTGTCACTGATACTAATCTATAATGCCACTTGTTTTTGTTGTGTTTCAGAAAAGCTTATGGGACACAATCAAAAACAAAAGGGGGGGTGAAAACATGGCAGTCCCCAGGGGAAAGAAGATGGAGGCCCCTTGGAAGATGGCTGCTAATAAAACCATACAGGTGTCCCGAGAGCCACAGTACAAACGTGATAAGCCCCGTAGCCCGCTCACCTCTCTCAACGAGGGCAGAGCTGTGAGAGAGAGATCCATCTCCAAACACAGTCCCACTGACTACCGCCCTCGGAAATCAGAGGAGCACAAGGCTTTAAATCTCATTCAGGAGTTCTCAGAGCAGGAGAATCTTCAGAATGCTCAGAGAAACTCTCCTCTTGTTCTGCTTGTCCCAGCTTCAAGGGTGGCAGACATGTCTGTAAGTCCAGATGTTGGGCTTGGAAGAACACTTGAAAACAAAGAACTTACTAAAATGCTTAACAGGACATTGTCACCCATTGGGACACCAGAGAGGTTTAGGAAGCTCATGCCGAATATTCAGACTGTTGAAAGCCCACTTCCTGCTCCCATGAAGTCAGGGGCTGATGCTGGCGGTATGTTACACAGAGCCACTGTTCCATCTTTGAAAGACGCCCTGGCCCTCATTGACTCTGACCTGAGTCAGGTTAATGGCAGTCCTTGTGACACTAGTTCTACTTGTTACTTTTCCGATTCCCTGGATTGTAAGAGTGGGAGACAAAGCTGTGGATCAGACAAAAATGCATTACCTGATAGTCCAGAGCTGTCCGAGTCCAATGAGCCGAGACTGACTTTCTTTGTTAGCAAAGAGGTTCCTGTGAGTGAGGTTGTTGAGTGTGATAATGCAGTGGAAGGAAGCAAAAAGGCATCCTTTAACTCCGACACTGTGATCAAGAGCAAAGCACCAGTGACAGAAAACTGTCCAAGTGGAAGAAAAATAAAGAAGTCAAGACGAAGGCTGTTGGAGAACACGCTTGAGCTGTCTGATGGCAACAGTTGGTGTGAGTCTGGACCGGGCACCCCACGCCTTCCTGTCATAGGCCTGGACGTGAGGACCAGGGGGCAGCAGAGCTTAGGGGAAACTGGCTCCTTGTGTGTTAACAGACAGTCCCAGGAGTTTTCTTCCTCCAGCCCAACTCCACGAATTGATGGCTCGCCCACACCCGTTACCTTCCCTGTCACCTCCCCTCTGCCCATGGCTCCTTCTCGCTTCATTTTCTCAGTTACTTCCCCACCTCCTGGGGTCACTGGTCCTGTCACATTTACGAGCCCCTCTCTATCACCCTTGGGTCAGTCTTCACCCATACCCTGCAACCTCACGTCAAATGTGCATGAGCAGTCTCCAACAGCTGCTCTACCTGAACCCATATCTGCAACTCCAGCTGTGCAGGAGGACTTATTTCCCGTTCACTTGGCACTGAAGACCAAGAAGAGGAAGAGTGAAGAGTATTTGAAAAGTAATGGGAGGATCGAGGATAATGGGAAAGCAGAGCAGGTTAAAAGGACCAAGGTGGCAGCTAGGAAACCTGAGCCCACCAGATCATCACCAGAGAGGAGACGTACTGCTCAAAGGCAACCGCCGAGAACTACAGGTGAGCAAATTAAGGATCAGACCAAATGATCAGCCTGCTTTTATAACTGGCCTATATTTGCTTATCTCATATATACTGGTATAGTCTCGGGCCTCGCTTTACTTGTCAGAGTTAGCTGGTGTTAGCTAATGTGGCTTGGTTTAATTCAGCAATGATGTCCTTTCATCATTTCTTTTCAGTAGAGGGCGCAGTGCCCCTGTGCTGCGCGGGTTTCGTTTTAGACAATAATGTTGAATGGTAAAATGCTCTGTCCCCAATATTATCTTTGTCACAGTTGTTTGAATCATATTTAAGGGATCACTGCAAAAAAAAATGTATCAGTGCATTAGTAGCTGAGGTATTAAGGCAGAAGAGTATCTATTCAAAAGTCTGTGCTGGAAAGACATGAAGTTTGAAACTGCAGGCTAATCAAATAATTCCATTTCTGACTAAAGCGCCTGTCAGACTGCATCACCATAAACTACCCTAATGGTCATTTTAACTTTCTCTTTAAACTGGATTTATTAAGTGACCTGACGGGTGTAAGTGAATTTGACTGTCACATTTGATTTGTACTCAGTCATTGTACTTTTTGTTGTAGATAATGGAACACTTACAACATTCTGATGGTAGAATGTGGGATCATTGATTTTTAAATTAGTTTTTTTTTTTTAAATAAATCTAATATCAATTAGTCAAGGCAAATATGTTTTTGTTCAGAGCCATGCATTCAGAGAAGCTTCCAGTGTTTAATATCATGTATGTGGATTATTTTGTGGTACTTTGAATCTCCTAAAGATGGAGAGAACTGTTTATTTGTTTCTAGACCTTCTATTAGTTACAAAATGCTGCCTCTCTGTTTCAGGGTCAGTGCGCTCAGTGTCATCATCATCATCTTTAAAGGCTAAAAAGTCTGCAGCACCTGCCAAGGTGAAACAACCGATCTCCAAACTCGCCTCACGAGGTACGACACCATCTACACACACCTCAGCACTTGAGATTAAAACTAAGTATTTCCTGATGTTGTTTCATTTCATAAATTAAACAGTTTTAGGTAAATATCAGCTAGTGCTGCGACTGGTAATGTAAAATTATATTATAGTGTAGATGTTCTACCTGCCCATTGTACTCTACAGCTTTAAGAAAACACCTTTGCTTGTTACACGTCACCTCAAAAATTAAGAGCATCCTTTTTAATTTGCAAATCGTATTGCAATAGCAGATCATTACAAGTAAAAATGATCCTACAGTTGTCCAACACAAGCACATGACATTTTGATTTCAAACAAAGTCAAAAAATGTTTTTCTATAAATGATGTATCATGGCCCTCTTGCAGTACTTGTACACCCATAATTTAAATCTCACTGGTCTTTTATAATCTGTTGTGAAATGAAGACTGGTTTCCATCGTTGCTAGGTGCCACCTCTCTGAAGTCATCTGGTCCCTCGTCCCTGAAGACGGTAAAAGTTGTTGCTGTAGCACAGTCAAAGCTGACCTTCATTAAACCTGCCCAAACAGGTAATTCAAAGGCAGGAAATTACAGAATGTGCTTCTGTGGTGTTTCATCATCTGTTTTTGATCAGTTGTGTTTCAGCTACTCTTGTTTTTCTTCCAGCCATACCAAGACACCCAATGCCATTTGCCGCCAAGAACATGTTTTATGACGAGAGATGGATTGAGAAGCAGGAGAGGGGTTTCACATGGTGGATCAACTATGTCCTCACCCCAGATGACTTTAAAGTTGTCACTGAGGTCACTAAAGGTAGCATCTGTTCATCGACGTCAGCAGGACTTACTAGTGATGTATATGAATCTGTAATCCAGGAATTTTATTTTTTTTTCCTTTTTCCATTTTAGTGAGTGCTGTGTCCCTTGCCATGGGCTGCAATGACAAGTTCAGTGTGCCCAAAGCACCCACCAAAGAGGAGATGTCTTTCAGCACCTACACAGCCCGGCGGAAGCTGAACCGCCTCCGTCGTTCTGCCTGCCAGCTGTTCACATCAGAGGGGATGGTCAAGGCCATTCGGAGGTTGGAGCTGGAGGTGGAAGCTAAGAGGCTGCTCATCCGAAAAGACCGCCATCTTTGGAAGGATATAGGTAGAAATCTTTTTTTCAGAAATAAAACCTGCCATTTTACTGCTGTATTTGCTTACAACTGCTTTCTTCTGTTTTTGTTGTCTTTCAGGTGAGCGCCAAAAGGTCCTCAACTGGCTTCTTTCCTACAATCCACTGTGGTTACGAATTGGACTTGAGGTACGAATACACAGCACTGTTATCTTCTGCTTTTTAATGTGAGGGCTTATGCATTTATTTGTATGTCATCAGAATCTTTGTTATTCTTGCGATGAATGTTTTTGCACACTTTCAACTCTTTCATATGTTCAGCTGGACAGATAATTCAAATGTCAAAACATTCAGTTCTTGAAGGGCAAAATGTGCGTGCAGTTTTCAGATTTTGATCCTTTATCCTGTTTTTAACAATAGAAATGAATGGACAGATTATACAATTATGAGTTTTTCTGTAAAATTATTTTTTTCGGCTTTCATGTCAATTTCAGGCATTTTCTTGCTTCGGTGATCTCCTTCATCTCATGTGATCACATTGCATTTGTCAGGCTCAATAATCTGGTTTATGACTTTATTATATGAACGTTCCGTGGGTCCTTCCCAGACGATCTACGGGGAGTTGATCTCGCTGGAGAGCAACAGCGATGCCTTGGGCCTGGCTATGTTCATTCTCCAGCGACTTCTATGGAACCCAGACATCGCTGCTGAGTTCAGACACCCCAAAGTGCCTCACCTTTACAAAGATGGTAATGAAGTCATTTACAGTCATTTTGAACAAAATTTTAGCATTTTAAACACTCATCCATATTAATGTGACTGATGTGGGACTGATCAACCTCACGTTGTCAATTCATTTCTCATAACTAAAGATTCATCATGTGAAGTCTTAGAAAGGAAACTGGCATTTTTTTAAAGATGTCTAGCAGTAAATACGCAGAATTTGTGATGATTTTTTGGGAAAGTTTGAATTCAGTCAGGCAGGGATGAAGATGAGGAAATAAATGCTGCTAATTGAGCTATATTTCCTCATGTAAGACAGATGTGTTCTTTTAAAAGTCATCTATATTTTTAGATTTTATCAAATGCTTCAGTAATAGAATTTATTTGCAGAGGTGGTGGTGAAACCTTGGTTAAAATCTGTAACTTTCTTGGTTAGGCCATGAGGAGGCGCTGTCCCGCTTCACTCTGAAGAAGCTGCTGCTGCTGGTTTGCTTCTTAGACAAGGCCAAAGAGTCTCGACTGATTGAGCACGACCCCTGTCTGTTCTGCATGGATGCAGAGTTCAAGGTAGGCCAAGGCCCATAGTGGGCATTGAGTCCATTAAAGAGCTCAAAATGGTCCCCTCATTAAAGGCCAAAGGGACAGCTCTATCATATGAGTCAGGTATCAAACTTGCTTCATTTAAGTAATCATTTCTTGCTTCAATTCTGAGGATGCCATTGTCTGTTATTTAAGACTTCTATTTTTACTTACTCAAAAATTAGGGAGAATACCAACAGAAGTTTGTCTGATTTTTTTTTTTTTCCTGTAAAAAGTTTTTAAAAATCTGGAAAAAAAAAAGAACACAGGTAGTAAATGGAATCCATCAGTGTATGAGAAGAAAATGCACCTCATATTTTTAGAGCCAGGGGAGAACAGACCTGAAAGTAAACCTCACATTCCCCTCCAACTTCATACTTTATGAATTTTAATCTACATAGTGAAAACCTGTCATGACAGTGTTTATTCCTGTGTTTCTCTCAGTGGATCTTTTTTGGGTTGAATCAATCTGACACACTTTCTTTTGCTCCTTCTTTGTTTCATACAGACAAGCAAAGACCTACTCCTCGCCTTCTCCAGAGACTTTCTGAGTGGGGAGGGGATCCTCCCCCGGCATCTAGGCTACCTCGGGTTACCCGTCTCCCACGTTCAAAAGCCCCTGGATGAGTTCAACTTCGCTGTGAAGAATCTGGCAGTGGATTTAAAATGTGGGATTCGTCTAGTGTGAGTGAAACCAAATAATTGCACTGCAAAGCTCGAATCCCTGTTGGGATGTTTGTCCCTTCCACATGAGGAGCATTTCATTGACTCTTCATTCAAAAGTTCAGGTTCAGATGGGGTGTGTTCCTCCTTTGTCTCTCTCGCTGATGGCTGATATCTAACTGAAGCATCTACTCTCTGATAATGGTTCACCTCATTGGAACGTTTCACACTGTCACATTTCGTGGCAATTTCCTGATGCACAGGGAAGCATGTTAAGTCTCATCCGGTTTTGAGGTTGGACTTTGGTCAGCGTCTACTGATCAATTTCAACCAATCGTATCACAACACCCACTTGGTGGCACAGAGCTGAGATTTCCTGTCAAAACACTGGCAGAGTGGAGTGTTTCCGGGGGAGGGCCCTCACTGATTACTGTACAAACACAACTTCATTATTTGTTAAATTTTTTTTAAAAGAATATATTTCCCTCCAGTGTGCCCTGCCTCGGCTCTCATGGGTTTGTGCACTTTTAAATGACCCCATTCAATTCTTTGTCTGCATGACTCTGTAAAGACAGACTTACATACCAGTGTAAACCACCCAGCAGGCCTGAGTAAACTGCTGTCTCACCACAGCGTCTAACATGGCAGGCAGGCATTAACACTTGAAACAAACTGAACTACTGATTAATTAGTTGATCCATAATGAGCAGCTTCATCATTCAAAGCTAAAGCACCAGCAGAGGTGGAACTGTAATAATGTGTTACTAAAGTGATTTCTCATCATTGTTGCCCCCCCCCACCCAAGATAATTTTTTTTTGTTTTTGTTTTTTTGGTGGACATATGCTGATTCTTCCTCCAGGCGAGTGATGGAGCTCCTCGCCCAGCAGTGGGATTTGTCAGCAAAGCTCCGACTGCCAGCCATCAGCCGCCTGCAGAAAGTCCACAACGTTGACATCACTTTTCAAGTGCTCAAAAGCAAAGGAGTCAACCTCAGGGATGAACACGGTAATGATGATTTACATGCAAAACACAGACTCCCAGCATGAAAAGCCGTCTTCCATCTACACGATGAGATTCCATGTGCCTTCATTCAATTTTCTTTGACCAGTGTTCCATATTCATTGTCTTAAAATTACACATCTTTTTTCCCCCCACCGATGCACACTTGTGGACATTCCTCATCTTTCACTAGAGAATTAACAACCAACATTTCCATTCATTTCGCCGTTTCATCTTAAATAACTTTCACCTGCACAGTGACAACACTGAATTGCCTTGACCTTTCTGACTCTGTTGCAAGTGTGAGAACAGAAGGTTCTGCAAATGTCAGAGTAAACAAGGTGTCTAAGATAAAACGTGCCATTTAAAGATGTAAGTCAAAATGAGATGTGAATAATGCCACCAAATAACAAGACCTGATACTTTTAAATACATTTTCAAAAGTCATGCGCTGACTTTACTATGCGGTGTTTTTAATGCCAAAACTGTTGCTGCTAGTAATTGTGTTTTATGTGTCCATCATCAGAAAGAACTTATCATTTAGATGAGTAAAAGCTACAACCAATAACTTCAGTTACTGAAAAAGTTGGAAAATAATATAAAATTCCAATTTCCTGGAGGCCAAGAGTTTTCAGTAGGGGGGGTTCAACTCCTCGGTCCTTAGGTGGTAATGAATGAAATCCTGGCAGTAAAGCATAAAGAAATTGACGAACTGTTGCGCTTTTGTCCCCATTTTCAGGTTCCATCATTGAGTCTAGAGATATTGTGGACGGACACCGAGAGAAAACACTCAGCCTCCTGTGGAAACTCATTTTCGCCTTCCAGGTGTGCATCTGACTTTAGTCCGTAGAACATCTGTTGAAGGGTTTACTTGATACTCAGAGGATCTGTTGTTTAGGTGGAGGTGATTTTGGATGAGGATCAGCTGAGGGAGGAAATTGGCTACCTGAGGAGAACCTCGAGGACCAAAAGGAAGCTGGCGTCTCTGAAGGCTAGCTGGGTTCTTCAGCCCAGTCCTGTAAAGTCCCGGGTGCCGTACAAACACAGCAGCATGAAGATCACCCTGCTCATGGACTGGGTCTGTGCTGTGTGTGACTTCTACAATATAAAGGTGAGTTGTGAGAAAATAAAGTCAATATTTTGCGGACAAATGCCTCACAGCAACCACTGGTTCAGTTCACATTGACTGCGGAAAATCAGTTCTGTTTGATATTGATTTTTTTTTTCTAATATGTATTTTTTGTTGTTGTAGAAAACCACATCTTTCGTCAACCTTTTTGTTTAGATACACGCTGGTAAATGTAGACATGGATTTTAGAGCTTATTATTGACCTGTAACCAGAGACGGTATGGTCATGAGATTTTTCCTAAAATTTGAGGACATGTCATGGAAATATTTGGGCTAAATGTATATGAACCCTATACTTCTGACTGTAAGCCGTCATGAAAACACTAGAGTAATTACTACCAGGCTGGTTACATCTGAAAATGCAATAAAGTCTGAGTTAACTCTATTAAATTGGTACTCTATTTACATCCTTTTCCGGCTTATTTGAATGATGATTATTCGAAAGGCCATCATACCTGAAAATGTCATAGATGTTCCTCTACAAATAATACAGGGAATAAACTGTTGTCTGTCTTATGCAGGTCGAGAATTTCACTGTGTCATTCTCGGACGGTCGTGTCCTCTGCTACCTAATCCACCACTACCATCCCGGTCTCCTGCCAGAGGAATCTGTCAGTCACAGCACCACTCAGACTGTCGAGTGCTCACTGAGGGGTCGCCTGGAGCTCAACTGCTCAGCCAGCGACTCTGACAACTCCTTTGACTCGTTGCCGGCAGGCTTGAACGGTACATGTCAGCTTTGTGCTTTGTCTTCAGTTTGGATTTTAAACATCAGTGGTGACACAGATCAATGATGAATGATGACAGGGTATTTGTGGGAAAGAATAGAATTAACGAAAGTTATTGTCTAGTTTTTTTTGTTGTGTTTTTTTAAAAAATACATTCAGCACATTAGTTAGGATTTTGGGTAACTTCATGCTTAGGAAATTCACTTGTAGGAGCTTGAAACATTAATTAGCCTCTTTGTTCACCCTGAGTCATTTACAATAAAGTTAACTAATGTGAGCTCTGCGTAAAACAAACCTTGATCTGAATAAAAAAAAAAAAAGAATTGGAATTAAGGAAGGAAGTCTTCCAAATCATGGAATAGCATTGGATGTAGGACAATTATAATTTTTTATTACAGTGACTTGAGTTTGATAGCAATCGCATATTGGTAAAATGACTTTAGTTACCGGTATATTTATTTGTGGGAACGTTGCAATTCATATTTCTTACTCACTTCTTTTATGGTATCACTTGGCCTAGATTCTCCCTCTGTGGAATTCAAAGAGCTCCTGGAAAATGAGAAAAACAACTTCAGACTGGTCAACAGTGCTGTGGCGTTCCTGGGCGGAGTCCCTGCCATGATCAACCCAGCAGACATGTCCAACACCATCCCCAACGAGAAGGCTAGTGCAAACCAAATCTTTTCTTGATTTGGACCACACACGTAGGACAGAACCTGACGAGACAGTACTCATATTAAGTTCTCGTGTAAAAGTCAGTCAAATTACCTTTGTTTTCCCTCTTCTTTTTTTTTCCTTCTTTGGATTACCTGATGCAACAAGGATGTCCCTTTGCACAGTGTTTCGCAGGTTATGGCATACTTAAAAGAACATTGTCATTCAATAATTTTATGGGATGTTCTTCCACAACATGCAAAAATGCAGCTATTCATTTTTTCAAATGCTGCAAATGAACATATTTCAATCAAATTTCAAGAGGTGATAAAGGACCAGAGTTATTTCTCCATCTCTAACTCTGTGTATAATCCTTCCCCTCCAGGTTGTCATGTCCTATCTGTCCTTCCTGTGCACACGACTTCTGGACCTACGTAACGAAACCAGAGCTGCTCGGGTCATACAAGGAGCCTGGAGGAAATACAAACTAAAGAAAGACCTGGAGCTCTACAAGGTTGTAGTACCATGTTTGTGATATTGCACTGAATAAAATAGTTGGAAAATAATTCTGAAATTCATGATACAAAGACTTTTTTTTTGGTAACTTCCCTGTATTAATGGCCATATTACAAACCTGAATAACTATATTGTATTCTATATCTGTGATAGTCATAAAGAAGGGTTCGGAATAATTAAAGGGTCACTCCGGAGCATAAACCTAGAAATTAGTCAGTCTCAGGAAAGTCTACCTTTGATTCTTGTATTTAAGAGGAAAATGAATTCAGGGGTTAGGCATTTCATGTGTGGTTATTTTACAGGCGGTCCTCTGTCTGAATTTGACAGCCAGGCGTAGTAAGAAATACTGCATTCATAACCCTGGTTCTTGTTTGGGCACAGGAATGTAATGCAGCTGCTGTGAAAATCCAGTTAGTTGTGAGGAGTTTTCTCGAGAAGCGCAGAGCTAAGAGGCAGACCCAAGCTTCCGTAATCATCCAATCAGTCTGGAGGGGTTATGTGGCTCGCAAACGACTGAGGCTGGAAAAAGAGGCTCAACTTCAGGTTCTGCAGCATGAAGCAGCAACTGTTATCCAGGTAGGTGTTGAAAAAGGCTGGTATCAAAATGGTTTTTGGCATGATGTACATGACCATCCATGCTGATATTAAGATTGGGTATTGAAAACTGTGCATGGAACTGCTCTTCACAGATTCACATTCATACACACAAATTTGTTCTTTAACACTTAAGAGTTTTTTTAGCCCTTGATTTAGACATGCAGACAGGAAGCAAAGCCTGATATCTTACTTCTGACAGAGGTGGACACTAAGGTTTGAGGTGAAAATCCCTCTGAGGTCAACTTGCATTGAGTGAGCAGGGTTTGAAATAATGGCATCTCCTCCTATAGAAGCCTCAAGTTTGTATGATATTAGCTTTGTTTCAGGAATTGCACTGATTGGGGCAGAGACATTCCTGTAGGTGTTTGGAGCAAAGAGTTACAAACAACCTTTAGGCTCTGCTTCCTGTCTGTAAATTGAGGCCTAAAAAAAGTCTTGTAGTGTACACCTCATGAATGGATTCCAATATATGTGTAAATATGTAAAAACACCTTCAATTGAACTTTAACATCAGCAGGCATCAGTAGTTGCCCACGTCTGTTGAAACCTTTGTGATTTAGCATTTCGTCTGATAATGTTTGTCCATTTTTAATTTTTTTTTTTTTACTGCAAGAACACTTGTTTCATGAAACTGGCCGGTGGAATTGCTTTTTGAAAAATATGTGTCTTGTCATGTCTGTGCAGGCCCAATGGAGAATGTTTACAGCCATGCGGGTTTACCAGCGGCTCCGATACTACACAATTGTTGTCCAAGCAAATTGGCGAATGAGGAGGGCAGTCGTTGCTTTTGCAAGAATTTGCTGGGCAACAGCAGTCATTCAGAAATACTCGCGTTTATGGAATTTTGCAAGAAAAGAACGGGAATGTTATCTCTCCCTTAAAACTGCGGTGGTGAAAATACAGAGGGGATACAGAAGATGGAAAACCAAGAAAATGGAGAGGGAAAATTTTGCCGCAAAGGTGATACAAGCCACATTTAAGAAATGGTACCGGGAAAAAATGGCTCGAGGAACGGCTGCGGCTGTAAGGATTCAGTCTTGGTACAGAATGCAGAGGCATCGCCATAAATATGAGAGGACTAAGAGAAGCATCGTGCTCATTCAAGCCCAATACAGAGGTTGTGCACAGAGGCAGTGTTTTCAGAAACTGAGGCTTCTGCACAACTCTGCAATTGTTATCCAGAGTGCCTTTAGAGGGCATAAAGTCAGAAAGCAGGTGATGAAAATGAAACTGGCCTCAGTCATAATCCAGCAGTGGTTCAGGGGCTCGGTGAAAAGAGATATGGAGAGGCAAAGGTTTGAGAGGATGCGCTGTGCTGCCAGAACCATACAGGCAGCTTATCATCGGAAAGTGGCTCGGGACTTGCTGAAGGAACAGCACAAGAGAGCAACTGTGATCCAGACAGCTTTTAGAAAGTACGCTGCCCAGCGGCGCTACCTCATTATGAGAAAAGCCGCAGCTGTGATACAACAAAAATATAGAGCCACAATCTTGGCTCAGAAGACAAAGAAAGACTATGATGGGCTCAGAAAGGCTGTACTCGTCATACAAGCTCACTGGAGAGGTCGAGCTGACAGGAAGAGGATAGAGAAATACCACCAGTGTGCTACATTGATTCGCGCCCACTATTGTCGACACAAGGCTCAAGCAGAGTACAGGTCGAAAAAGGCAGCAGCTGTAGTCATCCAGCGTCACTACAGAGCATACGTGGCTGGAAAAGACACAAGACAAGCGTATTTGCAGAAGAGAGCAGCGTGCATCACACTCCAAGCTGGATTTAAAGGCATGCAAGTTCGGGCGGATCTGAGGAAAAAGCACAAGGCGGCAACAATCATTCAGTCTTCAGTTAGGATGCTTTTAAGCAGGAAACAATATATTCTCCTTCAAAGTGCAGTCATTATTATCCAGACTCGGTTTAAAGCTCTTCTGCTCTGTAGGGCCCAGCAACATAACTACAGAGAGCTAAAGAGGGCTGCCTTAAAAATACAAACAGTTTACCGTGGATATAGAGTGAGGGACAACTTAAAGAAGAGGAGTGATGCAGCCAGAGCAATCCAGGCTCAGTTCAGGATGTACAAAGTGCGAATGGCGTACCTTGCTACCAAGTGTGCTGCCATCATTCTTCAGGAACGCTACAGGGCAAAAATGCTCAGGGATCAACAGATGCAGAGGTACAGAACTATGAAATCAGCTGCTGTGGTCATCCAAGCAGCATATCGTGGCCACAGGGCAAGGATGGAGATTGCAGAGATGCACCGTGCTGCTGCAGTCATTCAGAAAAGTTTCCGTACCATGCAGGATAGAAATAAATTCCTTGCTATCAAAGCAGCAGCTGTGGTTTGTCAGAAGTGGTACAGAGCTGTGACCCTGACAAGAAAAGTCCGTCAGGACTATCTTTTGAAGCACAGGGCTGCCATTTGTCTGCAGTCAGCCTATAGAGGATATGGGGTGAGAAAGCAGTTGCGCATTAAGCATAAAGCTGCGGTAACTATACAATCTCAATTTCGAATGTACCAACAGAAAACTTTCTACAAGAGGCTCCACTGGGCTGTCAGTGTAGTGCAAGCACGTCACAGAGCGAACAAGAAAATGAGACAGGAGAAGCAAACTCTGAGCGCCAAGAGGAATGCTGCTGTTGTATTACAAGCTGCCTTTCGTGGAATGAAATCCAGACGAATCATAAAACAAAAGCATCAGGCTGCCAGTTTTATCCAGAGAGCTTACAGAGCCCACTGTGAGCACAAGCAGTTTCTTACCTGTAAATCTGCAGTCCTCACCATTCAGCAAAGGTATCGAGCAACAGTTGGATCAAAAGAACAAAGGAAAAAGTATTTGCAAATCCGCAGTGCAGCAATTATCCTACAAGCAGCATTCAGAGCACAGCAAGTTAGGAGAGGTGTTGCTTGCTGGCATCAGGCTGCCACTGTGATCCAGTCTGCCTTCAGAAGACACAGAGAGGAAGTCAAATTCCAGGCCATGCGCCTTTCCGCTGTTTTCATCCAGAGATACTACCGTGCCTATGTTCTTCAGAAACAACAAAGGGCGGCCTTCCTTAGATTTAAACGTTCTGCTATCATTCTCCAGGCAGCCTTCAGAGGTCATTGTGTGCGGGGCAACATTGCAAAGATGCAGTGGGCAGCTACTGTCATTCAAGTCAACTTCAAGAGACATAAGCAGCAGTTGGCCTTCAGGAAACAACGCTGGGCCGCCTGTGTCTTACAACAGAGGTTCAGAGCTCAGAGACAGAGAAACGCTGAAGTTCAAAATTACCAAGAGTGCAGGAAAGCTGTCATCAGGTTACAGGCTGCATATCGTGGAATGAAATCAAGGCAGAAGGTCAGACAAAATCACTGTGCTGCCACCATTATCCAGAGAGCTTACACATCACACCGGGAGCGCAAGCATTTTCTTGCCTTAAAATCCTCAGTCCTCGCCATTCAGCGGAAGTATCGGGCCACAGTAGCAGAGAAGGAAGACAGGAAACGGTATTTACAAATGCAAAGGGCTGCAGTCATCTTCCAGGCAGCATACAGAGGGAGACAGGTCAGAAAAGATGTTGTTCGCTGGCATCAAGCAGCCACAAGGATTCAGTCTGCTTTCAGAAGGCACAGAGAGAGAGTCAAATTTCAGGCCATGCGCTTGTCTGCCATTATTATCCAAAGATCCTACCGGGCCTGTATTCTTCAAAGACAGGAAAGAGAAAAGTTCCTGAAAGTTAAATATTCTACAGTCATTCTCCAGGCAGCCTTCAGAGGTCATTGTGTGCGTAGCAACATTGCAAAGATGCAGTGGGCAGCTACTGTCATTCAAGTCAACTTCAAGAGACATAAGCAGCAGTTGGCCTTCAGGAAACAACGCTGGGCCGCCTGTGTCTTACAACAGAGGTTCAGAGCTCAGAGACAGAGAAACGCTGAAGTTCAAAATTACCAAGAGTGCAGGAAAGCTGTCATCAGGTTACAGGCTGCATATCGTGGAATGAAATCAAGGCAGAAGGTCAGACAAAATCACTGTGCTGCCACCATTATCCAGAGAGCTTACACATCACACTGGGAGCGCAAGCGTTTTCTTGCCTTAAAATCCTCAGTCCTCGCCATGCAGCGGCAGTATCGGGCCAATGCAACTGCAAAAGAGCAAATGCAAAAATACCAAAAAATGTGCTGTGCTGCTGTCATTCTGCAGGCAGCATTCAGAGCACAGCAAGTTAGGAGAGGTGTTGCTTGCTGGCATCAGGCTGCCACTGTGATCCAGTCTGCCTTCAGAAGACACAGAGAGGAAGTCAAATTCCAGGCCATGCGCCTTTCCGCTGTTTTCATCCAGAGATACTACCGTGCCTATGTTCTTCAGAAACAACAAAGGGCGGCCTTCCTTAGATTTAAACGTTCTGCTATCATTCTCCAGGCAGCTTTCAGAGGTCATTGTGTGCGGGGCAACATTGCAAAGATGCAGTGGGCAGCTACTGTCATTCAAGTCAACTTCAAGAGACATAAGCAGCAGTTGGCCTTCAGGAAACAACGCTGGGCCGCCTGTGTCTTACAACAGAGGTTCAGAGCTCAGAGACAGAGAAACGCTGAAGTTCAAAATTACCAAGAGTGCAGGAAAGCTGTCATCAGGTTACAGGCTGCATATCGTGGAATGAAAACCAGACGATCCATCAGACAAAGGCATCAAGCTGCCAGTGTTATCCAGAGAGTTTTTAGAGCCCACTATGAGTGCAAGCAGTATCTGACTTTGAAATCATCTGTAGTAACAGTTCAGCGAAAATTTCGGGCTGCTGTTGCAGCCAAAGCACAAAGGAGACAATATGTGGAAATGCGAAGTGCAGCAATCATCATTCAGGCAACATTCAGAGGCCATCAAGCTCGCCAACAGATTGCTGGTTGGCATCAGGCTGCCACTGTGATCCAGTCTGCATTCAGAATGCATGCGGATGGTTTGAAGTTCCAGGCCATGCGCTTGTCAGCCATTACCATTCAGAGGTACTACCGGGCCTGTGTTCTTCAGAGACAAGAGAGGCATTGGTTCAAGAAAATCAGACAGTCCACCATTATCCTTCAGGCTGCATTTAGAGGCCACTGTGTCAGGAGAGACATTCATCGGCAAAGTCAAGCTGCCACTTTGATCCAGTCGCACTGGAGATGCTTGGTTCAGAGGCGCAGGTTCCACAAGAAGAGGGAGGCAGTTGTGAAGCTACAGCAGAAGGTCCGGGCAGCACACCTCTGCAGGAAGGAGAGGAACAACTACACCCAAATAAGACAGGCCACCATCACACTTCAGAGTCACTGCAGAACCTGGATTGCAAAACAACAGGTAACTAGCTTTGTGTACATGTGCATCGATTTTCATTGAGCATTCTATCCATCTACTTTGACTAGTTATTTTTTAAAAGATGCAAAGAAGGTGTCTGATGTACAAAGTTGAGTTAATGGGTATCTAATTTGAAAATATGGACTTTCATACAGAAACAGCCAGCCATGCATATTAAGTTTAAAGCTAATGGCAACTGATTGCTAAAAAAGTCTTCTATGATTTGCTCATGTTTTATATTAAGCTATATCATGTATGTCGTGGAAAACAAGGAAAACCTGATAGCTCTGTTAGAGAATGTCTGTTTTGATAAGTTTCACCTTTATTTGTCCCAAATGCATTTAAAATATGCATTAAATCAATTGCTTCACATCCATCATTCAGGCACGAGAGGCAGCAAAGGCTGAGAGGAGACGCCGTTTCACTGGGGCAGCCTTCCACCACCTCAGTGCCATAAAGATCCAGAGAGCTTTGCGAGCCCACTGGGTCTTGGAGTCAGCTAAAAGACAGATCCATTCTGTTGTCACCATACAGGTACAGCAGCAAAGGATGAATAAAATAGGAGTATGAAGAGTACAAACTTGTATCAACTGATTCTTGGTTTTCTTATCTGTGTAGTGTTGGGTGCGATTGAGGCAGCAACGAAGACGGTATTTGGAAGACAGAAGGAAGGTGGTTACAGCCCAGAGAGCAGTCAAGCGCTGGCTCACTCGTCGCCACAAGGCTGCATCAGTCATCCAGCAGGCTGTCCGGAGGTTCATCCTCCTCAGGCGCCAGAAGAGGGTTCAACGGGGCATTGCCAAAGCTCAGGTATCACAGTCAGTGGTGAAATCAGTTGTGGCATTTAAAGACACTCTCATTAATCTCTGTTGTTTCATAGGACAGTGTCCTGTAGGGAGAGCTCTTACAACGAATGTGCAGCAGTGCAGTGTTCAGCTTGGGTGGAACGTATTGGTACCAACACAGCAACTGACTAGAGAGCTGAGACACATATAAACTTCCCCAGTCTTAAGTAAACAAAAATAATCTTCCTTATGGACAGCAGAGCACATTTATGATATTAAATGATTCAGTCTATGTAGCGTTTTCCACCTTAATGATACTCCAAGTGCTTTACAGTCACTCGCTGACACACACTTATACACTGAAGGAAAGGCGATAACCATCCTTTTCTTCTTTTCATCTCCTGTTCTCCTCGTAGGCTCTGTGGAGAGGACACTGCTCCCGCCGACTGAACGACAATCCCAAGATGGTAAAGTTGAGACAAAACTTGCGTCAAGTCTCTGCCGGTGCCCGGGAGGAGGACAAACTTTGCAACAAGACATCATCTGCCCTGGACTACCTTCTTCGATACAAACAATTCTCCTACATTCTGGAGGCCCTAAAAAACCTGGGTATGTTCCTTGCAATGTCTGGGAGAAAAGTGTTTGAGTGTTGAGAAGGATGGTAAACTTGTGCACCCGAAATTGTGAAATGTAAAATTTAATCAAGTATAGAGTACAAAAAGCGTGCACCTTCAGAATTCTGACAGTCAGCCCCAATAGAGTAATGTGTGTGTGCGTGCAGAAACGGCCACCAGGTTGTCTCCGGTGTGTTGTGAGCAGCTGGTAGAGAGCGGAGCCACCAGCGTCATCTTCACACTGGTCCGCTGCTGCAACAGAAGCGTCCCCTGCATGGATGTCATCACCTTCTCCATCCAGATCCTCCTCAACCTGTCTAAGGTACCTGGTCTGTTTAAATGCTGTTGCCATGTAAAGGACTTTGCCAGCCATTCTCAGGTGTTAAGAGGAAGGGAATATAACGCTGTAGTTAGTCCGGTTTCCCTCCTATGAAGGTTAAATTGTTAATGTCTTGAGTAAGGATTATTTTTTCTTTTTTTCCACCATCTGATTCCTCATGTCCTCAGACTTTCAGTTCCTTTTACATCATCTGACTGACGTTCAGATTGAGACAGAAGTTTGTTTGTGGAACAGAAACTAAGAACTCATATTCTCTGGTCTCATGTGGTTTCTGTTGCCAAAATGCACATCAGTGTCAATAATTCAGGCATAATCTGCAATGTCTGCATTTCTACTCATGGCAATTGAAAGTAATGTGAGATCAGGAAGAGATTCTATGGAAAAAAAATAATTGTGAAATAGGAAGAGTGTGAGAACACGGCCTGACATGATTATGAAGGCATAAGGTGGTAAAGCAGAGCTGCAGGGCCTGTGCACAATTCAGCCTGCCAGATGTAAAGTAAATATTTCATTAATAAAAGCTGATGTATGGCTTTGAAATATGAACTATTTTAAAACTATGTTAATCACAGAGGATAGTGTTTTTCAATTTTTGCCTTATCCAACTTTAAAGCGTATTGATGAAGAGTAAGGAACATGTTTTAAAGACTAAACACTCTGAATACATGGGCTCCCTGATATGTTTTATTTTTATTTTTTGTACGAATCTTCAGTTCCGCACCGGTAAGGTAAGAACGACCAATGGTACAGAGAGAAAAGTAGGTGTGGGGAGCCGCCGTCCCAGCAGGCATGAGCAAACGCAGGATTCACCCCCCTCATACACCAATTCCTTGTACTGTGAAATCATCGAGTAAATGTGATGAATGTTACCTAATGTTGGACGGCTTAATGTTGGGTGAGGCACATTACACAACAGCCATGATTCCCTCACATTTATAGAGTGTTGGGGTCTGAGCTCATTTTCATCACCCATCCCTCCGTTCCTTTGTCCCGAGTGCTGAACAGGAAGAGCGAATGAGCTCAGTTGCCAAGCCAGTGAATAAAGGGGAACGATCTGGAGAGTGAACAAGAGTGAGCAGTGGTAGAGTGAAGAGAGAGAGTGACAACTGTCCATCAAGCGAGCAGCTGTGGAGGGAGCAAAGCACTTGGATGAGAGCAATGATTCAGTTTTCAGGTTGTTTCACGGCAATTACCTTTTGAAAGCGGACATAAATTCCCATCAAACGGATCCTTGGCTGGGGAGTTACGAACATCGATAACAAAAACACCAAGATTAGTTTTGGTTCTTCTTTTAACTTCCTGGAGTTTTAAACCATGATGAGTCTGGTTCTCTCACAACCTTTGATTTCCCCTCTCTATTATTCATATTTGGGAATTCCATTATTGCTTCATGGTTGCTGGACTTGCAACGCATTCAGTTCATCTGTGGGAGAATGTGTTCGCAGTAGCCTCAGGTTTTACATCGGGAGTTCATGGAACCTGGGAACGATTCAGACTGGACCTGCACAATACAATCAATACAGCAATAGAACACTTTTGTTCCCACAACATTGTACTGATTAGTATTTATTGCATCACAATGTATAAAATCATACCATGGCCTTTGTATGTGATGGCAGCAACCTTTCGTGTATTCACTCACCACAGCTGTGCAAATTTGCAAAAATCTTTCTTATAAATTAGAAGGAAAATTTTGAATGCGAGAGTTGTGACTCATTTTTCTGTTGAGTTGTAAGTATAAAGTGAGGTACATTCATGAGACCACTCAGGTGCGCTTGTAGTATATCATGAGATCATTTTGTGAACCATTTATTGTGACATGTATCATAGCATGAGGTCCTTGTCAGCACCTAGTTTAGATATTTAACTCTTGACCTTCAGACTGATGCACATGTGATTAAACTGATTTCAATCTCAATTTTCTCATTTTTTCCCCCCTTTTTTTTGCTCGCTTCGACTCCTTCATTCGCTCCCTCAGTACCACAAAACCATTGAGGCAGTGTATTTGGTGGAGAACTCTGTAGAGACGCTGGTGGACCTGCTGCAGAGGTACAGAGAGAAGGCTGGTGACAAAGTGGCAGAAAAGGGTGGCAGCATCTTTACCAAGGCCTGCTTCCTTCTGGCTCTCCTCCTGCAAGACAAACACCGTGCTGTGGTTTGTAGTTAGAGACTCAAATGCAAAAGACGTATCACTAATTACAGAAAATGTCACCTACTATATATACAACAAATCGAATGCAAACCTTATTCTGTCTCCAGGAGGTTATGAGGCTACCCAAGATCTTGGAGAGGATCCGTAGTATTTACCGCCTCACTGCCCGCAAACACAAGCTGGACGCAGAAAGAACCGTCACCAAACAGAAGATGAATGCGTCGATCAACGGCAGCTTCTATGTTCAAGCAACGCCCCGTAAATCCCGTCCTTTGCCAAAGTGTGTACTTGGAGAAAATACGCACCCGCTGAGTTTGCTGTACATGGATTTAAATGCAGTGTGTCTGCAGGAGGAACTGACACTTGGTTTTTGTTTTCCAGATTTGCTCCGGACTGGGTTCTCAGGAAGGACAAGCTCAAAGATGTCGTGGACCCTCTCAGGGCCATTCAAATGGTGGCAGAAACTTTGACTATTGTCTTGTAAATAGTTTTTAACCCTCCAGCTGTCATCTCAATCGTTTTTTACACGAGAAAAAAATGTTTCTATGTACCTGTTTTTTTTGCTTTTCTGTTTTAACTTGTACATATTAAATGGGTTGGTTTGGTTATCACATGCATCAGCAGGTGTTTTTTGTATCACTGTGATTAGCATACTTGCACAGGTGAAGGAAGGCCAGGTCAGTTCATAATTCCGCATGCATCATTCAAATGATCACATTCCTCCCCTACTGCAGCACTTTATTATCCCAGTGAACAGAATAATTAATGAAGGGGACTATTATGGCTTAACCCTTCAACTAGAATGACCACAACATAGTTGTTCCTGCAAAGTTTGCCTATCGAGTCACCAAAAACCGAATGCACAACAACTCAAGTACTATTGTTTTTTTTTTTTTAGAAGGAATTGTTAAACTGTAAGCGAACCTCAAAGTTCTGCACTAAAAGTACTTTTTTGTACGACGTGAGGAGAAGCAGAGAACAGATGAGCATGTTTCAGGTTGTGTCCCACAGTGCCGGTCAATCACTGACCTGTTTGTCCAGCCAGCTCATGCCCATCACTTCCTTTTATCATCGTGTCATCTCGCTATTGGAGTTTGCAAGAGGTGTTGGCAAGCAAGGCTTTCCATCGAAATCAAATTGTGTTCTTTCCTTAAACATGTTTTTGTTTTGCTTTTTTAAATGTTTCAAATGGTGAACACAGGGCAGGTCATTGATCATTTTTCAACCAGTGATAAATGACCAGAAATCTAACACTTTTACCAGTGATAAGAGGGCAAACTGCATTTTTATCTCCAGCAGGGGTTGTCAATCTTCTCATCTAATGACCCCTAATTATAGGTGTCATGGACTCATGACCCCCCACCACGCATGGAGATGGTTCAAGGCTTGAACTTAATTTTTTTCCCATCTTTTCTGGAAAGCACCTTGCTATGCTCATCGGCGTCTGAACTCCCGAGGGGGTCCGGACCCCCTCTGTGTAGAACTGCAAGACAAAAACCTGTTAACACTGGGCCTCTAAATATAAAGGACTTAATTCTTTTTATGTTTTAGGGTTGTGTGATGTAGTCAAAACTAGAGTCCAATTCAAATTAATCTGCTTTGGAAATTATTACTGGTTGCTTACGAATACCCCATAATTAATAAAAATAATAATTAGATCCCAGTTACACTTGACAGTTGGGGACTGTAAGAGCGGAGTGGCAGCAGATGTGTGTGGAAGTTCATTTGGTTCTTGTGTTTTGCTCCCATTCAGTAATGTGAGGACCATGTTTCCTACTTATAAATGGTCACCCAAGCCTGTATAAGGTTGAAAATGTGATTATTCGAAATGAGAAAGAAACTTATCACTGCTGTGTTTTTGAGCCCCAAAGAAGTTTTGTGCGTGTGAGCTCAACACACCTATGTGAGTACTTGGTTGAAGGATTGCTTTAGTTCCAGTGCAGTCCGGAAAATCATATGATTTTATTTTCGACCCTTGTCTTACCTTCGTCTTTATGATGATGACTCAGAAAAGGTGAAGTGACATCCTGTTGTGGTGAAAATGAAACCACAGGAGTTTTGTGGTGTTGCTGTGAGTGTTGGGTGGGTTCATGTATGCTCTCAACATCACGCTTTCCAGTGTTTGTTCCATTCCATCGACCTCACGTGTCACTGAGGTACAGTGTTTGATCGTGACAAAACCAATTAGGAAGTCATTTGTCCTGCCAACACGGTTGACTTGACGGAAACCTTCATTGGCAAGTGGGCGTCTGCACACCATCAACACACCTCTGATGCATGGGCAGTAAGCACGAATGCTAATACATCGTTATGGGCTGAACACAAAGTATCCCTCCCACGTATGTGTTAAAGCACAATGTTGTGTTGCTCCAGCTGTTCTATTCCCAGGTGCAGGGTTCTGCCAGAGAGAGCAGATACATAACTTTATTAAAGTCAGCATGAATACATACAGGCGAATTGCTCGTGTTGGATAAAGAATGTTTACAGCTTGAAAAGACACGTTCAAGCAGTACTTCCCTCATAGTGTATTTTGCCTTTCTCAACAAAGATTACATCTTTGGGACTCCAGGATACAGTGAGAACCAGCTATGTATTTTTAGCTTGAAGCTAATGGTGGCTGATGGCTAAAAATGTCCAAAACATTCATTTCTGGAGAGCATTGCCATGTGGTCGGGTAGCAGTCAGTGTCCATTAGCTTCCAGCTTAACATACTCATCAGGACAGTTTCTGGACTCATGGCGAAGTAATGAAGAACAACAAATGTCCTCATGAGCTCAAGACAACTATTTGTGAAGGCTTTTTGGTTGAACTATCAGTTCAATATGAAGAACACATCAACATGAAAAAGTAGAAATTCCAATATGTTTATGCAAAATTACCAAGACAAAGAACATGAATGAACTTGTGATTTACTGAGACATTTAATCTGTCCTGTCCATTCACCATTGGAGCAGGTTTTGTCCGGTCCACCCAGCATAACGTGATAGATGGATTCAATCTGTTCATTATGTCTCTACAGTTGCCTAACAGTGTCTTTGGTGCCTCAGTTTTCAAGGGGTGAGCGGGCTTTGACAGTCCCGTAGGGCTAAAAGGGAGAGCAGAGAAATTACAATTTAAGTGTTGCAATTCTGACTTTTTTCACCCCAAGTCAGGCTGTAATCTGCAGCTGCCCTTCCCCTTCATCATTTGCAGCATTTACAACTTTTAAGAGGGAGTAGTGGTGATACAGCAATCAAAAATGTGGCCCTTCAGGGGACGCTGCCACAGACTGCTAGAACAAGCCTTCATTTGAGCCCCCCCCCCCCCCCCCCCCCAGTTAAAAGAGCTAACAGATTAAGAGAAGTCACTTGGCATTGTTGCTGCATTCACCCGTTCATGTTCATTCGGGGTTGCGTATGTTACTGTAGGACACTTCAACATGGTCACCAGGGAAGAGAGGCTCGGGCCAGCATCCCCTCAGTTACTTCCACCTTCGGAGCCACGCCGCCTCTTAACACAAAAACATTACCAGCCTCACCGATGCCACCTTATTCCTTCCAGTGGGCTTTGCTGCTGCCAGGAGGCGATGTTGTGAACATGATTAAAACATGCAGATTGTGAACATTTTTCATTTTTATTTAAGCACGTTCACTCGGCAGTGAACAGCTGGGGATCCATTCATTTAAACATAGTTTCCTTACATTCATGTCTTCAAACTTAACATTTTAAAGCCATATTCACAGGAAAGTTTTCTCAAGACAAGGTTATAACCTAAAAAGTAAACAGTCGCGCTTTTCTTTATTCATGCAGGAGTCGTAAAAAGTGGATGTAGAGGTCGTACTGACATGACCAGACAGTGCCGAAGACAGTAAATCATCACATAACTAGTGACTCTAATAATCTGTATATTTGTTTATCCAGCAAATGCTTATCACTCCCTGTTCTAAAAGCCTTATTGACAAGTGGGAATGTGTATAACACCTTCAAGACAGGTCTGACGCATCAACAGGTTGCCAACGTGTCTTCTTCCATACTGACAACGGAACTCAATTTCATCGTTGTGAGATGAATACAATTTGTCATCACGTCTATATTTGAATTCAACGTGGTGTTTGTTCATAACTTCTCTGTCCACAGTGCAGGGCTCTGTAAGAGACAGCAGATATAAATGTGTTAATAGTAGAAATGACAGGGCATCGTCTCCATCCACAGCAACAGTACAGACAGAATGAGTGTGTAGGAAAGAGATGTAACAACCAGAGGAGAGCCAGTGTTCCTTCATGTCTGGTTCCCTTGTCTAAAATTAAACGGGATTTTTAAACTGATAAAATAAGATCTGTGGATGATATTTTATCATTTTGTTCTATGGAATAATCAGTAATCCATATTCCAGTGTGAAAATGCCTTTAGCTTTTGGTCGAGGGAAACTATGGTGATGGGTTTGTCTCCAGAACGAGGTCATCCCTGCAGCCTTCTAGGAACAGTCTTACACCATATGTTCACCACTTGAAGATTTCTTCCCTTCAAAGGTTTAAATCACTGTTCCATCTTTTCTCCATCTGTCGCTGTGAGATGGCTCTCCTGCTCTGTTACAGCCATGCGTAATGTTGCTGGTACGCCCTTTTTGGATGAGATTCTGATTGTGTAGCCTTGTTTTAAAGCAGCTGATGGAGTTGAGCACTTCAATTCCTTTGACAGTGAAAGGAAGCACGACCAGTGCCTTGATTCATCCAAAGAGAGTTGTGACTTACTGAGGCATTTTATGTCTCCCCTCCATTCGCCATTGACGCAGGTTTTGTAAGGCGTGCCCTCCAAAATGTAGTATCTCTTACAGGTGTATCGCACCTGCTCATTATGTTGATGAGCAAATTTAACAGAAAACTTGATGTCACCATCAATAAGGGGAGGTGCTTGACCACAACCCAAAGGAGCTGGAAGAGAAAGTCATGATCAGGGTGACTCTTCATTGGGTGGTTTTCACTGAGCTTAGGTTTTATTTTCAACCAAAATTGGACATTCCAGTCTAAAACAATAATCACCAGAATTCTACCTCCCACCCCTCATGAATAAAGCTGGCTAACTTCATCAGTCCACCAGACAGGGACATTCCTCTAACCCTGCAGACTGTTCCACCTGACAACCAAACAACTGTGCAGTTGAAAGAGCATTTCTAATGGAGGTCAAGTAGAGCAATAATCAAGCCTGAGATGAAAAGGAGATGAATGTATTTACCTCCACATTTTGGGAAGGGATCACTCCACTTGCCATTTCTTAAACATGTGACTTCATTTTTCCCTTGAAGAAATTGCCCTTGCAATTGGCAAGTAAACCTTAATTTTTGTCCTCCTCGTACATATGTGCCATATGAGCTTGTTGTGGCAACATTGATGGGAACATATGGAACTTGGCATTTCTCTGTGTGAAGGAAGAAACTCAGGTTTATTGAAGAGGTTAATAAAAACAGTCAAACATCAGCCTTCCGATCTGACTTTGCCAAGTCAATTATCATTTATTATATCATTGTCAGCAATTTTACACCAGCCAAGGAGCTTCACAAAAACGAACAATGCTTTTTACTTCTTCTAAATCGAGGGTTAAGTTAAAAAAAAAGGGAGGAAAAAGAGCGCTAGAGTTAGAATCCAGTGAGCTAGCTTGCAGGTCCCTGCGGTGCACGTTCCATTTAAAATTGTTTAGCAGGAACCAACAATCAATCCCTATAAAAAAAAACAACTAAAAAAATTCAAAAATTTAGAAAAAAAAAACCTACATTATTTTCCTTCATGTTTGGCCGAATGCTGTTGTATAAGTGGCACAAAGAAATGGCATTTTATTTTTCATGAGGATTTTTACATTACAGGAGTTTTAATTTAAAATAGAAGCAAATTTTTTTTACTACAAATTCATAAAAGGACTCCTTTATTTTCTGTTTGAAATGGTTAAGACTGAACTCACCAGAGCATGTTGGAAAGGGGTTATTCCACTCCCCAGTTTCTAAACATTGCACTTCTTCAGTCCCTTCCAAAGTATATAAGTTGTCATCACTGCAGTGAAACCGTAACTTATGTCCAATGTTTATTATTTCATTTGCTTGTGGCAGTCCAACTACAGTGAGAGCAGGGGGAACCGCGGCAATTTTACAAGTGATGTCTAGAAATTTAAAACAAACAGACAAAAACCAGTCATCATCAAACAGTTAACTGAGAGGTTTATGTCCTTTTCTTTATAGTGTTTGACCTGGAAACCTGACCTTCACAAGTGGGGAAGGGATGATCCCACTGTCCATCTTTGCCACATATCAGCGTGGAGCTGCCGTTCAGATGTTTCCCAGGGTCATCACAACTGAACGTGAGGAAGCGGTCAGGAAGGACGGTTTCATCATTGTCTGGAAGACCTTTGACTATGATCCCTGCATCTGCAGGTGGCAGGTCACAGGACAAAGCTGAAAGAGACACAAATGGTCAGTAAGGTCACTGAAAAAAGTGGAAAATGAACAAGATTCTGATGGATGAATAAACGTAAACCTCTGAAAGTAAAAGTTGGGCGGCAAAAGAGGAAGCAGCCTCCCGGTAGAGCGTCAGTGTGTTTTCAGCTTTAATATAGAACTGTGATACTTTTATATGGACCCAATCATCTAACGTTAATATGTCCATCCATCCATCCATGCAACCCATAGACAGACAACCATTGGCTCTCACAGCCACGCCTACGGTCAGTTTAGGCCCTGTTTACATGACAATGCTGGCAGGTGAACATCCATCCATCCATCGTCATCCACACTCACATTCACACCTACGGTCAATTTAGAGAATCCAATCAGCCTCGTCCCCAATTGCATGTCTTTGGACTGTGGGAGGAAGCCGGAGTACCAGAGAGAACCCACGCAGACACGGGGAGAACATGCAAACTCCACACAGAAAGATCCCATGCCCGAGCCGGGACTCCGGAACCCGGAACCTTCTCGCTGTGAGGCCACAGTGCTGACCACTGCACCACCGTGCAGCCTTGGCGGGTGAACAAAAACAAAAAAATATTTTATTGGAAGTGATTTTCGTTTAGAGGGTGACGGCATTTTGGGAGCTTGAATACGCAAATACTGGAACCACCCTCCAGAGTGGAAAACTTATAAAGGCTCCACCGTTGTCTTCCCATCTAAACTGTTAAAGATGCAAAAGTCTGCTCAGATCTGCTCATGTCACACACGCGTTTACGTCACACAAATCTCATCCTGTTTTAGATGGCTGGTTCCTCTGGGTCTGCCTCCAGCCAAAAACCTGCTGATCACAAATCACAACAGGTGATTACCAGAGTACCAGAGAGAACCCACGCAGGCACAGGGAGAACATGGAGACTCCACACAACCTGGAACCTTCTTGCTGGGAGGTGACAGTGCTGACCACTGCACCACTGTCACGCTCTGTGTATGCATACGTTTCAGTGAGTAATTCAGAAGTGAAGAACAGCACACAAACCTCAGGAAACTGTGGTACAGGCACTAGGACTGCTCAATAAGCTGAGCCTATTCCAGTCACTGGACTCCACACGGGCAGATCTTGACCTGAAAACCTCTCCTAGCGGAAAATTAGCCTAATGCCGCAAACACCGTTTGATCAAAATGACACTTGTAACACTCAAGACTAATATACACAGCAATATTATACGCAACAAGTGTCTAGCACCATCTAGTGGACACAGGAAGTGGATGCATCATCTTGCTCCTCATGCAAATGCAAATATTATCAAGTGTCACTTTTCTCTTGCTCCTCCGAACAGACACGCGCTGCCATGGTGGTGGGGGTGCAAGGACCTGCTCATCACTGCTTTAATTAGGATCCAAGCATGAAAGTGCCAGGGGCTGAAAGTTCATTTTGGCAGGCGTATGCACCACTTGAGTGCTTTCTAGTTTCATCGTCATTCCTGGGAAGTCATCTAGGCATTGATGTTTCAGAGACAGAACAGAGTAATTTCCTGTTTAGAGCCATTTTTCACAAGCCAGATATCTTCCAAACATTCTGACACCTAAATGGCATTTTCTCTCTCATTTGTCTCTGTCTCAGCAACAGACTCGGGAGATCTTGCAACACATTGCTTCTCTCTCTCTGTGCTGAGCTGTCAGTCCACCGCGACATCAATGTCGATTTCAAAACAACAACAACAACAACAACAACAACAAAGAAACAGTCACTTAAAGGAATGTATTCGTGGATTAAAAGTTAAAGCTAAAGTAAAACTTCCTGAGAAAAACTGATGCAAAACTGAGGTGGGATGTGTGTGTGTGTGTGTGTGTGTGTGTGTGTGTGTGTGTGTGTGTGTGTGTGTGTGTAAGGTAAGTCTAAACTTGTCAGGGCTTCTAAAGTAAATTCAAAACCCTCAGTAGTTGATTATTTTTTCCAAAAACAAAAGATTATTGAACGAATGATTTGATTTAAAGTTTTGCTGATCAATTCTTTAGGTTCCATCCATAGTGGCCCACTAAAAATGACTCATCCCATTTCACGGGTCTGTTTTTTGAGATAGGGAGGATGCATCCCACAAATTGATGTTTTTTTTGTTTTTGCGACTTACGTTCACATATCGGTACACGGTTGGTCCATCCGTCAGACAAACAAGTCCTGGTGGTGGCCCTCCCCACCATTTGGTACCTGTAAAAACACACACCACCAATTTTATTCCATCTCAAACATGAAATAAGGATACTATGTCTATTTCTGTTGATCATCTTCAATCCGCATACCCTTCATAACAGAAGTATTGGATAGTTGTCCCAAAAACAAAGTCTTTACCATGGGTGATTTGAAAATAGCCATTGGGGGTGTCATCAGGAAGTGGACATGGCTTCACTGAAAAGAAGACAAAAAAAACCCCATCACAATATTCATCAGTTTTGAATTAATTTCGTGTACTTATCCATTCAAGTCCTCTAAAATGAGTGTCTTTGAGCTTATGAGGATATTTTTCCTTGAATTAGTTCATTGTGATGCCAAAATGCTGAAAGAGCCAGCAACATGCATTCAGCTTGATGCTAAAGTGAAATTTGCTCCAGCGAGCAGCTGTATTGTTCTTGTCAATAACTACAATATGGCGGTTATAACCTTTATTTTTGATTTTAAGCTTTGAATGGTGTATTGTTACTTTTATTATTATGAATAACAAATAAACCCTTGTCTTACTCTTAATATTCTTCTTATTCCCTCACTTTAAAAACTGTTTATTGCAAAGTCATGACTGCAGTCACCCAGTTCATAAACATACACGGACAAAAATAAAAGTCAGAAGGGCACTGAACTCACGGTAGCAGCTCCCTCTGTGGATCGCCTTCCAGCCTGTCCTTGTACAATTATATCTGATGGTTGGACCTGATATGTAACCAGTTTCACAGGTGAAATGGATCAAATGTCCTTCATGATACTCAGTCTTTTTGGTTTCTTCTGACACGAAGCCGTGAGGAACAATTGGAAGCAGTGAACATCCTAAAAAAGAACAACATGGGTGACAATCAATGATTATGTGCCTTATCTATAGATGCCATTTAAAATATGTCAACAGAAAGCCTTTTACCTCTAATTTAGTGGAAATGTGTTTGTCCGTACAGAAATAACAGAAGCAAACAATGTAAATGGAACATTTTGAAATGTCTCAAGCCTTCAACACAGAGCTCCACAAAGCTAAATCTCTGGTACTTCAAAAAGTCCATCTTACCGTTCTGTGACAAAGACACTTCCAAGCTTGCCCACAAGTCAAGACAGACAAGGATTAGAGACAGTCGCATTTTGGCGAGCAGGTGTGCAGCGTCGAGTGAGAGTCAAAGTGAAGCGAGACCCCTTTAAAATGCTGAGCATAACTCAAGAGTGTTTGTCCTCAGCTGCAGTCCTCTGGGAGTGACCCAACACGGACAGCTCAGTGAGATTGCACAAGGCTGTATGAACACAACATGACCAATAACACACACACACACACACACACACACACACACACACACACACACACACAAACACACAGAGTTCACACAAGTGACACTAAAACTTCCCGAAATCCTTATCAAGAGCACAGTATCTCTGGCACAGTAACAGACAAACTGACATTGACGTAATAATTCACATTAAATAAAGCTTCCTTTAACGGTTTATATATTTTCACATCAGCCTGATGAGCCCATACAGGTACATTTTAATTTGAGTCAGATGCAATTTAATGTTTCTGATATAATCAATCAGTCTTTGACCTGAATGGCCCTGGACACTTAAATGATATTTTACCCAAAACTTTGTACTCAAAAATGCACAGGTACTAATACCAGCAAAAATGGAATGGATTCCACTGGGAATGATGCAATTAGAGGTTTATTATTTTTAAGCAATATTGCTTTTGCTTTGCAGAAGAAAGAAGAAAAGTAAATCTTCAATCATGAAGAATGAAAACAACAAAAAAATGAATCAACAATCTCATACACAACAACATTTAAACATCAATTATGCAGCTCAAATGCAGCACATTCTGGTTGTGTGTGTGTGTGTGTGTGTGTGTGTGTGTGTGTGTGTGTGTGTGTGTGTTTTGCCAAGTAAAAAAAACAGTTTCTGCCTGGTTTGGACATCGTATGAAACATTTTCATGAAGAGTGTTGACACGATACTACAAAGTCCGTTTGACAAATCCTTCCATGAACGCCCAGTGAAGCAATTCACAACTTTCAGAGGACAGCGTCTACTGACACGATAATGACTCACAACAGTGTTGCTCAAAATGTGTACTAAACAAGTGTCACTGTTGTTGTCAGCTGGGGACACCAAGGACCTGCAGTGAGCCGAGCTCTTGCTTGCCAAACCCTGATATAGGAATTCCCTCATGTATTGAAAGCCGACATAAAATGTTCCCTGTGCAACAACAGTGAGTTCCTACCACTGAAAACCAACGAAACTGTTCAGGTCAAACAGGTCACTTTGCTTTTTTTTTTTTTTTTTTTCTCTCAGATTGATTTCTTGATGAAACAAATCAAGTCTTGAAAAGCTGACGTGTGCAGACTCCGATTCTCAGGAATCGTACCTTTAACCACATTTTTGTCATTTTCATTGTCTTTTTTACAATTTTATTGTGAAACTTTACGAGAAACTTTTGATGCTGCTGTTTTTGTCATGACGCAATTGTAAATCAGCTTCTGAATGTTCTAGGCTTTTCCTTCATGTTGGCTCTTCTTTTTATCTCACACACATGGACGCACACTTTTGCTACAGCATCTCAAGAGCCTCTGATCCCTTTCTCTTTCAAAAACTGTATAAATTAGTGAAATGACGAAAAGACAAACACAGTTCCTGTGTATATTTTATTTTTTTCACAATTACAGTAATTTTTCCTTTATAAAATGTTTTAAAACATTTCATTATTAAACTAACAATTCAGTATCTTTCTATCCAACAATCACAGTCATTAAAGATTTCTTCTATTAGATTTTGACCAAAATGTTACTAGAAAAAATGAAACACAAAATTTTCTCTTGATATTTTTCTTGAGGTTTCTTTTGTACGCCAGTAAAAGCAACATCACTTTTAGTGGATGAGATCTGTGAAAGAAAACTATGTTTAGAATCACAAAGCAAATTTGAGTAGATGTTAATTAAATTCTTCTTCGTCTTCGTCGTCCTCCGCTTCATCCGGTGGGTCCGGGTCGCGGGGGCAGCAGTCTCAGCAAGGAAGCCCAGACTGCCCTCTCCCCAGCCACTTCAACCAGCTCTTCCGGGAGGATCCCGAGGCGTTCCCAGGCCAGCCGAGAGATATAATCCCTCCACCGTGTCCTGGGTCGGCCTCGAGGCCTCCTCCCAGTTGGACATGCCTGGAAAACCTCCAGAGGGAGGCGCCCAGGAGGCATCCTCACCAGATGCCCGAACCACCTCAACTGGCTCCTCTCGACATGGAGGAGCAGCGGTTCTACTCTGAGTCCCTCCCGAATGACTGAGCTTCTCACCCTGTCTCTAAGGGAGAGCCCAGCCACCCTGCGGAGGACACTCATTTCGGCCGCTTGTATTCACGATCTTGTTCTTTCAGTCATTACCCAAAGCTCATGACCATAGGTGAGGATTGGAACGTAGATTGACCGGTAAATCAAGAGCCTCGCCTTTTGGCTAAGCTCCCTCTTCACCACAACAGACTGGTTTAGCAACCGCAAGACTGCGGATGCCGCCCCAATCCGCCTGTCAATCTCCCGCTCCATCTTACCCTCACTCGTGAACAAGACCCCGAGATACTTAAACTCCTCCACCTGAGGTAAGACCTCCCCCCCCGACCCGGAGTGGGCAAACCACCCTTTTCCGGCAGAGGACCATGGCCTCAGACTTGGAGGTGCTGATTCTCATCCCAGCCGCTTCACATTCGGCTGCAAACTGTCCCAGCAAGAGCTGGAGGTCGTGGCCCGATGGCGCTAAATTAAATTCTATGCTATCAAAATAAATTCTAACACTTATATTTCTTTACATTTTCATGGAAACAGTCCACCTGCTAAACCTCAGTATCATTGTCATGTGATTGTCATCCTATATGCTGCATGGTGACGATAATCTCATGTCTCATCTGCGTGACATTTCTTATCATTTCATTTCTTCCAACTACATTGACATTACTTTCCACATAAATCTCTGGGCACTGTTGAGCTACAAGGAGACAGAAGATGAAATCATTTGAACGACTCCTGAAGTTCAAACATAAAAAGCTGTGAGTAATACAGACTTGTGTCTGATTTACTGAGATAAACACACATTTCTCCATGCGTTAGCAGATCCTTTATTCTTATACATGTTATTGGTTCACTCCACTTCCAGTTGACTCATTTTGCATTTCTCTGAATTTTAATGACAGATGTTACACACTAAGACTTCCCCTTCCACATAACTCTCTTTATCCAGAGGGAAGGTCATTATCTGCTCCACGCCTTTGAGAAAAACAAACCAGGGAGCTCCTTCTACTTTTTACGAGCTGGTTCACCCAGGTTGAAAGAGTATATGGGTGTGTGTTGTGGGAAAAGGGGTATGAGTTTGCACGTTTAGTTTTACCGCTCGGTCACTGACAGTAAATACAACTGTACACTTTCAAATATTCCTCAAACACATGAGGCACTAACTACAGCAACACCAAATGCCCCTAAAAGCATGATACTCACCTGGACAGCTATTGAGTCCACTCCAATCACCGCGGTCACAGGTCGCATAAAACCTTTGGTTATTGTCCATCGTGCATTGATATCCTAAGCTTTCACCGGATCTGTACGTATACTTGCTGTTGTAGGTGATGTGTGCATTGCTGATGTCAGGTCTTTGGCATGAGCGCTCTGAAACAAATCAAATGGAACCCTGAAGTAAGAAAGAACAGTAGACAAGCTCTCTATTTTGTCTGTTTTATCTTTGTCACACCTACCCTAATACCCTTATGACACAAATGAGCCCAAATGAACACAGTCTGCACATGGATTTAGTTTTGGTACGTTTTGCCATCATCAATACCTTTCTTAAACTCTGTTACTACTGAAAATAGCATGTAAAAGTCACTGTGTTACTTCCTTACCTCTACAAAATTGGTTTGGATTGGTTGCATACCATCCACTTTCATAACAGGTCAGAGTGAATTGCCCTTCATACATGTTCTTGCAGACATAATTGGCCTGTTCATTTAATTTGTATTCCTGCTTGTCATTGATGATATCTGCATATTGGAGTTCAAATCTTGGGCATGTTTTTTCTGAAAAGAAAAAAAGGAAGATGCAGTTAACTTGCAACAGCCGTAAAATAAATCTATACAGAAATACATTGCAATTTTTTTTAAAACGCACAATCATGTGTCACTATCCCAGCCCTTAGTATTGACAAGTTGTGTTAAAATGTTGTGTAGTGTAGCTATATTTCAGTGGAGTCTCTTTGTCTGTTGTGGTCCATGACACACAAACGTCAGTGAACATTACCAGAGTGAGGTTGTGATTTTCTGTTTATCCTGGTGTCTGCTGGTCATTGATTACTGTATGAATGCATTTTTAAGATGTCGCAGTCAGTAATTTTCAACCCCATATGGACACAAAATTAACTGCAATTTAATAATGTTAACATGGGCAGCATGGTGGTGCAGTGGTCAGCACTGTCGCCTCATAGTCGGAAGGTTCTGGATTCAAGCCCCGGTTGAGCACAGGGTCTTCTTGTGTGGAGTCTGCATGTACTTCCTGTGCCTGCGTGGGTTGTCTCTGGTACTCCGGCTTCCTCCCACAGTCCAAAGACATCAAGAGGGGACGAGGTTAATCCAGACTCCAAAAACTCGGTAGGTGTGGCTGGAGAGCCAATGGTTGTCTGTCTATATGTGTTGGCCCTGCGATGGACTGGCAGGGTGAACCCTGCCTCTTGTCTGAAGAAAGCTGAGCAGCTGGGACTCATAAAAGGACAAGCAATAGAAAATGGATGGATGGATTAATAATGTTAATTTAAAGATACCTTGACACGGTGGATCCGGAGTCCAACCATTTCTTGTGCATGTGAGCCAGTTGAAGCCATTTGGTCTTTTGTAGCCTGACTTACATTCATAATATACTCTTTTTCCGGGAAGTATTTTTTCCCCCCAAATTATATTCCAGGAATGTATAGTGGGGTCCTGACGATTGTTGCATGTAACCTCTAGAATAGGAGACAGAATTGTGCACATTAAGTGATCAAGATCAAATTCATTGTCATAACCATGGCTCCTGAACCCTTGAAACACAACAGAGAACAACATAAAAAGTCCCTGGACAGAGAGGTTTCTTGATACCTTCACATATGGCTCTAATGCTCCATTTCCCACTGCTCAAGCAGGTTGAAACTGCTGAAGTTTGATTGTGATTAGAAAACCAGTGCTGATCTCCACACATGACTTTGACTGTGTCACCAGGTGAAAACATACTCTTGGTAGGAGGGTCATAGCTGGTTCCTTCAAGTGCCGGCAGGGTAAGTTGACATTTTATGACTGCATTTTTGGGAAATGAGCAAAATTGTTTGTTGGTTATAACAAAATGTACTACATGACCTCCATCAATTACAGTTCACAAGTGGAACCACTGAGCTGCTATAAAGAGAGATATTCTTCACCAGATTTAACTTTTTGTTACAATTTTATGCCCCAGACAGCATAGCTCCACGGGTCCTTAGGGCACTCAAACTCTTCCACCACAATAAGGTGACGGTTCTTGGTAGAAGACCCTATCAGGATGATCTTCAACTCTGATCTCTGGCAGCGCTTGACCGCATTTAGGGGGCACTGGGGGACACTGATTATGAATGGACCATGTTCTGCTCTTCCATCGTTGAGGTGGCTGTTGTGAGCTGTGACTGTAAGGCTGCTGGGGCTGGTCGCGGCGTTAATCCCCAAACTCACTGGTGGACCCCAGAGATGAGGGGGGCCTTCAGGCTCAAGAAGGAGGCCGACAGGGCGTGGCTTATTTCTGGGTCTCCAGAGGCAGCTGACTGGTACTGGCAGGCCAAATGGTGTGTGGCCAAGGCGGCCACCGAGGCAAAATCTCAGGCATGGGAGGAGTTCAGTGAGGCCACGGAGAATCATTTGGCTCCAAAAAGGTTCTGGCAAACCGTCCTGTGCCTCAGGGCCAGGAGGTGGCAACTTGCCCCTACTGTTTACAGTGGGGACAAGAGGCTGCAGATGTTAACTGGAGAGATAATTGGACGGTGGAAGAAATACTTTGAGGAACTGCTCAATCCCACCAATATGTATTCCATGCAGGAAACAGATTTAGGGGAGTAATTGGGGCAGGGGTGTCCAATCTCCAGGCCAGAAGTCGTTGAGGCAGAGCTTCCGGGGTGGATGACTTCAGCGCTGGTTATCTCAAAGCTATGGATGTTGTAGGGCTGTCTTGGTTGACATGTCTCTGCAACATTGCGTGGACATCAGGAGTGGTGCCTTTAGTGTGGCAGACCGGTGTGGTGGTCCCCATCTTTCAGAGGGTGTGTTCCAACTTTCGGGGATCACACTCCTCAGCCTCCCTGGAAAGGTCTGCGCCAGGGTACTGGATAAGAGGGTGAGGGCGATAGTCAAACCTCAGATCAAGGACAAGTGATGTGGTTTTCGTCCTGGCCATGGAACCGTGGATCAGCTCTCCAACCTCACTTGGGTGCTGGAAGGGGCATGGGAGTTTGCCCAACCAGTCCACATGTGCTTTGTGTATTATGAGAGGGGTTATGACCATGTTCTCAGGAGCATCCTGTGGGGGGGAGGGTATAATACTGCGAGAGTATGGGTTGGATGTTCCCTGACCAGGGGCCAATCAGTCTTTCTGCAGGAGGAGTGAGAGTCTGGTACGCATTGCTGGCAGTAGTGAACCCTGCGTCTCGCCCGAAGGAAACTGGGCGGCCGGGACCCTGAACAGGACATGCAAAACAAAAAGGATGGATGGATTGATAACGTTAACTTAAAGATACCTTGACACGGTGGATCCGGAGTCCAACCATTTCTTGTGCATGTGAGCCAGCTGAAGCCATTTGGTCTTTTGTAGCCTGACTTACATTCATAATATATTCTTTTGCCCAGTAGTATTTTTTCCCCCCAAATTATATTCCAGGAATGTATAGTGGGGTCCTGACGATTGTTGCATGTGACCTCTAGAATAAGAGACAGAATTGTGCACATTAAGTGATCAAGATCAAATTCATCGTCATAACCATGGCTCCTGAACCCTTTAAACACAACAGAGAACAACATAAAAAGTCCTTGGACAGAAAGATTTTTTGATACCTTTGCATATGGGTCTAATGCTCCATTCTCCACTGCTCAAGCAGGTCGAAACTGCTGAAGTTTGATTGTGATTAGAAATCCAGTGCTGTTCTCCACACATGACTTTGACTGTATCACCAGGTGAAAACAAATTCTTGAAAGGAGGGTCATAGGTGGTTCCTTCAAGTGCCGGCAGGGTAAGTTGACATTTTATAACTGCATTTTTGGGAAATGAGCAAAATTGTTGGTTGGTTATAACAAAATGCACTACATTTCACGAGTGGGACCGTTGAGTTGCCATTCACCATATATAACTTAAACTTTAACATTTAAATTGTGGCCCAAAGATATCAGCTGCTCCCACAATTTTGATTAATTTTGTCAGAAGTTGTAACATGTTCGAACTATTTCATGAGCTTTCAGGTATAATATTTAACTTGATCCAACAGCTTGATTGATTTGTGGCCACAAGCTAGTAAGAGAGTCCTACCCCTCTCAAGGACTTGGGTTCTGGACCCAGAGCTATGTGTCGAGGTGAGGCCGACGATATCTAGCCAGTAACGCTCAGCCTCTTCCACCAGCTCGGGTTCCTTCCCCACCAGAGAGGTGACATTCCATGACCCAAAAGCCAGCTTGCATGCCTGGGGATCAGACAGACAAGGCTCCCGCCTTGGTCTGCTGCCCAAATCACACTGCACCGGAGCCTTCCAGGTCCCCTTGCAGGTGGTTGGTCCACGGGGGGATCTGGCCTGGCCGGACCTCATGGGCTAAGGAGTTTAAGTATCTAGGGATCTTGTCCACGGGTGAGGGTAAGATGGAGCGGGAGAATGACAGGCAGACTGGGGTGGCGTCCGCAGTGATGTGCTAAATTGGTCCATTGTGGTAAAGAGGAAGCTTAACCAAAAGGCAAGGTTCTCAATTTACCGGTCAATCTCTGTTTCAACCCTCACCTATCGTCATGAGCTTTGGGTAATGACTGAAAGAATAAGATGACAAATACAAGCGGCCAAAATGAGATTCCTCCGCAGGGTGGCTGGGCTCTCCCTAAGAGATAGGTTGAGAAGCTCAGTCATTCAAGAGGGACTCAGAGTAGAGCCGCTGCTCCTCCGTGTCGAGAGGAGTCAGTTGAGGTGGTTCGGGCATCTGGCGCGGATGCCTCCTGGACACCTCCCTTGGGAGGTCTTCCAGGCATCTCCGACAGGGAGGAAGCCTTGGGGCTGACCTAGGACACGCTAGCGGGATTATATCTCTTAGTTACTGTGGGACCGCCTTGGGATTCCCCCGGAAGAGCTGGTGGAGGTTGCTGGGGAGAGGACAGTCTGGGCTTCATTGCTGAGGCTGCTGCCCCGGGATCCCGGGTAAGCAGAGGAAGATGACAAAGCTACTATGATAACTTTGTCCATTAACTTCTGGTCACTAAATGTATGTTGTTCCAATGCTTTTATTTATTCGAGGGAAAAACTCTGTACATTGCCACTTCAGTGTTCTATATAGAATCAAATTACCATGCCATGTTCCAATATACTTACTCTCACACCTGGGAGTGGGGCTCCATTCTGCTCGTATTCCTGCTTTTGTGCATTTTGAAGGTCTGTCCTCACTGGGTTTGTATTTAGAATTGCATTCAAAAAGCAAGACATCATGTTCTTTGTACTCGTTTTGGTCCCCGTTGACAAAACCATTTTCAATGAGAGGTACTGTGCATTTTATTTCTGTTGAAGAACACAAGACAAGCACGTGTTAATGTGACTTTAACAACTGTTTATGAAAAAAGCAGATCATCTGGTCTTAAGGTGCACACATGGAGGCAGGCATGTATGAATATGTTGGCTGTCCCTTTGTCAGGATGTACCTTCACATTTTGAAGGTGGGCCACTCCACTCTCCCCCTTCGTCACAGTAGATCTCTGTCGGTCCGATCAGGATTTCAGAACTGGACTTGCAGCTGAATTGCACCACATTTCCAAAGGTTGCTTCCACAGGATCACCAACTACATTGACATTACTTTCCACATAAATCTCTGGGCACTGTTGAGCTACAAGGAGACAGAAGATGAAATCATTTGAACGACTCCTGAAGTTCAAACGTAAAAAGCTGTGAGTAATAAAGACTTATGTCTGATTTACAGAGATAAACAGACATTTCTCCATGCGTTTGCAGATCCTGTATTGTAGCTCTTACCTTCACAGACAGGTACAACACCATCCCAGCCCCCCGCCATGCATTGCCGGGAGTTTGTCCGACTGACCATTTGATACCTGAAATAAGTGTAATATACGAAATGGACAGTATAATGAAAAAGTGTTATTAAGAGAGGCCAATTTGAAAGGAAATCCTTGGAGTGCACAGTGTCTAGATCAGAAAATGGCAGCAAGAAATACGAGAACAATAGTATGAGTTTATTGTCACTAATATTTGTATACCCTTTGTGGCAGGTGTACACAACTTGCGATCCAAAGACAAAATCATCGCCTTTGTGCAGATGAAAGTCAGCAAACGGGGCATCACCTGGATGACCACATGGCCTCGCTTAAAAAAGTAAGAGAGATTATGGGTAAGTACATTACAGTGTCATAAAACAGGGTACTGGACTAAATTCCAGCGGCAACACTAAATGTTTTCGTCAAGTCAAAAGTAAAAATTTATTTGATTTTGTACTCTATGAATAATTTTATTGTAATTTGAAAAAAAACTGAAGGAACATGCCAACTTTTCTTGGAAGTATGCAAATTGCAGAGGGCCAGACAAGATGATAGATAGTCTTCTCTCCTCCAGACTGGCTGACAGCTAGTTAGCTTACTGTAATGAATGGTGGAGGGGAAGTGTTTTCTACAACATGATCTTACATGAGCTGTGCTTGATATATGATCACTGGAAATATTGAACATTATCATTTTTCGAATCAAACTGTGTTTTTCGAATTTTTCGAATCAAATTCGTCGTGACTGGCTGCAGCGATTCAATTCAGAACTTCAAAAGATTGGCCAAAAAAGTGAGGGTTAGGGAAGATTTTCTGATACAAGAGTTGGGTATCACATGATGGAGCATGGCCCCTGTACTGTCCCCAGAAGCAATATTACACTACGCTAGTCTTGACTGGCAGCCAGAAGTGACGTCTGCTTCAAGGAGGAGGGTCAACCTCTGATGATAAAAGCCTCCACACCTCTTCCTGGCTCCAGGCAAGGAGGGTGGTTTGGTAACTCACAGAAAACCTTGGTTAATTCCTTAACCCTAAGTTTTCTTTCAACATTCGCTCGGTATCTCACTATGGGATATCGTTACTCCCGTATTGCCAGGCAAAGCCACCTCAAAAACTGATAAAACACGGGTCATCAAGCAGACACGTTGAGTGACCCTACCCTCAATACTGAGTGGGACAGTGTTGCCGCTGTAACATCCAACCTGTAGAATCTGGTGAAAGTGTGAGGCGTTGCCCAGCTGGCAGCCTTATATCTCCTCCACGGAGACACCTCAAAAGAGTGCCCAGGATGCAGCCATTCCATGGCTGGAATGTGCTTGCAAGCCCAGTGGGGGTTCCTACCCCTTGCTACTTTGGGCTATGGTCATAGCATCTACAATCCAGTGTGACAACAGTGGATGGGGTCTTTTGCTGATAGAGGCTTGCTCCATGTCTGCATTGCTACCTCCAGGAATTCAGGGAAAGTGGCAGCAGCAGACTGGCGGAGGCTTTGGCTTTTGGGAGCCATTTACTCTTGTAGTGAAACATAACGGTCCTGGCGGGGGCTTCAGGCCACTGGATGTTAACCTTGCGGCTGCCCTCTTAAGCCTGATTTATGCTTCTGCGTCGTGGCGACGCCGTACCTACGCCGTACCTACGCCGTACCTACGCCGTAGCCCCTACGTCGTAGCCCCTACATCGTCATTGTGCATTTATAGTTCTGCGTCGAGGGAACGCATTGCTCTGTAATTCACCGCCAAGCCACTAGAGGGGTGTGGCTTTATCTTCGTAGGGTTTTGGGGGACTCTTGTCGAATTCCTTAGTTTTCTTCCGGTCATAGCACATGGGTCAGAGACAGAGACAACAATGGAAGTTGTAAAGGTGGTCATACTTGCGAACCTCCTCGATAACTCTTTCTTCGACATAGTCCGTTTTTATTTTTGCGTGTTGCTCTCACCACAGAAACTTTAAAAATGGCGGTGTTGTTGTGCTGAACCGGAAACGTCGTGTGAGCGGACCAATCACAGTCCGTTGACGTGAAACGTCAGGATTTTTTGGAGGTGCACGTCGGGCTACGGCGTAGGGGTCTGCGTTGACGGCGTAGGTACGGCGTCGCCACGACGCAGAAACATTAATCAGGCTTTACAGGTCTCGTGCAAGTCTGTGCTAGCAGCCACTGGGTGCAGCCGGACAGGCTGCTGCAGCGATAGGTGATGTCGCCAAGGGGGAGAAGGCGTCGTCTTCCTTGTCTTCCTCAGAACCAAGGCTGATAGATTCCTTCTCAGAGTCAACACCTTCAGGTTCATCTTGCTCCGCTGGTAGGTTAGCCTCAAGAACATCAGGTTGGGCCAACTCAATCGAGGGGATATAAACGTCTAAATGGGCTGCAGCTCTCTTAGGGTATCTGATCCATCTAGCTCATGTTAGGATGGTAAATAAGGGTTTTTCTACAAGTTAGTGAGTCACTTTACGGAAATATTTGACTTCTTTCTTTTGACATAGAATAGGGAGCTACATGTTTCGACAAATGCTGTCTTGACAAGTGTATTTGGCAAATTTCTAGCAAAAAATTCTCAAGTAAGTGATGACTCTAGATACTCATCAATATTTCTTGAACTGAGATTATAATGTCTGAAACCAATCCCTGTTATCCCACAAAAACACAACAATTTATGGGGTTTCTCTTTTATATGAAGGCCTTTGGATAAATCTGACAGTATAAACATAATAGTCTTTGTTGCTTGAAGGGCTTTGTCCTTGATGAGTCCACAATAAATACAATGAATGCAGAACTGTAACTTACCTTTACACAAATCACCACGAGACTGCCATTTCCCCTCCTCACAGGTCAGTTTGAAAAAGCCACTGTAGCCAATGTTGCAGGGCACCCTCACTTGTTTCCCAGCAGGATAGCTCTGGTCCAAGTTGGTGATGTCAAAATTTGAATCAAACAGGGAACTCTCTGAAAACTGGGCAAGTGTACAGTCTGAGAAACAAAAGTAAATAAAATGCACGTTAAAATTCAGACAGCAAAATATCACCCTGAAAGATAAACTCACACCAACTTGAATGTTTTCATGTTTTGTCTTACCTTCACATTTTATGAAGGTCAGCGTATGCATCCACAAAAATAGAACACAGCCTTTGGTTATTGGGTGCATTTTTATTTTCCTCACCCTGAACCCACCACGCAGGACAAGAAACTTGGGACTGAAACACTATTTTATGTGTGGGCAAATAGTGCACTTCAAAAAGGGGATTGCCCAATGAATTACGCAAGTCTGTTCCAGCCTCCAATAACATCTCAGACTGGTGAGGAGCAGACAAGAGGAGAAAAGAGGAAGTGAGAAGTGAATTCACACAGTCACAATCACACACACACACACACACACACACACACACACACACACACACACACACACACACACACACACACACACAGATGATATGATGTGCTTGAGCCTTAATAAAATCCTCAATACATGTTCTTATATATACTATTTATATTGAAGGATGAGTTATACTGTATGTATCATGGGCACCATTAAGTCTATCTTAAAATGTTGTTAAATGCAATGCCAACCTGTTTGCTTCATTCAGTGTGTATGTAAAAGTTTTCCGAAAAGTTTGGCGTTTCTTTTCTCTTTGATTTACGTCCTTGGTAATCATTTGCAGTGATCAATAAAGCAAACAAAGGCTGCAAAGTCAGCTGTGACTATTCTGGAGTCAGTATGAGATTAAAAAAAAACAAAGGAGAGCAGCTTGCTGGAGCAGGACTTGACCAAAAGTATGACTACCAAAGAAAATGGGGAATCAAGCTGAATTTCACTGTCAATTAGACAAAAGGTTTTTACATATAAAAGTCTGTGTTGGAATGCGTCACACAGACGGTCTGACAGAGTTGCTAAGCAATGCAAACTTGCCTTTATTTCGCAACATGCTTCATAGTTTGTTTTTCGAACAACTTGCTTTGACCTGGACACCTTGACATCTCTTATGCATATTTGCATTTTCTCTTAACCAAAAGCACATGGGATCTTTTACAAGCAGTAAAATTAGTAGTCAGCTCGGTCTGTGTGGGCTGCAGCTCTCACAGGGAATGAAATGACTATACTTGTCCACTGAGTGAACAATATAATGTGATACACACGATGACCTCCCCAGGTGGAAAGCAGCAAGTTGTATTTACAGCTCTATTGACATGATCAGTAAATTATACATTGCATTATATCATAATAAATGACCCAAATAGTGTGTTGTGTCTTATGAGATGTTTGCCTTGTGAGGTCATTGTTTCAGCTTTTTCGTATTGACAGCAGGTGGAGTCTCCCTGTGTGTCGTGGTCCATGACACACCGACGTCAGTGAACATTCCCAGAGTCTCATATGTAGTTGTGATGTTGTGTTTATCCTGGTGTCTGCTGGGCTTTGATTACTGTATGAATGTATTTTTAAGATGTAGCAGCCTCTGGGTTTGTGGTGAACCAGACGTTCAGCGCGGTGATCAGTCTTCAACCATGACTGGAGTAAGGAAAGGTAGTGTTCATTTTATTTCTGTTTAAGAACAAAGACATGCACATGTTAAAAATTGACAAACGTCTGGTCTTCAGGGAAATGTGTTAGTACATAAAAAATGGAAGCAAACAATGTATGGAATGGAATGGAACATTTTGAAATGTCTCAAGCCTTCAACACAGAGCTCCACACAGCTAAATCTCTGGTATTTCAAAAAGTCCATCTTACCGTTCTGTGACAAAGACACTTCCAAGCTTGCCCACAAGTCAAGAAAGACAAGGATTAGAGACAGTCGCATTTTGGCGAGCAGGTGTGCAGCGTCGAGTGAGAGTCAAAGTGAAGCGAGACCCCTTGTCCTCAGCTGCAGTCCTCTGGGAGTGACCCAACATGGACAGCTCAGTGAGACTGCACAAGGCTGTATGAACACAACATGACCAATAACACACACACACACACACACACACACACACACACACACACACACACACACACACACACACACACACACCGTTCACTTAAGCAATACCAAAACTTCCAGCAAACCTTATCAAGAGCACAGTATCTCTGGCACAGTAACAGACAAACTGACATTGACGTAATAATTCACATTAAATAAAGCTTCCTTTAACGGTTTATATATTTTCACATCAGCCTGATGAGCCCATACAGGTACATTTTAATTTGAGTCAGATGCAATTTAATGTTTCTGATATAATCAATCAGTCTTTGACCTTTCACACAGTGTTGCTCAAAATGTGTACTAAACAAGTGTCACTGTTGTTGTCAGCTGGGGACACCAAGGACCTGCAGTGAGCCGAGCTCTTGCTTGCCAAACCCTGATATATGAATCCCCTCATGTATTGAAAGCCGACATAAAATGTTCCCTGTGCAACAACAGTGAGTTCCTACCACTGAAAACCAACGAAACTGTTTGTTATATATGTCACAAACTTAACATGATTACATTGAAAAAGACACCACAACTTTACATTTCCATGCTTCCCTCTTGTAGATTATAATTTGGTATTTAACCTACATCTGGTCAAAGGGGTCATTTGGGTTTTTTTTGTCTTTTTTCCCCAGATTGATTTCTTGGTGAAACAAATCAAGTCTTGAAAAGCTGACGTGTGCAGACTCCGATTCTCTTGTACCTTTAACCACATTTTTGTCATTTCTATTGAAAATTTGATCATAAACACAGAACTGAGAATTATGAGACCACTTGAAAGCATCCTCTTCTGCCTCAGGGTTTTGATGACAAATTTTGATATTCTCAGAATATTGCTGATTCTTCTGCTTGATCACAGATGGGTTGAACTTGTGGCCGATGACAAAAAGTACCATGTATATTGTTGAGAGAGGAGCCCCTACCACTCAGTCTCTTTAGTACTTACAGCCAGATATGGGTGACACACTGCTCCATTTTCTTCTTCTTGTGTTCTAATGGCAGGGGACAACAGGTGTTGAAGGTGTGTTACTGGCAGCATATTACGCTGGTGGGAGAGCCTTCATTTTCTGTGCTGTGTTGATAACCAAAAAAGTAATGCCCTGTGCACAAATTTTCCCCTAAGAAATGGTCCCTGATGCAAGCTCTGGTTTTCCCCTGTTGACCTGGCAAGTATTTTTAGGCCTCGGTAAACCAAGGCCAACATGGCTAAAAACATGGCGTAAATGAAGTTGCGATGAAATCATGTGGAGGCTTCAGGACACTTGGTTTACTTGAGAAGAGGCCCTGACACAAAACCTCACACCCTTTTTTGGATTGAGGATGGACGGATTTAAGTTTGACAGGAACATCCAGTGGTAAATGGACCGCATTTACTCAAATGTCTACCTCAGGAGAAGTCACTTGGCATTGTTGCTGCATTCACCCGTTCATGTTCATTCGGGGTTGCGTATGTTACTGTAGGACACTTCAACATGGTCACCAGGGAAGAGAGGCTCGGGCCAGCATCCCCTCAGTTACTTCCACCTTCGGAGCCACGCCGCCTCTTAACACAAAAACATTACCAGCCTCACCGATGCCACCTTATTCCTTTCAGTGGGCTTTGCTGCTGCCAGGAGGCGATGTTGTGAACATGATTAAAACATGCAGATTGTGAACATTTTTCATTTTTATTTAAGCACGTTCACTCGGCAGTGAACAGCTGGGGATCCATTCATTTAAACATAGTTTCCTTACATTCATGTCTTCAAACTTAACATTTTAAAGCCATATTCACAGGAAAGTTTTCTCAAGACAAGGTTATAACCTAAAAAGTAAACAGTCGCGCTTTTCTTTATTCATGCAGGAGTCGTAAAAAGTGGATGTAGAGGTCGTACTTACATGACCAGACAGTGCCGAAGACAGTAAATCATCACATAACTAGTGACTCTAATAATCTGTATATTTGTTTATCCAGCAAATGTTTATCACTCCCTGTTCTAAAAGCCTTATTGACAAGTGGGAATGTGTATAACACCTTCAAGACAGGTCTGACGCATCAACAGGTTGCCAACGTGTCTTCTTCCATACTGACAACGGAACTCAATTTCATCGTTGTGAGATGAATACAATTTGTCATCACGTCTATATTTGAATTCAACGTGGTGTTTGTTCATAACTTCTCTGTCCAGAGTGCAGGGCTCTGTAAGAGACAGCAGATATAAATGTGTTAATAGTAGAAATGACAGGGCATCGTCTCCATCCACAGCAACAGTACAGACAGAATGAGTGTGTAGGAAAGAGATGTAACAACCAGAGGAGAGCCAGTGTTCCTTCATGTCTGGTTCCCTTGTCTAAAATTAAACGGGATTTTTAAACTGATAAAATAAGATCTGTGGATGATATTTTATCATTTTGTTCTATGGAATAATCAGTAATCCATATTCCAGTGTTAAAATGCCTTTAGCTTTTGGTCGAGGGAAACTATGGTGATGGGTTTGTCTCCAGAACGAGGTCATCCCTGCAGCCTTCTAGGAACAGTCTTACACCATATGTTCACCACTTGAAGATTTCTTCCCTTCAAAGGTTTAAATCACTGTTCCATCTTTTCTCCATCTGTCGCTGTGAGATGGCTCTCCTGCTCTGTTACAGCCATGCGTAATGTTGCTGGTACGCCCTTTTTGGATGAGATTCTGATTGTGTAGCCTTGTTTTAAAGCAGCTGATGGAGTTGAGCACTTCAATTCCTTTGACAGTGAAAGGAAGCACGACCAGTGCCTTGATTCATCCAAAGAGAGTTGTGACTTACTGAGGCATCTTATGTCTCCCCTCCATTCGCCATTGACGCAGGTTTTGTAAGGCGTGCCCTCCATGAAGTAGTATCTCTTACAGGTGTATCGCACCTGCTCATTATTTTGATGAGTAAATTTAACAGAAAACTTGATGTCACCATCAATAAGGGGAGGTGCTTGACCACAACCCAAAGGAGCTGGAAGAGAAAGTCATGATCAGGGTGACTCTTCATTGGGTGGTTTTCACTGAGCTTAGGTTTTATTTTCAACCAAAATTGGACATTCCAGTCTAAAACAATAATCACCAGAATTCTACCTCCCACCCCTCATGAATAAAGCTGGCTAACTTCATCAGTCCACCAGACAGGGACATTCCTCTAACCCTGCAGACTGTTCCACCTGACAACCAAACAACTGTGCAGTTGAAAGAGCATTTCTAATGGAGGTCAAGTAGAGCAATAATCAAGCCTGAGATGAAAAGGAGATGAATGTATTTACCTCCACATTTTGGGAAGGGATCACTCCACTTGCCATTTCTTAAACATGTGACTTCATTTTTCCCTTGAAGAAATTGCCCTTGCAATTGGCAAGTAAACCTTAATTTTTGTCCTCCTCTTACATATGTGCCATATGAGCTTGTTGTGGCAACATTGATGGGAACATATGGAACTTGGCATTTCTCTGTGTGAAGGAAGAAACTCAGGTTCATTGAAGAGGTTAATAAAAACAGTCAAACATCCATGTCATCCATGTGGTGTAGTTCGTCCATTCAAAATTGTTTAGCAGGAACCACCAATCTCTTAAAAAAATTCTTCAAAAATCTAGAAAAAAATTCATTTTTTTCCCTTCATGTTTGGCTGATGTATAGGTGCACAAGGAAATGGATATTTATATTTCATGAGGGTGGCACGGTGGTGCAGTGGTTAGCACTGTTGCCTCCCAGCAAGAAGGTTCTGGGTTCGAGTCCCGGCTCAAGCACGGGGTCTTTCCGTGTGGAGTCTACATGTTCTCCCTGTGCCTGCGGGGCATCTTTCCTGTACTACGGCTTCCTCCCACCGTCTGAAGACATGCGATTGGGGACGAAGCTGATTGGATTCTCAAAACTGATTGAGGCGTGACTGTGAGTGTGAATGGTTGTCTGTCTATATGTGTTGGCCCTGTGACGGACTGGCAACCTGTCCGGAGTAAACCCCACCTCTTGGCTGTAGCCGCAGCGATAGGCTCCAGCCATCCCGCGACGCTTAACAGGAATAAGTGCAAGAAAATGGATGGATGGAAATTTCATGAGAATTTTAAGATTATAGGAGTTTTAACTTTAAATTGAAGCAGAATTTTTTACTACAAATTCATAAAAGGACTCCTTTATTTTCTGTTTGAAATGGTTAAGACTGAACTCACCAGAGCATGTTGGAAAGGGGTTATTCCACTCCCCAGTTTCTAAACATTGCACTTCTTCAGTCCCTTCCAAAGTATATAAGTTGTCATCACTGCAGTGAAACCGTAACTTATGTCCAATGTTTATTATTTCATTTGCTTGTGGCAGTCCAACTACAGTGAGAGCAGGGGGAACCGCGGCAATTTTACAAGTGATGTCTAGAAATTTAAAACAAACAGACAAAAACCAAACATCATCAAACAGTTAACTGAGAGGTTTATGTCCTTTTCTTTATAGTGTTTGACCTGGAAACCTGACCTTCACAAGTGGGGAAGGGATGATCCCACTGTCCATCTTTGCCACATATCAGCGTGGAGCTGCCGTTCAGATGTTTCCCAGGGTCATCACAACTGAACGTGAGGAAGCGGTCAGGAAGGACGGTTTCATCATTGTCTGGAAGACCTTTGACTATGATCCCTGCATCTGCAGGTGGCAGGTCACAGGGCAAAGCTGAAAGAGACACAAATGGTCAGTAAGGTCACTGAAAAAAGTGGAAAATGAACAAGATTCTGATGGATGAATAAACGTAAACCTCTGAAAGTAAAAGTTGGGCGGCAAAAGAGGAAGCAGCCTCCCGGTAGAGCGTCAGTGTGTTTTCAGCTTTAATATAGAAGTATATATACTATAATACTAGAACACCAACGACATTGACATTACTTTCCACATAAATCTCTGGGCACTGTTGAGCTACAAGGAGACAGAAGATGAAGTCATTTGAACGACTCCTGAAGTTCAAACATCAAAAGCTGTGAGTAATACAGACTTGTGTCTGATTTACTGAGATAAACAGACATTTCTCCATGCGTTAGCAGATCCTTTATTCTTATACATGTTATTGGTTCACTCCACTTCCAGTTGAGTCATTTTGCATTTCTCTGAATTTTAACGACAGATGTCACACACTAATATATTAAGACTTCCCCTTCCACATAACTCTCTTTATCCAGAAGGAAGGTCATTATCTGCTCCACGTCTTTGAGCTTGTTACAGAACGCAAAAAAAAAAAAAAAAGATAAAATGTTTGTGAATGCTGTCCATTTCAATCATCAACCACGTACATGAGAGACTCGGGTCACAAGTCAAACTCAACATCAACATGAATAAAGGCAGGCTTCAGGTTAAAAAACAAAAACAGCATCCATTGCATAACAAAGGACGCTGGAAGTCATTTAGAGTTTAAGGTGATGAAAGCAGCAAAGCACTTCCTGAGTAGAAGGCTGGTCTTTTATCAATGAAATATTTAAATAATTTAGTATCAGTTTATATCTCATACGCTGCCCATCATTTTATTCTTATGTCAACACAGCATGTTATGTTTTTTATATCCATCTATCTATACAGTTTTTTATTTAATGTCTCTTTGTGCAATATTATGTTAGTCCACAGCCCCCCAGCGGGGGGGGGGGGGGGGGGGGGGGGTGGCTGGTACGATTACAAGGGGGACTGCAGCACCTGTAGCACCCCCCTTCTTGCGTCTAAGGTTAAGACTGCTTAGGCTGGCCCTTAGATATGCTGCTATAGGCTTAGACTGCCAGGGGATCTCCCATGGTGCACTGGGCTTCGCTCTCCTCCTCTCTTCATATATCTCTCTTATACATAAATCACACTCCTATGTGTTTCTAAGTCATCTTCTTCAGAGCCTTCAGGCTCCCCACATCCCAGATCCCGGGTGCTGCTGGAGGAGGCTACAGACCTGAAGAGGCTCAAGCGGCCATCCATAGCTCCACCTGCTCAGGTCCCCATCTGTCCATCAGTCCCTTCCCTTTCTCTCTCTCTGTCTCTTTCCCTCTTTTTCCTTCTCTGTACCTGATTTCCTCCATTATCTGTCTTTGTCTCTGCCCCGCTCTCCTGCTCTCTTTCCCCCCAGCTGGTCAAAGCAGACGTCTGTCCCTACTGATCCTGGATCTACTCCACGTTCCTGCCTTTGAAAGGGAAGCTTTTTGTTGCTGCTGTTGCAGGATGTGCTTGCTGATGGAGAATTGTCGGGTGTAGATTCATTGAAGGAGTGTGGTACTGGACCCGCTCTACTTGTAAAGAGTCAGGAGGTAACGTTTGTTCTGATTTGGCGCCGTACAAATAAAATTGACTTGACTTTTTAAAGTACGTACGTGCACAAGTGATGTTCTTCTCTTCCCATTTCCCATTGTGGCATCTAATCGTGTCTTCTCCCTCCATCTTGTATGCAGCACGGCACTGGTAAGTGACTTGAGAGTCAGACAGGTATTCTTGCTGATATGGGGTCATGATGACTGCATTGTAAACTTTTGACGGGGGACCACAGGTTTGAGCCACAGCTGCAAAATATAACATTACTTAAGTGTAAAGCACTTCTGAAAACTGCTTCACAAAAAAACCCCCCAGAAGAACAGGAAAATGTTGAAGATCAGAACTGAAATAATTCAACAAATAGAAATATTATGACTCAAAAGGAAATCAAAAGAATTCACAATTGGTGAAATACTTTGTAATGACATCACACCTGATAAAACTGAAGATGGGTCCCGTTTACAGATGGTTTTGAGGGACGATACGTTTGAGTGCCATTCTCCTTCGTGACAAGTTAAGTGGCTAATGTTAGCCTGGTATCCTTCCTTACAAGTAATCACAGCGCTTTGGTGGCGTCCATTCACTTTAGCTTCCAGTTTCACTTCTGCATTAGGAATTGCAGGTACGTCTCCACACATACTTGCCTCTAGAGTTGCACAAAGAATTCAGTGAGTATACTGATGCCAGCAAACGAGCAGTTAGTAAGTCATACATAGCATGATAGAACAAACCAGGTCAAACGTCGAGAACAACATGGTATACTGAGAGACGTTAAAGCCAACAGTGCTGCACGTGCATGTATAAGACAGCCTTTACATGCTCGCTAAAAGGTTCTCACAGTTCCCATTAAGCTCATCTCTGTAAATCTCTCTGCATCGCACAATATAGACGGAAGCATTCCTATATTGCAAGTACCTAACTCTCCTTTCATTTTCTTGTTTAACATGTCAGTCGTTAGGCAATGAAAAATTAATTACCGACACATTGCTCGACTCCAGTCCAGATGCCTTTATCACATTTGGCTTCACCCCACCAGCCTTTGCTGCGGAGTTTATAGCCGTTGTTGCAAGTGTAGTAGGACATGTCACTGAATGGACCAACCGCAAAACCATTTTCCAATGTGAGTTTTGGACATGGTTTAGTTCCTGTCAAATAGTCACAGACAGATAGAATCAGTCGATGTATTATTATTATTTTTTTTTTGCACACAGCCACAACATGATTAGACAGATTTTCCAGCCTTGAGAAGTACAAAAGACTTGGCTGTTCGTCAACCCCTCTGTCTTCACGTGATGACGCGCTCGAACATCGATCAGTCAGTTCTGAGTTTGAAAAAAAGGCCGGAGCCAAAAATGCAACAGAATCACAGTCACTGTTTGATGTCAAAAGCATCAGAGAAAAACAAACGAGGTGTCATGGTTTGCAGTTCACCACTGGTTTCTCCGTGTCTCCCTGAATGCACTACCACTCACTTACTCACTCCCTCAGCCGCCTCCTCTGCCAATCAACATCAATCACCTGCACCTGTCCCCACACTATACAGGTCTCCCTCTCCCTTTGTTCTCCGCCTGATAGTGACGTGTTTGTGCGAAACTCTCCAGCGATATCGCTCGGCCTGACTTCCCAGCTTCGACCCTGCTTGATCTGACCCTTTGCCTCAGCCCTGGAACCACTTCTGCCCTTGAGAAGTACAAGTCTGCCTCTGTTTTTTGACGGCCTGTTTTTTGCCAGTTCAGTTTCTTTTGAGGACATTTTCAGTTTTCTGTTAAGCCTGAATAAAGGACATTTTCGAATTCAACTCCTGTTTCGAGTGTGTTGCATTTGGGTCCATAATCCCAATCGTTTCACCAGGGAGCTCCTTCTACTTTTCACGAGCTGGTTCACCCAGGTTGAAAGAGTATATGGGTGTGTGTTGTGGGAAAAGGGGTATGAGTTTGCACGTTTAGTTTTACCGCTCGGTCACTGACAGTAAATACAACTGTACACTTTCAAATATTCCTCAAACACATGAGGCACTAACTACAGCAACACCAAATGCCCCTAAAAGCATGATACTCACCTGGACAGCTATTGAGTCCACTCCAATCACCGCGGTCACAGGTCGCATAAAACCTTTGGTTATTGTCCATCGTGCATTGATATCCTAAGCTTTCACCGGATCTGTACGTATACTTGCTGTTGTAGGTGATGTGTGCATTGCTGATGTCAGGTCTTTGGCATGAGCGCTCTGAAACAAATCAAATGGAACCCTGAAGTAAGAAAGAACAGTAGACAAGCTCTCTATTTTGTCTGTTTTATCTTTGTCACACCTACCCTAATACCCTTATGACACAAATGAGCCCAAATGAACACAGTCTGCACATGGATTTAGTTTTGGTACGTTTTGCCATCATCAATACCTTTCTTAAACTCTGTTACTACTGAAAATAGCATGTAAAAGTCACTTTGTTACTTCCTTACCTCTACACTTTTGGATTGGATTGTCTGGATACCATCCACTTTCAGAACAGGTCAGAGTGAATTGCCCTTCATACATGTTCTTGCAGACATAATTGGCCTGTTCATTTAATTTGTATTCCTGCTTGTCATTGATGATATCTGCATATTGGAGTTCAAATCTGGGGCATGTTTTTTCTGAAAAGAAAAAAAAGGGAGATTCAGTTAACTTGCAACAGCCGTAAAATAAATCTATATTTTTTTAAACTCACAATAATGTGTCACTATCCCAGCCCTTAGTATTGATACGTTGTGTTAAAATGTTGTGTAGTGTAGCTATATTTCAGTGGAGTCTCCCTGTGTGTCGTGGTCCATGACACACCGACGTCAGTGAACATTCCCAGAGTCTCATATGTAGTTGTGATGTTCTGTTTATCCTGGTGTCTGCTGGTCTTTGATTACTGTATGAATGCATTCTTAAGATGTAGCAGCCTCTGGGTTTGTGGTGAACCAGACGCTCAGCGCGGTGATCAGTCTTCAACCACGACTGGATCGAGGACGTTCTGCAGGCGGAAACTTATGGATGTGACGTTTTTTTCAGCCGTAGATTTAAAGTATTAAAAAAGTTCTTTGGTCTATGGAAAAGTTCCAGTGGTCGATGTTTGGTGAATATGAATCCTGATGAACAAGCTTCTGTTTTCTGGATGTGTCCATCAGCAGTGGTTCTGTATGAATTCCTTTTTTTGGTGTTTGGTAGAGAATTCCATAACTTTCTGTGTAAAAGGGCAAATACTTGCTGTTCCAAAGCAGATTGTGACATGATCGATGAATAGCGTGACTGTATGTCTCTTGTTTTAAGAATTTCATTCAATGTACTTTCAACCCCATATGAACACAAAATTAACTGCAACTGAATAACGTTCACTTAAAGATACCTTGACACGGTGGATCCGGAGTCCAACCACTTCTTGTGCATGTGAGCCAGCTGAAGCCATCTGGTTTTTTGTAGCCTGACTTACATGCATAATTTACTCTTCTGCCCAGTAGTATTTTTTCCCCCCAATATATGTACCAGGAATATATAGTGTTGTGCCGACGATTGTTGCATGTGACCTCTAGAATAGGAGACAGAATTGTGCACATGAAGTGATCAAGATCAAATTCATCGTCATAACCATGGCTCCTGAACCCTTGAAACACAACAGAGAACAACATAAAAAGTCCCTGGACAGAGAGGTTTCTTGATACCTTTGCATATGGGTCTAATGCTCCATTCTCCGCTGCTCAAGCAGGTCGAAACTGCTGAGGTTTGATTGTGATTAGAAATCCAGTGCTGTTCTCCACACATGACTTTGACTGTGTCATCAGGTGAAAACATACTCTTGGTAGGAGGGTCATAGCTGGTTCCTTCAAGTGCCGGCAGGGTAAGTTGACATTTTATGACTGCATTTTTGGGAAATGAGCAGAATTGTTGGTTGGTTATAACGAGAAGGACATCATGACCTCCATCACAACACGAGTGGAACCGTTGAGCTGCTATAAAGAGAGACTTCCTTCATCAGATATAACTTCTTCTTTTTTTAACCATTATTTAAATTGTGGCCCCAAGATACCAGCTGCTCCCACAATTTTGATTAATTTTCTTGCCAGAAGTTGTAACATGTTCCAACTATTTCATGAGCTTTCAGCTATAAGATTTAACTTGATCCCACAGCTTGATTGATTTGTGGCCACAAGCAAAAAAGATAACTTTGCCCATGCTATGATTAACTTCTGGTCACTAGATGCATGTTGTTCCAATGCTTTTATTTATTCGAGGGAAAAACTCTGTACATTGCCACTTCAGTGTTCTATATAGAATCAAATTACCATGCCATGTTCCAATATACTTACTCTCACACCTGGGAGTGGGGCTCCATTCTGCTCGTATTCCTGCTTTTGTGCATTTTGAAGGTCTGTCCTCACTGGGTTTGTATTTAGAATTGCATTCAAAAAGCAAGACATCATGTTCTTTGTACTCGTTTTGGTCCCCGTTGACAAAACCATTTTCAATGAGAGGTACTGTGCATTTTATTTCTGTTGAAGAACACAAGACAAGCACGTGTTAATGTGACTTTAACAACTGTTTATGAAAAAAGCAGATCATCTGGTCTTAAGGTGCACACATGGAGGCAGGCATGTATGAATATGTTGGCTGTCCCTTTGTCAGGATGTACCTTCACATTTTGAAGGTGGGCCACTCCACTCTCCCCCTTCGTCACAGTAGATCTCTGTCGGTCCGATCAGGATTTCAGAACTGGACTTGCAGCTGAATCGCACCACATTTCCAAAGGTTGCTTCCACAGGATCACCAACTACATTGACATTACTTTCCACATAAATCTCTGGGCACTGTTGAGCTACAAGGAGACAGAAGATGAAATCATTTGAACGACTCCTGAAGTTCAAACGTAAAAAGCTGTGAGTAATAAAGACTTATGTCTGATTTACAGAGATAAACAGACATTTCTCCATGCGTTTGCAGATCCTGTATTGTAGCTCTTACCTTCACAGACAGGTACAACACCATCCCAGCCCCCCGCCATGCATTGCCGGGAGTTTGTCCGACTGACCATTTGATACCTGAAATAAGTGTAATATACGAAATGGACAGTATAATGAAAAAGTGTTATTAAGAGAGGCCAATTTGAAAGGAAATCCTTGGAGTGCACAGTGTCTAGATCAGAAAATGGCAGCAAGAAATACGAGAACAACAGTATGAGTTTATTGTCACTAATATTTGTATACCCTTTGTGGCAGGTGTACACAACTTGCGATCCAAAGACAAAATCATCGCCTTTGTGCAGATGAAAGTCAGCAAACGGGGCATCACCTGGATGACCACATGGCCTCGCTTAAATAAAGAAAAAAAAGAGGGATTATGATTAAGTACATTGCAGACATTATGTCATAAAATAGTGCACTGAACTTAATTCCAGCAACAAAACTATTTTTTTTCTTGAATTCTAAAGAAAATGTATTTGATTTAGTCCTCCATGAATAATTTTTTTGAAATTTGAAAAAAAAAATTGAAAGGAACATGCCAACTTTATGGGAAGTATCCAACTTCCAGAGAGCTGGACAAGATGATAGTCTTCTCTCCTCCAGACTGGCTGACAGCTAGTTAGCTTACTGTAATGAATGGTGGTGGAGGGGAAGTGTTTTCTACAACATGGGCTTACATGAGTTGTGCTTGATATATGATCATTATGATCGTTTCCGAGTCAAACATATCGTCGTGACTAGCTGCAGTGATTTAATGCAGAAACTTTAAAGATTGGCCAACCCCCCCCCCCCCCAAAAAAAAAAAATTATTGTTGAAGGCTTGAAGAGTAAACGCTCATCCTTGCAAGCTTTGGCAGAGAGAATGAGGAGAACCAGAATACACAGAGGAGGAACAACAGGTTTTGGAAGTTGAGCAGCAGCAAGACGGAGTTTTACTGGCTAACCTGTCCATCTGCTATCATTCATTGTGACCAGCTAACTAGCAGTCAGCTGGTCTATATGGGCTGCAGCTCTCGCAGGGTATTTGATCCATCTAGCTCTTGTTTGGATGGTAAATAAGTGCTTTTCCACAAGTTAGTGAGACTCTTTACAGAAACACTTGACTTCTTTCTTTTTTTGTTTGACGTATAATAGGGAGCTGCACATTCAGACAAATGCTGTCTTGACAAGTACTGGAGCCAGACGGACAGAGAGCCACAGCTCGATTGAACCAAGTATTCTTGTTTCCTTGGGAAGCAAAGATTTCATGGACTTCTTCAATGACAAAATTCTATTAATTAGAGAGAAAATTCTTCTCCTCCAGCCATCAGCTGACAGCATGTCACCTATAACCCCAGAAACCCTGGAGCTAACTGTTGGACCAAACATACACTTTGAATGTTTTTCTCCCATTAGCCTTCATGAGCTTCGTACAATGATTTCCTCCTCAAAACCATCCACCGGTGTTCTAGACTTCATCCCAACTAAGCTGCTTAAAGACTCTCTACCCCTCGCTCGCACCTCCCTCTTAGATATGATCAGTGTGTCGCTGGTATCTGGTTACGTCCCTCAGTCCTTTAAAGTAGCAGTAATTAAACCCTCCTCAAAAAAACAACCCTGGACCCAGAAGTTTTGGCCAACTAAAGACCAATATCTAATCTTCCTTTCCTTTGATGAGTCCACAATAAATACAATGAATGCAGAACTGTAACTTACCTTTACACAAATCACCAAGAGACTGCCATTTCCCCTCCTTACAGGTCAGTTTGAAAAAGCCACTGTAGCCAATGTTGCAGGGCACCCTCACTTGTTTCCCAGCAGGATAGCTCTGGTCCAAGTTGGTGATGTCAAAATTTGAATCAAACAGGGAACTCTCTAAAAACTGGGCAAGTGTACAGTCTGAGAAACAAAAGTAAATAAAATGCACGTTAAAATTCAGACAGCAAAATATCACCCTGAAAGATAAACTCACACCAACTTGAATGTTTTCATGTTTTGTCTTACCTTCACATTTTATGAAGGTCAGCGTATGCATCCACAAAAATAGAACACAGCCTTTGGTTATTGGGTGCATTTTTATTTTCCTCACCCTGAACCCACCACGCAGGACTAGAAACTTGGGACTGAAACACTATTTTATGTGTGGGCAAAAAGTGCACTTCAAAAAGGGGATTGCCCAATGAATTACGCAAGTCTGTTCCAGCCTCCAATAACATCTCAGACTGGTGAGGAGCAGACAAGAGGAGAAAAGAGGAAGTGAGAAGTGAATTCACACAGTCACAATCACACACACACACACACACACACACACACACACACACACACACACACACACACATTATATGATGCACTTGAGCCTTAATAAAATCCTCAATACATGTTCTTATATATACTATTTATATTGAAGGATGAGTTATACTGTATGTATCATGGGCACCATTAAGTCTATCTTAAAATGTTGTTAAATGGAATGCCAACCTGTTTGCTTCATTCAGTGTGTATGTAAAAGTTTTCCGAAAAGTTTGGCGTTTCTTTTCTCTTTGATTTACGTCCTTGGTAATCATTTGCAGTGATCAATAAAGCAAACAAAGGCTGCAAAGTCAGCTGTGACTATTCTGGAGTCAGTATGAGATTAAAAAAAAACAAAGGAGAGCAGCTTGCTGGAGCAGGACTTGACCAAAAGTATGACTACCAAAGAAAATGGGGAATCAAGCTGAATTTCACTGACAATTAGACAAAAGGTTTTTACATATAAAAGTCTGTGTTGGAATGCGTCACACAGACGGTCTGACAGAGTTGCTAAGCAATGCAAACTTGCCTTTATTTCACAACATGCTTCATAGTTTGTTTTTCGAACAACTTGCTCAAACCTGAAGGTAGTTTGTGGGTAGCTGAACACACAAATGCACGTCATACTTGTCTCTTTTTTGATTTGTAACAGCACACAGCAACTTCTTTTACAGCCTGCAATTGTTTGTATTCTCGACTGTTTCGCACACTAGAAATTACCCCAGATTAGCATCTCTACTTTGGTTTTTGAATTGATTTTAACATTTTAATTATTACTTTTAAAGCTTTCTCCTCCTGGAACTGTCACCTTATCGTGGTGGAGGAGTTTGAGTGCCCTAAGGACCCTAGGAGCTATGCTGTTGGGGGCATTTTTCCCCTGGTAGGGACACCCAAGATGGACTGGTCCTAGGTGAAGGGCCAGACAACGAACGGTTCAAAAGACTCATCATGGAAAGTAACCCTAACCTAAGACTGTGTGTCAAGACCCGGAAGGCTGGTTCTGTTCCTCAAAAAATTAAATAGACCAAAATGGTGTGAGATTGTTACTGCATCAAAAAACAGTCCTGCATGTGTCCTGTATTTGATGCAGTTTTGGCTCCTCCTGCATGACAAATCTTTCCCAGTCCCTCCATCTGACGGTACAGACAGCAAACTGCAACACAGTGACACAAAACAACACTCACGTACAGGTCAATAGCTACTATTTTATTCACATTTGGTTTTTCCTCACCACACTACACTAAAGGACACAGCTGCTGTGGGAGTTGCTCAGCAGTGACCTCCTGAGGCAGTGGACAGGCAATAATGCAAAGAGACACATTAAACTGGAACACAGACGTAGCAACATTATAATGTGATGGACCGTTTTCATATTAAAGTCCCAAATTTCAACTAAGAATCACCTGCTGCTCTAATAACTGTTGAATGGGTGCAATTTGATACGAGCAAACAAGCTCAAACCAGGCCTTTTTGATTCAGAAAAATGAAAAGTTAAAGAAGATGGTGCAGAATACCAAACCCTTAACCAGCAGATGTCTTCTCCTCAGTGAGAGGTCCTCTACATGGAGCCAGTTCATCTGTGTTTTTTTTTTTTTATGTATATTTGGAAATTATTTCATAAATCTGAAAAAAGGATGTGAGGCATGAAAAAAGGGTGACATTTTGGTGGATGGTGTATTAAATACAAGAGCATAGAAGAATTTGACACCACTGGACCAAACAGACTTGAAAGGCTAATAAAGACTTTATTATTAATAAAGAGGATGAAAACTTAAGAAGTAAAATCATAATTTAGTCAATATATGGGAAATGAGGGCTCATAATTCTTAAGCAAAAAGAGACCCGGAGAGCTTGTATACTTGTATATCTCCATCGAGGAGCCAAAACCAGAGAAGGAAAAGGCAATTTTCCATGATGTAAAAGTGACCTGCACTCCCCTTCTAAGTTTGGTGAAATCAGCCTCATCGTTCAGATTTTTTTGAACAACACAACAAAAGATCATTTTGCTTTTTGCTACAGTTTGGTGCACCTGAGCTAAAGGAACTGGTAACAACTGTAGTCCTACAAACCCGTTTTAAAGGAACCTTTTTAGATCTTTCAGCTTTCGCATTGTTCCAGCGCAACATGAGCAACAAGAGATGCACGAGTTTGTTCACTGGTGAAAGACAGTCCAACGGAGTGCTGTCCAGCGCTGTTGATCGGTGGCTCGTTCCAATAACTTTGTGACTGCTTGGTCGGAAAACATCTAACGCGCTCTCTTACTTGATTTTGTTTTGACACAAGTACTTGTGTGAAAAGAGCATCGCTTGTATAAAATACATTTTTCAAGATAAGAAGCTGTGAATCTTTGCAGTAGGAACAGCCAGATATCCAGTCAGTGAATGAAATATCAGAAAGCTGCATTTCCATAGTCCAATGCATCGTCTTACTGGAAGTCAACATAATTTCACATTTATAATAAGGTCAAATGCAGGTTTCATTTCTGTGTTTTTTATGGGTCTGCCTTCTTCAGAGCACAGATGAGAGGCAGCTGAGGAATACAGGCAGATTCAGTTCCCCCCGGGCCACCCACATCACTCTACTCCATTCCCACAGGGGCCTGACAGCCTAGATGCTAGGCTACACTTAGTGTGGATGCTGCAGTGGCTAAATATATCCACCTGCAGCACATACGGTCTCGTACAGGCTCATAGAGGGCATTTGTCCCACGACAATAGTCTGCTGCAGCAAAGTGATTATGAATGTACTCAAATGTGCGAAGAAAATAAGGATTCATTGGCAAAAATGCCGCTTTGGCACAGTTATTTTCATAAGCTTGTTCTTTACTTCCGACTGTGCCCTTGTTAGATGTCTCCACCAGAGGGCAGAAGTGATCCATAAGGGTAGAGCAGAGAGCAGTAAGCTGAAGAAAAATACAGGAAAAAAGGATAAAATAAAAGAATCAATTAGAATATGATAAATTACAGATTTTCTATTATCACAGCAAGGTTGGACAGGAACAAAAATGGGCTCCAACCGGTTTTCATTTCTGCCAGTATTTATTATTGACCTGAAATATCCTGTTCAGCTTGTGCTTACAGTACTTGGTATTAAAAGGATTTAATGCACAAATGCTACCTGACCTTTGCACTGTTTATGTACTTTAGGGGACACGTTGACATGGTTTTGCTTCTGCAAGCCTGTGTCCTCATGCTCATTTGGCTGCACACAGAGGAGGTACTGAAAGTGTTGAATTCTGACTATTGAGGCTATTTCTGACTTCCATTCAAGCCATCTTTTATTATTTATGGATGTGAAATTTCATGATGAAAAAAAGGTCTGAATCCTGTTCAAAATTTCCCTTTCAAACATAAAGACTCCTAATTAAAGATGTAGCTAAAATACATTTAGACATAAAAAGTAATTCACAGATGGAAATTTGGTCTTTTGATGAAATGGAGCTGTCTGTGCAGTATAAAAGCACAAACAAGCCGACACACACTGAGAAAAAGGTCTTCATTTTCACTCAAAGGGTAGAAAATGTACAATAACCAGGCTGCATTGGGCGTGTTGCCCTCCGAGGCCTCTGTAAAGTGACAGGCCTCTGTGCCTTTCATTTCCACAAAGGAGGAACCAGCAAGACCTCCAGGAACATAATGAAGGATATGTAACAGCAGCTGTAGAGCCAGAACCACGTGAATCAAACCAGCTGTGGTGTGGTTGCAGGGACCATGGAGGAAACTGGTTCAAGTTTTAGAAGTTCAGAGGTATTGTGTGTTCGGGTTGTCCACCTGTCCGTCCATGTCCGGCCCGTTCATACAACCATCTCTGAAGTGCATCGAGAATTTCTTCTAACTCGCCGCAAATCTCCACTGGGACTCAAGGATGAACTAAAAAAGGTCTTGGTGGTCAAAAGTCAATGTCCCCTATAATGAAGAGTATATCTCAGGACACCTTAAGTAAATGGGTTCAAACAGAATACAAAAATCCACTTGGACACAAGGATGACCAAAAAACAAATTTGTGGTCAAAGGTCAAGGTCATTGCAACTGCAATGAGTCATTTCCAGTTTTCTGGTTGTCACAGGTTTATTTTTCTAAACTAATAGATCATTGAACATTTTTATGGCAAAGGAGGAAGATACTGAACTGATTCAGTCTCCCTCTAAATCCATTATTGAGTATAATGTGAAATATACATGACGGTAAAGGGTTATAAATAATGTATCCAACTGATATAAAATTTGCCCCATGAATAATTCTGCCACGGATGGGGTTAGTTTTTAATTTGTGTGAATTTGATCTTCTCATCTGCACCTTTTAGAGATAATATGGTCATGCTCCAGATGAGCAGGGATGTGTTTGAGGTTGCTGCTAAAATCAGCGTGTTGGATAATCTGAGCCTGTTTATTCACATGAACGTCTAAGCCCACAGCAAACAAACAGTAAACCCTCCCCGAGGAGTTCAGATTAATGATAATGATATACAGTAAGCAGCTATGTTTTCCTCTTCACAGGTTAATGAACTGGGTGTTTTCCAGAAGACCAACTGATAATGTTTTGTAAGGGCTAGCTTGTGAAAACAATAGATTATATTACAGGGGAAAGGCAAAAGGTTGAATTTTATTTATTTATTTTTTTGGGGTGGGGGGAAAGAAAGCTACTGTCGTGTATATATTCTAAAGAAAAAGATTAATTGAAAACCTGATTTCATCTGGATGAGATATGCTGTTTTGGAAACAACAACAACAACAACAACAACAACGCTTGATTCTGGAGCTGATTTTCTCAGAAATTAAAACACATTCTGTGTAAAATTGGAGAAATGAGTAGAAATTACGAAACAAGACAAAATATTTGATATGGTGAAGGAAGGGTTTGCTTTGTTCCCCAGTATTCACCTGAACAAGTGCGACGGTTTGACACATCACCATATTGGTTGGTTCTGATTTGATTGATGCAGAGAAGTGCGACAATTGGTGTTTGCGGGAAAATGTGTTATGAGGAGTTATACAGCCACGGTAACTTAGTTCTCATGATGGGACCACATGAACTTCACTTCCTGTGTTAATGACCAGAGAAGTTTGGATTGAGCACTGCATGCTGTGGAGGTGTTGTGTCGTCAAAGAACAAATGTATTTCAATGCTAAGAAGAATCTCCGCTAAATATGGTTTCCTCTAACAATGTCCTCTAAGCACTCTGTTGGGCACGGCGCAGCTCTGGGCTTGGACACAGGAGTTTTATCAAATTACAAGGTCTTCAAATATGGCCAAGTATGGTTTAAATTGAATGAATGTGTATTTTCAATGTTGAGAGATCTGGCAAAAAAATTTCAGAATTGCAAAACCTAGCAGTTTTAGAAGATTTTGCTTGAATTGGTGTGAAATTGATTGCAGTTTCCGGGTGGGACGGTTTAATAAATGTGAATCCGGATTGTATATGAATCAACCTGATTATATTTACACCCGGAATTAGAAACAAAAACTGCAATCCTGTCCTGTGTGTCCTGGGGGAAATATATCTAAGGTTCACTTGTGGATTCAGATTTTGACTGATTCTCATTTTCTTTGTGATAAACAGAACTGACAGCATGCACAAACATCGTATAAAACCCTTCTGGAGCTTCGCTACTTCTCACTGAGTCAAATCTCAAAACGAGGTGCCCAAAGTCACCAGGCAGAGGATGCATGAATAAAATCCAACCGAAAACGAATTGCAGAACATCCTATTATGGACTTTCACATCAAACGTTTCCGATTAAAATAAGAAAACAACAACAAGAGTTAATGTGATCATTGACATGTTTGTGTGTTCATATAATACCTCACCTACCAATCTGATTTTGATGAAAAGATCAGGATCATTACAAAGATCTAGCTGGGCAGGATTCAGCCAGTCGCAGTCTTTCTGGACAGGCCTCAGAGGGATTTGGATCAAATTCCGTTGGCATTGCATGATCCAGAAGAAAATATATGAACCTGTTTTGATGATAATTTGTTCATCCGCTCTTGAAACTCGGTGGAGGGGTACAACATGAGCCCTGGAAGAACCCATGAACTTAGACATAGGATGATCTATTTAACTTTGCAGTGCTTTTAGCTATGTTTGCCATCGTCTAATTTTTATTGTTAGGATGCAGGATGAGCCGAAGCCAGGAAGTGATTTTATTTTGAGGTAATATTCACTCATCACTTAAGGCAACACTGAGGGACCCTGTCAGATTTTGATAGGGAAATCCAATAAATGATCATTTGCATATGGCCAAGCAGACCTTTAATACCTGCAGTGCACAAAACTCATATTGAAAAACAGCAGAAATGTCATGAAATTATTTTTTGGTCTTTTGAAGCTTTTTAAAGAAATGTAATCAAATAAAACAATTATCTGGGATTAGAAAGTAAAAGCCCTGCGCTTGTCTTGCAGAAAAGTTTGAACTACGCCTCCTTTCAGTTGGAAGAAACACATAACCTACTCCTGATAGGGACCCCTCCCCCCTCATCATATTCATACAGTCTTAGTCTCAGCTTTCACTGGCTTTCTGCAGAGTCGATACTCATTTATGTTCCAGTGAATCTTTGATCCTGATGTTTCGTACAGCGGCCTGTCAAGAAAAGAGGCCTTGTTGAAACACATGGCTGATCGACTCAAATCCGTTCTATCTCCTCTCTGCAGCTCAGCCTCCCGCAGCTTCTTACTTGTGGAGGAATAATGAATGATTCAGAGTGATGAAACAGGAGGTCACTGAAGAGTTCAACTCCTTGTTTCAAAAAGCCCAATCACAAGCCATCCAACATGCAGGGAACACTTACTTACTCCAGTTGCCTCGCCACTCGTCAAAAGTAACCAGATGAGTGATGAGACGGGTGGAAGATGGTGTCAATTTGGAATGCATCAGCAAAATGCTTTCTGTCTTTGTGCCAAAATACTCATACTTGAGTCAATTTATATTCCGGGAAAATAATGTTGTCAGATTTTTACTCCAAGCCTGTTCCCCATCTCAGCTATTATTAGAGGCTCTTCCTCTTTATTTATGTGACCACTTTCACACCTTAAGCTATCTATAGCCTCAGAACATGTGTGGAGGCTGCATGCAGCTGTGAAACTGTAAACAAAAGTTGCAGATTTTCAGTCTGGTCTGAGGGGTGTTTCAATGCTCTGGCAAGAAACCTGCTGACAAACTCAACATTGTCTCAGGTCAAATCGTCTGGATTTTGGTCTAAAAATACTATAAATGTGTCTTCAAAATCCCCCATCAGTGAAAGGATCTATTCTCTGTCTTTCTGCTCTTTCAGCTGCAGAAGAACCAAGGCAATGCACACAGCTCTGGCAGTTCTCAGGCTGCAGAAATAATTCATCAGTGCAGCAAGGCTAGCTGATGTAACCAAATGAACTATATGTCCTGAAGGAAATGTGTTGACGGACAGGGAACCATGACATAGCCTGACAAGAAAAGCATTCCGTAGGGTCAAACTGATTAATATTCAGCTCCAAAATACTCAAGCTTAAAAATGGTGTCTTAATGTAATATTTACATTCTAAAAAAGGTTGGAAGGATTCTGGCAGTCTGAACAAGAATGGAGAAGTAGAACTGAAAGCTGGCTGGTACGTTGATGCTTGCTGCTGTCATCGTGCTGACAGAACAAGCTCAGTGCGCAGGAGCTGGACCACTGAGCCCCCCCCCCCCCCCCCCTCGACAGTTTCCTACAGAGTCCAAGAGAGCTAGAAGCCCAACCCATCAACCTCTCACCTATGATGATGCTACGTCACGGCTGCAAGGCCTCAAACATGTGTTGTGTTAAAGAAACATTCTCAGGATTCAGCAGACTTGCTGCTCAACCCTCATGTCTATATTTCAGACAAGAGGTTTTTCTTTTGTAACTTCTTGGTGAATCCAGAGTTCAGGGAACATTGGTTTCATACTGGAGGGCTGACAACAACAAAAACTGTCATCGCAAACAGTGATTGGACCACAAGTGGAAAACCCCGCTGAGTGCGTTCACGCTTGGCTTTAAAATGCGTCTCCTGCAATCGGATCTGACTTCCCTGCGCCATTTGCCCTATTGGTTATTTGCATGTAATGCACCTATGACCTCTCCCTTGACATCTTGATCACACAACGCCATTTGAGCTATTAAATCAATTGATCGATAAGAATTTGGCTATGAATTACATCAGTTTGCATCACTACACAGGGCAACAGCAACACCACGTTTTATTTGTAAATAATCCGTTTTTCTGACATTTTTTTCAAAAATAAATCCTGCATCAGCAGCAGACTTACATCTGTTGTGCACAGTGCCGTCGGCATGCATGACACCGATGCATTGAACACCAAGCCATTCTTTGATTATTGCAGTATAACTGAACAGTTGTCATCCATAGGAAAAGGTTTGAGATGGGGAAGTCTGGGATTTTTGGTCCAAGCCTACGTTGAGCTCAACGGCTTCACAGGAGGAAAACATACTGTGGCTGCATGATTCCCACCAGCTGTAGTTAAATATGACAAAAATACAGAGGACTGTGGTGAAAGTAATCCATTCAATTTGAGGATGTAGGATGACTTTGCATCTCAAATGGCAGTCTTTGCTCCTGGCCTTACCTAATCCCCGGTACAGTCAATTAACTTTAATTCCTGAGAGAGAGAGAGAGAGAGAGAGAGAGAGAGAGAGAGAGAGAGAGAGAGAGAGAGAGAGAGAGAGAGAGAGAGTCCCTGTGGTCGACTAACCTCTGTAATAACTCTTCATTAGTTCAGAGGAGCTGAAAGGGAATAAAGGGATTACTGTGTGTCATTCTCCTGTTTATGACGTTGCTACTGATTCATGTGATAAATGCATCAAATATGTTCCAAAGCAATACTTAAAATACTCACTTTACCTAAGCTTTGTCTCTGGGATAGGAAATTACACTCAGTGGGTTGTGTTAAATGACTGTTGAGAAATATATGAGCTATATTTGGGTTAATTTTTCAACCATTTGCAGGTGAAAAGGCAAAGGAAAACCTAATAAAGTCATTGTGTGGCCACTTTGATGGGCCATTTGTGGATCAGATTGATGAAAGAACATTTTTTATCAGAGGCAAAGCTGGCTGAGAAATCTAGTTAGGAAAGATTTTCAGGAGCCGCAGTCAGAGTTGGATGAAAAATAATGTACTATGTAGAGATGCAAGCATATATCTGCAAATAAGATGACATTCAGCAATGGCAGTGGCTCTATAATTGAATTTGTGCTGATACAAAGCCAGAGTGAGGAAGCGCAGAGAGACTTTAAAACACCTCTTTTATGTTTTGTATGGAAGCAGGTAGTGGACTTTTAAAATGGAATTTTAGATGTTTGATGCCACTACAACACTATCATTTATCCCACGTGTTGTTTTCGAAAAAATAACAAAGCGGTAATCCGATTTACAGCTTCCCTCAATTTCAGCAGGCATTATTTAAGTCACAACTAAAAATACCCGAACGCAACGCAAGTTTTTCCAACACTTAACCTGCTCCACAGTCTTCAAATTCAGTAAGTGAAACAGTAAGTGAAACTTGATGACATCCATCCATCGTCGTCTTCCGCTTATTCCTTACAAGTAAGGGTCGTGGGGGGCCTGGAGCCTATCCCAGCATCTACAGGCGAGAGGTGGGGTTCACCCTGGACAGGTCGCCAGTCCATCACAGGGCCAACATAGAGAGACGAACAACCATTCACACTCACATTCACACCTACGGTCAATTTAGAGTATCAATCAGCCTAGTCCCCTCTTGATGTCTTTGGACTGTGGGAGGAAGCCGGAGTACCAGAGAGAACCCACGCAGGAACAGGGAGAACATGTAGACTCCATACAGAAAGATCCCGCGCCCGAGCCGGGACTCGAACCCGGAACCTTCTTGCTGTGAGGCGACAGTGCTGACCACTGCACCACCGTGCAGCCCCTCTTGATAACATGTTCATCACAATATTCCTCCCTCAAAAACCGAGATTACGATTTTCTCACATTATTCCTATTTCCTTTTTAATTTCCTTATTCATTTCATTCTTGCATGTTCATTCAGTCACCGAGCAGCCAAGCGGAGGCTGCATTTTGCCTCATAAAAAGTCTAAATCAGGTACGGGTTTATTGCAGCAGAGCTGATGTTGGTATTTCCTGATTACATCCTCCACAACCTGCTAACCTGCTAGTTAGGCTAAAATTAGTGGCTCGCTAACAACCAAAACATAGCAAGGAAAAGGACTCAGTTTCAGCTTGTGAAGTTTTACCGCTGCCGGATGCTGAATAGTTTCAAATGGTAGCCACAACAGCAATGGTTGAATCATACAAATGGTAATAATAATTTCTGTGTTGAAGAATTGCATTTTCAAATGGAGATAATCATTTTTAATCAAAGTCTATATGAGTTCACAAAGTTTTATTTATTAGAATGTGTTTATTTCCGTGTCCCTGGATGACAACAAAAAAGGAAATTATATTATAATGATGAGACTGGTTCAAGTCTCTGTCCAAGTCAAAACAAGGGTTTTTTTTCAGCCTCCAAGCCAATTAACATCGCTTTCGCCTCAGTGTAATCTTGTGATGTCACAACAGCAGCTCCACACTCATTTTAATCACGACCTTTGTTCAGTCCTTCCCAGGTTTAAAGAATAGCTCATAAAAATGAAGATGCTTTCAAGAACATGGTGGTGAATTAATATCCAAGCAGTCACATTATCTTGAAACAATTTGCAAAAAAAATGAAATATGGAAATTTGGAGTTGTTTCTCTGCAAAATCAAATAAAAGTTTTTTGGTTTTGTTTTTTTTAGTTCTGACACAAACAGAGCCCAACAGTGTGTACCTCCAACAAGGTGAACTTTCAGCTCCTGGTACTCATGGGTTTCCCTGTAAAAGGTGCAATAAACAAACAAAAACAACTTTTTGGTACATCAGAGAGGGACCATGTTGTTTTCGGGTGCATTGGTTGAACTACGACTGAGCCACACTTACCCAGTGCTTTTGAAATGCCAGAACTGGCCAGGAAATGGATGTAGGTGAGCCATGTTTTTGTATTTGCAAGAGTCAGAGTTGCTGTCTCCTCCATCCGTAAGTATGTACTTTCTTAAGCAAGGCACTTCACCTGCCAGCTGTTCCGTCAGGGGGATAATTCCTCCCATCACCTTGAATGTGAATCTCTGTGCAACCAAAATATGTTTGTTTGCATCCTACTCTTTCTACCTAAAGGCAAGTAAGAGAGAGCGACCGTGCAAATGAAGGCTATTATTCTTGCAAAATCCAATCTGTCCTGTAGCTATTGATCCTCTAGCTGCACATCTAGAATACTACAAGGGAGACATTAGACCCCGATGGCGTTAATGCTGACTGAAAATCACGCAACGCCCATGAGACAAAATAGTGTAGCTTCCCTCCTAAAACCTCTTGAACAGACTCCCTGAGGTCAGTTTCAATAGCTTCCCTGGAGACTCAATCTAAAATCAGTCGCTCTGTGGGGTCAGAGCAAAATGGAGCCAACTCACGGCGGCACTATTATTTATAGATGGCCCTGTGATAGTGCTCAGCTGGAGCAAGAGTAGCTTCGCAGGAAACTAGGTCACTGCATATGTATATTTTCATGCATCCTTACTGATGTTGTTAATGAGCTCAGTCAGGAAGACGAGCACTTAAGTCATCACTGGAGCTGCTGTGTGTCGCTCCGGGACACAGAGCAAGTGAACGCCACACTGGAGCAAAGGTGCATCTGAGGTGATGAAGGATCTGCATGAATGTTCTCCTCAGGTCTCGATTTTCTCTTCAATTTTTTTTACGGATTCACTTATTTGATTTAATTTTGAGCAAGTAAATAATAAGTAGCAAACATAATAAGTAGCAAACATAATAAGTAGCGAACAAACAAGCAAAATCAGAATCTTAATGAGCTCATGAGTAAGTATAAGCAATATCACATTTCCACTCTCCGCTGTTTATCAGCCACCGTGTCACCCAGGTTTTATGGGTGCAGTGGTTTCTGCTGTTGTCTCAGGAACAAAGTTTTGGGTTCGATCCCCACAGCTGGCTGGGCCTCCTCTTTGGGGCATTTGAATGTTCGCCTCCTGCGCAGACCAAAAACATGCCCTCGCTCATCAGGTGAAATAAATAGAATAAACCAGGTTACACGGCATATTTCAGTCAGAAGATGGCGGTGGAGGTAACAATGATGCTAACAGCTTGCGTAGAAGAAGACAACCGGGAAGAACAAATTGTTATTCTGCTTCAGTATCAACTGGTACGGCACATGTTGCTGCTTCTCCCAAGGCGACAGCAAAGATTAGTGTTAACCAGGAAGACGAGGTGGTCATGTGAGTTGAAGTTTTGCTACATCAGAGTCTTATTTGAATTGGTGATTTCCATTTCCTCTTTTGTGCAATTAATCTTGAAGACGAAAACTACCTCAAATTCATGAGCATTTTTAAGCTTATTTGAGGTAGTTTTTGCACGTTATGCTGCTTCTGTTCAAAGCAATCCCCACATTTATTGCAATGACTTCTTTTACACAGTGAAGTTGATGTTTCTGATGCCCAGTGGTTCAAAAACCAGCATGAAGTACCAAGGACCTAGTGGTTCAGGGCAGACTGGGAACAGTGTCCCTGTGATTTTGCAAATCTAACCGTATCCTCTGCATCTCCTTTGGACAGTTCGTGAGCAGGGGTATCCATCCTAGAAAAGGTGTAAGTGAAAAGATTCATGATTTGTTTTACTCAAGCAGATAAACTGTTAACTCAGCTGAATTTTTCCCTCAAGCTGGAGGAAGAGCCAGTAGACAGTCGGGAAAAAACTATTCAACTTTGCTGAGGTAAACAAACTCAACTTTACCTTCTGAAGAAAAAGAACATTTAGAAAAGAACAGTAAAAAGCTGTTTCTTTGACTTTGTTCAGACCACCAGTGGAAATCTGATTTATTTATATATAATATATATATGGATGGAGGTGCTTTAAGAATTTACGGAACCGTCTGTCTGAACGCTCAAATGGCATTTCAGAGGTTTTTTTTTGCATCACTTGCAACTGTTTTCTCCACTGAATTTGCTGCCCTGTCTTTGAGTCTCGTAGACAGGCTGGTGGTGTGTAGACCACAGACAGAAGCTGGATGAGGGTGCGTGTCCTGGTCGCTGCACTTCTCCAGTTGGTCAGCACACGATTCTCCTGTGTGCTACGTCTAACTGGTGGAACTTGAAGTTCACAGGTGAAATATGTGGTCAAGAACTTTTTATTTGATGGAGGAAGCACACAGTTGTCTGTGGTTCTCCCCAGTGGAGAAGAGGGTGGAGCCCCAGCAGAGAACTGGGTGAGGCAACAACCAGGAGAGCAAATGGAGGAGGAATAAAAACTTGGCTGGAGGCTGTATTTATTATGTTCCCTTTATTTCAAGTCCTTGGTTTTGCTTCTCTAATGTTCTTTTTACCAGGGGCAAAAACTTCCCAACATATACCACATTTTCAGTGAACTGTATTTCTATTCCAGTCTATTAATAATTGATCTGAAGCTTAGCAGATGCTCAGTCGGTTTACTAACAGATGTTTGCTGTTTAACTGTGGCAGTTAATATTCTGACCTTTTAAAGTTCTTATGGAATTTCTATGACTCTCTTGAAACTTATATCCAATCCGTGTTATCTTCCAGACCTTGTTGTCACTTCTTATCTACTGTCTTGTGGCTGGCGATCAACAGAGCTGGCCTGAGCTCAGCTCTGACTGACTGTATCTGCTGATGGTGTTGTTTGCACAGGCATGACGGACATGATTACAAAACTACAGGGGCTTTGCTGTGTTGTTTTTCACATACGATTTGTATTTTTGTCACCGAAGGGAAACGGGGGTTTAATTTAAGTTCCTTTACTGAATATAAATGAAAAATAGAAAATGTACAAAACTTAATGAGTTCAGACCAGCAGAAAGAGACTTGCTCAGGTAAAGCATAAACATAGATAATAACATTACCGGAAAACTTTTATACAGGCTTGAAATGTGCATAATAATAATAATAATAATAATAATAATAAGAGGCTGTTGCATTCTGCACAACTTTGCAGTGACTGGCCATCTCTTGCACATTACAGCTACTCATTTCCCTTTTTCTAATTAAACATTTCACTTGTATTTAAGCTCTTGTTATTTCACAACATGAGCTGAAACGCAAGGCTGAAAATGTGACGACATAAGCATATTTTTTCTTGTCTCCCAGCATTTTCTGTTCCCCTTCCCTCCTTTCATCTATATCTCTCTGTCAAAATGGTTTGAGGTGTCCTTCCGCCCTTATTTGGATATATTTGGGTGTTTTCTCACTTGCTTCATTAACATACTCAGGTGGGTAAGGAGAGACTTAACTGTCAGTGTGCGGTTTATACTTGTGTTCCCGTATTTACTTGGTAAACAAAACCAAAAAAACCCTGCATGCCCAATGGTTCAATTACTCATTGACATGGCTGTCAACATTGATTTGTTCATGTTAATTCCTTTTGCAGAGGCAGCGCTCCCACTGATGCTGGTGGAAAGAGGATCCTGTTGATTTTTGTAAAATGTTATTTTTCTGTGCTTGAAGGAAACTGTTTTTCATCATTGGAGCTCATTCTCACCCGAGATCATCATATTACAAGGCTTTGTCATGGCCCTCGGCCTCTGATACTGATGTGTAAGGCCCCCTTTGTGTCTGAGATGCAGCTGTCTGTTATTTACAGTCTGGAGGTTGCAAGTGAGTGCTTTGGTGGCTGCTACGGTCTCAGGTTGTTACAAATGAGAAGCTCGTGGTTGCTAATGGGAGTCAAACACCCGTCTCCTGCTGCAAAGTCTGGTGTTTGTTTGGCTGCAAATCAATTTACATCTGGAGTTGGTTGAAAGCCTGCTGCATCTCATACAGATGAAAGAGTGCCTTGTGCACAGGCACGTGGATGGATGTGGTATGTAGGATGAGAAACAGCGCTGCTGTTTGACGTGCTCGGAGCATCGCTATGGGAGGTTGCTGGAGGAGAACCTGTGTCTTTTTGGTTGGACAGCTTCAGAATTAGTGATGGTTGCCTGAAAATTTGTATTTTAAAGCCTAGGAAAACCAAATACATATAATGAACTAATAGAAATGAAGCTTAATATATTTGTTTTTTAGCAAAGCCACAAAATTAAACAATACGAACTGTAATTATTTGGTTTAATGACAAAATTTAAGCATTTCTGAACACACTGACCAACAGAGCATAATTTAGAAGTAATTTCAAACCTTTCCAGTCATTGATTCACTGATAACAAAATACATTCCCAGCTGTGTTTCCTGGTGCTTTCAGCAAAATGTTTTCAGCAGGTTTATTTCTTTTTCCTCTGAGGAAAACCATGCAGGATTTGGGCCTAAACCTAACCAGTCCACAGTCTGCATTTTTTAGTGAAAAGAAAAAGAATATCTGGCAATAGTGGAGTTCCTCATTGCAGGGGGTTGCACAGGTACAACCTTTGTTGTGTAGACAAGCTGAACTGACAACCACAGCGTGGAGGCAGATGTACTTGCAAGGAGGCCAAACCCCGAGTGCCTGCATGTTTTATGGGAATACATTTGCATTTGTATTTTTTAGATAGAAATAACGATTTAGGTTCAGTTATGGTTGCGGAACAGTCTTAATCAAGATAAAAAGAAATCACGAGCGGGAGATGAACAGTGTTCCCCACCTCTGTTTCACTTTTAGGACTTTCCCTCCACAAGGAATCGGTGCTGTGCGTGTACTCAAACCCTAATTTTTACCTTTTTAAATTCCCACCAACAACATTTGTTCAGACCGCCGAATCAGGTTGCAGTGGAAATCATAATATACTTGAGAGTGACGCACACGTGCCCGCACGCAGCATGTGCAGTGCGAGGTGAGGTTCAGTTAATCTTGAATGGCACCGGTTCAAGAAGCTGCACTAATTTGGTGGGAAAAGAGCTTTTGTGTACTTAATGCTTGTATCCTCCTCCTTTTATGTCATTTTGTGCTGAAACCAAGCCAAGCCAAGTAAATCAAGAGACAGAATGTGTTGCTTTGGCTTTAGCCTCCCAGGTGCACAGTCTTTGTCAAACGAGTGTAATTCCTCTCGCCCCAGCCACAGCTGTGGAACCGGTCTCAACTATTATGTGATTAGTTGTCTTATGGGGAAACATTTCCACTGCTCTGCTTGGTTCAGCGCCTCTGTTTACATCTTGCTACTAACATCTTGTGGTCAGCAACCTCTGTCAAGAAGAGGAAAGACAAGCCCACCGAGAGCTCCACAACATTTGTATGCAGCGTCACGTCCAGCTGGACGTATAGTAACTATCACCCACTCGGAGGGAAAGAAAGAGGAGAAAAGTTAACATGAGAGGCTGGTGAGTCTCATTCCTCTCCTCCAGTCTGAACATGTGCAGAGCTTCCTATTCCCTCAGCTCAATGCTTCTGCCTTTGATCCTGTCAGCTCTGAGCGGCTCTCTTGGATGGGTCACTGGATGAGAGCTTTGGGCCTGTCTCCTCCACGGGGAAGCAACCTGGACCTCAAAGAGAGGTCAGGAACAGAAACTCAAACCCCAGGTCTCCGGGGATAGGAGACAGACTACTTATCAGGGGCTTATCAAGCCGCGCAGGGTTATATGCACAGTCAGGCCTCTGAGAATTGGTATTAAAACTGGAGAGGTAAGAGGGAGAACAAAAGTGAGGGTCGGGTGAGAGATGGGAGGAAGAGGAGGAGATAGGTCAGCAAAGAGGGGGTTGGTTCTCCAAGGAAGAGTGTAAAAAGGATTAGTTTTAGATTTGATGAGCTCCATTGTCATCAAACCAGAAATGTCTTTGTCTCTTTAATCAGCCTTTCCTCCCCCTTTCTCAAAAACAGAGAGACAGAACAAGAGAGAATTGTCTGGATAAGATTTAATTCTTTTCCATGACTATAAACACTTGAGGCTCTATTTAATTTTCATTAGAGGCCCTGATGCTCATCAACAAATCCAATATATTTGAAGCACATTACAGAGACTCAGTAGCCATTACTGGCACTTCTCAGGGGGAGGCAGACGTGTCAAGCTGGGGGTGGGGGGGCCCCCACATTTTTTATTTTTATTGTATTCTGTAATTCATAATATGCAGCTGATCATTACATGGCACAGGCTTTTTTACAATGCTAGTTTAATTGAACTGTCAGATGGATTATTTTAGTAAGTCATTTTTTTGTTTGTTTTTGCTCTTTTCCTCATTTTTCTCCTCACTTGTACCTTAGCAATTCACCCTAGTCAGTGCCTCATGTCCTCAGGTCATTGCTCCAGGTCCTCTGCTGCTCTGGGGGGCATGGTGGACGACCACATGCTTCCTCCATCACATGTGGCGTTGTCAGCCGCATCTTTTCACCTGACCGCAAAGAATTTTACCAAGGGGATGCAACGCGGGGAAAGCTGATTTGTCCCAACTGACCAGAGGAGGCGCTAGTGTGGCAACCAAGACACAAACCCTCATCACAGCCAGTTGTGTTTATATGGACCCAACGAGTGGAGTCAACACCGGGAACCGAACCAGTGGCACGAGTGCTGGTAGGCAACAGTATAGACTGCTGCACTACCAGGGCAACCAGAGTCATTTGGTTTTTGAGAAATATGCTGTTTTCTTTTTCGACATTATAATCACAGCAGACTGATGGAAAGCTTTGTGACTCAATGTCTGTAAACCAATTTACTTTTGGTGGTCTTCAAGAAACAATGGACTCTCCCTTTTCTGGTTTTTATCCAAGAAGAGGACATGAGGAGAGTGGTTTCAGTACTGAAGGTCCTCAGGATGGGACAGACTGTTCTTTTTGGGGAAACTCGCATTCCTCGGTGTCTGGAGATTCTGTAAGTATTTTTACACTCAAAAAAAAAGTTACCCAGAGTACTGGTTTCTTTAAAAAAAAAATGGATTTGCAACAGCATGCACAGTAGCATGCACGCTACACTCTTGTGCATCAATACTGCTTATTCATGCTGTTGATGGCTTGCCTCAGTGTAGCGTTACTCTTTTTGCCCACAGAATGTACACAAGATGGGAACAGAACCTTTGTCTGAAATGTGAAACCACTGAATCCTGGATTTGTTTTGGATCTTTGCAATGGACAGCAGGGGGCGACACTGTCACTGTGTGACTGTATCAGTAAGACATATGGTAAATGGACTCAGTTTTACATAGCGCTTTTCTACCTTAGTGGCACTCAAAGCGCTTTACAGTGTCATCTCATCAGGAGCAATTATGGGTTCAATATCTTGCTCAAAGACACTTCGGCATGATCACCAGGGTCGAGGATCGAACCAGGGACCCTTCGGTTGCTAGACGGCCACTCTAGCCCTGAGCCATGCCCATAATATCAGACATCAGAGAACCATGAACAGATTAGGACACTGACTTAGTACTAACCATCAAAACCATCTGCTCCAGGGCTAATTGTACCTTCGCTAACAGAGCTAAAGTTAGCGATGCTAGCCGAGCTGACAGTACAGAAAACCCCATATTATGAAGTCACTGATGGTGCCTTTACTAATGTGCATCATGTCAGGTGCCTACTTTTCCAATAATAATAACAACAATAATAATAATTATTAATAAGTGTATTTGTTGGCGCTTTTCTGAGCACCCAAGGACATGTCACAATAAGATACAAATAATACAACATTAAAAATAATAAAGTAAAACCATTGTTTTTTACACGTCCTTCTTTGTAACAGCATCACAAATCTCGCAAATGCAACATCTTATAAGAGTTGGCTGGGGGTTGAATGTTTCAGGGGGTACAGGAGATTATATAATTTGGGAACCACTGACCTCATCCAGACTCCCTTCGGAAAATGGGATTTTACTGAACTGTCTCACAGTCTGTCCTCTCAGATCTGGCTCTGGACCTCCCGTCCTATCAGCAGGACCAACAGTTCAGCCAGCAGCATGTTGGCTGGAGGTGATGTGAAAAAAGTACCTGCTACAAGGTACCAACCATAATAGAAACCCAAAAGACTCACAGGGTGAAGCGGAGTCAAACTGATACCATGTAGTGGAAAAAAAGGCTTCTGAGACTTTTGGCATTATTGATCAGATATCATACTGAGGGCAAACATTTGGCGATAGCGTCATGACTTCAGAACGGGAGTCCACAAAGCCCTGGGTCAGGACAAGGTGGCTCCATTCGCTTCTTTTATGTTTAAAAGAAAACATGTACTTGTATGGGTACACTTTGTTTTCCTGAGATTGTGAATGCAATTCCACTTTTTCCATGAAACTTACCGTATAACTGAAAAAAATTAAAACAAGTTCAACTTGCAAAAACTTTCTGGTCACATGCACTAATGATGTCTGATTGGCTGCAGCAAAAAAATTGCTACCATATCTGTATTTGGACCAATTATATAATCTTTCCAGCAGGGAAACTGACGTGTATATTGTGTTTGAAGAAACCAGCCAGAGAAAAAAAATGCCTTACAGATACACAGATGTGAACATCAAGCTGCATCAATATCAAGGCGGAGCGGAGGCCTCTGAGTCCTGCGGGGATTCAAAGAGACTGTTTTAGTAGCAAAGGGAAAACAAACATTCTCCTTGCAAGCAAGCCAGTGCACCAAGAGCTCAAAATAGAGACATCAGTCCTCCCCCCCAACCCCACCCACCCCCCCCACACCCTTATTTCATACATAAAAGATGCAGTGAGAGCTCTGCAATGTTTCTGCAAACTGATTTAAATGTTTTGATGAAGTCGGATCTCAGAGTTGAGCGAAGAGTGTCAAAGCTGTCTTTCTGGCTTACAACAATAACCAGTTTGTCCCCGTTTGCAGGCTGCAGGCTTTTGGGTCTTACGGCACTCACTGTGTTTAATCCAATATGCAAACTGAGGCAGTCATACCAGAAAATCCTGCAACTACACAACGCCTACACTGCAGCTTTCATCGAGTCAAACCTTTTCCATTTTCCTCTTGATGGATCAATTTTACCCATTACATTTTTATCGCTGTTGCTTTATGGTGTATCAAAGCAGACATTGAGTGAGCGTAACAAAGGCAGCATCTACACATGGATAATTAATTTAAACTTTGAAGTTAAATTTAAAATGACATCGCAGAACCATGTAGTAAGTTTAGGAGGAAACATGTAAACCAGGAGCAAAGGGTCAACTTAGTTTTGTTGTTTTTTTGTTTTTTTTTACTTGTGCTGATCAATTAGTATCATATAAAAATATCATGAAAATATTTCACCTATATTATTTACTCATATTTAATTTACTGCAGTGCTCATGTGTCGTCTATGTCTTGTTCGTTCCGAGTTTGTGAAAATGCTGCCGTCCCTTCCTACACCTGCAGCGACAAATCTGATCAAATCCATGCAATCACAGTCTGATGATGTCACAGTCTATTAACTGGACTGTCTTTATCTGACTAGACAGACCTGGTAGAGGAGCCAACAGAGGAAACAGTTTTTGGAGGCTAAAAATGAGAATTGACAACCCAAGATATTCAGCCTCAGTACTGCACTGGGACCCTGGGAATGTACTGAGTTTGATGTTGTTGGATCTGCAGGTGCTGCCTTAAACCTGGCAATGACTTACAATTGTTGAAAATCCAAATCCCTTGCATAAAACTCACTTTTTTTTTATTTTTTTGAAATGGTTTATGGTTCAGAGGTTGGTCTGTGGTTAACGTGTGTACTTTTTTTTTTTTTTAGAGGTTTGCACAAATGTCATCACAACAAAATACAGAATAGGCTCAAAGCTAGTGGTGATGTGGAGGTCATAGTGTTGTGGTGTAGTTTGTTCATAGCAAAATATTTTTTCTTCTATAAACTGCATTTGCACTTCAGAAATCATGGGAGTGGTGGACTTGATTGCTCTGCGCAGAATGTGTACATCGAATAAACTTGTTTGCAGCAAAATTATTTTTGGCCATCCTACAAATTTTAATGTTACAATCCCATCAGTTTTTGGGTGATTCTGACACCCAGGGTGATTCTAAACTCCATTTGGGCCTGCACAAATATGTCATCCCCGTGACAGTCGAAGCAGAAAAAGATGGATACATAGAAACAAAGCTTCCTGGAATTAGAGTATGATGGTGATGATGATGATCAAAGCCATCATAGTGCTACCAGTAGAGTGAGATTATGGTGCCCGTGTGAAAAATGGCTCTGTGGTTTAAAAGACAAGCAAATAATCAAATTGAGAAACAGAAAGAAAATTAAACATGGCTGATAAATTTGTAAAACCTCCCTAACCTCCCCCTGCTGATGGCACACTGGCGGTACAAGTATGGCTGGAATAAAGAGTTCAATTATTTACGCAAAGTTAAACATCAAAACCCCTCTGTAACGAGGGATCCAACAGGTGCTGGAGGATGGTAAAGGTCATTTTGGATGTGATAATATTTCAATATTCATGTGTCATCATCAAAGGGCCTCAGTCCTTCAATCATCATTCCATCTGGCAGCGGTGCAGCAAATCAACCAATCACAATTAGCGGATGAGTGGTTAAGCTCATGAAACTGTGTTTCATCTTGTTCCGCTGTCGCTGCTAATATGAAACCTCCCATAGCATAATGATAGCTCTTGTTTGAAGGTACGACTGGGCCGGATGATAATCAGTGCACCAGGTTTTGCCTTCTTGTGGCTGTTAAAGACACGTAAGGCCTTGATGAATGATGGCAGGTCTACTGTAAGCCAGTCTGGGCTGGTGGGTAATGTATGGGGATGGTTCTTCAGACGAATGGCTCCTGCAAAGTGTAAGAATCCTGTGAGATGAAGAGAACGTTAAAAAAAAAAAAACTAAGAAATGACTGATTGAAAAAGAAAGAAAAAACAGTCGAGGTGATGTGTGGTGAAAGGGAGCGATGCAGCGATGTGACGTCGGTCCAGTCACATCTCCAGGCTCGCCCGTATTCAAAGGTTCCAGCTTGCTTGGGGGTGAAAGGTGCTGATGCCCTAGAATATGTCACATCTACAAGGGTAACAGATAATAAGGAGGGGGTGTCTGACAGATGACCTGCATTAGTGTTGCCCCGGCACAGCCAGGAAAAGAGTGTGTGACGTGTGCGGCGAGGCTGGTGCGTGGGCGCAGGAAATATTCATGAGTCAGAAAGTAAATGACTTTAAGGAAACCTTTTTACACTGCAGCATTCATCAAGTGTTAATGAACAGCTGAAAGGCTATAAATGCAAATACAGGGAGTGGGGATGGGGACAGAGAGAGAGCGAGCGAGCGAGAGAGAGAGAGAGAGAGAGCAGGGAAAACTATCATCACTGATGAATGAGTGTGGTGGCAGAAGCCCTCAGGCGATCACTCCGTCACTGAGGCAGGCGTCTGTGGCCCTAACTTCATTATCATGACACAGTCACATCAACACACTCCTTCAGATAAGAGCGCAGCAGAACTCAGCTCTAGAAAGGATCAGTTAAACTGGTCGGGGTTCAGTGGCTTGTCACAGATAGAGAGGATGGTTTGCTTCTATTCAGGCTTTAGATGTCTTTCAGGGCTGCTGCTTCACTCTGCAGAATTTTTGAAAACCTGCATTTTGCAACCTGTATACTGATATGGAAATATGGAATTTAGCTTAAAAGATTTCAAAATGGGGGCGGCACGGCCCAGAGGTGGAGTGGTCGTCAAGCAACCGAAAGGTCGCTGGTTCGATCCTCACTTCCCATGTCCAAGTATCCTTGAGCAAGATACTGAGCCCCTAATTGCTCCTGATGGCCCTGTGGTGGACTGGTGACCCGTCCAGGATGAACCCCGCCTCTCGCCCAATGTTGGGTGGGATAGGCTCCAGCTCCACCACCCCTTAAGCGGTGTAGAAAATGGATGGATGGATGGTTGCGATTTCAAAATGTCTTTGATGTCTTCTAATCCTTTGCCATGATCAGGAATTTGTAACATTTTAGAAATCCTGCAAACATTCCACCGTCGTCTACATTTGTGTTTTTAAAGATTGGATGAACTTCACACAGACAAACAATGAAAACTTAAAAGAGAAATCAGTGTGAATTGATGCATATAAATGGGCATATCTCTGATAAAACATCCATCCATCCATCCATGCATTTAGGCAAATTCAATCCAGGTTGCTTCCACAATGCAATCACGTGTGGGTGGATCCACAGGGAATTTTCCTGCTGGCAGACAGAGCTGGACTGGTGATGCACAGCCTTTGCACGCAACACTTCTTTAAGTCATTTTAATTGACTGGAAATGTTGGTTTGTGACTTTTTGACCCACCGAGTTAGAGAGCCAACCCAAACCTTGACCAGCAGGGGGAACTGGTTATGTGCACATCAGCACTGTCTTATCAACCTGTCTCTCTTGACGATCATATTTAAAATGTATCTACAATCGGTAAACAAGCAGTTTCTGGTAAATTTGATGGGAAACAAAATCATGTCAAAACAGGTTAATGTATCTAAGTTTAATGGATGTATTTACAGATTTTTATTAGATACAGCGTGAAAAATAATGTTAATTCGTGAAAGAATAGAGTCAAACAAAGAGTATATTGATCAATCATGTTAGAGTAATTCCTCAAGAGGCTGTTGCTTTTTGCAAGGCTGTCCTTGATGACTTGGCTGCTTAAATTGAGGTAAAATAAATACAAATATTCATTCAGTTGTTGATTGATATGATCGACCCGTTGAATGCTGGCAGATGTGTGTTGCTTGTACTTGATGAGCGCTAATAAATGAAACCAGCTGAATTCTAGTTACCTCGGTCAACCGTCATGTAACAGCCCACAATATGATGTGCACCGTCTAAAGGCAGGTGCTGAGACAACCAACGCTGGGCTCCATATTCCACATCCACTCATGCAGAACACTTTCCTCAAAGTGCCACCAAATACGAACCTTATGCTTGGAGCCACGGTATTTATCATAATTAGAATTCATAGCCAAGTGTGCACCACTTGTTTCATCTTTATCAATTCCGCCCCCGGGTTAATTTCGCTTTACATTCATCCCCATCCTCCTGGGCAATTTGCAGCGATATGTGTCCGATTACTCCCAGTTTGATTGATGAAGCGCTGCGGCCTCCTGCCTTCCCAGTGAGAGCGAAACAAACCGTAGGGTAAGAGGCGAACACTCCATATAAGGATGCCCCCTTTGTCACAGCGTCAGAGAGCGCGCTCATGGCCTGTCAATGGCGGTGACTTTCAAAGGTTAATCAAACAGGAAATGCAATCTTACTAATGCTTTTGTTGTCTATTTTCCTTTATGGAATCATAACAAACATCAAGAAAAGGTGATAAGGGGAGTAGTTTACACGGTGTGAAATGTGCACCTTAAAATATAGTTTACAGTCAACGGAAATGTGGGAGGTGGGAATATAAAAGGTCCATATCAAATATTTATGCTGCAAATTAGCCTCTTTTCAAATGTGAATGAGAACATTGCATAAATTATGCATGAGAGGATAGGTCATTAGGAAGCAACTTACACCATTTTAGTACGCTGGAGATGTGAAATGATAAGGAGAATCATACAGCAAAAGGATGTTCGAGGAAACAAGCAGTGTTGATCATAGCAAGGACATGAATTGAAGCGCGTGTGGATGTGTACGATGTGCAATTACATCCACTCGGGCTCAGTCTGGAGCACCAAGAGAGAATTAATACACTTATAGATTTTTCTGTCTTCTGACCTTCGGTAGAGATCAACTCGAAAGGTGAGGAGAGACTTTGTTCCCACACTGATTCCTGATGATAGCAGATCCAGCAAAGGACCATGACTAATAGAAATGTTCGTGACAAAACCGCCTCCCAAATTACTGACATCTGTGCAAAGCAAGAAAAGCTTTTCTCTGAAAATGTGATCATCGTAAAGCCAATGAGCTGTGCAGACCACACTGCTCACCGGTGGGGGGGTGGGGGTCAAAGTATTTCTCTAGCTTTTAGAGCAGGTGTTGTTTGTGAACACTTGGAAAATTAAAGCCCAATGAGTAAACTGCAGTTGGTGGAGTGTGTAAAAAGAGGACTGCAAGTGTTCTCCTTATGGTTTGAATATAAAATGATTTACACCTTCATTTCATACTTGCTCATTTAAAAAAAGCTGAATAAAGGATAAAGGCAGTAATGAAGCTGAACCATTGATCCTGTTTCAAAAATGAAAGCAGGGCTCAGCAGGTATTGAGATTAACACTGTCCTGTTGTCCCTGGGACAATAAAATATTGATTTGGCAAGAATATAAATTCTCCGGGGGACACGTGCTGGGACGAAGAGGATATCTTACTCTGTAAATATACCCCAAACTGTAACATGGGCCGACTGTCGACAGTTCAGATCACTTGCGCTCCTCTGTGCTGGCCGAGTTGACAAAGTACCACAAGACCACTGCAAGACTGCTGCCACAGTGTTTGATAGAAACCCTCATCTCAGTTTGAGAGCTCTCGCGATCCTGCTGGGCTCCTTGAAGAGGAGTACACGGTCCGAGCAGCTGAGTCCAACTGACACAACAGCCTCTCAGTCAAAGGTCAGGAGGTCAGAGCTAGAACTGCATACAGTAATTGGCTTGACAGGATAGAGCAGTAGGACGCACTACTGGTCTGGGAAGAGGTTTCCACCAAGAGGCGATCATGGGGCCTGCAAAGGGAAAATCAAACTCCACAACAACCACCACTGCTATGCAGCTGATAATGTGGGAAGAATAGACCCTACAAAAGGAAGAGGACCAAAGAGAACTAAAGGAGATTGGGGGGAGGGGGGGGGGGGGGGGCAGCAGACCACTTTGAGGTGGAGAAAATGGGGGCTGAGATCTCCAGGGAACAAATTGTCTGGGAGAGACAAGAACTAAGACACAGGAGCACTCACTGGAGCACCGGCAAAGAGACGATGAGTCAGCACAGGCTTTATATAACCTTCCCACACCTGAAGCTGATTGTGGAGATCAGAGGCACCTGCTTCTCATCAGGGGTCATCAGGCTTTATCAGAGCAGACTGCAATCAGTCCCAACAAGGTGGAGGCGCCCCTCACCAGCTAACGTTCAAGTTCCTCCAGTTAATGCTTAACAAAGGGCTGCTATGTAAGCCATGTACACATTTGTGGGGGAAAAAAATCCTTGTAGAAACATCCCAGCGTTGAGGTGGCAGACTCAGCCTGTCATGTTGAAAACCACTTGAAGAGAAGTCAGCTTGTTCTTCTAGGGACTGAATCTCCCCGCTGCAGAAGTCCAAGCAGGAAAAGTGGGAAGTCATAGCTGGCTTCCCTCCGCGAGACTGTGTTCCAAGTTGTTCTGATGATGTCATTCATTTTACATAAACATTAACTGTTAGCAAACACTCATTTCAATTTCATTCCTTCAAATTTGAAGGATGTTTTAGGCGATGGCATCAACAATAGCCAACATAACCAAAACACAAGCAGAAATGTTTAAATGTTTGAGATGATCAAAAGTATAATTTGGGATGCTGCTAAAAAACCCAAAAGCATTCGTCTGGAGCCGTGGCTACGGCGCCTTTTCACACCTCCCTCCTTTGATCCAAAAATTTGAATTCTTCAGTTTGGGCTGAAATAAAATAACTGATGTGGAACCTCCTCAGACCTCAGTCAGAACCAAGCAATTGAACCATGGTTCTTAGTTCTGTTCGCTCCAGGTGAGAACGTAATCACATGTAATGAAAAGTAAACACAACACAGTACGGCCGTGGGCAGGAAGCAGATGTTGATACTTGGCAGAGAAGCTGCAGCCCTCGCTATAGGTGTGTGTGTGTGTGTGTGTGTGTGTGTGTGTGTGTGTGTGTGTGTGTGTGTGTGTGTGTGTATGTGTGTGTGTGTGTATGTGTGTGTGTGGGGAGAAGCTCTGTCCAGAGTGCAGTTATGATGATTCTAAACTACTTTCCCTCTCATGTAATCAGAGGTCTCTAACACATTCCCATGTCCTTAAGAAAAGGTCGTCTCCTGTGTTCTGAATCAAGGTCACGCCAACCTCGGAACAGGATATGGGATCGCCAGTTCTTGCGATAACAGCTACCCTTTTCGAGGAATAACAGGGAACTGCTGGTGCTCGGATATTTGGCATGTTGAAAAGCCATGTTCAGGGACAGGGCACCCTATGTTATTAATATGTTGCATACTCATGATGACACAACTGTTTAAATTCAACTCACACTGTCGTTTGATTATTTGCAGATGACCTCTCAGATCCACAAGCTGCCTCAGCCTCTGTTTCAACACAGAAAGCAAACAAGTGCATCTCCCCACTGACCACCTTATAAAAGAGACATTTCAAAAACAGTCAAGCGTGTTATGTGTTGATGGGAGCAGGTGGACCCAAACACAGAGATCAGCAGGTACTGGAGAAGGGCATTCACCCACCAGGAAGAACAAACCAGGCGTCCAGGAACAAAACAATTAGATATGCTAACCTGACGGGAACTTTGTATCGATTCACTGCATTTCATTTCAACTATACTGAATTAGACTAAATGTACTGCATAATTTTAGCTTTGAGTTCCTTTAGCACATCAGCTCAACACATCACCTTTGTACAGCTACACTTGCAGAGTGAATCTCCATGCGATGAGGTTGTCCTCAGGATGTGAGACTCACAATACTGATGCCTCAGTTCAAATTGAAGTCACAACCCTGTGGTCGACAATCCCAAGAGGTCATAGCCACTCTGATGTGAGTTAAAAGTCCTCCATAAAGCATCAGGCACCAGTGTCTTTCAGTTGCCCTGACAAAGAGTCTCCTGTGTCCAAATGCAATGGTTCCTCATGCTTTAATGAAGGACTTTTAGCGTGCATCACAGCGCCTCACATCTCCTGGGATTGCTGACTGCAGGGTCATGGGCTGAACATAAACTAAGCAATCAAGTGGTTTATCTCTGTAATCCTGGTCTTAGCTCCCCTCTTGTAATGTGCCAAGAACATCTGATAACACTTTAACTACAATATGAAATCCTTTTAATCTCGTTTTATGTATCAGGAGCCTGTAGGAGCAGGACATAACTGGAGGAACAATCCTCTCTACCTCAAGGAGGCCGTGATTGTGACTCGACTGTGATTTGAAGTCTTTGACAAATAACTGGTTGGCATCTTGACCTGAGGTATGAGATTTAAGTTAGGTCAGTAATAATTAAGGCTTTGACATGGAAGCACAGGAATCATGTAGGATGTTTTCTCTAAGCTTGTGAAGACTTCCTTGATTTTAATTCATGTCTTTTTAAGGTGTAATTTCTTTGAATGAAAACACTCACATCCATGAAGGAATGTGAGTTTTTGCGCTGGCAGCACTGACTGGAAGCAATTATCCGACATGAAACCTGAGGTTTTATTTTTAAAGAACACGATGCCTAAGAATGTAACACAAATGCGGCTGAAACAGAACACAAGACTCTGTGTTTTATTTGTCTTCTGATGATGTGATGCACGACTTCCTTCCAACATCAAAATTATGAAGCACAGTCAGACTTGAGTAAACACAGTGGTGCACACAGCCCCTGCAAGTGGCTTAAGTCAGACTCCAGAAACACTGACTAAGCCCCTAGAACTCTCACCACTGACCTGAAAATCTGTGTGTCCCCACCAGAACCACAGGGATGACAACATTTTTGTGGGCAGAATCTTCATCATAAGTTCTCTCCACCAAAAGCCAACAGCATTTTTACACAGAATTGTGGATTTTTGCAGAAAATGAACTCAGTTGGAAACAAAAGTTCAGGGGCTTAACATGTTCTGTTTAGCAAGTTCATCTTATGAACGCCGCTTGATGTTTCCAGAGTTCATGTTCCGGGTGAGGTTCCCTTCCTGCACCACTCCATTGCACTTGCTATAGTTTAAGTCAATGAATGACTTAATATTTGAGTGGAGCTTAACCACCTCGCCTTCTGTCCCCAGGGGGGAGGAGAGTCCACATGATGGGACTGAGTAAAAAGATTGAACACACACACACACACACACACACACACACACACACACACACACACACACGGATCACTATAAATAAGAGAAAGACTCAGGTCAAAAGAAAAAGACCTATCATGAGCTTGTGTAAAGGTTAATGATCCATTCCGTGTATAAATGTTCCGTCATGTGGGAATAGGATGAGAGCAGTTCATGGCAGTCTTGTATCATTGTACTGATGGGAGCAGAGCAAGCGTGGATAGAAGATAGATTTTATTACTGTTATTGTGTGTGACGTCAGCAAAGATTACACAACAACTATTGTGGATGGAGTATATAACTGCTAATTATTTACCATTTGACAGCAAAGGCACAGTCACCCGTGGGTGCAAGCGTCAACTTTAGAGCTGTGTGAGGGGCTTTTCCTGCTGACACATGTGCATGCGAGCAAATGCGTTTTACACTTTGTAAACCATTAACAGACTCTTGAACTGAACCTTGGAGGGGCAGCAAATGAAAGGATGCATAAATTAGATTCATGGGTTCCCTTGGCAGCCTACCGCCACCGTAGCTTTATGACATCATCAGTCCCAGAGACGGTTCTGGATCAGGTCCAAAATCAAGCTGATTGTTCCTCAACATAAATTCCATTATCAGGTTGTGACCTTTCATTTGATAAGCTTGACCTCGCTGTGATGAAAAATTGATGAGCAATTCTGTTTTAGTAATCTTCCTGACAGATGTGCTTAGAGACTGTAGACACCTCCGACAAACCCAGTGTAAAAATGAAATATACCATTTTTTGCCATGTTAAACTGATCCTGCGTTACCATGGCAACCATGACAGAGTTTCTAAAGTTTGACAAAGATGCTCATAAGGACATTAAAGCAATTTTAAAATTCTTGCACTGGTAAAGCTGTGCCGCAGGAAGTTGACATCAGTACTTTTATCTTCTCTCTTAACATCCATCCATCCATCCATCCATTTTCTGCCACTTCTGTCCTGTTCAGGGTCGCTGGGGGGTGGAGCCTATCCCAGCGGCTTTCGGGCGAGAGGCGGTTCACCCTGGACAGGTCACCAGTCCATCACGGGGCCAACACATAGAGACAGACAACCATTCACACTCACAGCCACGCCTACGGTCAATTTAGAGTCTGGATTAACCTGGTCCCCTCTTGATGTCTTTGGACTGTGGGAGGAAGCTGGAGTACCAGAGAGAACCCACGCAGGAACAGGGAGAACATGCAGACTCACCCAGAAAGATCCTGTGCTCCAGCCGGGGCTGGAACCTCACCACCGTGCTGCCTCTTCTTAACATTATAAATGAAAAATAAAATAATGTCACTATCCCATGCATTATTAGAAATACTATGAGTGTTTTAAATGAAAGAACACTCCTTTATATTTGTTTATACATACTGTAGTTATCTTTTTGAGGGAATTTTTTTTTGGGCACCGCTCTTAAGATGGCGCTTGAGGCCACCTAAGCCACCTGTAGGAGGCGCCAGCCCTGCTGAAGGCAGACAGGTGAAGTGCTTTTTGTGCACGGAATGTAGAACCTTTTCCTCATTCTTCTGTCATGCTATTGTGCTGACCTTTCAATTAGTTCCTAAATTGTAACCGTCAGATCCAACGTGCAAACCCAGAGTTCCCCCTGAGTGTTGAGACTCACTTCACGCAGCTGAGAATCTCACCCCAGACTCAATGCGTCACAGTATTTCTTCCATCACGACAGGGACAAGAGTACCTCACAAATATAAAGATGAGAGGCTCCGCAGGCATATTGTCTACTGTTATGCACTTGTGTCTCCCCCCCAAAAGTAGCAGGGTGTCAGTCGATAGCTCTCTGACAGCTTCGATGAGACACGTTTTCTGTATCAGGAAAGAACCTTCCAGTGTGGCTGAGATGAGCTGAGCCTCCAGTCGGTGATTACTGCCAGACAGGGACAGAGAGACGAGAGGCTCCCCAGTGTGTCTCCACGCTTATCAGAGTGTTCACATTTTAAGGTGCATGCGCACGCACGCACGCACGCACGCACGCACAAACACACACATTAATTTTGCTAAAATACACACAAACACAGGTTAAACCAACATACTATCATGAAAAATTCACTTGCTATCTTAAATAAATGTATATACAATTATTTGTGTATTATCCTAAAAACTGCCAGAACCAAAAAATGCCTCTGCTTTTGAGAATACACAATGTTTATGTTTATGTAACAATGTAAATATCTTCGAGTATTGTTATAGATTAACCCGAAATTTCCACATTATTCCCGTTAATTCCCTTGTGAAGGTTTTATCTTTGAATACATGTTGTGCTGGTGAGATGAAAATGGTCAAAGATCAATGGAGCCGAAGTAAAGCTGCAGCCTCTGTAAAGGGTCGTCAAATGATCCCCATTCAGCTGAAATGCAGTGCTGAGGTTAGCAACCGTGAGAGGACCCTTGAGTCAGACCCTGACCTGTTGGATCCAAAGCAGAACGATTACGCATCCCTGAGAAGTGTGACATGAATGGTGATCAGCCAGAGCTCCCGTGCACTGGTTGGTGCTCCATCCTGAAGAAAGTCAACATGACACACAAATAAATCTTTTTCTCTACCGCAGCAAAATTTCCAGGTAACCAGGAACCTTTTTGGAAACTAAATAATTTTACCTGAGTTAAATACCTGGAGGGACTTTATATGGATATGTCGACTATGAATTGGATATTCCACAACACATTGAAACTATAGATAAGATATAATTAATTTGACTGAGTCAGGCATCCTTCCCTTGTCCCATCTTTTGTCCAGCAGACACATTGAACGCACATTCATGCCTGAACCCGAGAGGCAAAAATGACACCTCTGAAAATCATCTGACCTTTTCAAGCACTGTTGTCAGTCTCAACTTTCTCTTGCCAACACTCATACATTCATGCAAATGTCTAAATATCTATAATAAGGCCACACAGTGGTGCAGTGGTCAGCACTGTCACCTCACAGCAAGAAAGTTCCTGGTTCGAGCCCCGGCTCCAGCACGGGATCTTTCTGTGTGAGTCTGCATGTTCTCCCTGTTCCTGTGTGGGTTCTCTCTGGTACTCCAGCTTCCTCCCACAGTCCAAAGACATCAAGAGGGGACGAGGCTGATTGATACTCTAAATTGACTGTAGGTGTGGCTGTGAGTGTGAATGGATGTCTGTCTCTATGTGTTGGCCCTGCGATGGACTGGTGACCTGTCCAGGGTGAAGGCCACCTCTCGCCCAAAAGCCGCTGGGATAGGCTCCACCCCCCCACGACCATTAACAGGAATAAGAGGAACAAATTGAATGGATGGATTGATATCTATAATAAAACTCTCCACCTGTGCATGATGACAGACTCCTTATGTGGGGGCCAGAATTGGTCCAAATGTGGAGGGAGCTTAATCATTGTTTAGTCCTTGGCCCAGTATGCTAGCAAAACATGCCAATACATAATTACCTGCGTGCCAAGGAGATAATGTGTTACGTTCATGTTTAAAAATGTTCATTTAGATGAAAGAAACCATCTACAAGCTGGCAGTCATAATGCCCCCTTGTCGTTTGACCTGACAGTCACAGAGAACCAGACTCAGGCCTTGGAAACCAGTTGTATGGATAAACAGACTTTTAGGCCAAGTATGGACCCGATTTATTTTGCAGTATAGAAACCTCCGATAGTACAAGATGGCAGCCCTCTTGTGATTGGCTGCGATGTTTTTTGGTACATAGCTGAGTAATGATGATATATTTGTTTTTATGTACTGCTTTCCTCTTTCACTCAAGTAGTCTAAAAGATATTGGGTACAACACATGACTAAATTTATATTTATTTGCTCCCTGTTTCACTTTAAAAAGAAAAAAAAAAGACACTCTCATGAGCTTGAAGCCTCATGTTGTCTCCTGTACAAACAATGTGCAAAATGGCCTTTTTAGTGTCTTTCTTAGTTCCCACAGCATTGTGCGTTGCTCCTCTTCTATTTCCATCTGCACAATATTAAGTTGTTACACCTTACCAGGGTGTTGAACTAAAATGGAAGCCAGTCTCCTGGAGAACAAGAAGCCAAGGCAGGCTTGCAGCTAATTCGTCAGCTGGTGTCATCTCAGGTAAGTAGGAGAAACACAGGGGACTGCATTCTTTTCTGTTGTTTCTCACTGAATTGAAGAATGGGCTTATGTTCCATTCGAGGGCTGCCAGAGAAAACGGAAGGCCCTTGGAGAGAATCTAAGCGATAAAGCACTGGCATGGATACGACAGCCTGAGATTGTAACACAAAAAGTAGCGAGCGGGGAGGGTCAATTGCTTTCACTAGCGGGGTACCCACATTTGCCAGAATTCAGAAACATATTATAGGGAGCCACATCATTTTTGAATGGGGGATTTAGTTTGAATGTGTGGCTGCTCACAGGTGTTGTTCTCTGTCATTTCTATATGCTGCTGAAGCAGATTAAAAATATAGTAAGAATGCAAAAACTGTCACTGGCTTTGCAGCTTGTCAACCATTTGCTTGTCCCACAGAGCCCAAAGCAGATTTTCACAAGCTTGCATAATCATTTGGAGCAGGAATTGGAAAAAAGAATCGAAAGAGTAAAACCCAACACTAAAAAGAAACAAAGTGATGTGGTTTTTGATATCAGCCATCAATCGTCTTTTGTGCTCATCAGATCTGGAAGAAACTTTCGGTACCCTGCTGTTAGCGCAACTTGACCCAAATGCGATCCCTCAAATCTCACTAATTACTTCATTTTTCATTCTGACAGAGCAGGAGTTCAGGACAAAAACATCCTCTCTCTTCAGCTATCAGGCTGGAGGCTCCTCTCACCTCAGACGCTGATGTCACAAGTAATTCAACACTATGATGTCAAATATAAAACCAAACAACATGATGTGTACCTGTTCATCGTGGAACTAAAGCACACTGGTGTTTTCGTATATTAATCGGGCAAAACTAACAGTAAATTTGGTTGTTTTACAGGACGGATTGTCATGAGTTGACCAAGCCTCTCTCTGTTGCTAACGATTTAGCTTTTCCTCTCGAGTAACCAGCACTGATGAGGAGAATTATCTCAACGATAACGGACCGGCGATGTTCGACATCTGTGGTGCCAAGACAATGTATTCCATCATTCCTGAAATAATAAATGGAATCAAAATTTAAAAAAACAAACTCTAATATTAAAGTATGTCATCATTATTTGTCATTTATTTATATATTTCTCTCATGCATCTTTAACCTAGTTTTAGAACGTCGTATCTGTTTCTGCAGGTGAATCGTCACATCTGATTTCTGTCCAACATCTCAAAGGCAGAAAAGAAAAGTCAGGAATGTGCACTGAGGGGCTTTACGTCCTTCATGTATTTGTCCTTATACTCTGAAACATACTGTACCTGCAGGTCTGTAGACTTGAATTGATGAACAACTGTAGTTAGTGTTAATGCTACGCCCCCCCCCCCCCCACACACACACACATACACACACCCATGTTTGCCAGTCAAAGCAGTAGCAGCAGCAGGCAGTTTTCTATTTCCACTGGCATTAAATTCATTGCACTCTGAAGCAGTGTGAGGAGACAATGAGGCTTTAAGGAATAAGAGCTGTGCCGGATCGCTTACATACGTTTCCCTGCATGTGAATTCCTCCAAACACACGCCTGGATGTAAACGCACTGACTGGTTCCTGCAGAAGGAAACGGTGGTTCAAATTCATGAACGTGTCTTCAGTAAGGTAATGCAGCGAAGTCGCTCTTCTGTATGTGTGTGATTGATAATGACGCCGCAGACATGTTGCCTCCCCTTGTTTGATCCTAACTTTAGCCGAAGCCCTCCTCGTCATGATTGCTAATTGCTAGCATTCAAAGGTCCCAGAAGCGCCTTAATTGGTACTCCAGGGTGAGGAGTTACCAATAAATAAACCTTCTAGTTGATTCCTCATGAAGTGATAGCTCATTAACAAACAGACATAATTTAATTCCCCTTGATGTATTCCATTTTGGCACGTGCGGGTCATGAAAAATGAAATTGATGAGAAGTGCTGGAGGAGAGGAGAAGTTGTGGAGGTTCTCCTTCATAACAGGGCCTGTAAACTTTGAAGTGAGACTTTTAACAGAATGCCCTGAGGCTTGTACTTGTTCATTAAAGGTAAGGGACATCTATTTTTAATGTGACCAGAACTCTGTCAACAAAGAATCCTTTTGATGTGCATTAAAATACAGGGTTTTGATTCCTGAAATATAAATGGGGTGAGAAAAGGCTGCCTTTGATATGTAACAGATGAAAATACTCCGCTAGGCGGTCAGTGTCAGAAACCACCGACCAGCTTCTTCAGCGTTGGGATGAAAGTGAAATAGAATGTTGCTGGGTGCAGCAACAGGAGTGATTGAAGTAAACAGTCTAAAGGGCATCCAGCCATTAGCTGCTTCCATCAATATAATTTAATGTGCTCTTTGAAGCATCCTATCACATCTGAATACAGACAACATGATCGTAATCTGATGTTTTTACAATGGTGAGATGTGATCATTCATTAGTTCCACCAAATCGGTCCACTCATTTTTAATCAAATCTCAGGACTGAATTCCTTCTTTTTAAAATATCAGCTCAGGAAAACTCAGAAGTGGCGGGACAGAATGACGAAATATGCCACAAATGCCCACAGGTGTGTGTTTTGTGCCACTGCAGAGCTGCGCCATGACAGAAATATAAACAAAATAGTCTTATAATCTTCAGGATTAAATTATCCTTGACCTGAGCAAAGCATTCCACGTCCCTGAGGCGATGCGGTGGGTGGTGACGCGCAGGCACAGGGTTGGTCTCGGTTGCATCTCTGCAGTTATTTTCTCCTGCGCCGTCTGCCTGGAATGATCAAATATTGACCTGCAGAGACATCAGCATTTAAACCACTTCCGCAACTGGATGCTATCATACCACGACGGAGTAAAAACAAAAACAACAACAAATGAAGGAACAAAAACAACAAAGTGTCACTGTCTTGGGAAATATTTGATTTCACGGTTGGTTTGTCGGGGGGTGTCATTTTCATCATTCTGGGCAAGGCTCCATTGGATCACAAAAGCTTTAACCTGCTGATGGATGTGATGAAAACTGTGTGACCAAGTAACTCAAGAAGTAACTCAAGAGGTAACTCAAGGAATTCTAAAGTCACAGATGTGGTCAAGCAGTGTAACAAAACTGCAATATTTTGTATGAAATAGGATTGATGTGTACTCCTCGTGCATGTTCTTAGTCCTACAGTTACAGATTAAAAGTCACTGACACACACTGGTTCACCAAATTGCTCTAAAATAGTGGGTATGCACGGGGACTCTGGTCATTGCACCTAAAATCCACCATGCTGGGCTTGTCCATGTGCTTGTGTTGTTAAATTCAGGTCCTACGTGATGGGTGAGGCAAACAAGCGTGGCGTTCACGGCAGGAGCAAGGATATTATTTTGTGTCAGCTGCTATTACAGAGAAGTTGAGCCCAAGACAGCGGCAAGGTTATTCGGAGGTTTCTTCAGAAAGTGTTCACTCAGATACAATTTTAAACTGTAACTAATCCATGAAATAAGCAAGACTCAGACAATCTCCTTACCGAACGGCACGGGAGGGTTTGTGCAGATGTGTGTGTATTTCTATGGTTGTGTACTGTACATGGTTGTGTAACTGTGAGCACAACTCTCTGATGGAAGAAAAAGATTCTCACACGTCCAGCGTATATTCTGAAGGTTGTCCCGGCACCAGTAAACAAGTGGGGTTGTGTGTTACTGACTGATGTTTCCCTCTTACTGACAGACTGAAGTGGCATTATCGCCTGTCACAGTTCCACCACACTTGAACCCATAAAACCTGCTCCAGTCCACTGCTGCCTGGAGGGAAGCATTCCCCTGCTGTGAACGACTTCACTGCATTCACACAGATTTAAACGCTCCTTTCCATCAAAATATGAATAGGAAACTAAATCTATTGAGATGTTAAGGATCCCTGATACTGAGAGATAAGCCATCAAGTGACTGTGACAACAATGTGTAGCTGTCACGTGACCCTGACCTTTGACCACCAAAATGGAAAATGGAAAAGTAAGGAAGTCCTCAAGGCGTTCCTGAGGTAAACCCTTAAGACTCGGACGAACATAGCGACAGCTCAGAAACATAATGCCTCTGGTAACATCTGGAGTTGAAACAGAGCCATAAACACATGTTCCCCTTCCTCTGACCTCATATGATTATTTATTTTACATGATTTATTTAATGTCCCCAGTTCACCATCAGGTGCCAGTGTCTTCATGTAAGGGGACAAACCAATAGAGGGAGATCCTTTATACAGATCCTGTCAGCCTCACCGTGGATTTTTGCCCAGTTCGGATCATTACTTTCTGTTTTGCAGTCAAATGTAGTTTCCGCGAGCAGTAAGCTGCTGCTTTCAGCAAACACAAACGCACTGTACAACACCTGCTCAGTGGAGCGTTTTGCAGCAAAAGAGCACATTGTTTTACTCAGACATTAGAGCTGAAGTGTATAATGGGTCTGCTTTTGTTAGATAAAACAACTCTGCACAAATGACGCCGTTGCTCTGTCTGCTCTGCTGAATTAGATGTTCTCCATATCAATTCTATTAGATGACATCATCTTCTTGCATCAAGAAGACCAACCCCCCCCCCCCCCGAAAGAAAAAACTACCCAAGACGCCATTTCACGATTGTAAGCCTCTGCCGCATTCATGTGCCTGACCTGTGAAAACTGGAATTGTTTCAGGCCATCCTTGAGTCCCGGTGGATGTTTGTTCTGTACCCGAGGACATTTCCTCAGATATTGTGTCCCTGAGATATTGAGTTCCGATGAGGTGACCTTCACCTTTGAGCTCCAAAATCTTTTAAGTTAATCTTGAGTCCCAGTGGATATTTGTGGCAAGTTTTGGTGTGTGCGTCTGCTAATATTAGTCATCTCTGTCTCTGTCTCTCCCTCTCTGACGGATATTTCCCTCACCTGCCATCATCGTTGACACCTGCGTCCACAGAATAGAAGTCAAGCTGGTGGAGGAAAGAAGCCAGCAGACAAATAGAGGGGAAGAAAAAAACTGGACCAAAGATGTGAGATGTAGATAAACAGAGATGAGAGAAGCAGTATCATTGGATATTATGGATATTAAAGAATCCAATCCCACACCGCCGGTGCATTTTCATTATAATTATTGATTAATTTTGCTGCACAAGATTAAAGAGATTACAACCTTTAATATGAAAGGTTCAAGACACATTTGCATTCCAAAATTTGGACAATCAACCCCAGAAAAGGTTTAATTTTTTGTCTTCAAGGCAAATGAAGAAACACCGTATAAGTCTGGCTCTTTCATTAATCAAAGTGATTCATGATTTATCTGTCTTATTGTGAGTAAACGTGAAGCTAGTCTAGAGGAGTACAAAATACATCAGTTTGAAGGTCAGATTCACATTTATAGATGAAGAGCAGTACAATCTATCTGACAAAAACACAGCAGATTTTTTTAATTAAATATTTATACTGCATGTAAATGCAATTTGCAGTATCAACACATATCCTGAAGGGTGACCTGGGAGCCCCCAACACTGTCAGCGTGAGTCTGGGGCCGTCCCGGAGCAGTGCTCGAGCAGGCAGAGCTGTAGCTCACCTTGGGCTGCCTCCTCTGCTCTGTTTGTGGTTCACCGGCTCCGTCCGACACTGCAGGTTTACATGGCCGCCCTCTTCTCCTGGGAAGCCATGTGTGACGGCGGCTGTCCAAGGTGCTGAATCCACACTGGGGTGTTATGGGTCCTGTGTCCTGAGCAGCTTGTCACACATTCAGGGTCATTTCAATCAGGTGTTCTGCTTTCACTGGAGGAGTGGCTCTTAATATTTCATTTGTCTTTGAATCTGTTTGTCTTGGAGTCCTGCTATGTTAATGTGGCATTTAAAAACGTTAAAATCCAGGTGAGAAGCTGGCTCAGAGAGTATTGTTCTGGATACACACACATGGACTTTATCGTGATTTTTGGTTTGTAGGATTTTTAAGTTGAAAATTTTGGTGTGCTCTGATGAAGGCTCTCTGCATTTTGTGAGGTGAGCCAAATAAACAGGTGCAATGAGAATAGTTTTTCCTCCTCAATTTGAAATTGCAATTCTGAAAGACAAGAGTTTGGATTTTCACTGATCTCGCTGTTTGAGAGCAAACCTCCTTTCTCGGCATCTGTATAATCAGTGTTGCGTGAATTTGGAGTTGAGCCTGACACAGATTTTCACACAAATGTTGTAGCTGAGACATTAATGTTGTTTTTGTTGTTGTGTAAACCCGGATGCAACAAAGGCTGAGAACGGCTGTATTTGCAATTATATTCAAATGAATGTTTTTCAGGTTTGAAAGAGAAGACAAGAGAGACAGAATGTTGTTTCCTGTCATTACATTACATTTATTAGACATCAGCAGAGCCATTCTCAGAGATTCAATGATAAAACTTTGGGGTCACAATCAACAGGTGGCTATGGTGAGGTGCTGTGGGGGTGTTATGCAGCCGAGTGAGGATGCTGTCTCATGACAAAACAGATTACCTTGCTAATGTCTCTACCTCTGTCAGGGAGGATTCATAACAAAGCTGTGTCCATGTAGCTTTTCTCTCTGGCAGAAAAGCAGTAGAGAGCTGGGATGAAATGATGCTGCTGTGAGAGAAAACCTCCAGAACCTCCATCATCTCATAGTCGCTCTTGGACAAGGTGATGATATTCGCCGTATTGTTGTTTCAGATGGATCGTGTCATGCACCCACATCCTGCTTTCTCTACAGCTGTCAGGCTGAGCACTGACAGCCTGGCATCACCTTTATTAAGCTCATCCATACCAGGTATGAGGGCAAGCATTCGGCGAAAAACAATGTCAAAACAAATAGAATAACAAATAGGTAATAAAACGCAAAGGGTGAAGTTTGTCAAGGTATTGTTGTCAAGGAAACAAAACCCCCAGAGCAGTGTTTATTTTTCTTTCTCACTGCAAAAGCACTTTGTTGCACTGCAACTGGCACCTTGCCAACACTTTTCTGCCGCAGAAAAACACTACATAAATTAGAGACGGTGTCATTGTGTAGTTCTGCTCGCTGTGGTTCTGCCGTGTGTTATGGTAGCCAAAGAACGTTCCACTGCTGTCTAATGGCTGCACATAGGTTTCCATGGACGGACCATATGAGCATCTCATACTAGCCTGTCCTTCCCAGAAGAATGAGCAGATAGGTTGTAAGTAAAAGTGGTGACCGATGCCATCTGGTGGTCGAAATAAACATGACCACATGAATCTCATGTCATTGATAAAAGGGGAGAAAAATCTGTATACGGAGGTGGAGGGAGCAAAGGAAGAGCAGGAAAATTGGTGCAAATTAGTTTTAGTTGTCTCTCTGTCTTTGTACCAGAATTCAGTCTTCATAACTTGGAATACCTGTACAGATACAAAAATAGCCTGATGAAAAATAGTCTGTGTGTAATCAATCACTAATGGACACTGTTGTTCATTGCAAAAAAAAAACAACAGATGATTGAAATTTAGAGTAGGAGCTAAAAGCCAATATTTACAACGATAAAGGCTCAGAAATTTCAGTGTTATAAGAACACTGTGAATATTATGGCAGCTGAACCCTGTGGAGGAATAGCTGTGGATCTCTCTGGTAAACCTCATTTTGAGTGGCATCTGCTGGCTTTCCACAGAGAGGCTCAACCACATTCTGGAGGCAGTAATTTCGGGAAATAAATTCAACTCCATCTCCCACCTTCGGGGAGTTCTGACGTTCATGAGGTCCTGATAATTTCCCAGGCTTTGCAGAGAATTGTGGACCATCAGCACTCTCACCACCAGAGACTGAGCACAAGGAGGCCGACAAAGGCAACAGACATCTATACATCTCTGGAGAAGAGAGCACAGCTGTTAATTACTAATGATGGACATGCTGGGATTTCAGAATGAAGGTCGAATAAATGAGAGAAACATAAACAGGACTAAATCAGGGGAAAAATAAATCCCAAAGGACATGGCATGCAATTAAACCAGACATAATTAAGGTAATATAATTGATTTAATTAAGATAAAGTTAAATTACGTATATGAACGGTACATTTCCAAGTAAGGACACAATTTAAATAGCATTTGTGTCCTTGCTCACTCCCCCGTAATGGCAAAATCTCTCCGAATTGATTAAAAACATTTCAATGCAAGAGTATGACAAAAGAGGTTATAGAATATGAATACATTATTGCTCAATGAAAGTTGGTCCTTTACAAATAGAATGATGCGACTTGCACTGTTGGATTGGCTCATTTCCATTATATCATTAGCTTAAATAAACAAGTGTTTTGTGATAACAGTGTGTGCACAGAGCTAGCGATCACTAGTTTAACTACTGTCTCAGTATAATGGCAGTGTTTGAAGGTCTTTATCTGTTGCGAAGTGCATTTTCCCCAAGCACAAAGGTTCTTGCTGCTGTGGCAGCAAATAAACTATGATTATGGGTCAATAAGTGATGCTACCACTTAAAATACAAATGCATGTATATTGATCAGAATATTCAGCATTGGATTAAGCCAAGGTTCCGGGTTCGAGTCCCGGCTCAGGCATGGGGTCTTTCTATGTGGAGTCTGCATGTTCTCCCTGTGCCTGCGTGGGTTCTCTCTGGTACTCCAGCTTTCTCCCACAGTCCACATACATGCAATTGGGGACGAGGCTGATTGATACTCTTGGTATGACTGTGAGTGTGAATGGTTGTCTGTCTATATGTGTAGGTCATGTGATGGACTGGTGACCCGTCCAGGGTGAACCCCGCCTCTGGCCCGAAAGCCGCTGGGATAGGCTCCAGCCCCGCCACCCTTAACAGGATAAGCGGAAGTAAATGGATGGATGGATGTTGGGTAACTTCCTCTCCGGCTCATATCCCCTCATTTTTGTTGAATGTATTCACATAAATATGGTGGTAGAAAATTAACCTTATCTATAAATAAAATGTAAAAAAAAAAAAAAAGAAGGATAATGTCTTAACCTATGGGAGTTTATAAAGGGCTGATTGACCCTGAGAACAGTGATGAATGAAGGTTTCAGTATTCATGGAAAAATATCAGTGCTCCAAGATACATTGTATTCAATGCATGTACGCTGAGTAGATGCCTGTATACAATATGTCCATCAACAAGTTGAGTTAAGAATGGTGGAAAAAAAAATTCTTAAATTAACCAAGGATTAAAAACATTAGATTTAAAGCTAAAAAGAATGCAGTAGTTTTGCACTTGTGATTTTCTCAGTAAAATAATAATAAAAAAAGGATAAAGTCCTCGGCATAGACAGGACAAAAAAATAAAAAATAAAAATACATTGCCCAGTCATGCAGTGGCACAGATGATTTTTGACTTTTTGCAGGTGGCAAATGACAACAATCAGTGTCATTGCATCTGATGCCTTTAAGCTGATATTCAGCTTCAGGCATCATTTTATATCAGCCGAGTTCTCAGTGGTGGAGCCAGGACACCTGATGTTATTGGCAATAATAAACACTGGTTTTTCAAAACAGCTCCAAAATTCAGAAAAATCTCTGCAGAGAACTTTGATGGAGAAACTAGGTGTCTAAGACCTTGGCCCAGATTAAACAGACATAAAAAAAATAAAAACCACAACGAGCTCCCTAAAAGTGTCAAAGCTACCTGTCCAGTTTCACCTATAGATCACTTGGGAGGGGGCTTGTTTGTGCTGGAGCTTTGCACATGAGTTTCAGGTTTTATTTCTGGTGGCCAATTTACTATTTCATCTATGTTTTACCTAATTATTCCTATCAGTTAAATAAGGTGATTTCTGTATACCTCACAGAGTACTGGCATCATGAAGTTTGTATTTAAGGATATCAGCAAGCTTACTGACACAGGCGTAATATGGATCTTAAGACCTCACCCGCAGTATTTTTCACCAGCCCCAGTCATAGTTTGGCCCAGGGCACTACACTGGTCAGGCCTCTGAAAAGGACAGTCACTGGATAAACGGCATGAAGAAACATCGTGTCCTCTTTGATGTGATAAAGATGGCAAGAGAAAGAATAGAGGTCCCGGGTCTGATCCTTGGGGTGCACCACCCTGTGCAGCTCACCTCTTTGCATGTTCACATAATCCTGTAAAAACACTCTCTCAACAAGCACACACATTTATGTGAAGTGCAAAAAATAATTTGTTCAATGAGTACCTCTTGAATGTTCATTCAGTGTGCTACGACAGAAAATTGCAGTTTTCCAGTTGATGTAGGTGAGACAGGTATTCTCATAAAAAAATATTTTTGTGAGCAGAATTTCCCGCATAATAACAAAGCAATTTAAAATGAAACACCCAAGATTCTGTGGGTTATTAAAACACATTTAATGAGATTTTGGGGGATAGGTGTGAATGCACCAAAACATGACCTCTTTCGGTATCTTAAAATCTCTCACCAGATTAAAAAAAGATGTCTGACTCATCAAATGAACAAATTTTGTGGGTGTAAAGAAAACTTGCTCGAGTGAATGACCGCTTAAAAAAAAAAAAACTGCCGGCAATGCTGTACATATGCATTTGCAGGAGTGTAAAGGACAACGGGATGTAGATTAGTTCAGACACATCTGGCCTTTTGACAGATGCACGGAGCGTCTAAATGGAAATGATGTGGGCTGGAATGTGTTTCGTCTTCTATGCAGACTACATCATAGATTCTTTACAAATGGTGGCGCTTTAGGAGATCAAATAGGCTCTAAAGCGAATACAAATTTACTGGGTTGAGAAAAACACCTCTGATACCATCCGGATCTCTTATGGCCTTGCCTCTTGAGTGCTATTATCTGATCTGAGCATATATACGTTCCTAACCCTTTCAGAAGGCGTGCAAAACACAAGTCATTTCAATTGAATGGTAATGCACAAATCCAAGTGCATCTCTGCTGCCTTCACATGACCAGTGAAGCACAAGTACATGTGACCACAGTACTCAGAGTGAGCCCTTCATGGTACTCCTGGAGCTACTTACACCCTGTAAAGAGAAACAACCACTTCAAGGATTTTCTGAAGGGCTCCATCATGTTTCTTCCAACTGAATATGGCTCCTGATATTTTGTGCATATTTTGGTTTCAAATCACGTCAAATTCATTTCCCGCTGTCTTGTTTTCATTATTTTTTCACGTGCGGTAGGAATGCATAATTTGATATATTTAAATTAATTCATATTCCCTGAGGGAGAAAAAAAATGCCTCATTAAAGTGACAGATAAACTGCAAATCCTAGAAAACTTGATAAAAAGCTTAGAGAAAGAGATTTAATTACTCAAAATGGAAAAAAAAAAAACCAACAACCCAAGAAATAGATCACAATTCCCCCGACTTCTTTAATAGCGATACAATGCCGTGACATTGGCAAGAAGTGGTTGGAAATCATTAATGCAACTGTCCAATTAGATTTTCCTCAAGAGTCTGTTGTGTGCTGATTTGGTAAAGTAACGAGTCTCCTCACTGAAATGGTGCAAGGTCATGGTGCTAATGAGCGTTGATGAAAAACACTATCTGAGGGGTGTTGTCTACCTTCCATTTGATTTGCTCTCATTATTTTGAGACATTCATCATATGGGCTTATCTGTAAAAACTCTGCCAGTCTTCCACTGCTTGTACTCAGTTTGCAGTGTCTGGTATTTTGGTGTGGTGTGACTTCAGAAAACATCCATCCATCCATCCATCCATCCATCCATCCATCCATCCATCCATCCATCCATCCAGCGGCTTCGGGCGAGAGGCGGGCTGCACCCTGGATGGGTCGCCAGTACTTCAGAAAACATTTGGACCATTTTTGACTTGACTTGAAAACATCATGCAACATGCATACCAACGAAAATGCAGGTAATATTTCATGAACACTTCTCAACCCTTGAAAAGAGAACTGTCCAATGGAAAGAATCATTTATGATGAACTCCTCGCAGAAAGTGAGGTTCAGTTCAAAGTACCATCGTGCTAATTCACAGTAATGGTTATGATTGGGGAAATCATACTTTTGACAACTGTGCTGTCTGCACTGTCTGTGTTTTAACGCCCTGTTGAACTTCCTCAACCTTTTGTTCCTTCATGAACACAGCGGTGACTGTAACCTTGTGTTTACAGCAGTTGAAATAGATGTCAGTGGTTAAGACATTTCTGGGTACGTTGTGAAGCTTTTTTGTTTGTTTGCCTCGTGTTTACATTGCAGCATATTTTTGTCTCAATTTGCAAGAACACCTTTTGTTATAATTAGATTGGTGGAACAGTGGAACAATATATTTTCCATGTCATTATGCTTTGTCTTGCAGCAGTGATAGAAGTTAGATCAAGAAGGAACTTTTCTCCCCATTAAAACAGATCACTTCATTTTTTATGTCTCACAAATCTTGTTGAATGAGACAAAATCTTTGTTATGACGCATGGGCCGATGCTTTGAAACCTTCTCACGGCGTAAGTTGAGACTTTGTCACCACAAGATAGGAAAAGATCTGCCACATGAAAAATGGGTTCCTAACAAAGCAAAATGATTATTTACTATAACATGGCAAGTTATTAAAAGCTATATTTTGGTTGCAGTTGCAGCTTGATTATCGGTTGGTCGTCTAGCATTTAGCACATTCAAGTGTAGAGCATGTTTGTGCCAGGGACTATGAAAAAAAAAAAACAACCTAGATTGTTATCAGCTACCAAAACAGTGGAAAGGAAACAAAGGATTCCACACACTGCTTCATTTAATAAGGCTATTAAGGACCCTTATCAGGTGAGATCATGGTAGAAAAACTCCCACTGTAGTGTAGACACAAGCAGGGTGCACTTATCAGGGGATGCAAAACGAGCCTTGCTGCTCCATGAATGTCAATGAGCTTCTCCAATTATAAACCACATCCTTGAGATCAGGTCAACGCACATGATAGAAAGTTGCAAGCTGACGTTACTACATCAGTTGTGTTAAGGGTAAAATTCCTGAAGTTAATTTTCAATCACACGTTCGTGGCTATGAAGCTGGACAAATACTTGAATATGACATAGAAGTTAATGTGGGTTTTAGATTTGTAGCTCAAGATGTTGTTTACTGTGAATGTAACATCAGTGCGATTAATTGCTGAGCTGCTAGATTGAAGAGGCGTTCTAAACTAGAAATACCCCATCACAGGTCACAGGTCACAGCGACTTCAGCCACCAGAACCTTATCAGTTCATCCTTGAATCTCAGTGGACCTGCGCCAAATTTGAGGAAAGGCTGTCAAGGAAATATCGTATTAACTAGAATAGAGTGGAGGGACCAAAAACCTGAATTCAAAAACGTCTCAGGCTGTCACCAGCACAGGTCAGTCAGACTCATCAAAGGAGTGAGGAGGAGGCAGGGTTGTCACATGAATCCATTTAAGATGGTGTGTTCAAAGTTGCTGAGGAAAATTGGTATTTATGAAAGAATGTACTGAAACATATATGTCCTCCCACATTCCTCAAGTAGGATTCTGCTGGTTTGATTAATCTCACACTGATTCTCACGGATCAGACACCCCGACCGGCTACTCTTCTATATATGCAGTAAAATAGGATGGTTTCTATGGCAGATTTGCATTAAAAGTTTGATCTTTACTTGTGGCTGACCTTTCTTTGCTGACCTTTAAAACTTGTACTTAATGTCATTGTACAGATTACAAAGAAATGTATCCCCTGCGCTTAACCCCTTCTCTAGAGAGTAGTCATGTTCAGGGGCTCCTGAGCAGGAATTTAGTACTCCCTAACAGACATGTCATTGATGGTGAGGAAAACCTGAGCATGGGAAGAAATCTACCCCCCCCCCCCCCACACACACACACACACACACACACAGAGCAAGCAGGCCCCACATAGGAGGTAACAGGGATGAAGGAACGACCAGGGCCTGCGCCCAGGAGACCTTCCTAGCGAGAGCAGAGATGTCAAACTACAGAAATAATTACCGTACCCAAGTAGAAGTACAGATACACTCTGGTATAGGTAGAAGTACAGACTTAAACCTTGCTACTCAAGTAAAAGTAAAAAAGTACAGGCTCTTAAATTTACTCATAAAGTAAGACTGAGTCTTGTTTTTTTTTATTGATTTTAGAAAACTCTTCATTTTCCATGCAGTCACGTAAATCGTCTTTGTTCCTCTTTTTAACAAAGAGGTACTGCGACATCTCCTTACTTTTACTTGTTGTGGCAAGTGGTACCTTGTGTTTGTACTGCCACCTATGTTCTTTTTCCTGTGTTACATCCTGCCACTAAAGTTACAACATTGTTTTTAAAATGTCAGAAGAAAGCACAGATGTTTGTTTAAAACTATAGGGTGTTCAAGTAAAACGTGAAGTACCTGGAAAATCTATGCACAGTAGGAGCAGTAATGAAGTATTTTTACTGTGCTGGATGGCCATAACTGTGTACAAAGAGGCGATTTAGTGTCAGAACAGGTGCTGCCCCTTTTGAAATCTTGTTTATAACATGTAAGAGTGTCTGATCCCTCGCGCTTGTTGTCCAGCTGGACGTAGTTTTTGCAATGTTGCCATCTATAAAAATGCTTTCATATCACAGAAAGAACCAGACAAGCTACAAATGTAAACCACACCAGACCCTGAACCCAAGAATCTATGATGCCATACTGAAATGCAACCACATAACCGACGATCAACAAACGATCCCTCAGCACTAAAGAGGCATGCACAGATAGGTCACATCAGAATCCATCTCCCTTGTAATTGGAACATTAATCACACCATTCAAATACAAAGACAACAAGAAAGTGTATCACGCCATTTAGCATCTCAGAAACAAAGGTGGTTACGTGTTACAGTGAAATCCACAGACTGATTTGGGTGCACAGCAAACAGAGGCCTGCTCTTGATCCATTCACAGCCTCCTCTTTCACAACATCCCTTTTTTCTATTTGGGGATGACGTGGAGATTATGTGAAAGCTGTCAGATGGAATCAGGTTAGTCATCAGCAAGCTGGCCATTCCGAGCTGTGACTGTGTCACGGTGACACACATACTGTACCGCAGAAGCCCATCTCCAGCTGATCACTCTTGGCACCTCGCTCATGATCGCGACATACAGCAAATCAACAGAGGCAAAAGCGACAAATCCAAGACGGGGGTGAGAAAAGGAGGCTAGTGCATGTGATAGATTTCACACCTCCAGTCTGTAATCATCAGCAAAAACAAAGATTTGAAAGACAGTGGTGGGCGAACATTTTGACCTGCTGCAGAGACAGCGTTCGGCTAGTTTGTTGGTGAGGAGCTGACATTCCTCACAGCCCCTGCAGATTCTGGATGCAGGAACACTTCATTCCACCTTGGTAGACATATTCGACATGGCTGCATGGAGGCTCAGGGGTCACAACTGCTGCCTCACAGCAAGATGGTCCAGTAGGTTCTGGAAGGTCCCTCAGCGTGGAGTTTCAATGTTATTCCTGTGCTCTGTAGAACTGGAGAGTGTAACCTGATGTGACAGAACAGCAGCAGAGAAAAACTGATAACAATCTGATTGTTAATGATGATAAATACCCCATCAATTGAATGCCTAAGAGATGCGTCACTGCCACTGTGACCTTTGACCCCCAAATGTTTTAAGGTCATCCATCAGATCCAGTGGATATTACTCTTACATTGGAATAAATTCCCTCAAAGGCGTTCCGGAGATATTACATTAATGAGAATGGGCCACGTGTGAAGGGACAGTGAACTTGACCTTTGACCTGAAAGAGCTGAAAAATATTTTGTGCTCACGAAACCCATCGGACATTTGTGGCGAACAAAAAAAAAAAAAGATATCAAAAGAAATAGACAGATATCTCACTCGTATGAGGCGACTGACCTTTAACCTTTGACCATCCAAACCTTCTCAGTTCATTCTTGAGACTCAGTGGACATCTTTTTTGCTGCTATTAGCTTCAAGCTAAATATATGTGGCTGGCTCTTTCAGCACTCTGGAGACACGGCGAAGTTCATCTTTGTGAACTTGTTTGTGGGTGTTTGAAAAGCAAACTCACACTATTGGGGTGAAGAATCACATTAAATGTGAGACTGGAACATTTTCTTTTACATCATTAGTTGTTGCAGGTAAAGTTAAGGGGTTTTCTAGTTGGTGGACTTCACCAAACATTGTAAACAAATGTCATGTGGTCAGAACAGAGAAGTTGGCAGGGTTCCACATGCATGTTTTGCGACACAGTCTTAATTTGTCACCCGCGTTCCTTTAAATCACTTTGAACTTTTTCAAACTTTGCTTACGTATTTATGTCTGTTATACGTTATAAACTTACTCGCCTTCCACTCTCAAACTCCTGCGACTGTATCCACACCCTCCGTTTCCTTCATCAAAAATGACATGAGGTGCCATATAAAACTGTCTAAATACAACATAGCATGTAATTATCTATGTTCTTTATGAGTCTAGAGCAAGAGTTCAGAAAATGAAACACCCCTCCTCCTCCTCCTCACTGTCTCACTGCATTGTCACCTACACGTGTGAGCCAATTAAAAGAAAGTTTGTGTTTTTTTTACTTCAATTCCTATAATTGTTCTGCTTGCTTTCACACCTCAAGTGAACTGCACCACGGTCCACTTGGAAGCATACGGAGACTGCCTCTTCAAGATGGTCTCGGTCCGCTTGTTTGGTACGCACCCCAGAGCTTTTGCTGCATTCCAACCTGTCCAAACGAACCGCATCAAGGGTGGCAACCAACTCTGGTGTCATTCTACCCAGCTAAATGAACCAGGTGTGGAATCCACTTTAGCTAATGTTGTGGGAACCCCTATAGAGTCAATATTACTGATAACATGGCAAGACTTGCATGGTCGAGCTGCCACACGATGCAGTTAGGGTTCACTATTAAAATTTCTGAGCATGGTGCTGAGTCCGCGATCATGTCTGCAGTCATCCATCCATTAATGAGCCCTGAGTGCATAACTAATGAGTCCACATTAAACGGAGAATGGTGTGTTTGACACATGGAGGAGTGGCTCCCTGTTTCTCAAGACTAATTGTGTCTCATTAGTATGAAAAGCATGACATGATGCAGTTTATTCAACGAGGCAGGGAGGCCTGGTGGAGCCATGGACTCACGTGGTGGCTCTTCTCTCTTTCTTTACTTTCATATTTTATCATAAAGAGAGAGAGAGATTTAATTGCACTCAATATGTAATAGCTTCAATAAAATAGAAGGAGTTACAGCTTGGATTTCAATGTTTTAAAACAGACAAATCATGAAATATAATGTCAATAATGATGCGTTTGTGCATGACCTTCCCCTCAGGCGTTTGATTGAACAACAGAGCAGCAGTATTAGTTCAAAGAGGCTATGAGGAAGGCATCAGAAACACACAGAATGGCAGCAGCAGCATCCTTCTTCCTGATGTGCCCTTGAGCACGCTACTGAATCCCTACCCACCCCAGGGTTATGTTCTTCAGCTGAGCCTGACCTTGACCTCCTAGGGGAGCCTCTGGTGCTTGTCCTTTGTCTTGCTGTGATGATCAACACAGTGTCAAGTCTAAAATGTCTTCCCACAACACACGGGACACAAGATGATAAGCCAGGAAGAGTGAGACGGGAGAACTGACCAATCAGGCGACAGCCCCCCACTGTACATTCCCCACAGCAGCTATGTTTGCATCCTTTCATTCACCTTGTGACGAAGCGGCTGAAGGTTTGCAGTGTAAATGGATTCACAGGGTTTGATACACATTTGCTCCTGCTGATCCTCTCTTAGAATCCTCAAGGTTTATTAAGAGGAGGAGATAACTGAGCCGCCCGCTTTACTTGTTATCTCCATTAAACGGCCACATTATCCATTAATATCACTTCCATTAGAATGCTAATAGACCTTTTCTCCAGCAGCTGTTTTGACATGAAAAAGAAGGTAAACACCATTGGTGGTGATGAAATCGATTAAGGCTCTAATAGCATGTGCTGCCTTTAAGTAGCGTTGTGTTTGTCCCTCGTGGTACGAAAAAAATTTGCTGAAGGCACAGAGTTCACGAGTTGTTTACATGACCTCAGTGTTTCTTTTGAAACTAGTCATTAATGCCACAAGTCACAGCTGATTACGTATTTTTTCATGCCCAAAGTGTAGCAAATGATCACATGCTGACCGATTCATCACCACTTGCAGACAAGTCACCTTCCAAAACCTTCCCCTTCAAAATCTGTCTTGAACGGAACTGTAACTGTAAAAACAACAACAACAACAACAAAAAACTATAACTTCTTCCTAACCCAGTGATTTTGTGAGTAACCCAACTAGACCGCAAAGCAGTACTTCACCAAAAGTGTGTGTGTTATTTGAAGATGTTGGATTATTCTGGTTGTTTAGGACAAGTTTGCTAATTGTTAATAGTCACATTAGCTTCATGCTAAAACTATGTACATCGTTCCAAGCAGGAAAAAACTCATTGTGAGTTCAAGAAACCAAATGGTAAAATTCAGGAAAACTATTCTGAGTTAAGTAATTCTTCAATTAAAGGGTTGCAACATTCAACAGTCAGTCACGAAATGCAAAACATCTCTTCCCAAACATAGATGATGTGAATCTCGGGTGTGCAGAATCCATCCATCCATTTTCTTCCGCTTATTCCTGTTAAGGGGCGCGGGGGGGGGGGGTGGAGCCTATCCCAGTGGCTTTCGGGCGAGAGGCAGGGTTCAACCTGGACGGGTCACCAGTCCATCGCAGGGCCAACACATAGAGACAGACAACCATTGGCTCTCACAGTCACAGTCAGTTTAGAGCACAAGTGTCAAACTGGTCCAGTAAAGGGCCGTGTGGCTGCAGGTTTTCATTCCAACCGAGGAAAAGCAACACCTGAATCTACTTAAATCAATCAAGCAGTGTCCACACAGCTCATTGGTTGGATCAGGTGTTGCTTTTGCTGGGTTGGAATGAAAACCTGCAGCCACACGGCCCTTTACTGGACCAGTTTGACACCCCTGGTTTAGAGTATCAATCAGCCTCATCCCCTCTTGATGTCTTTGGACTGTGGGAGGAAGCTGGAGTACCCACACAGGAACAGGGAGAACATGGAGACTCCACAAAGAAAGACCCTGTGCCCGAGCCGGTGTTGAACCTTCTTGCTGTGAGGCAACAGTGCTGACCACTACACCACCGTGCTGCAGGAGTGCAGAATTGTAATACCAAAATCTCGCTCTGCCAGCAAGGTTGCATAATTTCTGCTGCCACTAGAGGGCATCTGACACTTAATACAGAGGGAGCCAGTGTTGATGGCCATTACATTTCCAACCTGCACGCATTTTATACTTCATGTGTTTCTTCAACATTCCACTCAATTCTGCATCAGCATCATGGACACGTAGGAGTCGATGCTGACCAGGAGCCGTTATTACCGTCTCCCTGTTGTATCTTAATAGCCTCGTAGCCTGTGTAGCTGACTTAATGTGGCATAACTCATAATTGCAGTAAGTATAAATGAAGCTTAACCATGACCCGGAATGAAGCAGGTGTTTTTGTTTTGCATTCATGGGGAGCTCATCTCTATCAGTTTCCCCTCTGACTGGCTCTGTTTGCACTTTCTAAACCATCTCCAATCTACTCTAGCAATCAAATATCATTCCTTACCATTTGTATTCAGCCTGTGCTGTGTTTCTCAAACTTTCTCCTCTGTGCCAGTCATTAGAAAATGCTCTGTCTCCAAGTGAATCCCCTGAGGTCTAACTAGTTTTGCCAATATTTAAACACTGGCAGGCATTTAATACTTGAACTCTCTAAGATTTTGTATTCACAATGGAACATTAAAATGCATTTAGTGTGCGTCTTCCTCCACTCTGGCAGTCATGAAAATCTTTGTGGCTCGTAAACATGAATAATTTTGAATAAATATGTATTATCCCCTTGAGCACCGTTGTTGAAGTACATTCATTTTGCATAGCTGATTGCCTTTTTCATAACCTTTGCTATCCTCGTGTGCATGCTTTACGGCAAATAATTAAACTATGACAAATATATACCTCAAGCGATTCAATAAAAAAAGAAACCTTATGTGAGATCATTGCCATTCAGAAGGGGCTCTCGTGAGTTTCCGAAGATTTTCATTCAAAGGCAAATAATTATCCTTCGTGTTGCTCTGCTTTTTTTCCCCTATCAACGCCATCCAGTTAGACTTTTGTAGTCCCTAATGAAAGTAGGCTAACAGTTAATGTGTTTTGGATAAATGATGGGAAACAATTTGATGCTATTTGCAGGGTTGTGTGATTCTGTAAATAGCCCTCTGCAGTCATTTCTAATTCTGGGTTGTTAAACAGTGTCTAATAAACTTCAAGGCATTCTTTATAATCTTGTGTTGATGACAAAAAAAAAAACCCTACAACTTGCATGTGCTCACAATATTTTCTGATAATATCTCCTAATCCTCTCCTTCTTCAAAAGAGTGCACACACTCACTCTTAAACATAAAGAACCGAGCAACCCTGACAAAAAAAAAAGGAGACAAAGATTTATGTAAGTGCACTGTTGATGAGCCTGACATGAATAAATAAACAGGCTTGAACCGAGTTCGTTTTGGTCCCAGAGTTATTCCACAGCATCAATTTAACAGGCCCCAGTTGCAGCATCAAACAGGGTCATGGCTAATTACTATTCACTTTGACTAGAACTAAATAATAAATAAGCTATACGCTTATATAACCCAGAGCAGGGTGTGATACCAAGCAGCTCCATCAGCGAGCTCAGAAATGGGAAAAAGACAGAAACAATTAGCACTTTTTATAGCGATACAATAGGATGCACCATAATGAAATCCAGAAAATGCATTTCCATTTCCAACAAAAGCTGTTGACCTGTCTGATTAACTAAATTGCAAGAGGTTTTCACTTAGTAACTCAACATTTTCTGTCCACTTTCCTGCTTTTTAACACAAACACACCCCCACAGACTCCCACCCACTGAAGCACAATTGGTGTTTGGTGCCACAGCCGAGGATACCGGCAGAATAACAATATGTACCATGCCTTTGTGTGCCTTTATTGGCAGGGCTAATTATGAGAAGTTTTGTCTGGCGGTACACAGAATTTGCATTTTCTTTTGCATAATAAGCTTCCTTGCTCCCAAACTGGGATAGTTTGAATGCATGAATTTTCTCTATCTTCTTTCATGGAGGCAACTCTGCTTTCATTTAGAACACGTTGAGCTTGCTAATTAGATACTTAAATATCATATGTGGGCCTTTTAATGCTAATAGAGGACCACACTGGACTTAAACAATATTAATAAAAAACGACTGGCTACAATGGAGATGGGGGGGTCAAAGAAGAACATCGATTAGTTTTCTTTTTCAACTGAAGCATAATTTATTCTTGTGCGTGGGAGCCTACGCACCTGACATATACACGTAGATGATTATTCATCTGCACTCGTACAACTGTCTTGTGCTACAATTACAGCACAGAATGCCAGTTGGCTTCTCTACCACTGTACTGGGTTCTTTTGAGTTCTTCCAACTGTGGCTGTAACAAAGCAAAGCAGAGCCCCTAAATGTTGAATGAAAGTTTTGTATTTGTGTCATCTGTTTTGTGTGTAATGTGCCTCTAGCCACCAGAGGGCGCTTAAGGTTCCCAGTGAAGGCTGAGGGGCTGCTGGTGATTTTAATTATGCCAGTCGTCACAGAAGTCACTGTTGATGACGGAAGGTCAAGCTTTTGCTTGTATTGGAACTGTGGTAAGAAAACAATGGCACTCGAGGTGTTAACTCATGTTCAATGTATTGGACAAGACGAATCATTTTGGAGCACACTCACCTCCAGCCAGGAGCAGCTCCGGGATCGGATTCAGCCACGACAAGATAAAAGTCTGTTCTATGCTTTAATGGCTGAATCTTTAGCAGGACATACAGGCATTTAAAAGTCAGGATGCTGTTCATAGTTTCATGTTTCATCAGTGATGCTTTTTATTTTAAAATCTTTAGTTTTTTTTTTTTTTATAGCTACATGACGCCTCCTATCAGCCAGTCACCAGTGGGTATCAAATTCCAAGCTGGTTCAAAGTGGAAACTCTCAGCTAGGAAGTCCATCCATCCATCCATTGTCTTCCACTTATTCCTGTTAAGGGTCGCGGGGGGGGGGGGTGGAGCCTATCCCCATGGCTAAGGGCGAGAGGCGGAGTTCACCCTGGACAGGTCACCAGTCCATCTCAGGGCCAACACATAGAGACAGACAACCATTCACACTCACAGTCACGCCTACGGTCAATTTAAGGTATCCAATTAGCCTCGTCCCCTCTTGATGTCTTTGGACTGTGGGAAGAAGCCGGAGTACCCGGACAGAACCCACACAGGAACAGGGAGAACAAGCAAACTCCACACAGAAAGATCCCATGCCCAAGCCGGGACTGGAACCCAGAACCTTCTTGCTGTGAGGCGACAGTGCTGACCACTGCACCACCGAGCGGCTCAGCTAAGAAGTGTCAGGGTCATTTAAGAGAACTTTAGGAAGATCAAATGTTTGTGAATACGGGCCAAACATGTCATGATACATCCCTGATGTTCCTCTCATACCCTCTAATCCCAGTGTGTCCTAAAATCAGTTCTTCCTCTGTCTTCCTCTTCCTCTGTCCTGTTACTGCTGGACAGTGGAGACCGCAGCAATACCAGCTTCAGACCTCAAAACTGCTCCAGTAGTACATTTCCCCTGGTTGTTGCGTGTCAGTGAGGTGTGGTCCAGCAGCTGCAGCGGAGCTGAAACATCTCCGATGGTATTTAGGGACTCTCACAGCTCTTAAAGTCAGCTCGCACTAATGGTCAGACTCGCTTACCCGAATGACGTCCTGATCTGTGTCACTCTGGTGATCCAGGCAACGTGCCAAGGCTATTGATATACTCTTATATGCAGCATTTAGACAAGCCAGTTATCTCGAAAAGGCTGGCAGAAAAGAAAAAGAGCTGCAAGAGTTCTCAAGTGAACAGTTCATGGAGATGACTCCGTTATTTTCATTTTCCCACTTGCTAAGCGTGTACACCGATCGAGCGTGAAGGTTTGGGAAGATCAGGGTGACATAATGTTTCACATGTTCAAGCTTTATACGGGCAGATTAAGAAAAGACCCAACATTTTGGCTAATCCATTTTATTCTAATCTAATACAGTCATCTATTTTAAATGTATTAATGAACTCCAAACTCACTCCTCTGTGTTACAGACGGGAGGTGACCAGGTTCTTTAAAATATTATGGGTTTGAATGTTAAGAACATTATATGCCAGTCTATAGTCTCATGTTAGCGGTTAGCTTGCCCACCTCTGCGTCTCAAACTGATGTTTGACGAGGAATTTTTATATGGCCCACCCAAGGCCCCCAGCCCAGTGGTTGAGAAACACTGGTCCAACATAGTGTATGTGGCAGCATTAATATTTCCTCTTCAATGGGTATTTGTAATACAAATCTTGTGAAAGAACACGAAAAAAGAGTGCAAACATAGTTTTGGCAATAAAGTTTATTCTGATGTTGATACTTATGTATCAGTAATGTTGACACACACCATTTGTCATTCTTGTATTCTTGTACATTTCATTCCACCCGAAATAAATTCATGTCATCATCAACAAAAACCCTGTCCTCTGGCTCTACACACACACACACACACACACACACACACACACACACACACACACACACACACACACACCTGTGACTCATCTCCTAATAGTAAGGTTCATAAAGTGAATGTGACATTTACACTCATGCACATGCATGTTAGTACCTGTAGGACTGTGTCACATTAAGTTTGGCCACACAAGGACTCGCACTCACAACGCTCTTGGGAAAAGGTCAACTCAACTTCTAATTCACATTTTAATAGATTTAATTCATATGTCTCACAAAAGATTCATTGGTGTGGGGACAAAAGGGCAGATGCACTGTGTGCATAAAATCATCTTGTGGTATACGAGATTGGAGGGACTATGCAAAAACAGTTGGCAGAATTTCACCAAATTCGGTGGAGGGGTGTAGTGTGAGCCAAGGAAGAACCAACTACATTCAGGCTCAGGTTGGTCATCGCGCCACCGGATGACACCAGGATATTTAAGCCTGACGACATCTACAAGCCGAATTGAAGTTATGGTCAAAGCACCACCTAGTGGTCACAGGAAGTAAGTCTTATGTAAGATTAGAGTGTGTTGCCTTCGTGCAATGTATGGCAACATACATATATTTTCACTAGCGCCACCTGGTGGATGCAGGAAGTGACATTGTCATAGCAGTGGAAATATCAGTCTGCTGTTCCTTGCAGGATGCAAATATTATGAGGATTCATTATCTTCCTGCCATACAGAACAGACACAAAGAACGACGTGCGACTGTAAGCTTGGTGTTTTCCTCTTTTTGGCACTTTTTTTCCTTCTTAAAACACACTGGGCATCTATGCCCTTTCGAGGGAGGATTTAAATGAGCGACTCAGTGTTCTCCTGCTGTTTAGATCGCTGCTATTTTCACAGATATTATCAGCTGCTCTGTGTGTAGCCTTTATCGATTGTTTTAACTACAGTGCTCATATTTGATTAGCTATTTTGATATACAAAAGAGAAGAGTAACCTATAATGATGCTTTCCAGCCTCACAATTCCGTCTCATACAATGAGGTTTTCATTTGAATCATTTTCCCATATTCAAAAACACTCTTTTGTGTTGTTTTTATGCCTAGAGGACCACATCGTGCAAAAAAGCCATCTTTTTATGCTTCAGTAAACAGCAGCAGGAGCCAAATTAATGATGACATTTACGTATCCTATTTATGGGGACTCTTTTTGGAAAATCTCTGAATATGGCTGTGAATATGGAAAAGGGTTACTCATGTGACCTTCCCTCCACTCTTTACACTGAGAGATGCAACAAAACACAGCCGCTGCTACCAGAGAAGATTTTACCAACTTCCTCAGAAAGTCACACCTCAAAACGTTGTCTTTGCAAGCATCTGAGGTCAAATAATAACGTGAACAGCATCTTATGATGTAATTTGATGGGGAAACATACACAAAAACATGCATCTATTTTAGTAATGGGGTGAAATGCCCCCAGCAATGTCACAACAGCTTGTTTGCTGCATATGTGCCCTCATTTATCACCGTACGCTGAGTGTGTAATTTTCACTTCTCTTCGCCTGCATCAATGCAGGTTCGCTGTGCACACGTGGAGGTGACTGATGTTTGAAGAAGCCAGTATGGAAGTGGGGTGGGGGTTTGTATAATTATATGCTTCAATGCATTAGTCTTTGGAAACTGAGACATGAAGGGGGGGGGGGGGAGATAACGTAGCGAGTGTAATGTGTAAGATTGAAGAAGAGAGAAAAGGAGAAGGGTGAGAGACAGGAAAGCTGTAGCATGAAATGCAAGATAATTCATTTCAACTTAAACTGCAGTGGAGGAAATATGTGTATGAAATACTTTGGTCAGTCTGGAGGTTGTGCGACCATAACTATATTATAGCATTCAATGATGTAAAGTTGCATAATTTTCTAGTTCCCAAACAGCGATGGAGGATGGATGTGATGCTCTGTTTCACATCCATATTTTACTGTGACCTGGCAGTGGTCTACCCACAAGCTAACCACATCCTTCTTAACTTCACCGAGTGGATGACAGAATTGGGCTTCTCTGACACCTTGATCAAACGTAAACACAGCCAGAGTTCATGTAACCAATCAGAGGGCATGCTCGCTCACTTCAGGCACATTAGAGAGAAATCAATAGACAAAAATCTATATAAAATTATACATCTCTGCAGCAGATGAAAGTGGTAGCATAGATCCCGGTCCAATGCTTTTGTCCATTTGCATCATTCTGATGGACAGTTGGTGGCAGTGATGACATCATGGTAATAGTCCAATCAAATCAGCTGATAACGGTTGCTATTCAGTGCACATTTTGTGGAGCCACTGTGAGAGGCCATCACAGCCTGTAGCCCGTAGCGAAAGAAAACACCGTTCAACACAGATGAAATGAGATTTGGGAAAAAATATGTGAAAATCCAAATGGCCTGGAGATAAACCTCGCTGCCTGTTGTTCACAGAATTGGCTCTCGCCACAGCAACAGGGCCTGGTGAAGAAAAAGAGGGAAAGGAAAAGACGTAACAATGGCAAGGTGCCAGTATCTGTGCTGTTACCTGCAAATATGGCAATGCAGCGGCGTGTATTTATCACTAATGAGATAAATAATGCAGCTGTTTATCCACGGCTTAGCTTTGGAGTACAACATCAGCTCAGGGAAATGAGAATTCTTCGGTGTAACAGCAACAACAACACAACAGTGAGGTGCACAGAGAGCGTGCACGAGTGTGTGGTCACACAGGTAAATGCCTGAATACACCCCCACGCACAAACATAGGTGCGCAAACATAAACAAGGATACATAAATACAAATGATGCTGGAATCGTGAGCTGCCTATGGATGTAAGGGGGCTTATGAGGAACAAAACTGTGCCACAATAAACATTCTCTGAAGTCAATTAAATGCATAATTAAAGATTTATATCTAATTTCTAGCTTATTTATGGAACAAATTAGAGTTTACTGGAATTCAGCATGTAAGGCATTAACCTCTTTGCCAGGGCTATTCAACTACTGTTCCTGAGGGCCACATCGTCAGAGCCAGGGGCCCGAGGGCCGGCTATTTCCCTGAGCTATTATTCTCCTCATGTATTACACTTGACACAGTGCAACACTGCAGTTTCAGTACTTTTAATTTAGCTGCAAAAGTAGCCAGCTCATACATTTAAAGAGAAAAGTTGCTAGTTTTCTAATTACACAAATGACTCAATTTTGTTTTTTTTCCCCCAACACATCACATTTACAACCGTCTTTCTTGCTCATATCTCACATGCACATCCCTCCCTCACACAGTGAGCAGAGGCAACTCCAAGCTCGAAGTTCAGTTTACCAGCAGAACCAGACCCAGCACCTCAAGACCCGGTTCCCTTCAAAGAACCGTGGCTGCAACCTACTGTACTGTGAAGACAAGGATCAAATTTACTTCAGCGCCCTGCAGGTTTGAGGGAATTATTGGAGCCTAGAACATTCATTATAAGTATGATTCTTTCTTCAAGTTTTAAATTTGAAGTTAGCCGGTAATAATTTCTCATATTGTACAGTGATTTTAAGTGTTTCCTTATTTCATTATGACATGTTTACAATTAAGATTTTGAGTGTAAGAAGTTAAATGAGAGTGACATCACCTTTTAGCACTGATCATGCATCCGGCCCTAAACAGGCAGGAGGCCGTGTGCAGTAAGATGGTAAACTACTGACGACTTACGACCTAATACAAATATGCTGTATACACGTCCAAAAATTACCCTAAAACCCCACTAAAATTTGGCAGATCCTACAAATCCTCATCAAAAAACAACACACTCATGATATTGTCATTTTTGGGACTGTAGAATAATATTAATATGTATGTAGCCGTTGAAGCTAACTAAGATTGTGACTAACTCTGCCTGGTTCTCAGCTGCCTCCAATCACCTGTTAGCCATCTGCACACCTGGTCTCCGTCAGCTCTAATCAACCCTGCAGGATAAGAACCTCGGTCTCTCAGCCACTTACCACCAGATGGTCTGCTTGCTGCGCTGCTATACTTTGTCTTGGTTGTGCTGATGGCCTTATTTCTTGTCCCAAGTTTTGTCTGCTATTCTAACCTGTTTCTCTTTGTGTCAAAGCTGCCCTGTCACCTGCTCATTACTAGTCTGTTCACTTTTACCCGTATGAACACTAAATACTATAAAACACGCTCAGATTGTGTCTGCATTTGTGTCCCCAAGGCAAATATCTCAGCCACAGCCATAACAATCAAATCAATAACAGAGACAAATATAGATGGGTATCCATCAGCCGAGACCTAGAGGCTTTAAACAAGAGTTCCAGTTAATGCTTGTTTCCCTCCAGTGTTGCCTCGGGAGCAGTATTTCAAGAAAATTTCAACGGACTCAGACAGCTGTCAAATAAATGTATGTGTGGGGTTGCACCTTTCAGTGTTGGAGTTGAGAATCAATGCAGAATACATGAACAGTGTGCATTATAGTCTGGCTGCATGTTTTAATGACAACCGATTGTTACTTTTTTCTTCTTATAATCTTGAACTGTCACATATGATAAACAAGCTGGAAAACAACCTTGAAAACAGTTCCAGTCCCTACTTAATGCTCTCATCAGATTACTTATTTTACAAAATTAAAATGTTCATTGAAGTGATACAATGAAGACAGAATCTCCTCAGTGGAGGAAATCGATTATTAACGAAAGAATTGTTAAAAATGGCTACGGTGCAAATGCTGGTCAACCTACTAAGGCAGCTTGAGAGCTCAACAGTTGTTTTGCGAGAGAAAATCTCATTCATATTCTCAATAGAGGATTTTAGTTTAGGTATCATAAGCTTCCACTATAGGGTCACCATGAATTAAGAGGTTATGAAATGATGAGTTATGCTCCTGTAGAAGCCTAAAGTTTGTATAAATCAAAAGTGTAACGGGGACATTTCCTCACGAGAGGCTGCAGAAATATGATGAGACAAGAAACCTCCAATATTGTGGAGCTGCCTGCTACATGTATGACCTGCCTCACGCTCCAATCGCCCAGTTTTGCATCTTAAGCCCCCCAGTATTCACTCCCAGGCACTGACTGATATTTGCTCATCACTCCCTTAGAATGTTGCTGTTAGCACAGGCAGGAAGAGATAAAGTCAGAGGCGAGACTCTAGGACACGAGTTGCCTGACTGAAATATGTTTGTTGGCTTCATGAACAAGTTAGTTAGCAACATCAGCAGTCGTTCTGAAATAGTTATTTTGAAGAAGCCCGAGTCAACAATATGTGTTTCAACGGCTTATGGGGTGAGTAGTTAAACGGACCTTCTTTTCTGTTTTCCTGTTTGTCTCATCTGCTCGCTGGTTGGCTTGGTTCCAGAGTTAAAACTCTGTATTCTAAGGACTTTCTTAAGCCTCAGTGGAGTAAATGAATGTGAAATTCAGCACCGGAACCTGAGCCGTTCAAAAAAGTGGGTGATCAGTACTGAGCCACTGGGAGACAAATAAGATCTACCCAAACAGATTATAGTTTTCCTCTTGTTGCTGGTGAGGACCTGCCAACGCTTTCACATAGAACAAAGTAAATGGTGGCACCGTCATGTTTCCCCTCAGGTAAGGTCATGAGAAGACTGTGAAAATGCCACAAAAGTAGCAATGTCAGGACTCACTGGTAAATGCAAAATTGCATCCAGTCGAATGTGTATATTCTGGACAGGGGAGGAAAAAAATCCATTGCATTGCTGCACAACAGCTGAGTTTTACCAATAATAATTTGTTGCCTTTAATGAAATCTTACTGAAATCTGTTAAGACCCAGTGGCTCAGGTACAGGTCAGGTCTGCTGTACAGTGGGCGCCATGATACATTTAAACAATACCAAGGCACAGTGAGAGTGAAGTCTCTTAGCCCATGATGCAGCTTTAATTATGTTAAGGTAAAATATAGCATATGGCAGCCTTGACAGCCTATGGCAGCTTGGAATGAAGTGGGGGGAAGAAAATCAGACTTTTAACACCTAATAAAGAGTGCAGTACTGTTTTTCTGTTCTCCCAGGGCACCTGTGACCTTTCTGTGGCAGTCTGGTCAGCCTGGTAGAGACCACAGGGCCAATTTATTGGCAGGCACAAGGCCGGGAAAATGCAATTAACTGGCACAAGACCTTCCACCCTGAACAAACCCTCATTTCTACACGGAAATACACATGCTCACACCTCCATGTCCTCGGCCTTGCCTGTATACCTTTGCTCCACTCAGGAAATGTTCTCACCTTCAGCAGCGATCTACTGCGAATGCAAGCAGGCAGCAGTCGTGCATGTCATTACCCTGTGTGGAGTTTTTATCTGCTTGTGGTTCTCTTCCCCCACAGGAGGGAGAAAGCCTGGTCCCCTGTGGGCTGCAGTGTGTGTGTGTGTGTGTGTGTGTGTGTGTGTGTGTGTGTGTGCGCATGTGTGTGCAGAGGAAGAACATGCATTTTTAAAACTCAACCCTGAGCATACTGCTGCTCTGTTCCTTTCCTGCTGATTAGCCAAGGATGTGGGGGATTATCAGTGCCGGGGGACAAAGCTACAGAAAAGAGAGGCAAAAAATAATGGAACCATGGTGGTGTTTAGAAAGGTTTCCTTTTGAATATTTCGATGAGTACGGGGTGCATGTTGGAGGCTCTGCAGCGAAAACCTTTGGCCAGACAGAACAGGAAAAAAAAAAACAAGCCTGTGCTGACTCACAAATGTAGGAACAAACTCAGGATTCACTGCAGCAGAGTTGAATTTACTCTATTCTTATCTGTATTTGATAAAAATAGATTTCTGCATCACATCATGCCATAGGAGAACCGTATGTTTATTTGAATCATTTTGATCGTCTTTGCCAATTTGCACACCAGGATGAAGACAATTTGAATGTCTAGTTGCCTCACAGCTGTGACATATGGGCATTTTACACAGACAGAAAATATCTAATTCAGGTTTAAATCATCCTCAACAGTATTATGCTAATACATTGTGTATCTACAGGGGTTCTGGAAATAATTCCATCTCCCTGGTGGTTTTGTAATTCAACATGTCAAGAGCTAAAGAAAAGCTTTTCTGGCTAATGTTTTTGTGTTTGTGCAGACTGATGAGAGAAGAATGTCTAATACTGAACACTGCACTGATATCGTACGCCATTAACCGTTTGTTTTTTTTTAACATGAGTGATGGAATTCTAAATAAACACATGGTGACATTATGTGGGCGGAGCTGTCTGGAAAACAGTGACAACATAGTCTTCTGTTCACCAATCAGAAACTATCGCCAACAAAAAGCATAATTTGGATTTGAACTGCCTGTAAATAGCAACAACATCTGAACCTTTTTGGCTTCCCATAGAGCTGATCTGCAGTTCCACGGTTAGATGATGTATGGTGTGGATGGCCCCTTACAAAGGGCCATTCAGCCTCTCTACTGGAGGCTTGCGTCGCAGTAAGTCTGACTTTCATCCTGATGAGGGTTGGACTCTGCCAAGGCTGCCCTTTGTCCCTTGTCACCGGTTCTGTTCATAACTTTTATGGACAGAATTTCTAGGAACAGCCGGGTGATGGAGGCAGGGTTAATTTGAGCCGGATCCTGCCGGAACAAGATCCGGCACCTCTGAATTTTGGCCTCCCTGTTTTCCGGTACTTTTTTGGGCAGATCCGGTACCTCATGTATTAAAAAAAAAATGAAAACGTTTTAAAAATGTTTTAAATGCAATAATAATGTGCATAGAAAAATTTACCGACCAAATCCTTGGAATTTCATGTTGTTTATTAAGATTCAACGTCATTTGAAAGAGTCGGAGATCTGTTGACGCACTGATGCCAACAAACCACGCCCCCGACACCAACAAATAACCTTTCGAAATTCGCCGCCTCTGAGGAGCAGGCAGAGAGGAAATTAACAGTTACTATTTCAACGCCAACATGTCAAAAAGACAGTTCAATTTGCTGTTTTTTTTTTCAAAAAGAAGGAAGAGTCGCATGACGCTTAAAACGAGTCAGAAAAGCCTCCACAAGCGGCGAGGAGGGCAGCTGCAGCGGTCATGTTGACGATCAAAATAGGCTGGGGCAGGAGGCTAGCGCCGCCACAGCTAGCCAGGTTCACCTCCAGCGAGCCAGGTTCACCTCCAGCAAGCCAGGTTCACCTCCAGCTAGCCTGGTTCACCTCCAGCTAGCCAGGTTCACCTCCAGCGAGCCAAGCCGGGTCTAACGTATGTGGGGTGTCTTGGACAACAAAATGGTGAGCATACCTTCTAATAATCGGCCGCCGTGCCAATCTTTAAATACCGTAATAATAATAATGGAAGATTTGTGTGATTTATTGTGAGCTCTTTTTTGTTTGTTTTACAAGTTGGACCTGTTGAGAAACGAATTGCTGACTGTAGACTCTAAGTCCCCCCTGTGGTGATGAGGGCACTCACCTGTGCTGCGCAGAGGAGGATAATAACTGTGAATTGTCGTCATAACATTGATACTATGGATATTAATTAAAATGGAGGCTTGTAAGTCCCACATCATGGCAAGTGGGCATTTGTATGTTGTTTTCTGTATACGAGCCAGGACCTGTGCCCCTCTCTCACCCCTGAGCCGTCATATGTACTTAGCGTTCCGGCACCTATGATTTACAAATTAAGCAATGGATGAAGGGGGTCGAGTTCAGTGGTGGAAGGATGTCGTCTCTGCTCTTTGTGGATGATGTGGTCCTCTTAGCTCCATCAAGCCATGGCCTCCAGCTCTTGCTGGGACAGTTTGCAGCCAAATGTGAAATGGCTGGGATGAGAATCAGCACCTCCAAGTCTGAGGCCGTGGTCTTCAGCCAGAAAAGGGTGGCCTGCCCACTCCAGGTCGGGGGAGGTCCTGCCTCGACTGGAGGAGTTTAAGTATCTAGGGATCTTGTCCACCAGTGAGGGTAGGATGGAGTGGGAGAATGACAGGCAGACTGGGGCGGCGTCCGCCGTGATGCAGGTGCTCAACCGGTCCACTGTGGTAAGTGGAAAAGGCGAAGCTCTCGATTTACTGGTCAATCTATGTTCCTACCCTCACCTATGGTCATGAGCTTTGGGAACTGACCGAAAGAACAAGATTGTGAATACAAATGAGTTTCGTCCGCAGGGTGGCTGGGCTCTCCCTTAGCTATAGGGTAAGACGCTCAGTCATTCTGGAGGTGCTCAGAGTGGAGCCGCTGCTCCTCCATGTTGAGAGGAGTCAGTTGAGGTGTTTTGGGCATCTGGTGAGGATGCCTCCTGGACGCCTCCCTCAGGAGGTCTTCCAGGCATGTCCGACTGGGGGGAGACCAAGGTGCCAACCCAGGATGTGCTGGAGGGATTATATCTCTCGGCTGCCCTGGGAACACCTCTGAAATCCCCCAGAAGAGCTGGTGGAAGTGGCTGGGGTGAGGACAGCCTGGGCTTCCTTGCTGAGGCTGCCAGAAGGCTTCCCATAGAAGATGTCTATATTTTGAAAAATGTGTGCAATCCACTTGAAAATAATTAAAATAAATACCTCCATGTACCAGAGGAAATGCAAGGCAGTGGTGCAATGTTGTTTTTGAATAAATCAATTAAATCAATGTGCATCGATTATCTTGAAGTCAATAATGATGACTATGTACACACTGAAGCTGATAATCGCCTCTTCAGTAGGATGCACTTCCTTCATTCCTGGTTTACTTCATGTGTAAAGTAGGGATCAGATCAGGAGCTGGTCTTGGTTCATATGAGGGTTGACAAAATATCAGGAAAGCCTCTCAGTAGAACCCAGAACATGACCATCGATTAAAGCCTCTAAACTGACCTTTCACTCTCTCAAACAGGTGCAGTAGAAACATGGCAATACTCATAGAGTGAGGGTTTATTCCAGGACTTCAGTAGCTTAGTTAATAAAAAGACAAATGAAGGTGTAGCTCCTTAAGTAATTGGTACTAGCAGCAAGGTGGTTTTGAATGAATAAAAAGCTATAACTGAATGTGAAAAGCAGTTAGATGCTGTTGACCGACCGAAAACTGGGAGGAAACTCCAGCACTGCTTCTGACAGACTTTCTGGGTTATTTGGACAAGAGAAATAAATCTTTTAAATGGTAAAAATGTAAATGTGGTCTATGTGGAGGGGCGGTAGAATCCTGCACATTCATCATATATATTTTAGAGGATAGAACCATATATCGTATATTCCCAGTGCTTTCAAATTAAGTGTTTGTTGATCACATAACGACAGACGCTTCTGATGTATTACTATGTACCAATTCTACAATAAATGTCAAACATGCAGACAGTTAATAATGCTTGCAATGAACAGCACCGCAATGAGAAATGTACCTGCCTCCGCGTCGCATCAGAGATATAAATAGTGCCTGAGGTCAATCTGTATTGTTTCATCAAATGCATATTTGAGCAAACTGAGCTCATTTATCGTGTGACTGAGACAAGCAGAGCGTTTTGCTTTCAAGGTTCTCAAATGCAGCCCTGTCAGTGGTCTCAGTCAATACGGATTTGATAAAGCGCGTGATGGCTAAGCCGCCCCGATTAATCTTTGCCACCTTCCCTGGTCGCTGTCTGCCGCCCACTAGCATGCGGGCATCCCTATGAGGCCAGCCGACTGACAGCAACATAAGTCACAGCGCTGCATTAAAAACACATTAGGCCAGCGGAAGGAATTAAAATTGCACTTATCTGACAGAGAATACCTGCTCCAGAATGAACTGAGTGCTGGTGTCCTCATGCATCACCATCTGACAATGTTGTGACTTATGGAGTCACTGAATGCACTCTAAGCACTTTTAGGGAGTCGAGGCAATACTGAATTTATGAGATCTCGAATGATCACTCTTATGTTTCCTTTTTCTTCCTACGAGTCATAGACGAGACAGACCGGGAGAAAGGGCAGAAAAGATGGATTGAGGGGGTGAGATGCGGAGCCAGCAAAAGACACCGAAATGAGAAGAGAGAGAGAGAAACGGGGTGCATGGAGGGTGAGGAGGGCCAACCTCTTCCTGAGCGGTAATTTGATTTCATGTGGCTCACAGTTCTCCGGCGTACAGGGGGACAGTAGTAATGGCAGCCATTCAGCAGCCATTATTACACTATAGTGGAAAGCAGCGTGATGTGTTCAGGGTGGATGATCACATCTCCGCCACACTTGGCTACAGTAAATTTCAACCTCTGTTATTCATTAGTCACAGAGCGAAAGCTAAATGAATGAAATTAGGTTGGCTTTGGGTTGGAGGCTGATCACCGCTGATGTGTTTGGAGGAGCACACTTCCATAGAAGGTCTCGCAGGGGTTAATCTGTGTATATGAAGCCCAGGAGCTTCCCTGTAGTCCTGAATAAACCAATTACATTTCTTTACTCTGCCTCTCTGACCGGGGACAGGCTAAGGGACAAAAATAATGATCAAAACTCTACCACTATCAATAATTTTTTTTTTTTTTTTTTTTGCTTTTTGCTGACATCAAACTGTACCTTGTAGTGCTGTGTGGGTGTGGATGGTGTTCTCACCGAGGGAAACATGAGTCGTTTGTATAAGCAGCTTCAAATGAGTCATGTATTCTTCTTGCCGGTGAACTCTTACGTGACAAGTAGGAATGTTCCGAGGCAAATCAGGACAGGGTGAAAATCCTCTATTAACCACAGGTAAACAGTGTAAATGTACTACATTAATGCATTTGCCTGACTTAAGTTGGAGTCTGCAGTATTTCATGCTATATCATTCTGTTGGTGTTTAAGAGTGAACTGGCCTGTGAGCCAAAGGTGCAGGAGTCTTTCCCTCACCCTTAAAGCCCCGATGTGAAGAATGTTTAAGTGGGGTGTGGGAAGCGTGCATAATTTGTGTAGCAGCATGGATAATTTGTAACCGCCTGAATAAGCTAGGGTTTGGGCTCTAAGCTGGATTCGGATCAGAGTTATGGACTTTCTGACTCTGACTTCTTGGCTTGGCTAACCTGTTTAACATAGTGGTTTTAAGTTTTTCAGTAAAAATAAAGAACAAAAATAAGTGCAAACAATGGACCTATCGGCTCTTTTGGGCTGCAACCTCTTTGATGCTGGGCTTTGTTATTTGAAGGACAACATATAAATGCAACAGCACCAATTGCATCTGGAGGTAACTGATGCGGCCTCACTAAGGACAGAGGACCCATAAATGGTAGGTCTTCCTCAAACAGAATGGGCAGACGTTCAATCGACAAGACGACCTGAATATTCTCCCATATTTCAGATCATGAATATGAAACATGTTTGATATTCAAAACTTGAAATCCTGTGGCGTGAAATGAGATATTGAGCGTAAACCAGCGACAGACAATAAGAGCAAACCGAATGGGAAATGTCACCAAACAGATGTTGCATACTTTGTGTACTCCATGCTAGCATTTAGCAGCAGCTAGCGCTAGTCCCAACTGAGATCAACATTAAAAATGAATGCCCAACTCATCTCCAGCTCGTACTTCAAATATACTTCTTCCATCTTCGCACTATCACTTCATCCATGTTTTTTTTTCTGCACACACAAGTGGAACCAGTTTATAAAACAACTGTCTGGCTTCATGATAATTTTATTCTGAGCTGCATTTTATCACACAAGTTTGTTCAGAAGTAATACGACGTGTGTGTGGTCCTGCATATTGATTTAATCATCTGTGTGTGTTCTTGAGCAATTCAATGTTAAAAAAATCAGTTTAAATTGGTTGTGTTTATGCATTCTAAACAATAGGATGGAGAATCTTCTATTATGAATGTGCACTTTGAGAAAACTACATTTCATTGTTTAATGTCATTTGACTGAATTCATCAACAAGACAGCCTCTAGAAATATAATTCTGATTATGTTCTTATTATGTTTAGGTTTAAAAAAAAAACTTTAAATTTTTCATTTCTATTGATGTAACAGCAGGATTTTTAGATCCCTCAAAGACCAACTGCACTGCTCACTCCTCGAAATTAAAATCTGAAGCTCAGATAACCTCCAATAATAATAATGCTGATGAGCTACAGTGAATAAATAGCACTGTCACAGTTGGACTGAATACGCATTCATGGCCAAACAACAGGACAGCTTACAGATTCCCTGTGTCCATTAGGAGCTATTGACTTTGTCTCTTCGAATGCTGTAAGCTGTGATTGCAAATGACACGTTGTTGCATTAGGCTTTGTTCTAAGATGCCAAGCACAATTCTGCTGCTTGCTATTTATTCCCCCCCCCCCCAACAACAGGCTAATGAGGATATGATAAACAAACACAACAAATGGACCATGTAATTAAGAGTCTTCTTAATCCAGCCAAAACCTGATACATCCATAAGACGGTGAAAAACTCCTCCTACTCGTGTTTATCTCAATCACACCACACACACTTAGAACACACACACACAAATAATCCCACCTGCAAACACCACAGTTTCCATGAAGGGATTGCTTCATTATTTTCTATAAATGTACAAGCTTTTGAGGAATTCTCCTGTGGCAACATTGGTGTCTGACAGTGCAGAGACACAAGCTGAGAGGATTCAAATAAATAAAGCAATCCCTCACGTAAATATGTAGGTCCTGCTTTGTACAGTGTGTGTGTGTGTGTGTGTGTGTGTGTACTATGAATGGCCAACTCTCTCTCTGAGAGAGTGGACACTCTCTTACAAGACATTTCTTCAACACATCAACAGGGAATAAGAATGATGTATGACAGAATCACTGCAGCTGGGTTGTACTAAATCACCACTCTTTCTGCTTTTGACCTCTTTCCACTCCCAATCCTCCCCTTCTCCCTATTACCCAACACTTCCATCTTTTCTAATCACAGCTTTGGCTTGTAGCGTTCGTGTTCACATATTCCTGCCATGACCTGTCAGTGTATTAACTGATTAGAATAGATTGATTTTCTGCCAGTAAATGTAGCAACGGCAGGCTAAAACCTTGTCTATGATAAATGGGTTTCAGAGTTATCGGAGTGGATGAGTCGATGCGTTGATCAATGGCGAAATTCAACAAGGTCATTCTTGCTGAAGATAAGGCATTTGTTATTTAGATTCATCCGGAAAAAGAAAAAAAAAAAGCCCCACACAGTGTGGTCCATCTGAGGCTTTAAACTCTTTGCACCTTATTTAATACTAGCATTAAGGTCAAACAGCTCAAAGATAGGATTTATTTAATTGCGGATTCATTTTAATTTAGATTTTTTTTTTTTTTTTTTTTTAAAGCTGCTGAATTCCCCTTATATATCCAGGTCGTTAAACTTCTGTGTGCATAAGCAAAACTTTTAGTTGAGGTGGTAAAATTACAAGCTCTGGAGACAGGTGCAGGGGCAGGGAGGTGCAATCAGGAGGAAGATGCTTTGAAGCCTGCAGTGGCACATTATTTAGGATATAAATGATTAAGATATTTATATCCTGGCTATTTGCATAATGTATTATGTATGAGAACATGGAACTGCTGGCAGTTTCAAGCCAGGATTAGCCCACTTCATATCAATCATATCACCATATCAATCAGAAATGGTTATTATCTCATTTTCAGTTGTGCTCCTTTTGGCCATAGGATTATCAGATCGTGGCAAACCACCATTTCTGAAAGGTCAGAACTGGATTTGTTCTTGAGGATTTTTTTTGAAGATAAATGCGTGTTTTACAAGAGTGCATTTGTTGAACAGACACAAATGCCTTGAAAAGCATCAAATCCTTCGCAAAGGCCAGCAGGCTGTTGCATTAAGAAGACTTACCCGACTGTATGGCGGCGACGCAAATTTATTCCGTAATTGGAAGTTCGCGGCAACAAGCAGGTCAATTACAAGTCAACATAACCTCTTGCTGTGTCAAGACGCAACTTAGACTTCTTGCTTCTTTTCACCTGGAGGGAAAATTCATCTTGATCATTAGTTGGTGGAGAGCTGAGAACCAAAAGAAAAAAATGCAAAAAAGAAATAGATCCAAGAGATCAATCACTGTTAATTTCTCCAGGGAGGATAGCATGGTGTGGAGCTATATTGATAGAACTGAAGGACTTAGGGAGAGCAACAATTATGGACGGACAGTATCTGCAGTATACATCAGCCCGTCTGGAATAACGCACATGTTGATGGCATTGCTCATGTGCACACTGCAGTATCGACATTGCAAGATCCTCCTACAAACAACTGATTTGTTCCTCACCTCTGAGTGAAGAAAAAAAAAAAAGATAATCGAATAACGCCCTCATTCACTGCACTAATTGGCAATAATCCAACTCTCCCGATAAACGGTAAATGCGTGTGTCAGACAAGATTTTGTATCGAGACATAATGAGCAAATAAGTGAGTTTACTGTGAGCCATGGTTCATTGTGGGTGTTTTTGGTGCACGTTCTTGTAGTGTTTATTCGTACAATTCTCTAAGATGTATGGCAAAAAAATTCTGCCTTCCAAATGGATTCATTTAACATTTTGGTAGCACGGTAAGTCATTGGCAGTGCCAGACAAGCAGATAAATCCCCTTCTCTCCTGTCTGCATGCATGACCCCACAAGACAGCTGACTACTGGTTAGCGTAGCTGCAGTGAGCGTTGGCATCAGGGCAGGAGAGAAGCCGTCTCAAAGCCACCTTGTGCACTGTTCCCCAAAACAGTCTTTACCTGCATTCATGGAATTGGGGTTGTGCTTAACATTCGCTGTGAAAAAAACGAGATTGTGGAAAATTTGTATTTGATAGGTATGAATTACTTCCGACTCCCTCAGCCTCCCGTCCCGTTTTGCTCTCTCAGCTTCCACAGCCTGGAGTTACTCCTCTGTGTATTACAGTTAAAACAGATCAGCTTCAGGATCTTGGTTTATCCAAATGTAATCCTGCTCATCCGCTCTGACAGTCGGCCATGATTAGCAGCAGCAGTCGCTCTACTCGTAAACACACATTTTGTGTGGTTGATCAAGGATACGAGTGAACTTTCCAGGTGCCTTGTCAAATTGAAAATATTTGTCTGACCCTTAAATAATATGTCATAATTCTTAACATTAATTCAGGCAAAACCCCTTTTTCTAGCTAAGTGTTACTACTGCCCCATTGTTAGCGTTCACTCCAGCTAAGCTAACTAGCTAGCAGCCATCTGGTGGGAGTCCGTAATGCACACAGAGGGGACAGTCACAGACTTTGCCTTCCATTTGGAGCTTGACAGCAAGACTGCAGTGGGTTTATCGGAGCTTTTATCGTTGCAGCAATGATCTGATTCTTTGCCACTTTGAATGATCGTTTCCACATTACACATTATTATTTGATCCATTGTTAATATAAAAGAACTGAATGGTGAGTCACCTTTCTGCCAAGGACACTCCTCTGAGGATAAAAATTGCTTTAAAAATTACCACACTCTTTTAGAAATATGGGTTCTTTTTGGCAAAATTTGTCAGCAGCCACTCTAATGGTTCAAGAGTAGACAGTCATTCCAATAAATTACACTCTGAAGACACTACCCAGGGCACACAATTCTCTCTCCTCTGCTTTTTGGATGATTTCTGACCATCATTTGGCCACCTGAAACACTTGCACACAAGAAACCCACACAAATTAAAGATATATCTGTGGTCATAGCTTTTCCTGAAGGTCCCTTTTCATGCTGACTTAAACCTTGTGTTGCTGCTTATGGGTATTTAATAAGGTTTGCAGTCTTAATGATTCATTTTTATTGGTCCAATGTTCAATGAGCAAAAAGAGGTCCCATGGGCCGGAGCAAGTGTTAGTTTATTATGCCATTTTTCCTGCTTCTTCTACATCCAAGAAGAAACCTAATTTCTCTGCTGCCAAAATCCTAAACCCAAACTGAGAGCTCAATAAATTTCTAAGTTGATTTTGCATAGGCCAAGTCTCTCAGCGAGAGATGCCAAGGCCATTCGTCTGTCTCAGCGCCAAAGCAGGAGCTATCTCTTTCAAAATATGAAAAGGGAGGACACAGAATGTGCAGACAGGAGAGAAGGGAGAGAATGGGATCAGCCAATATGAGATAATGATGGTGTCTCCATGGCAAACCTGCTCTTCCAGCTCGTCAAGAGCTGATGATTGGTCAGCGTCTGGCCTCGTCAATCTATGACGCTGAGGGAACTCCTCAAGCATCAGTTTTAGATGTGCAAAGTTGTTTGCAAAGAATGAAATGTGACGGCGTCTATGGTGGGGGGGTTGCTGTGGCGAGCGGGGCAGAAAACACAACCCCCAAGCAAGAGAGCATCCGCGTTTCAAGACTGTGTGTTTTCTAATGTGGGACAAAACAAACAGGCATCTTAATGAAAGAACCTGCTGGCATTTGCAAAAGATGTGCTGTTTTTAAAGCATTTGACCGACAAAATGGACTCAGTAATGCATTTGGCCAAACACATTAAACTGACACACAAAGCCGACCATGTTTTTCTCTCTGGATTGTTTTTATCATAAGTCAGTCATAACCAAGTGTTTTTGTGGTTTCCCAAAAGTGTCTTTCAATGAGTTATTGAAAAAAAAAAGAAAGATGTACTGCAGACCCCACGAGTGAGAAAAGGGCAGCCATATATTAGCATACATATGAAGCAAATGTTTTACGTTCTGGAGGGTAACTTATTTTCACAATTGACATTACCCTCAGTTGTACCAACAGATTCATATTTTGAACCGTCCATGCTTCAATAAAAGTCCAAGCATCCAAATTTGTTTGGATTGAGAGAAGACTAACAGGAAGTGAGGACGTATTTCTGTCATTCACACAAGTGTTAACTTTGACAGGCGAAGAAAAAGTAAAACAAAATAATGAACTCAGGGTCAATGTTTGGATAACTTGAGTCTTCCGACAGGTCTGCTTTTTGTTTTGATTTCGTTCTTGCCTGTCTTTTGTTGGTGTTACATTCAAATCCGCGACCTGCGAGTCCATCAAATGGGTTCGCCCGCTGAAGTTTGTTCCTCCGCCGGACAGCAGTGGGTTGGTCTTTTCAGAGATAGTTCAAACACTTCATCAGCTCTAAGAGACGCTGGTCGTCTGTGGTCACCCAGGTGCAGTAGATGAATCTTCCGCTCCTGAACCGGTGTTGTGACACGTCCTCCATGGGCATGTGGCCAACATTTACAGCTGCTGCAATTTGCCCAATTGACATGGCAGCTTGTAACATGCCAGTTGTCGTCTCCCTGTTGACTGGTGGCATCTGTGGCATTGTGATGTTACAAATCTAGAGGATTTGTAGTTTTCATTGATGCCATCACAACAGCACGTGTGTAGTGATCATAGCTTTTAATCAGTAACTTGAGATTCTGTACCTCTGCAAGAGATGGCACAGTTTCGGCAAACATAGAATGCTCACGTGGAGCGATTTAAACACATTTTTTGACAAAATGTAGGAGAATCAAATCTCTGAATGCACACCAAGTCTTTGAGGGATGTCATCATTTAAAATGACAAAAGTGTTGTTTGTTTCAGTTTAAATCAGCAACTCATTTGGACGTTTTATTTGACTGTTTAGCTTAACATTCAGACTGTTTTGACACGCCTATTTTTTGAGACACACACTGAAAAATTAATGACCTTAAGGTGAGACATTATATCAGAAAACACAATTAAGAAAACAATATCTGTATACATACTGACTATAATTCTAGAGTGGAATACAGAGCTTAAATAGGGACAATTAAAATCTACCCTGCTGAGGTGATCTCAATAAGCCTTTGGAGAGATGAGACAATATCGTCAAAGACAGCCTAATAGTGTCATTATTGATTATCTCAAATTTATCACATCATTAGCTGTGAACAACCACAAAAAAAAAACAAAAATCACCATGTCGCTGGAAAGCACATGGCACACATTTGAAAAATATCAATTGTCTTCTAAGAATTTGCTAAACCTCAACGATTGGTTGGAAATAGCTATTATTGACCAGAGCTGCAGAAAAACACAATTTCTCACATTTGTGTAGCATAACCTTTTTTTTTTTTTTTTTTTTACTGATGTCACTGATACTAGGATACACAGGGTGTTGGACATGGCTTTCTTGCAATTAGCTAACAAAGCTAATTAAATGTAGCTCTAACAGAACAGTATGTAAACTACACCAGCTTCTCCACAAATACATTGTCACTGGTGTTCAGTTTAGACTTCATCCCAAGGTTCGTATGATCTCTTAAAAAAAGGCTATGCATAATTATTTGTGTATAACCCTAATGATGGTCGGTCAAATGTGCAATCAGTGTGCCACACTTCAACAGCGGTTGCAGCGACAGATGCTAACCTGAGCTCTCCTTGTTAACGCGTTCGCCTCACATGCTGTGGTCATGAGTGAATGTGATGTATGAGGCTTATCTGCACTACTCAGGCTACACCTGCACAAACCCAGCAGACAGAGCCTGTGTACACTGGAGTACTTCAGCGGTGATACTTTGTTGAAGGGCATCCTCAAGCTCCAATTTCTTTCACCCACTACATGACGGACTTATGATTTGAAATGTAATTTTTGTAAATGTATTTTGCCTTCAGAAGTGGCGGAAGCTTGAACACACCTTTACTGGTTTGGGTAACACAAAAAAATCATAGTTTGAGTTTAAACACAAATGAATAGGTAACAGCTGAAATGTCTCAGTCCTGGCTCAAAATTAAAGGGCTCAATGTGAATCATACTGCCATTGCAGTGGTGTTGAAATAGACTACATTACAGCTGTTTCTAATATTTTAGCCAGTACTCATGCGAGGGACAGAAATATCATTTAGTCATAAAATAGATGTATTTTTTTTAAACAGTATCTGCAGAAACAACAGTTTCTAAGTCCATGGCAGCATAGAGATGTCATATCATATCGCATCACAGGTGGACTTAATGAAGGGGCCAAGGAGTGTATCGTAACCAGAAGATGGAATGTTGAAAGGAACATTTTCTAACCAGATGTTTCAGGCCAGAAAAGCCATTGAGATGTTCTTTCTTTTGTCTCCACAATAAACCAGTCTCCTCCTTTAAAGGTGACAGCACCAGATGCAGTTTTAAACCAATATTTGTCAGTTAGACCATTCCAAGATCATTGGCATCCAGGTTCCTTCTGTGTACAGTATTGATTATCCCTCCGTATTACAGCTCTATTTGGTCAGCATGTTTAACAGTGTGCTGCCATGAGATAACATACAGGCATTCTGGTAATTTAAAGCGTGGCTAAAAGCAGTATATACAGAAGCTACAGTGAGCTGAGGTGCATTAGACGGGTAATTGCTATTCAAACACACATGCACAGTTCTCTTTGTGACTTGTCAGGATATGTTTTATTTCCTGCAGGCTGGAAGCTCCAGTGTTAACAACCTCAACTCGAAATTCTCTCTCAACCTTGACTCCCCAGGATGTGACAATATGAACAACCTTTTGTCCTCACAATAAATTACGTAAGTGTACTTCATTCCACTACTCAGTCGTGTAGACCGTCTTTGATATTTCAAAGCCGATTGCCGATATTTCAACATTTGAGAAAAGTTGCTGTTTCAAATCATCTTTTTAAACATGATATTTAAGCACCTTGTTTCAACTGATTCAAAGTCTGAGTATTTTTAGTCTTCTTTCCAAAGCTGTCGCTGTTTTTTGTTTTTAATGTAATTATCTTTCCTAACTTCTCATCTCAAAGCAATCGGACCAAAATTAGTCTGACATGTCCAGATCTACCGTCCTGCCAGTGGCCTCGAACAGAATTCAGGATACAGGTTGTATAATTTGTTCCACAAGTCAGTCACTCAGTCCATGTCCATCTGTCCAGTAAATGTCTCATAAATCCAGCTATTAGATGGTGAGATATCCTGTAAACAGCAGACTGATGTTTTTAACTGTGTGACCCTGATGTTCACATCTTAAATTCTCTTGCAAACTTACAGAAAAAAGGAATTCTAAACATTCAAGCAGCACAGCAAAACAAAAACAAGGGGCAAATTGTCCTCATTTTCCCCAAAATATCCTCGCTCTTTATGTCCTTAGTTCTCCAAAAGATGTATAATAAGCCACATGAGGCAAAAAAGCTAGAAGAAACAGAAAGCGTGATTGTGCTCTGCTCAAGTGTGTTCACCAAGGTGAAGGAAGAAGAAAACCTGCAGCCAAACTCAGTTGTCGTCAGTGTGGCACACACCACTGTCACTGCCCCATCTCCATCTGCTTTCTCCAAAACCGCTAATAATCCATGAAGCACCCTCTTCACAGACAATGACACAATTAAAACTTTATTGCTGAATAATCACTTTGCAGGGCACTGGGGTTTAATGACAGTGTTAAGGAGCAAATGAGCCCCCTGGAACAGAATTACTCCTTGGCAGTCTGGACACTAACCAAAGTCCTTGTTCCAGAAAGACAGTCGTTAATAACAGGCAAGTCAGTCTAGCAAACCACAGAACAGTACCCACCACCCTCAGTGCGTCTTGAGGGGTCCTGGAAATCCCTGCAGCCCATTCGTCATGGATGGAACAATGTAAGACGCTTCCAATTAGAAACGTCTGCAGTCGGCGAGCTATTCATCGTCAGGAGTTAATTCACGCTGGCCTCCATGTCATCCATTGATCCCTCATGATCCTACCTCTGGTCACTCTTAAAATAAAATAAACAAAAACACCATTCATTTACATCTCCACATGTTTTATAATGAAATTGTAAATTTTTCCTGAAGTCACAACAATCTTTAATCACATCTAGGATGTAGGCTCTCCGAAGATACCACCTGCCAGTGAGAGATTTCCCCACTCAGCTTCGGCAAAGATACGAGCCAGACAGCTAATGTTCAGATAGCGAGATTCAAAATGAATAACTCTGCAGTTGATAAACAGCAAACGCGTAGCTAGCTAGCAAGCTGGCCAGACGCACTGCTACCAAATCATTGAGAGTGTCACTAAGAGTGACGGGTCATGACGGCTACAGAGTTTAGAAATGAGCGAAAGGCAAATGGAACGTGAGATGACATCACAAATGAGGGAAGTTGAGCTTTTGCCTCATGCACAGGGAACAGAAACAGAAGCAGAAGCCAAGATAAAGTTCAAAAGTGTATTCAACAAAGTCGAGGGAAACCTGTTGTCGAAGAACAGATTGTCGAGCACCAAGATAAACAAATCTGACAAGGGGAGGGTGAAGGTGAGAATCTGCGCTCAGTCCAAGAATCGAATACCAGGATTGTAACACAAGAAATCTTGTAAAACCCCAGGAACACAAGGGATTAAAAGAAAAGAAGAGGAAAAAACAGGGCTGTGGGGTTAATCTGTAACAAGTGAACTATATAAACACAGGGCAGGTAATCAAAAAGAGTGAGAAAACCAAACAAAGGCAGGAAGTAAAAGCAGCAGCAAATGAAGGAAGAACTTCAAAATAAAAGAAAAAGTGATGAACCAAACAGGGACTGTGATACGTACACAGAATCGATGATTCAGAAGAGCAGTTTACATGTTGCTGTTACGTCCCGTGATGTTCCGAGAATGAAGTATTGATTACATACTCTTGTGTTAGAATGTTTTAAAAATGTGCTGCATAAATAAATCAAAGAACATATCGCGGCATTTGTCCCATAATGATCTCAAGACCTTGAAAGGAAAGCTGAACTCCTCAAATACGCTGATCCACACGCAACAGCTCACTCACCTCCACAGCGACTTTACAAAAGTTAAAATTGAGAAGATTGCATGCATTATGAATCTCAATAAAGCAGCTGAAAGCTTGTGTCATTATGTGAGTCACAACTTGAGGCCTCTGCAGTTAAGACTTCCCCCTCCTCTTCATCTATCAAAGAGAATGCTAAGCAGACAGAAAAACGCTGTCAAACATTGAGGTGTGTTCAAGACCACCCTGGATGGGGGCAGCAGGCAGACCAGCACTAGATGAGAACGAGTCAGATAAAGCTTAGTGTCCGTGAGTATGTTGGCACATTTGCTTGTTTGGCTGTTGAGTCTGGTCGAGATGATAACGCTCTTATCAATGCATTCCAGAATGGGCTTACCAGGCAGGGTGTTGTGGTCGGGGGGCTCTTTAGATGAAGCTATTAGGTGAGCTATCAAGATTCCCCACCAGGTTACGCAGCAGTGTGTTGAGACAGATCTTCCCAAGGCTCATCCCCCGGTGTCAGTGCTAACCCCCCCCCCCCCATCCTATGCAGATGAGTACAACCAGAACAGCAAAGATGTATGTTAAGTCATATCTTCCTTTAGTGAGAACTACTATTACTATTTTGATGTTAGTATTATACGTAGTTAATAAATACTATTTAATTCATATAATAATATCTGCTATTATTGGGACTGTTATTTATCCCAGTCCCCCCATCCTTCTCTCTCTCTCTCTCTCTTTCTCTCTCTCTCTCTCACACTCATACACACACACACACGCTCTCTCTCTCTCTCACACACACACACACACGCTCACTCTCTCACACACACGCTCACGCTCTGGTCGTATTTCACCCCCACTGGTCGAGGCAGATGGCTGGTGACATCCATGTTTCTACCCACTGAAGGAAATTTTTTGCAGCGCGTTCTAAATGTGTACATGAATTTGTTGCAGTCAAGGAAAAAAAAAAAAACGCCTATGTTAAAGTACAAACTATTCCCCTGCCAGAAAAGAAGTCCCACCACTGTTAATATGTCATTAAAATTTTTCCAAGCGCCTGCTAGCAATAATTGTTATTGTGTATGTCCTCCTTAGGCTTAGGGGCTAAGGGGATGTGCTGCTGTGTAAGAATATATAAATATAATGTTATGTTGCTTGGAATTAACAAATTACCTGTGCACAGGAGTGTGTGTTATTTTTCCAAGTAACAGCCCCAACAGTGGAGATAAAAAAAACATGCATAGTGACACACACACATGCACACACACACACACACCATCCATCATCCCGTTTTCTCGTCTTGCTGACAGCCTTTGAAAAGATGTGTATGAGACAAGAATGAGCGAGGGGGTCTTTGGCTCTGAGGGAGGCAGGGGGTGAAACATCCTGAGATAGAGCCACAAAGAGGCTGGTGGTGGAGAGGCGTCATCGTATCAAACTGAAGCCTGCCTCCTCCTATCAAACAGCTTCCAGAGATCAGTCCTGCCACTATGTGTCCCTCTTGTCCTGGACAACATAAAACCACATCGCTGCCCTTTGTACTGTCACCTGTGGCAGACAAATAACACTGCATGAAGTTCTCATCGTCACAGGGAGGGAATTCATTGTTTTACAGTCACATGGACTCATGGTGATGGTCCTCGTTTCAGCCATTGTTTCAGGAGCATCTGTGGAAGAGACGTCAGATCATAGCTTTCACTTTGGTACGCCTGTCTTGTTTTGTATGGGATTTGAACCAGATGCAAACAGATAGACAGAGCTTCTGTGAGGCATGCAGGTCTTCTGTGTCCGATTGTCTCGCTCTGAGGAACCGTTATGATCTTTGAGTTCAGTTTCGATTTAGACCTAAAATTGCCCTGACATGTTATTAAGTCTAAATCCTTCTTGTTGCTTCATAAAACATTAATTATGGGGCAAAAATAATGAATATTGCAGCTGTTAGCATGTGCTAATGGCTGGCTGTTAAAGGTGAATTATAGGGAGGAGCAACAAACATTCTACAACTGGGCACATTGAAGTACACAAAAAGTCATGTTTTTATTGGCTAATGGGCTGTGCTGAGTGGGTGACTGGGCACTGTCTGCGTGCTCTGTATTAAACTACAACATCCCTGACTCTGCTTCTGAAATAACAATTAAGACTTCTCAAATAAATGGAAATCACTTTGTACGACAAACAAGGAAGTAGATGTTAGAACTCACTCTAGTTTGGTGTTGCCAAGTTGTCCAAAAGGGTGGACCCAGTCCATATGCAGCCAAGGCCTGACGGCAGCACTGTCTGCACATGTGCAGCACCTGTTCCGTGGCTGGAACCAGTCTGCCACTGACCCCCACCATTAAAAATTGCATACTGTGGGTTGGAGAAGTTGTAGATTACAAGAAACCGATACCCCGCCCCTCGTTCCTCCCTTAGTATACATAATAATCCTGGCCATCCTACGTTAGCAGCAAGAGACATTAGAATCATCGGCGATGATACTGAATATTTATGTAGATACTTTACACACAGAATACATAATAATGCTGGAGTTTAGAAATGTGAGGGCACTGCTGACACCAAACATACTTTAATCCTCAGGGTTTGCTTTTTCCATTTGGAGTTGAAAACACGGCGGTCACACATAGCGAACTCCAGAGAAGAGGACCGTCTTATATCGATATAAAAGGGTTATTTTAAGCTAGCACTACTGTTCTTGGTTTCAGGTGATTCTTTTTGGCCAATAAATCCCACTGGCTTTTCCAAAATGTTCTGAGGATGATGCACGAGCGATGACTTATGTGGTAAGAGACATATATGTACATAAATAGTACCATGAATCTTAACATGCATGATGGAGTGTGTTGGTCTCTGACTTTTTTTTTTTTTTTTTTTTTAACCTTCCCGACAGAAATCCTGCCGCAGGGAGTTTTCGTCTTGATAAACAACTGCGCACATTCATCCTCATGTACTTGTACTCTGGCAGGCAGAATGGTTCAAGGGTTGTGATCACGCATATAAGAAGAGCAGACCCACTTCTTCGACCTGATTACACTATTGATGCCTCAGTTTCAAAGAGTGCAATATTCTCTTTTAGTGAGGAGTTCAAACCAGCAGAAAAGAACAGCTGTTCCCATCACCCCTCACATCTCGTGCTGGAGAGAGTGAGGCTGCACTTATCTGCTGCTGCACCAAACACTAAAAACACGACAGACCTCCAGGGAGTCCGACCGTAACTACGCAACAGCCAACTGTAGGTACTTATAGCGTGTGTTTTTACTGCGCCAAAATTGTCAGATGCTTGCTTACAGTAAAACGGGTGAGTCATATATGGAAGAAAGCACTGACAAGCTTTGATTCCATTCTGATTCTTTAGGTCAGCGTCCGTTGCTATTTATATGCTTGGGACGAGTTCCGCTCTCCATCAGCAAAGGTCAGTCTCATTAAACTTGAGAGCAGAACAAGTTTGCTCCAAAGTTGTCCACAGTTCTCTGATTTATAAGCAGTGTGCTGCTGCTGCTGCTGCTGCTGCTGGTGGTGGTGTGTCAAATAAAAGAGCAAACATTTCAGCAACAAATTATAATAAATAATGTGTCGGCTCTCTTTTTACCAGCAGATTCCTGCCTCGGTTCATAAAGCACCAATCCACCAGCTGGTTAATGAAGCATCTTTGGCTCACAAATTGACATCCAATTAAATCGGGCGATTAATAATAAATGAGAATTTGTAATTTTCTCCAGGAAAGCTGGTCAGTCATCAGTCAGTTGACACAGCAGGAATCAGCAGAACCTTTTATTGATTGGTGCTGGGCAGGGTGTACACGATCAATTATTAATACAAACAGTTAATTCTATCTGGCTTAAAATTGTGTTGAGTAGCTCTTTATGTATGAAGTGTAATTATTAATTTTATTATTCAAAGAATGATCTTATTTGTGGCTCTACATGTACTTCCACATCATGTTCGCATTTTCAGTTTTTTGTTTTATTTACTCATCCAGGTGAACTGATGTATTTTGCCTGCACAGTGATGAGTTGTTGTTTTTTTTTTTTTTAAAACACAAATGGTATTTCTTTTTATTGTGCTTATTATACTCAACTGCACCCATAGAGGGATATTACTATATGTACAAAAATAGCAGTATGGCATAAATGTTCCAAAAATGCTGTGAACATGTTAATCACATTTACTATATGTTTTACTTGTAACACGATTTAATTGTTATTATTTCGATCACATGTTCTCAAATGGGGGTTCGTGGAGGTACTCCAGGGGGTACGTTAAGCTTTACAAAAATATATATATTTTAAAAAAAGCAGTAATCCTCATAATAATTAAGTCTTGAGAAATAATTATATTTTAAAAAGTTTGGTAGAATACAAATGTATGTTCATACACTGAATTTTATATTCAGTATTCAATTTTAATGTCCTTAAAAAAAAACAGACTCTCTCAAAACCAAGTTAGTTTTACCCATGGATCCAGCATCACTCGTCAATAACCTGCCGTTGCCATGACGATGCACTGGAACGATGGAGATGTGGCTGAAGCACAGCAGCAATGCGGCTGAAAATACAGAGAAACTTGTGAAAAAGAAGGCGAAACCAGAGCTGACGAAGTACCGGGAGTAGGCACCCAAGGCACTGTGGGGTTTTTTTGCGGGGAGCGATTAGCCAACGCTAGCAAGTCATTGCTATTAGTTGTTTCACTTCAATAAATCAGACACTGATGGCACAGCACTGTACCTCCTTTATTTTCTACCAAAAATGTTTTGGGGGTACTTGACAAAAAAAGAAGGCATTTACAGACGGGGAGGTTGTCAAAGAAGCAATGATGATAATTGCTAAAACTGTGCTTGAAGACGAGAAGTATGGAACCGATGTACTCTCCAGTCCCTCCAATGTTCAACTCGGGGCAACTACAATGGTAAGAAGAGTGTCGATGATGTCTGGGAACTTGGCCGACCAGCTGGACCGTGATCTGGCGAGGTGCCGGTGGTTCAGCATCCAGTGTGACGAGTCGGTGGACAGCAGCAGTACGGCTCAGCTGATGGTCTTTATCCGGATGGTGTTTGATGATTTCTCCACAAAAGAAGAACTTCTGACACTGCTGCCCCTGAAGACAACTACGAGGGGAGTTGACATTTATAACGCAGTGAAGGAGTTTTTGGTGGAAAAAAAGGTGCCGCTGGAAAAGCTGGTATCAGTGACTACGGATGGGGCTCCTGCTATGATCGGCCGACACACAGGATTCGTTGCTCACTGTAAAGCTGACCCAGAGTTCCCAAACTTTCTGCAGTACCACTGCATCATACACCAGCAGGCCTTATGTGCAAAAGTGATCTGCTTTGAGCACGTAATGACTCCCGTCGTGAAGATCATAAACAGCATCCGCTCCAGAGCTAAACAGCACAGAACATTCAAGGTACTTTTGGAGGAGCTGTCAGCTGAATATGATGACCTGCTACTACACACAGAAATCCGATGGCTCAGCAGGGGACGAATTTTGCAACGTTTTTTGTCACTTTTGGGTGAAATCAAAGAGTTCATGCAGTCCAGAGGTGAGGACACTGTGCTGCTGGAGGACACTGAGTGGATACTTGACCTTGCATTTTTAACGGACATTACTGGGAAACTGAACAGTTTGAACTGTGAGCTGCAAGGCAAAGGTAAAACTGTCGCCGATATGATAAGTGCTTTAAATGCATTTAAAGCTAAGATGAACCTTTTCTCTGCATTTACAGAGAAAAAAAGTGCTGCACTTTCCCTCTGTGCAGATGGTGCTGAAAGACAATGCTTCTGCATCTGAGGCTTTTGACAAAGTTGCAGAAAAATACTCTCAGGTCATAAACAGAGTTGGGCGAGAGTTTGAGAACAGGTTTTGTGACCTGGATCAGCTTGAGCCATGTGTGTCGTTCATTTCTAATCCTTTCATGAACGTGGACATATCATGTATTGCTGAGCAGTTAAGTGCAACATTCAGCCTGGATGCTGAACAGGTGGAGATTGAAATTGTAACACTGCAAAATGACCTCCACCTCAAAGCCCATCAGGCTGCACCAAACTTTTGGTGCCTTCTTGACACAGAAAAGTACAGTGGTGAATGCGCAGCAGCTATGAAGGTTGCAAGCCTGTTTGGTTCAACTTATCTTTGTGAATCAGCCTTTTCTGACATGAACTTCATCAAGAACAAACACAGAACACGCCTCACTGATGCACATCTGCAAGACTCACTCAGAGTTGCAGTGTCAAGTTACACACCAGAGTACAACACACTGGTTAACGGCATGCAATGCCAGGCTTCCCACTAACTGACAAAGAAACAGATAACAGATTTGGTGTCCAGTTCAAAGTGTGACATGATTTATTTAAAAATTTGAGAGTTGATTTTTGTATTTTACATGAGTTATTATTTGTACGAACATGGTGCAAAGTAATTCATGATTTGTTAAAAAATGTTAGTGGCTAGCTAGTTAAAATGGGATATTGTGATTTCACAAGACTGTCGTAGAAGTGATCATTTTCAAATGTTTGAAAAATTTGAAAAACATGTGCACTTAGAGAAAATATAAAAATAAAGTGTTGCATATTGATATTTATCTGTTTCTATATATTTGTTGTGAGAAATCATTAACATGATCAGTGTTTTCACAAAGATAAATATCATTAATTTTTAATAATAACATAGAGTTAAAGGTAAATTGAGCAAATTGGCTATTTCTGGCAATTTATTTAAGTGTGTATCAAACTGGTAGCCCTTCGCATTAATCAGTACCCAAGAAGTAGCTCTTGGTTTCAAAAAGGTTGGTGACCCCTGGTCTAGGCAATACTCGTGAAAACAGTTTACCAGTCATCATGACAGGTACGGCCAAATGTTCTTCCTCATCCCGATTCTCCACAACTCAGACTAAACAACCATTCAGCCTTAGGTTTAGAATATTTTACACAATTTTAAGTTTTTGTTGCTGGTGTGTCGTGTTTTACAAAACAAAAAAACAAGCCTATCAAAGTAAACTATCAACATATGAGGCATGCACACTGGAGTTTTATTGGTTTGTCTTCTTGAGTGCTTCTCTGTTTTATGTCTGCAAAGAAGGCGACTGACGATGACTTGTACAATTTAATCTTTGCAGATAACGTTGCTGTTGCCCCCTCGGAGGAAGGTAGGTATCTTTCCTGTCAGCAGACGTGTGGAAACCGTTCAGCTCTGGTTGAAGTTGTCATTCCGTCAGTGTCTGTTCCCCTTAAATGAATCCACAAGTTGTTCTCCTGTCACAATGACCTCTCCTCATGTCCCCGATCAGATATCAAGGAATATGCCAGGAGCATTGGCATTGATCCGGACCGTGAGGCCGAGCTCATGTGGGTGGCCAAAATAGGCTTCTTCACCCCTCCGCCTCCACATTGGATCCCTTGGTAGGTGAAGTCTGGAACGAGAGGTTGGTGGATAGGGGTTGGGGATTGATTATATCCTCTTATAGTGAGATAAAGGCCTACAGATTTAATTACAAATATGGCCTTTCTCAGCTTCCACGATAAAAGATTTTCTGTAACGGTTCCTTGTTTGAGCAGACGCATCAGTCAGTTCTGATGAAGTTGTTTGAGGAACTGCAAGTGTTAGCAGAGCCTTTTGACCAAAAAGACACATTTACATGCTTGAGTTTATAGTGTTTAGCTCTCATGGAACCTTCTAGTCCTGCTGCTGAAGTAACAACTCTCCCTCCCTTCCTCACCCCTTCTCCCTGCAGCGAGGATGGGAAAGGCAACCTGTACTTTTTCAACTCGTCAACTGGCGATTCCACCTGGACCGACCCGGTTGACGAGATCTACAAGAACCTGGTGATCCAAGAGCGTGAGCGCATCCAGCGCAATGCTGCTGCGGTTGGAAAGGACAACGATGTCAAAATCTCCAGAAATGAGGTAGAGCTCATCCCAGCTGACATGACAATGGTTTGTTTAGGCTCCTGTCGCTCTGCGTGTGTCCTTATCAAACATCACGAGCATCTCAAGCCCTCGTGGGTCAGACCCGATACTGAAGAACCTTGTCCAAACATGTTTTGTTTTATATAAAATCACACGTCTGCATTGAAAGGGGCACAAAGGACTTCTGTGCTCGTTGATTTGGCCGTGCAGCTAACGTGCTAACATTCAGCTAAACACAACTACAGAGGTTCACACTGATGTTACACGTCAACAAAACTAGTCGTGGTGACAAAGTCATGCATCATTAGTGTCGCTCGTGATTTAATCTTAACTTTGTACTTCTAACAATGGCATCTATGCTGTAAAAACCACAACAGTGAGACTTTGAAGCTTGTACAAACATTTACAAGAAAACTGCTCAGTGATTATTCATAACAGAGTATTAAACTCAAGGTACTTGTGCTTTTCAGAAAACTGCCCAGATGGAGAGCTTGCTGGCTACTCTGCAGGAGAGCAGGGACCATCTCCAGGCCTCCCAGCAGCAGGAGAAGCACCTGAGGCACCAGCTTGACAAGCTGAAGGGGGAGCTGGAGAAACTGAGGGTGGTAAACTCTCAGAACCAAAAGCTCATTGTGAAAATGAGGGAGGAGAGGAACGTGATCCGGCAGGATGAGGAGCGTCTGAGGCTGGAGACAGACCAGCTACAGCAGGAGCTGGAGAGACTGAAGGTGGAGAATGAAGGGTTGATTCTCAAAGTGAGGATCAAGACGGGCGCAGCCCAGGAGGAGGTGAAGCTCTCACATGAGACATGCCAGCTACAGCAGGAGCTGGAGCGGTTGAAGACAGAACACATCCAGAATCAAAGAATGATTCTTAACATGAGGGAGGAGAGAGCTGAAGAACAACAGGAGGAGATGCGACTAAGACTGGAGAGAGACCAGCTCCAGCGGCAGCTGGAGAGACTGAGGGTGGAACATCAAGGATCCACTCGCAAAGTGAGGGAGGAGAGGAGCGCATTCCAGCAGGTGGAGAAGAGTCTCAGACATGAGACACAGCAGCTACAGCAGGAGCTCCAGGCGCTGAGGGTGGACCACACGCAGAATCTCCAGATCATTCGCCAAGTGAGTGGGGAGAGGAGCGTGGCCCAGCAGATGGAGGGGCGCCTCAGACTGGAGAGAAACCAACTGGAGCAGGAGTTGGACCAGCTGAGGATGGAAAATACTGAGAATCGGGGAATCATTCATAGAATGAGGGGGGAGAGGTGCGTGGCCCAGCAGGAGGAGGAGCGCCTGAGACTGGAGCGGGACAGAGCCGTGGCAGAGTGCAGGAGGGCTCAGGACTACAATGCGTCTTTGCATGGGAGGATGGACCAGCTGATCAACGAATCCAAGCACCTCATTTGCAGAGTCAGGTACAGTTTCCGCATAGGAACTCTTCAGCACAGGAGGTTCGAGGAAGACTATTATTTTTAAGTAGCCCACAATTATTTGAAGATTCAAAGGGATCACGGTCCTGTTTCTCATCCTATCAGAGATCTGGAAGCAGAGACAAGACAGTGGCACATCCAGAACAAGAGGCCAGCAAGGGAGGCGTTCCCAACACATCCGGACCACCCGAGGGACCCGCTGAGTGGCTCCTCACCAGAAAACTGCAGCCACATCCTTGAGTAAGATTGTGATCAGCTGACTGACTGCCAGCAACAGCAAAAGTGTCCAAAAATGTTTGTTTACAAGTGCCTAACCTTGAGGAGCGAGCCAACGGGACACCGATAGTTGTGTTATTTCAGATGATTCACCACGCGAGGTGCGGCCTAAAATAGCCAATAAGGAAGCGCAGCAAAGACAGAAATACAAACCTCCAAAAAGCCCAGTGCAGAATTTATATGTCCCACCTCTCCATGTGTCCAGATTCTATCAGTTCAACAACAAGATGAGGAGCCAACGGATCCAGAACATCGACTTCGCCCTGAGAAGGGGGAACAGCCGGGTGATACAGGAACAGGGAGCGCCGCACCCCTTCCAGCAGCAGGTAGCGTACTGGCGTAGCACCGTCCTAGCTTAGCCGTGCCCACATTCACATTCACACTGATGGTGGAGGCTTAGAGGTGCCAATGGGGGTGAAGTTAGTGGGTGGTTAGTGAAAATGTCAGACCCGGGTTGAACTGCACCCTGTCCGGGTTCTCTCTCTCTCCAGCCTCTGTCTCAATATCAGTCTCTCCCCCACAAGCAGAGCTCCACCCTCCCCGCAGGCTCCCTTTGGCCCTGCCACATCTGTCCACACCCTGGGCTCTACCACTTCAACCCACACAGAGCTTCTTAGTCCCTACATCAGCCACTCAGGGGCATTCACCAGGAAGACCCCTCTTCAGCTCCTGCACCACCAGCACCAGCCAGCACCGGCAGATCCACCCTGGTAGGACAGCCGCTGGGCTTCTACCTGGCTCACAGCGGTCTCCTGCCACTGTCGTCGCTCTTTCAACGGTCGTTCTGCTCGTCCAGGAGCAGCAGTGGAGCCGCCCGTCGCCTCCAGCACCATCAGAATTCCTGCCAGGTATTCTGTTCACAACGCACCTGCATTCATGTCTTGGTTCCCGTTCCCCTACAAGTTCTGATCAAGCTTTTGGTGAATGTTATCCGACCATTAAGGGGATGGTTCTGATCACTGGGTTAAAACTGAGATCTGAAACTAACATGATGCATTTGTGTGTGTGTGTGTGTGTGTGTGTGTGTGTGTGTGTAGCTATGTCCGAAGCCTTGAGCTGGAGGAGGTGACTGACGTCACCGTGACGTCACTGAACAAACACCCCTGGATGACGGCCATCTGCCTACCCGGGTCAATCTGGATCTAGACCATGACGACCAGGACCGAGTGTCATTTAACTGAGAACGATGGAGCAGCCATAGCAACAACACATCAGCATCGTGACCGGAGATGATCAGACATGCCTTCCCTCCTGATACCTGAACTTGGACGATCTGCTGATGCTGCGTATCGACTGAAAGCGGCGCCTCAACAATTACCTTGATGTTTTACTATAATCTTGAATAGCTGCGTACCAGGAACCTCGTACTGATGTGGTGGATCCCAATCCATTTGAATAAATACAGAAAATTGATGCCAGTTGATGTCTTTGCCTGAGTCTCTGTTGTTCCCCTCCTAATGTGTTACACTGGTTCCCCATCAGCTCATTTACCCTGGTGTCTCCCCTGTCCTTAGTCAGTTTCCTCGGCTCCCTGCTCTCGGCCTCCTGGCGTGTTCGCTTCCCGAAGCCATTTTGATTCATGAAAGATCCACTTGTTCTTCACTCCTCCTTGCCTGCGCCGCATTTTTTGAGGCCATCTCCTTGCGTTTAGAGCGCAAAGCTTAACAGTTTCATCACGACTGCATGACTTTTGTGGATTTGCTTCAACTCTGGTGCGCTGGCACGAGTGTCATTTCGGTTTGCGTCACAACTGCTGGGAGTTTTGTGAGCCCTCCTGAGCTGAGGGCCCTTATAGTCCTTGGCCCAAGACCCAAAATATGACATCAGTATCACCTGGGTGGGCAAATTCTAGTTGTGATTTTTTTTATACCTGCACATCCCTAGTTTATGTTTTGATATGACAGACCTCTCGGACTGGTAGCTTTTTAGTGGTTCAAAGCTTTCATTTAAGCCCACTTGTAAAGCTCTCTGTGAGATATATAGGTTACTGAGGCTCGTCAAACCATTTAAAAGACACATTTTTTCTCATTTTTTCGCCTAAACTATACACTATCTTTAAGCCCTGTGGCATCAAGGAACATCAGAGACAAACAAGATGAAGACCAGAATACTCACAGGACTCTACGGATTCAGGAAATGTGTAGCATGCCCATACTATCTCATTATTAGTCTTGATTTGAGCCAAAATATCTGCATCCTTTCACCTTGCAGGCTGAATGTGTAACTTAGAGCTACCTACACTTTTTTTTTTGAGGATTAAATCCAATTATTTCTCTTTAGTGTATTTATATATCTCAATTATTATTATATTACTTAGGCTATATGATTTTATTAGACAATACATTTAACCGTAGCTGTCATATATTTTCTTGTATTTACTTTCACATCTATAATTTAAAAACAAATAGTAGCACTCTGAATAATTTTAGCAATTCTTTTTTAAAGTAAGCTACTCATGAATTAAAACGTAAATGCTGTCAGGTTAATGTTAACATGAGTCAGCAAATTTGATAACCTAGGAAGTTAGCAAACTAGTTTAGCTAGCTAGCTAGCTAGCTAACGGTCTCGTGTAAATTTACTATGAGCCGATATAATTGGATAGCTAAAGCTATTTAACTATATTGCTGGCTAAATTTATATTTAGACAGGTGATTGTTTGTCTTTTTAACAGGTGAGGTAAACTGAATTCATTTGTCACAGCAGCACAACATAAAATAAGGACAGAACGGAATACTAGCATTAATCGAGAGCACCTATGATTATGATTTGGAAAGCCTATTTTATGAATGCTGACGTCTTTTTCTGTTTTACGACTTACATTATCACCCTTTGGAACAGCTTTAAAAATTCTGAGACTCATTCTGTTTTATTGTTTAAATTTGTCCTTTCGTCCGTCTTAATCCTTGGTTCTACTTTGTTATGTCAAGCACTTTATGTCTGTTTTTGAAAAGTGCTTTCAACCAAACATTTGTATTATAATTCAATATCATGAACAGACAGTGTTATTTATGATTGTGACTTTGCTTGTATTGCGCCCTGATGAATTGTAAATCTCTGCATCAGCCTTGATACGCAGGACAATGCAGTCCTCTACCCGTGACATTCCCTTGAATATCCTCCATTTCATTAATTTCCTGCATGCTTCTAAAAGAGCTCAGTAACTTTGTAATTTTAAAACTTCTATTATCTATTTTACATTATTATATTCTTATCTGTTTTGCCCATTGGAAAAAAAAATAGAAAAAAAATCTAGAAATGACAGCGATAATAAAGTATAATGGGAAGCCATGTCAGCCTTCATCACTCCAGTTTGTATTTTCTGTTCATTAATATTCAAGTCTGTGTTTTTGGTGTATCATCAGGCTGCAGTAATCACCGGCCAGCTCACGTCAAACCAGAATATTAACACCTGCATGGCAAAGTTCAAGCATCGGTAGTAGCACTGTGATATTATTAGAAGCATCGCTTGCATTTTTTCATTAAAATGTAATTGCCTTTGTACAAAAACACCAATGAAAAATTTAATTAGAACACCATATGTTTTTATGTAAATAAAAGAAAATGTTTCCCCAGCTAAACTGTTTCAGTTGTGTGATGTGCAACATCAAAGTGTTTAATATATGAGAACAGCATTCTCTGTCATAACAGAGCTGCTATCAGAATAGAACAGACTGTTTCCTCCTACAAATGACTGAGACAGCAACACGAGAAAATATCTTAATGACTAATTACATTTTAAGATGTACAAATCGGTTATATTCAAAGCTGCGACTATGCTTTAATCCTGTAAGCAAAGAACAATGGTATGTCAGAATCCCCCACCGCTCATCTCGTCTATTTTACATGACACAAATTAGCGCTCTTTTTAGTCGTTCAGTTCCTCTTGTATGTGCACAGCAAACAAACTTTGAGTTCATTACAGAAAGAATAACATTGGGATTTGGCCTGCACATTTAAAAGGGGATCAAACCATAAATTAGAAACGTGTGTTTTGTGACAGCGGTGGATTAAATGCAGACATTGGAATTTAATTGAATTACACAGAAACATTGCCTGAATTTTGTGGCTCTTTTGAGATGCAGCAGAATTCAGAGCAGAAGGCGAAGTCATGACATATCTAATGAAATTCACTGCTCTGGAATGTATAATTTTGCTTGTCAGAGCGTAAATAATGATGCATTCATGGTTTATCAGTGCTTTCAAAGACTTGTCAGAAGGGATGAAATATGGTAATTGTGTTTTTTAGTGGGGGTGGTGAAAGATTCAGTCTTATTGATAAATCAGAGGCTTCACCAATAAATCATTACATTTCATGTAAACTGATGGCTTGTTCACCAGCACCTAATGAATAATAACAGAGTGTACTAGCACAGTGTGATCACCCTGCATTACTTCTCATACTGCAGATGCATGTTTGAAGAAGCAGTATAATTTCTTTGAATACCTTTTATGGATGAGATATTACATTCATAATTAATAACCAATTTAAAAGCCTTTATCAAGAGGATATGCCAATTTTTTTTTTTTGGGGGGGGGGGGGATACACTTAAGTCAGTTCCATGAAGACAAAAAGATATATCTCCTGTAAACTGGTTTACTATCAGTTAGCTTAGCGCTCTGAATGGTAGTGGATGGGAAGCGTTTGCATACTCTGTTCTGCTAATCCAGCTTCCAAAACCTGTAGTTCCTGAATTCCGGTTCAAAAAGACGAGGATCTTGGTTTGTCCAGATCTCTTCCAAAGAAGACTGGCCTAAGTCTGAGGTGCAGCAAAAAAAATCCCTACGCCCAATAAGGAAAGTAGTCCTGGCTATGGATTGGATTCTAAAATTATAATGACTTGCAATTTTAAATTATTTCTCAGTTAATGCGATAATTGCTATACGCCACCCTGGATATATCAGTAGAGGCAAAGAATGTTTTGGAGAAAAGAGTATGTGATCACTTTAAACTGAGGTATGCTAACACCTCCCATCCACAATCATTCATTGTGCTAAGCTAACTAGCGGTCAACTGGTGTCTGGGGGTCTCTAGATCCCAAACATACCTACAGAGGAGAGAAGACGTGTGGGTTTTTTTGTCTGGCTCGGTCAAATAAAAGTACTCTGAATTAAAACAGTTAATGTACTGATGTCACTTACTGTAGCCCTTGCCAGATGTATGAATTTTAAAGGTGAAAGTAACATGCAATTTCTGTGGAAATGTCCAAAATGTAAAAAAAAAAAAAAAAAAAGTCCAAACAAGTCCAGTTGCCTTTCTTTGCCACTTTGACTTACATAGAAGTAGAAGTAGACAAATTTGCTAGCTTTATCCAAATGTATGCTGAATAGGCAAAGACAGAACTATGGCAAATATTCCAGAAACCCTCCAAGTGTTTTTAGCTGGAGGGCAAATATACTCAAATAATCACAGAGCAAGCACGAGGCCAGCAGGATTGCCAAAGTAAAGAGCAGATATTGCTCGGTAATATGAGAGCTCAAATCTCCAACTTCGCCTTAATCAATGTGAAACCCACAATGTGAAGCTGGAAGCTGTTGGAGAAATGTTTTATTTATCATCAAATTCAATCATCAGACCTGAGTGTTTGGTTCCAACCAGTTCTTCTCCATGAATGATACGATCTTTGTAGCCACCGTCTGACTGACTTCACAAGAAACAAACCGAGTTACAGCAATCAATGCAGCTGCTCCTGGCAGACCTCCACTCACTGCATCCACAGGTAGAAAGCAGACTTCAACCTGACATGCAGTAAAAACAGAAGTACTATGTGTCCGTGGGGTTGGCAGCTAACAGTATCAAAGCGATGGGATTAAAATTGAAATATCATTTCAAGTCAGTGTGGATGGACAGTCGCCGCCATGCATGGGGCTGTAGCCTCCCTCCTCGTGAGCAGGGGAGCACAGGAAGCCGAGCAACCGTGTTCTTACTAAACATCCATTTTGTTCCGCTTATCCTGTTGAGGGTCGCAGGGGGTGGAGTGTGGGGGTGGAGCCTATCCCAGCAGCTTTCAGGCGAGAGGTGGGGTTCACCCTGGACAGGTCACCAGTCCATGGCAGGGCCAACACATAGAGACAGACAACCATTGGCTCTCACAGCCACACCTACAGTCAATTTAGAGTCTGGATTAACCTGGTCCCTCTTGATGTCTTTGGACTGTAGGAGGAAGCTGGAGTACCAGAGAGAACCCAGCAGGAACAAGGAGAACATGGAGACTCACCCAGAAAGACCCCACGGCCGAGCTGGGACTTGAACCTGGAACCTTCTTGCTGTGAGGCGACAGCGCACTACTAAATAAATAAACAAGTGAAATATAATAGCGTCTTGATTTCACCCGAATGGGACTGGAAAAAGAAGACCCACAAGTCATGGGGGGGGGGGGGGGGGGGGGGTGTCATTGTGAGGTCAAGACAATCAACGGAGAGTCACTGAAATGCAAGTCTCACTCTAACTTGTAGCTGTGTCATATCTGTGACATGCTCTTTCACCCCCCCCCCCCCCCACACAATTTCAATTTAATTTTCGAAATGCAAAGAAAAAAACAAGCAAACCAAACAAAGAAAAAAAACTTCCTCCATTGTTTTTAATCTTTGGACCTTGCACTTTTCCATATGTTGGCTGAGAAAAAGAAGAATGTTAAACAAAAAAGACGTCCAAAACATTTTTAAAGGAAAAAGAATGTATCTCGGCAGTATGTGTGTGTGTGTGTGTGTGTGTGTGTGTGTGTGTGTTTTTCCCTTACAGTGAGTAAATATACTTTGCTGGCTCCCAGAAAAATAAACAATCCAGAAAAAAAGTTTCCAAATTGTTTTTCTCTCTTTCTGTCTCTCTCTCTTTTTTTTTTACTTCTCATCTTTGGAGCCGAAGCGGTTGCCTTACCTGTCTTTGCACTTGAAGCAGCTCTCTGGGGTGAGAGGATCAAAGTTATATTAAAAGCTGTTGTGGCCTGTTGGACGCCGGTGCAGCTCCAGGAGTTGTCTGTCAAATTCTGACGTAACACCTCACCCTTGCATCTTTTTTTTTTCTGTCCTGCTGTGCATTCTCCTGGACCCGTACGCGTGTGCTTCAAGGGCAGGTTTAACAATTAACTGCCTGACTACAAAGGCTTTCTAGCAAATGTTAACCCTTGGGTCTATTTTAATTAATCAAAGAGGACGAGCGATCTCTGCCACTAGTTTGGAGGAAAGGAGAGGGCAGATGTCACATGATATTATCTGGGAGAAAAGAAGGTAATTAATCACCTTGGCAGCCTCTAATTTGTAAACATATTTAATTTGAAGAATGTAGCTCTTAAGAAATCACACAAGTAGCATGAGCATCTCACTGGACATGACAGGTTTAAATTGCCATTCAGCAATAGTTGGGAAACAGCCAACGACTTTGTTGCTCTTTGATCTAAATCAAGTTTGACAACTGGACCAGCTCGATCTGGACCATCGTCTTTAAAAAAAACACAACAACAACCCGATAAATGCAAGTGGGGATAAATGTTGATGAATAATGTACACAACACATCTGTGTATCATATCGCTAATCAATGCTACGGCCGTGCACAACACTGCGCTGACAAACTGTGCCCTGCATGATTAATACAACCCCTATTTATCAGAGGCAATGTGAGGCCATAACAATGTTGCGTGTTGTTGATTTTTTTTTTTTCCATATTTAAATTGATTCACTAAATCAATGTTCATACCAAACTGTATCAATAATAATGTGTAAATCTCTGGTGAGGGCGAAGGCGGAGAGCACTGACTGTCCTGCCCCAAAATCCTGAGTCTACCGGAGAAAAATAGAGCAGGAATTACTGGAGGTTGGACAAGTTGCCATTGTTCTTTGGTGCCGGTGCCACAATGTAGCCCCTATGGAGATGGAAGAAAAGTTCAGGAATAACCATCAAGACGACAGCGGAAAGAGCTGGTCAGTCAGGCGGGTTAAAGATTTGCTGTGTCAGAGTTTATCCTGATGAAGTGTTACCATTTCCCGCTTTGCACCTTTACAAAAGACAAAAAAGAAAAAAATTCAATGGAGCCTACAATTTTTTGGTGAATTCGAGAAAGTGTGAGTGCTTTATGCTGTTTCCAAAAAAGAAAAATTTGCAAAACTTGACTATAGTTGGAAAGTCAGTCCTTTATCAGTTCAGAAAAATGCCTTTGCGAGTGGTTAATGCAGGAAATTTATCATAAAACACACTTAACTATTACCAACAGCATATGAAGCAATAATGTCGTCTAGATGAGCAGTCCTCCTCGTGGACCAGAGACTGCGAGTGCAGTCTCTCCTCACCAGGGAGGGGAGATTCCCCTTCCGCAATGTCAGGCTACAGTGTCACAGGTCAGCACACCCAGCTTCTGCCTGCCACCCGTGCCAAGTCAGACCTGACCCCAATCACTGTCCCTGCAGGCGGTGGGGGGAACTGTGTGTAGCCGACAACGCAGTAGCCAAGACCACTCTAAAGGATGCTGAGGTTTTGCTGTTTTCTTTCTAAGAGGAACTCGGGGAGGAAAATTGCGTTCTTAATTCCACTGTACAGTAATTCATCCCAGTAGAGGAGACCTGCTGAATCCACAACACCCTCCAGCGTGTGTGTTTTCAGTATTCCTCTTAAATGTGATTACTTGGTCCTTCAGATTGATTTTCTACACTTTTAATTAACATTCCAAAGCCTCATCGGGCTTAAGCAAACTGATAATTTCCTATTTCACAAGAATCCTCCCCTTTTTTATCCACTGTTTTCATTTCATCTCCACAGCAGCTGGAAACGCAACCGCGCGTATTGTTCCCTCACCTCCATCCCCTATCTTTCACTCCTTGATCAATCAGAAAAGGAGTCATTTACTTGAAACCTGTTTTTTATTATCATTGGAAGAGTTGCTCTTACACAGTCCTCAAATTCAAACTCCAAACATTAGCGCCTTGCAGAATAATAGCCAGAAATTGTGGCTAGGCAGCTTCTAAGTGATACTCTCTGCAGAGTCCTGGTTCTTTGCCCAGAAATTCACCTACTGTGTCAAGCATCCAAGACAACACTGCTGTGTTTCATGAGAAATTATGTGGCAGTAAGTAAGACTGGATATTTGCTTGAGCGATGGTCTTTGTGTGCTGTGAGTCATACACCGCAGGGAGCAGCTTCCAGGGCTTTTTGCTTCAGGCGACCACAAGAGGAGAATAAATGAAGACTAATGATTGCTGACAGACATTTGGAAAACAGAAATGAAACCTGCTTGAATAATGCAGCCTTACTGTTCATGTTTCTGAGCTCAAAGTGAAAATACATGGTAATATTCAAAAGTTAAGGAAAAGGTTTTGAACAAGACAAAACAAAGAACACTGTGAACTGGGCCTGCTTTGAGGCTGATTCAGACAGGAGACTTCATGAAGTTTTCACTTGATTAACAGGTGGAATTTTTATGTTTGAGAGGCGTAAGATCGTTTCAAGGTGTATTAATCAGGGGCCATGACTCTGACCTTGGCTTTATTAGAGCCACTGCCCACCCACCATATCACACCTGAGCTGTCACATCAACCCTTGCTGCATGAAAGGGATTCTAGCAGAATCGATTTGGACTCAACTGTCAATCATTCCACTAGAGCTCTCTCTCTCTCTCTCTCTCTTTCGCTCTCTCTCTCCCTCTAGCACATGATTAGATTCGGTTCTTCTTCATGCAGTGCAGTGTCTGTGAGGAACCAGGGATCCGCTGATATGGGCTGAACTCCTCTGGATCCCATGAATGCAGGACAGTTACCAGCTGGTTACATCACCAATGACGAGTGTTTTTAAGATTCAAGATGCGTTTATTTTAGTATTTCACTGAGTTGTACAATGAAACGTGTGTTGTAGCCCCAGAGCAACTCTCAAAACCCCCTAAACCTAGAAAGCACTCACAACTTTCAGTCCCTGGTCCGAGTCAGGCGGCGCGCAGTTTATGAGTGGGGCGGAGCAAAATTGAGATTATCTGGTGGACACACTAGAAGGAGTACATAATAATAATAATAATAATCAGGTCACCAGGTGGTGCTATCGCAAATCTGCCCTCAAAATACCAAACCCCTTCAGCAAGTAGTAAGTAAGTAACAGCAGAAATTACTGACCAATTATTGAATAATAAACAACGAAAAAACAGATGTAGAAGCAGGAGTGTGGGGGAAGGAGTCTCACCACTCTGGGGGAAATGACGCTTTGCCTGCTGGTGATGGTCTGTGACCGTTGATGCTTCTGGATCTCAAGCCAGACGCCAGCAGGGTGAACAGGTTGTGGCTGGGATGGATGTTGTGTCTATGTGTCCTTTGGGCCCTGCACCATCACCTCACAGATGTCTCTGATAGGTGGGTCCACTGAAGCCTATTTGAGATTGGTTGTACACCCATCACATTTCCATTACTCCGCCCCTTGGGAACATTCTCAAGGATGAACAGAAAAGCTTTGATGGTCAACTGTCAAGGTCATCATCACCTCACGTCCGTCTAGTTTGTTTCAACTAGCACAGCTTGTTCCTCCCCGCCCCCCTGGGGAAACTCCTCGCCGTCAGGTGAGAGATACAGCTGACATCCCCACATGTGACAGAGGAAGCATGCGGTGCACCAGGATGTTCACTGGTGAAGCAGAACGAGTGGAAGAACAACCAGAATGACTTGGAGGGGTAAAATGTTCATGTTAAATTGGAAAGAAAAACAATGGGAAAAGGCAAAATAGTAGAATAAGAAATATATATATATATATATATATATATATATATATATATATATATATATATATATATAAATATATATATATATATATATTTTTTTTTTTTAAGACATACATTGAGGAGGCATACAGTAGAAACAGTGTTTCTCGTTTGAACGTGACTGCAAACAGCAACAACAAAGATGCCGACTTCTCTGGGTAAATATGTGATTGACACCAAGAACTCAGCCTTCATCCACCCTCCAGTACAGAGTATTCTACAGAGACTGACTCAGTCCAAATATAAATTATTTATAAAAACTCCTTTTAATGTTTTCTACATGGCGAAACTGCACCATACACACGATTTAGATGTTTTATTTAGTGTGTTTCCTGTTTTTGTCCCAGTCTAGGAGCTACTTTTTTTGGCAGTAGGCATGACGGTCACATTGAACTTGGTGGATGTCCTGGGAAACTGGGACAGAAAATCCCAAATAGATTAAATTTTGATAGAACCTCGAAATTTAAAGAAGGTGAGTCAAACAGTGCTTATGATGCTCCTTTCTCCTAAGAACTGGATGTATGGTAGGAGTGACTTGTTGATCCGGAGGCCTGTCACCTGACGGAGGAGAAAGGATGGAAGCATTATGTTAATCTGGAAGTCCTCAGAGAAGGGCTGGATCGGTCACGACAGGCCTGGTGTTCTTTACCGTCACGCCGCCGCCCAGGGCAGGGAGTTGAGTTTTTTTTCTCCCTGTTTTTCATTTTCATTTTTTTGGAGGAACATCATCAAATTAGTGTCTAAACAAAAGCAGGTTTACTTGAATGGTAATCAATAGTGGCCACATGGTGGGACTTCTTTGTGTCAGTCACACTTATTTATCTTAATAATGTTACAAACCATCACAAATACATTTTGACAACTAGCAAATGGGATGTGTTTCTATTATTTGAGAGTATTTTTGTTGATATTCACCGTTAGCATGAAGGTACAGCAACTATCCTTCTCACCAGTGAGTGTGTGTGTGTGTGTGTGTGTGTGTGTGTGTGTATGCGTGTGTGTTGGGGGGTGCTAGAGAGTTTCACTCTATTGATTGACTATACTGGTGACAGAGGGAGAACAATAGATGTAGACTAGATGACTTATTGCCTCTTGAAGCGAGGCTCATTGGAGCTGAAAGGTCACAGCCGCTCTCAGTGTTTCCCAGTGACACCAGACATCTCACCTGGAACAGCTGGGATTGGGACTTACTGTAGATGAGAGGGTTGATACCGCACTTAGGTTAAAACTAAAGCTTCAGCAAGGAGACAAATGATGAAGCAGAGCAGGATGAAACAGAGGTAAAACACTGGCATGGCTCTGTCAAAATGTGAAGAAACTACAGCTCCGTTACCTGTATGAAGAGCAGGCAGTGTGACCTTGGCGCAGTGACTGCGCGCTGAACACATTTTCAAAGGCAATGAACGTGTGAACATTTTTTTAAAATCACGATTATCTTTGAATTTCAATTTTAAATCTTGTTTATTCATGTCCAGTATTACCTCTGCCAGAGAGCTCATGTTTTGGTGGCATTTGTTTGACTAGCGGCAGGATTATGCAGAATTATGAGACACATTTTCAGCAAACTTGGTAGAGGGTTGGGTCAAAGAAAAAAGCATTATCTATTGGGGCAGATTAGTCATAGCGCCACCTAGCTGCAACAGGAAATTACTTTTTTTTTTTTTTTTTTTACACTTGGCTACACTCGGACGTACTTTCTCTTCCTCACGGACCGACTGGATCCATCTTATCCATCCATCTCTCTTTGCGAGCAACTAGAACTGACATATTCAGCAAATCAGGCTTCTGTCAGAACCCCAGCACAGAAACGTCTCTCCTCAGATTACAGAACACGGGCCCTGATGTGTGACAGTGTTCCCAAAGGATCTCTTCTGATTTTATAGTTCCCTGCCCATGCACCGAAAGCACACATTTGCTTCTGACAAACATTAAATTCTGCAGTGTGTCTGCTATGCAAATTAGCTTTAGCCTGTTAAATTAACCCCAAATGTCAACATGTTTGATAGGAGTACTGAAGTGTGACACAATGCAGAGAAATGTGCAAATACACTTCTCTGACATTTAATGTTCCTTTTCTTAAAAATCCTGGTTCCTTCTCGTGTGCGTGTGTATGCATACGTGAGGCTTATACCAGGCCTCTGCTGGACACAAACACACACGCATGCACGCACACACACACACACACATACACACACGCACAAACACACTCACACCATTTCTCACCATGTTACTGGAGAATTAAGAGCGTGTTCAGAATTAGTCTAATGACGATAGCAGTGGTGCTGTGCAGGCTTGTGTACATGCTGCTGGAGGTCCTCCTGCTTGTAACAAAGCTCTCTCTGGATTCCACCCAATTCACTGCATCTAATGGTTTATGTTCTTTCCAATGTTTGCTCATGCTTCAATCCCTCCCCAGGGTCATTATGGGGTCTAATATCTGTGTCAGCTGCACAATAGGATTTAGAGCAGGGAGGAGGTCATTTTTTTCAAGGATCGTAAAGAAGCTGGAGCAGATTTAAATTGGAAAGAATTGAATTTATTCACGTGTCAACCTCAAGGCCTGCGGCCCCGAGAGAAGAATCTCGTCTACTGTTTGATTTGGTTGTTTAATGTTTATTAGCACATTTCCACGATCCCCAGCAGGCAACACCACACGGAACGCTCACGCTGCAGCCTCTCCCTTCATTGTTGTCTCCCACTCGAATCGTCAGCACCGGGCAAACGCTGCATCCTCCACTGCATGCAAGTCTCATGTGAGGTGGAACTTCGCTGTGAGGAGCGAGTCACTTCCCACATTTCACCCAAGACTTGATTCCAGCCGGATCCTCTACATGTTCCCAGCACATGTGTGTGTGTGTGTGTGCGTGTGTTAGCAGCTGTTGTAACAAAAACCAAGCTATCACGTGAGAACAGCTCTGCAGTTTCTTGTACACTTTTGGGGAGTTTTACTTCAAAGGTACATTTTGTTACCCCATATTTATCGCTGAGTCAGGTCATTGGAGATGAGAGGAAGTGTGGGAGACGACATTTGTCTGTGTAAACACACGACAAGCATAACAAACAGGAGTTATACATTTTGGATATCATAGGAAAATCTGTTAATCACTTTGCATTCAGGTCCTCTATTGACTGCTCACAGGGGCTAAGTGGAGTGATAAGGGGTGAATTTGGAAGTGTATGTAATTGAACCATTTTTTTTCATCATCGGGGAGAACAGTTTATAATTAATTCTGAATACTTCTCAATTAGCCCTGCAATTAGCTATGCAATTACTAGATATGGCGTCACACAAAAATTCAATTATGCGGACAGCGTCAGCTTGTGCTGCTGTTTGACACATCATGCGGGTCGTTGCTGGTAACAGGGCAGCTCAGCGGCAAAGGTATTTTGAAAGGTATGTTCTGACATTTAAAAAAAAAAAGAGTTTCCAATGTGGTGTGGAGGGCAGAGGAAAAACCAAACCGTGTTTCAGCTCTCGTCAATGGTGCTCACTCTCCCAAACATCATTAAAAAGAGAGAGAAGAGAGAAATAAAACACAGAAACGTTGCAGTTCGCCTTGACTAAGTCAGCCACTGTGGCGCAGGAAGCACTTTAACAGCCCACTAACATCCATCTGTGCCTGTGGTGGCAGCTACGACAGCAGACGCCCTCTATTCATCACCGTTGACAGGTTACAGATCCGCTGCTCGGTGGAGTAGCGGAAGGGGGCAGGGTGGGCGAAGGCGAGCCTCTGATGAAGTAGGAGATGGAGTAGGCTAGAAGGGGGGGGGGGGGGGGGTAACCTCCCTGCATTCCCCTCTGCAGCAGTTGACAGTTTCACCCCTGCTGCCTGGTGATGCCTGATTTCCTCTGTTCATTGCTCCGCCGATGCCTTGCTCTGATAATTTGACCTCTGGGACCAGCTCACCACCAGCTGGCATGATTCGATAGAATACAGATTGTTTCGCTAAAACATGTTCTGGTCAGTCCAGTTTCCTACTTTCTGTCATCACAGAACAAATGAATATAACACATAAATAAAACAGAACAGTTGTTCCTCCTGTAATCAGTAAATGAAAAAGGAGAGGTGTAAAAGATTTAAAGCAACCTTTAAGCAAAAAATCTAATATATAATATCCACAATTATTATTTAATTCATCACAAAAACACTAAGAATCCTCATTTTGGCTTAGAGTGAGCTCTTCATATCCAGGCAGAGCCCACCATGCTGCATCTACTGGAGCCCAGAGGAAGAAAGCAGCACCGCAGCCTTCATTTCCTGATGTCTCCTGTCATTGTGACTGATTTTAACCCATTGAAACGGGAACCTGTCAAAACAGTAGAGCAGAGTGGAGCACTGTTTTCACAGTCCTATGCTCTGTTTTTCCAGAGATTTTTTTTGTATTTTTTTTACCCAATAATGATTATTGAATGCTTTTGAGGAGCAACTCCAGTTATTGTTCACACCAGGGACCAGCTGATCTGTGGCTGGCCAGTTGTCATGGCAATCAAAACAGCACACATCTTTGCAGAATTTAGTGGGACACGCATGAGGATGCAGATGAGGAAATTCATGGGGAAAGCTGGCTAATGACAGCAGAGACTGATGGAGAGTGTTTTCATCCACTCTACTCCCTTCAGAAAAATATGTATTTCAGAACTGGTTTGCTTGCTCCTTTAAGGACGGACCTGAATGATGTAGTTACTGCAGTATTATTTTGATGCATTTTTTGCAATTCAGTCACAGCGCAGTCTAAGTAATTATCCAATTACTTCCTTGCAACCGTTTGTGGTGAGACTTCTTTGTGACTAAACTCCGGACTCAAAGACTCCAGACTAAATCTGCACTCACGTAAGACTGGCCAGTTATTTCCACTTTGCGAATTGTGTTTGTGGTTGTGGACAAACAAAGTATACTTTGGTTGCCGACGCTATTTAGCCACTTTGTGTTTGAAAGGTATGAAAACCCAAATGTGACTGAATGTGTCCCGTGAATGACCCTGCTTGCTACCTAAAGTTTTCGTGAGCAAGAGGGAAAGTGAGGCTGCGATCGCTAACCTCTGCTGTCACTAGATGCTACACACTGGACCTTCACTTCAGTGTAATTTTTACTTTTCTTTGCAGTTCTTGGGTGTTTTTCGCAATTCAGATTTTCTTCATTGTAATTCCAGCTACTTTGGTCTAGTTTGTAACTGGGTACCACGCGAGTGTTTGTTCATTCTGCTCCGCTGCTCTTCCTGTGCTAATATTTAGCTTGTTTCAAACTATCTGAAGTATGAAACCTAATAATTCAGAGTACATCCCCATGATGAGGCGACTCTACACACTACAAGGGCTGTCACTCTGAGCTTGTGTTGAAATCTCTGCCCTTCACAGCTCACCAAATAACGCTGACAGCCTGCCATGTACAGGGAGGCCCGAGATGCCGATGTGCCCCTGAGTCTGATAAAAGGGCTCGTTACAAATTTATTCACGCCTCATGGTCACTTTGTTACAAGGCCAATTATATCTGTGATATAATAGAGCTAAATGTTAAGTCAGTCAGAAGGGAGGAAAATGGTGCCCTCAACTCGTACAAGTGCCTGGCTTCATTTCACTTCACATCAGCCAGCAGATCACTATGGAGAAGCAGTGCAATTGCTAAATCATCTGCTCATAATCCCTCCCAAACTTGAAATAAGTGGTGTGAGCATATGGAGGTATTTACAATGACAATTGTAACACCAATGACAATGAAACTAATTGAAATGTCTGGTGGCGATGGTCCAGAGTTCATATTTACTCGAGCAGCGCTGATTAGTAGCCGGGGGTGTAATTTCTATCAGATGGATCTCTGCATCAGCACAGCCTGCAGTGCAGACTAATGTCCAGGTGTTCATTAATATGAGTGAATGGAATGTTGGTGGTAGAATGAAAGGTGATGATGGTCGTTATTCTTCTATTATTTCAAGCTATTTCAATTATGCAGCGTCCAACTCGTGCATTGCTGTGTCTTGGTGTTAAAGGATGCAAAGACCTTCGCCGTGCAGTGTAGGACGTCGGAGACAGTGTTTCATAGTCGAGTGCTGAGCTGCATGTCGTTGTTGAACCCCCCCCGTCAGCTCAGTGATTCCCTGGAACGACCAACACAGGCGCCGAGCTGATTCAGACTCTTGCAATAGGTGGTTCCAGGGGAGGTAAACGCCCAGACGAGGTTGTTTAAAAAGAGCATAAACCACAGATGTTGTGGCTCTGAAAACAGTTCCGCCTCTGCCTAAAGCATCACCACGTGCACACATATTCTGAGCACTGCATAATAAATGACAATAATAAAAATAATAATAATAATAATCACACTATCACTTGCTGTAAAGACGGCAACAAAGGAACTCAGAAAGAAACTGGTAGTAACAGATAAATGACCCTTCTGTACTTAGAGATCCCCAGAGGAGACATGCAGAGGGGAAAAATTGATGCTTGAAGACAGAGAAAAAGAAAAGGTACTTTTGCCAGATCTGTCAGTTTAACAAAATCCTGCTCAGGTTTTGCAAGAACTGAAGACTTCTATTTCTTTCTTCTTTTTTTTTTTTTACAAACTAAACTATTGAGGGCTGCACGGTGGTGCAGTGGTCAGCACTGTGGCCTCACAGTAAGAAGGTTCCGGGTTCGAGTCCCGGCTCGGGCGCGGGATCTTTCTGTGTGGAGTTTGCATGTTCTCCCCGTTCCTGCGTGGGTTCTCTCTGGGTACTCCGGCTTCCTCCCACCGTCCAAAGACATCAAGAGGGGACTCGGCTGATTGGATTCTCTAAAAATTGACCGTAGGTATGAATGTGAGTGTGAATGGTTGTTCGTCTCTCTATGTAATAATATTTTCCCCTTTTTTCCCTTCTCCATGTCTCCATGTCCATCACGCCGCACATCTGGGCTGCTGTGGTTTAAAGCATGAAGTAATTGTTGTAGGTGGTTTTCTGTGCGTTGGTGCACAAGCGGGAGGATGGATACTGATGGGCCTCGCACTAACTTTCAAATAAACACCTGCAAACTTTGCGTGTGCATTTATAAGTGAAATTAAAGCAAGATCTGTATGGAAGATCCTTCCTGACAGATAAAAATAATAATTAAAAATTAGGCAAAGGTAACAGATTTATGTAATTGAAAAATCTACACGGGAACTTAAGTTATTATATTTCATTGTTAAATATAATGACTTGAGTCTAAATGAGATTTTTTTTAATCAATAAATTTGACTCTTGTTCTTTGATTGGTTGACTCTTAATTTTAGAACCAAGTAAATCCGTACCATTCCTGTAAAATCTTTTAGATGTTAATTTATCGTTCTCCTCCCACTTTCACCGCTACAAAGGAAAAGCCTAAATGCGATTGGTCACATCGGGCTAAATTGATAATGATAATAGAAATCTCTCATCTCCAGCACATATGATGATAGCTGCCTTTGATAAACCTTCCAGATTCATTTAAAATAACCCATCAATGTGAATGGCTTCACTTTCTATTATTCTGTTGCTACAGCACTGGTTTCCAGCTGCCAGAGGCCATGGGCAGCCCACTTTCATGAAACGACAGAAATAGAGAGCGTATCTTACCTTAAAAAAAAAAATGGATTGAATTAAGTGTGTGTGTGTGTGTGTGTGTGTGTGTGTGTGTGTGTGTGTGTGTGTGTTTGGGGGGTGGGGGGGGTGTTACTCAATTTTACCTTAAGACGTAAGGAAAAACCTTTCACATTTCTGTAAAAAAAAATTATTTCAGTTTAAAAATACATGAAATCAAGAAAACAAATACATGAAGCTGTGATCTTTGGCTTTTATGTAAAATAACCGGTCAGTTCTACTGTTCATTTTATGTATTTATAAAATCAAATAATAAAAAAGCCCACCTCAAATAACAAGGTCTTAAAGGCGTGGGCATGTAATCATTTCCTCAATGGTAGAACAGCGTTGCGTCAGGTCCAGATTCAGACGGTGGGACTGTGGCTTTGTGCTGCCCGGTTCAGGCCTAATCGATGCCCCACATCCAGTGAGATCCAGGGCCACCATGTGCTGAGCTCAGAGCATCTGGCACACAAACACAGCTGCCTGGCTGGCATGGCAGGAACAGTCCAGAGCATTAAGTGTACTTTGGAATGAACACAAATCCAGCATCAGATTTCCCGTGTGCGCCACTGGACAGATTACATCGGTGGCAAGGATTATACTGTGATTTCATATAATACATTTCTCATCGTGGCTTAGCAATTCCAAGTAAGACACATTCATTTCTCTGAAAGCAGACTTAATAACTTGTAACTTCTTACAAGCCACTGTGCAGATGAATAATGGCTTGAAAAGTTCACAGTGGGAAATTAGAAAACAGCCTCATCCTCGCTGGTGTCCTGCAAAAACCTGATATCTAAAAGTTGCTGGCAGTTTATCTTCACTTTAGTGCAGTTGACAATTGACATTATCTTCCATGTGCAGAAACAGATTCATAATGCTGGAGTGAAGCCAAACCATTGACGGGATGCATCAACTTTTTTTTTTTTCTCTCTCTCTCCTGAAAAGTTAACTTTCTGGGGAGGGAATGTCTCTACACGACACGCCTGACATGTAGTCACAGAGAGGAAAGCAATATTGCTCTGATATCATCCAGCAGCAGATGGAAGGATAGCATATGCTGATTGCACCTGCCAAACAGGTCACAGTTGGAGAAAAGTGGAAAATAACACCCCAGTAAACATGAAAATGAAAAATGACAATGGGCTGACGAAAACAAATGTGTTCATAATGAGTCAGATCAAATTCCAGAGCAGATCTAATATTTTTGTTGTCTTGCATCCAGCGAATTTGAAATTGTTGCATTTGTTGTTTTCGTTTTACTGAACACAAGAGAGCATCAACTTCATGATTTCTCATTAAAAATACATGGACGAAAAATTACGAAACATTTCATTCCTCAAGGGGCAAATAAAAGTATATCTAAAGTTTCAAGCGATGAACAAAGATTTCTCACAAGTGTTCATTGCGAAAAACAGGACGCTGCAGAAGAGCTTCACACTTTGATGCCCAACATGGGTCAGAAGAAACCCATTATCCATTTTAAATGTATCTTTCTTCACTCTTTGTATTTCAAGAAAATTAAATTCTGGTATTATTATGGTTTTCATTTTAATTTAAATCAACTATTTGTGGGTCTTGACCTGTTATAGCGTTGAGAAATATATTTGCTTGGAAATCAAGAAATGGAAAAGAAAATAAGGATTTATGGTGATAAAAAACAGTATTTTGTGATGAAATTAATGTATTTTAAATGATATAAAAAAAACACCATGCAGTCACAGCCAAAGCGAATATTTCCTTTTTGAATTTTTATCCATGTCGTGAGCCTCAGAGATTTAATCACATATTTGCTCTTTTTTGACCGAAGAAAACATTCACGCAGGTCGACTGTAATATTTTCAATCAGTTATTTACAACCGTGCCGTGTTACATCGCGTTACATCGCAAGGAAACATAACGTTGTGAACAAATATTGTACTCATTATTACTTTTCATTTTCTTGTGAAAAAATACATTCAGCAGTAGCAAATGAACATAATATCAGCTACAAAATGCTGCTTGTGTGAGACGATGTAATGAGCTGATATTGTGGGTTGTGGAGTGACAGGATGGTGGAAAGGGCAGCTTTCCCACTCCTGCTCATGCTCCTGCACCTGTCTTCATTCTGCCAGCATTTAATTATACGGTCAGGGACCAGACAAGACGTAGTCTCACACCTGTCGCCGGCCAGCCCTGATCCAGACTCTTTCATGACCAGTAGTCAGTTGCTTGGGATCATTTTCAGACACGGTGCGACCGGACCCGACAGGAAGAGCACCTCACGCCCGCAGCCTGTTCTGTTTGGTCCGGATCTGCAGATTACTTTCATGTCTGCACCGTCCGGTAAAGCAGCAGCTGTAAAGAAACCATACGAGGTCGTGCACATCTTCCCTCTGACGTACAGTGAAGGGAAGCATCACATTTTGTTAAACACGTTGTTACACACAACAAAAGAGCAACAGCAGCAAGTGTGTCTGCATTAAACACTCAAAGTACAACACAGTAAGAAGTGCCTGCAATTCATGAGGGTTCAGCAGATTGCGACTTTGTATGATGTGTCAACGCTATGGTTCATGAGCAACAGCCAGCGGGAGGTGACGGGGAAACATCCCAGTTGGGTTGAAACAAACCCGTGCTGGCCAGACTCATAACACCAGAGCAGTTTCTCTCAGCATCTCAGAAGCTGTGCTTCCATCAACAAACAAGCAAACAGGCAAAAACGGCATGCAACATGGCCGACCCTAGCTGGCATGAAAGGAAAGTTTCAACTTTTCAAACTGAAAATAACTCCTGAAGATCTCCTCATTTTTTTAATGGTCGACGCCCGAAATTTGCTTTACATCATAGAAACAACAATTCTGTAGCTATGTGAAAGGATTGAAATCAGAGTTCAACTCAGGAACGCTGAAACGGTGGCTGACACATCGGTGTCGCCTGATGAAGGCTGGGGCAGTTCAAGTGTCTTTATTTTAGGATCTGGAACGACCTACGAGAGTATCAAGCTAGGAGCTCCATTTGGCTAAGTGCAAAAAACCCCCAAAACAAAATCCAAGACTTTTAGCAAACAGAAAGACGACTAAGTATTTGGTTGAAGGGTCATTTAGTAAGTGGGTCAGTAGTAATGTGTAATATTTGTGGCATGGCTGATGTTCAGCTGGGGGCCTTTACAGAAGTCAATACACAAGATCCTGCGATAAAAATGGGGAGAGGGAAAAAAAAAAGGATGAAAGTCAATAGGCCTCGGCTCGGCTCTGAAATGTCAGCAGCACTCACAATCACGGTTTGTGTTGCGCTCCGTTTGAGCTACGTTTTAGAAGTTTCATTGGGCTTCTAAAGGGCAGCAATGACATGGAACCCACAGGGAGGAAGCTTTCTAGCCGTCCTGCGACAGATAGCCGGATTAAAATTTGACAGGAGGACAGATTCAAATGACAGATAAGGGGAGGAACAATGGCGTAATAGGTGCTGTCAAGCAGAGGCAATTTGGAAAGGAATCAGACTCTGGATGTCAGGAAAGGTTTTTCCTTTTCTCTCTGAAATGATTTTTTCCCCCAGATGTCTCAGTGGTATTTTGAAAAATGGGACGGACAGCTCTGTTTTTTTTTTTTTTAATCCACGTTAAGATTTGATTAGTTTAGGTCTGTGTCTTTTCACCCTCAGTGACTTCATGATTTTGATGTCAATATGAGAAATTTCAACATCAATTATGATTGTTTCATTTCCATTTCATACTGTACTCCACTCCACTCCTTCATCTCCCACCCCTCTGCAGTCCGCCCTTTTCTCATTCACATCATTTCACCTTATCAACCCTAAACCGGCTCATCCTGAATCTTTGTTCTTCGGAGTAAAATATCTTCATATCTTTCTCGTTTGTGATTCTCTTGTGTTAGATTTTCTCAAACTTGAGGGTGAAAAACACAATCAACAGCTGGATTTAAATGTAGTTGACTGACTTTTAGCTCAAACAGAAACGCAGATAATGGCAAATTAGTTCCGTGCACACGGTAGAAATCTTCACTACAGAACCATACAGTTCAATTTCCAAACGTGCATGTTTGCTGTCAGCTTCCTGTATCCTGCCAGCCTTCATTATGCGCTTGTGAGCAACATGACGAAATTCCCAATGTCTTACTCAATTCATGAATATTGAACTGTGAGTATTTTCCTTCATACAAATTCAATAATATCCAATCTGCTTGTCCTGTTTGTCCAACAAACAGCAAGCAGAGAGACATAATTGGACCCTGGAGCAACACTGCTGATGTTGCCACGTTTCTTTAGCCTCTGCACCCCACCCCACCTGCCGCATTGTTATAATTGCCTATGAGACACATAGTTCGAGTTCTTGCCTTTGTGTGGAATTGAGCAGCTCAGCCTTCCTGAATGACCAGCGCTGATGATAGCCGTCATGGTGATTAGCTTGAATATCGAGTTTTGCTGGGGAACAGATGGACAGAAATCACCAGCTCAATGTTGTGCAGCCGAACAAATTTGGGCTTTTGGCAGGAGGACCATTGTTGTTGCTCAATTTTCACGCTCCAGACATTCACGCAGGTTCACTGAGAGAGAGGGAGAGAGAGAGAGAGACAGAGAGAGACAGAGAGAGAGAGAGAGAGGAGCCTTTTTTTCCACCAGAGCAGACATCATTTCTCCTTGGTTAATGAGAGGCAAAAATCCCCACACCTCCTCTTCTTCAAGCTAAAGTCTTTGTTGAGAAATAATCAGAATGATTAATGTTCGAAATGGAACTGCTGGGTTTCGGCTCGCCTGATAACCTGCCTCGGATTCAGCTCAGACCCAATTGTCTCGTAATAATACTATGAAGAATTTTCAATGAATTTGCTTACAATGAGCGGGCTCCTTCATATTATGAGGGGAAAAAAGGGTCATTTACTTGCATCTGGGAAGCAGAGAAGGGCCAGGTGCTCTCAAATCCTCTTCAGATGATAGCAACATTTTCTGTCTTCAGCAGCAATCAGGAATCCTCTTTCAACGCTGATATCTCTTCATACGAAGCTCTTCACTTCTCTTAAGTTAAATTATAAGACGATCATTCAGGAACAGAAACGTGAGGAAGTGTTGAACAGTGCATCAGAAGGAGTACTGCTATGGATGATCACGAACATCCATGATTTGATGAACACACACACACACACACACACACACACACACACACGCGCGCACACACACGTCACCATGATCTGACTGGTGGACCCAAGTGCAGGGAACTGCATGAACCGTGCAGGTTCTTACAGGTATCAGACAAGAGCGGGATGTAACTGGTAAATAAAATGGCAGTGTACAAACATCAGGAGATAAACAGAACCGAGCAAAGCCTCTAAATGGTAAACGGGACCGTGCAAATAACACCGCCTCGTTCACCCATTCACAGTCATACTCTGACAGTGGAGGCTGTTGCACGGGGTGACAACCTGCTCGACTTTACTGTCATTGCATATTTACACGATGCTAGAAAAATCCATCCATCCATCCATCGTCGTCTTCCGCTTATCCCTTACTAGTAAGGGTCGCGGGGGGGGGGGGGCTGGAGCCTATCCCAGCAGCTACGGGCGAGAGGCGGGGTTCACCCTGGACAGGTGAACAGGGCCAACATAGAGAGACGAACAACCATTCACACTCACATTCATACCTACGGTCAATTTAGAGTATCAATCAGCCTCGTCCCCAAATTGCATGTCTTTAGACGGTGGGAGGAAGCCGGAGTACCAGAGAGAACCCACGCAGGCACGAGGAGAACATGGAGAATCCACACAGAAAGATCCCACGCCCGAGCCGGGACTCAAACCCGGAACCTTCTCGCTGTGAGGCCACAGTGCTAACCACTGCACCACCGTGCTAGAAAAATCAACTTCTGTATTAAACTGGACTTGAATTACGTGTAAAACATGCTAGTATGACTGAAAATTCACAAATTCAAATTTCCTGAAGTCATACGAACACACGTAGAACACCCCTACTCAGCCAAAGCCATCATCACGGTGGCCGAAACCACATCAAAAACGGTGTTTTGGACAGAGTCAAAGCATTTTTGTTTAAGTAGAACAAAGGTGAAAAAACACTGACAGCCACCAGCCGTAAGGGGGGGCGTGCAGCTACCTGGTGTCCCAGCGGCCGACGTTGATCTCCCCTGGTCATTTATGCGGTGGTCCAATTAAATGGCCAAACCTATAACTATAGCTCTACTTAACTCTGCAAGTGAAGGTAGGGTAATGTTTGTTGCCACGATGCCCAAACTTGGGTTTACATCACGGGCCTGAGCCAGAGTCAAAAAAAAATCTGCAGTCGCCTCTAATTTGCTTTAACCCAAGAAGAAAAGCTCATAAATAATGATATAAATGAGTTCAACTACTCGGATAAAAGGGAGAATTCCTGTGACCCCGAAATAAGAGGCTCATAAATAATAGTGAAAGTGTGTGTGTGTGTGTGTGTGTGTGGGGGGGGGGGTTACCTGTGTGAAACCCTTAATATAAGGGTGGGAAAAACCAGGCCAAAAACAGATGTTAGGAAACAATGGCAATAGTCTAAATTTGGGGATAGAGAAAGGTGCCTCCCTGTGTGGTGGAGGAGAGATTGTTGAGTGCTCTGAAGACTGTGTTTTAGTGGCTGATCCAGAGTCAGTTAGCTTGTAGGTGCAGTTGCTCTTCACGAGTTAATCCATTCACATTGAACTCGACTTGATTATGTGTTAACGTTCACGTTTTGCGTGTGACTGAACATGCTGCAGGACTTAAAGACCACTGGCCTGAGTGATGAAGCTCTCCAGCAACACTTGGAGGTCCTCGCACAGTTAAAGGCAGCAGGTTTGATATGCTGTGCAGGTCGACTCCTCACATCACCTGGATAAAAACAGGTCCTCGGGTTAGGGGTCAGGGTGGTGCATTATGGAAACTGATCCTCTTCATCATCGTCTTGATGTGCATCATTTATTAAACCTTAACCAGGCTAAATATCTTGCCAGTCGAGCGTCACAGCAGGAACTCTTTGCTTCATCCTGAGAAATACTCGTCCAGTGTGGCTCTGGGATATTAAGAGATATTGATGAGCTCCAAGGAGCTCAGGTTCGCTTTGAAAAGAGGAATCCAGTGTTCTGACTGCAGATGGGTGTTTTTCAGCTCTTTGCTGCTGCAAGAGAACACACAACACAAAGTATTTCTCAGCTCAGCTCTGGGTTCAGGGCTCTCTTCACAATCAGCTTTTGATTTATTCTATTGATCAGAGTTTTCAAACACACAATTAATTATCACTTTCTTATGATACTAAAAGTGTTTACATACTGTGAGTTTTTGTAAAACTGTAAATACCAGACAGAATTACACAGCGGTTATCAGAGCTTCGGGTTCAAACATCCAGAACAACAATGACACAGAAGATTTTGAAGAAAACTGAATTGCTAGAATGTCTCAAGGAGGCAGACCTCGCTGCTGCTGCATCTTCCAATCATCCTACTTTCAAATGTTTACTCCCCCCTTCAACTTCATTTCATTCACTCAGGTATTCAACCACTTAAACCTACAGATTAAAATATGAACATATTTATTATTAATCCTTAAATCCAAGAATAATCCTGCAGGTAATGAGGGTTTTATTAACAGCAGCTTCAGGTTAATTGTGTAATTTTAGGATTCTAATGTGTGGCTGCATGTTTGCAGTGATAACATTTTTTTGACTGACACATCTTGACAAATATTATAACTTTTTTTTTTTTGCAAACATGTATTTTTCTCTTTGGATGACTTTTGACAAGCATGTTTGTGCTCATGACTCGATAACTACGGCTATACTGTGTTGGCTGCATGATGACACCAGAGAACAAGCTACGAATGTGGTACGTCAGTAACTATCTGACCCAATAAATGAGGAAGTCTCCTATTTTACTGTCATTCAACGCCAACAGTCATAAAAACAAAGTCCCCTCCCGATGCGTGGTGCATTTGAAATTAAGACTGAAAGTGAAAATGTCAAGGATGCCCATCTAACATGAGCCCCAGCGGGGAGCGAGCCCCCCCCGGGCTGCAGCGCTTGTTTGTACTCTAAAAGACATTAAAAGGACTGTGTCAATGTTATTGAGCTGTTTTCTTCACCTCTTTATTCGGGAGATCGTGATAACCCTCACAACTCGACATTCATCCTCTGAATTAATGTTCCCTGAAACGCATCAAAAATATTCTGTTTCAACAGTTGCTTTTATTTTTTTCACCTCACCCGTTCTTTCTCCCAGGCTGCGGTTGCTCCCACGGGGTCACACTTGGAGGATGTGATAAAAATCCAGTGGCAAATGTAAACACTGAGGTTGAGTAGGAAAGATTTGCAACGCTGCTGAAAGAATCCCTGCTGGAGGCGGGTCACTGATCAATCCCACCATCACACTTCCAGGTCATTTAGTGTCTGTGGGTCATCAACCCCCTTCAAAAACAAACAACCAAAGTAACATACAGTACCAGTCCGACCCAAGTGGACATTTGTGCCAAAATGTGAAGAAGTCATCACAAGAAACGGACCACTCAAATCCAGTCCCTTCACCCTTGAGTCAAAGTGGATATTTGTGCTTCATTTGGAGAAATTCACTCCATTTTCAAGAAAATGAGATGTACGTACACGCCAAATACAACCTGCGCCCCCAGCTGTCCTTCTGAAATAGACCCTTCTGGCACAGGGCATCGCTTTAACAACTGGTTCAACTCAAATTTTAGTTTGAAACGGAAATCAGATCAATGTCAAAATGGTGTGAAGCCAAAAATCAAATTAGCATCTAAGGACATTAATATTTTAGCTTGTGAGGATATTAACATTGGGTTGTTGTTGTTTAGAAGACATGCGATTTTGGGAGTAACAACACAACTTAAAAGTCATCGACTGTAAATGCCAGTTGTGGTCAGTATTCTACATCATTAATATTTGATGCCCTGACACTGAGGTTTAGCCACCTGATATCACCTCCAGTAAAGATAATATCAGCGACTTTGTTGGCCAGCTGGAATGATTTGAATAAACTGCCAATGCTGGGGATCAGCTCCAGTAAACATTTCTGCTGACACTGGATTAGATGATTTCAGAGAGAGCTGTTAAATAATGATGAGGGCGAATGCGATGAGCAAACACGTCACGACACACCCTGTCACTGGCATGGCACTCAAAGGCGACGTCCCCATCAGGACAGAAGAAAAGGGGAGTAACTGCTAAAACGTATGTATGAGATTCTGCATTTGCATGATGTTACCACGCAACAGCGATCATGCAGACTGACTCTGCAGCACATGCTGTGAGACTGACTCGCATGCCTCTTGTCTTCATTACTTTTTAAACGACTTCATTGTGGAGTGAAAGAGGAAGAAGCTGCTTGCATCTCTGCAAAGTCTCCCAGCTCTCAATAGCTTTGCCCCAGTCATCTGCTGTGGCGTCTGTGGGGTGACCCAGAGCACAGCCATGGTGACAATTTTAGTCTTCTGAGAGAGAGCTGACTTGAAAACAAACTACACATCAGCTTTTCGGCCCGACGCACATTTAGAATGCTGGAACTGAGGAGAAGACACAGGCACCCAGACACAGCGGCCTCAAGTACACCAAGAGTGGAACTAAATCCCAAGGCTAGCGTTTGTTTGCTAGCCCTGTCGTTTAATGCCAGATATACGGCAGGTCCATCTGTGATGCGTAACATCATTGGGGTATCTGGCGCTCGAAATGCCTGGAGGAATGCAGGGAAGAAAAATAGATCCGCCATGAAAAAACATTTCTGTAGAATAATCAATTTAGGCGACTGGACTCACCTCTTGTCAGTGAAGACGTTCAGCCTCTCATCCAAGAAGCTTCTTCAGTTCTAAATTTGTGGTGAGAAGTATCCGGTATATGTCCACCCAGGTGAGTGGTGGCAAAAAACAAGTGGTCGTAAGGCCAGAATAACAGGCTCGTTAGGTGGTCATGTGAGTCATTGGTCTCAGTTTCGGGTCGTTACCCCTCCCAGACTTCTTGGGAAGGGGGGGGGGGGGTGTTTGGGTGACCTGAGAGAAGGCGTGAACGCTGGCTGCACCCCCTGGGGAGAGATCTAAGGACGGCATTGTAGGTGGGTGATAGTTGGTGTCTGAGGCCCCCTCCTCTGCTCAAATACGGTCATTCTAGTTTGACATGAATGACTTCTTTCAATCCATCTGTCACCCTCTGGCTAGAACACGCCTTGTGGTCTTCAAAGGAGTGCCCCTTCACAGGGATCTGATGTATGTTAAAGATCCTTCTGAGTTTCTCTGGAACCCCTGCCACATATGGGATGACAACGCTCCTCTTCTTCTGGGCATCATCTTTCTTATCCTCCCTGGGCTTCTTGGCAGTTTTAATGAAAGCCCAGTTTGGAGAGAGGAGTGTACGTGGTTCCCTTCTTTTCCCATCTGTTTTAGAAAGGATATTTTGTGCTCTGTGTTTGAGAGTTCGGATCACCCCCAGTTTGTGCTCGAGTGGGTGGTGTGAGGCAAGCAGGAGATACTGATCCGTGTGGGTGGGTGTAGACCCCAATGTTAAGTTCCCAATTGATTTCAATGTGCATCGCACAGCCGAGAAAAGCCAGACAGTTGTCTTTGACATCCTCCCTCATGAATGCGATGTTCCTGTGCACCAAGTTAAGGTGTTCAGTGAAAGGGTCAACTTCACCCTTGCTGATGGTGACCCAGGTGTCGTCTACGTATCTGAACCAATGTCCCGGCCTCTGAATGTTCTCAGGGCTACACTCACCATCTCTTCCACGTACAGGTTTGCTACAATGGGTTTACCATGGGGAGACTGGAGATCCCATGGCACAGCCGTGTTTCTGCCTGTAGAAACCATTTTTGTATTAGAAGTAGGTGATGTTGAAGCAAATGTCGAGAAGGTCACCCACCTGTTCAGGTGAGAGGTTGGTCCTTTCCGCTAGAGTGTTATCCTTCAGAAGTTTTCTCTTGACTGCATGTGAACAGGGATGTCATGTCGTATGAAACCTTGGGTTCCTCAGGGCCTGGACTGATTTGTTTGAATTTGTCAGCAAAGTCCATGGAATTTATTATGTGGTGGGGGTGTTGCCAACCAGAGGAGAAAGGATGGTGGCAAGATACTTAACAACATTGTAGGTAACGGAGTTGATGCTACTCACAATGGGTCTGAGTGGGGCGCCATCTCTATGAATTTTTGGCAGCCCGTAGAAGCACAGAAAAGCATCACCAGGAGAGAGTTTGTAGTAGAGAGCTCGGTCGACAGCCTGTTTCTTCTCCAGCTTCTGTAAGCAGTTCATCACCTTGATTTTGAAGGTGTTGGCCGGATCTTCTTTGAGAGCCTCATAGGTTGCTGTATCAGAGAGGAGGCTGCTCACTCTGGAGTGGTAATCGGCTGTGTTAAGGACCGCTGTGCATCTTCCTGTGTCTGCTGGTAAGATTGTTACGTTGGGATCTTTTTGCAGTGTGTTAACTGCCTGTTTCTCCTGTTTGGAGAGGTTTGATGGAGGAAGTTTGGCACTGAAGAGTGCTGCTGATACCTTAAGCCTAAGCTGCTCCGCCTCTGTTTCAGACAACTTGTTATTTCTTACAGCCGACTCTGTGGCTGTGACCAGATCCACCACCGGTAGCTCATCCGGTGTCACTGCAAAGTTTAGCCCTTTGGCGAGGACTTTCAACTCGGCTGGAGCGAGTACTCTGTCTGACAAGTTCTTAACCCATTTGTCCAGGGTGTATGAAAGAACGTGATGACATGAATGTGATCAGTGCAGCTGTCCCAGTTTATCACGGTGAATATTGATTCCAACGTCTGCTATATTCACTTTACACAGACCTTGTGTGTTTCATCTTTAGACCACATTATTACAGTGAGCAAACAAATTCAGGCTGGTTTCACACCAAACCTGGCGCTGTGCCTCTTCTACAGTAATGTGGATGTGTCACTTGGCGGCACACTTGTATGATGTGTGCTGCCCCCCCACCCCCCACCCCCCACCACCAGAAATCCCAACATGTGCATGCGGCTATTATTCCAATAAAAAAAAAAAGCAAATAATTTTACTGCATCAGCAAATACAAATACAAATACTGAGCCCCCTGCCCATCCCAGTATAAACCCGTAGGAATAATTCATACATTTATTTCAGTATGCTTTGGATTTGGTTGTAATTTGAACGGAGAAAAACTGGTGCAGTCTGAGAATTACAGTATGGCATTGTGGTTTTGCATACGCTCCTCGCCTGGGGGGAGAATCGCTCCAGCTTTGGATTGTTCTAGGAACATTTAAAATGGAGCAGCATCAGTACAGTAGCTATACCACTTATAACAACTTGTAACACCACTTAAAGTATTTTCTTAAAGCAAAAGAGAAGATTGCTGCTTTACAATAACTCTGTACCCCACAGCATCAACAAATAACAATGAAACAACTTTTATCTGTGTGAAGTTTTTAAGGGTGCAAAGTAGAAACTTAGAAATTTTGCTGAGAGGCAAAAATATTCCATAATGTTGGCCCCATCTCCTCTGTTCATCCATGCAAACGAAGATTCAGGGAATGAAGTCTCCAGTGTCTTGTGCTGGCCTAGATAGGATTACAATCAAAGGGAGCCAGAGCAGCAGCGAGCCCATCCCCTTTGCTGCAAACAGAATGAGTAAATGTTTCTCCCTGTGCTCTCTTCTCTGAGTTCTTGTCAAGACAGCAAAGTGGTGCGGTGCCAGCTCTGAAGATCCCAGGGCCAGCTTTTACTTTATGGATGTCAGGGCTCATGATAAGAGAACATGAAAAGCATGACAAAGACAAGCAAAAGAAGAGGAAACTGTCAGAAATGAAGCGAGAGTCGGAAACCTGTTCAACGCTGCCCAGTTTATTTAATCAGAGCAGAGTGTTCTCAACCACCGGACAGGCAGCAGCAATGCCGCAGATTACTAATAACTCCCAGCAGCGCTCATCTGAAGGCCGAAAAAAAGGGAAAGTAATGCACGGAGTGGACCTGTTCATTCATCATCTGCATCTCCCTCCAGATGCACACTCATCTGTAACTGTCGGCCAGATAAGAGCCACAGAGGTTCGAGCACAGATGTGACAGACAAAAACAGGTGCTTGATCTATGGCTGCGCGTGTTGAGCAGTGTACAGACACTGGAGCAGAAGGGACACTGCAGGGAACATTGGCAGTCCGTCCAGTTACACATAAACAAACCAAATGACTGATAAGTTAGTGAGCCTGATGACAGTCACGCAGCTGCCACGTACACCGTACTTCTTGATTTCTGCTAGCTGTACTGCCGTTCCACTCAGGTCACGAGTGACTATGATGACACGCTTCATTGATTCATTTTGAGGACTTCTCTTCTTGCTAGGACTTACATTTGTGAGGCTGGGCGTGCAGGTTTTTGACCGGATGTTTGAGGATCTTGCCCGAGGACATGCAAGAAAAATAAATGGCTCCAGAAAGCAGAAAGAGCCATCCACGAGTAGTTAGCTTGAAGCTAATGGTCACTGACTGCTTACAACAGCACAGCTGTCTGAAAATGTCAGTTTGCAAACTTTGAAGTGCATCATCTGGTGGAATCAACTTCTTTATTCAGCCAATCCAAACACTTTGATTTGAGCAAAAAAATCATTAAAAAAAAACTACACATTCCTGGTCTGTTTCTTCTTCAGCTCAAGACACCTTTTTGTGAACGCTTGCCAGGCAAAATACACCTTCGGGGTTTAAGTATTGCTTTAATATGAACAGTTCCAGCATTGCAATGAAGGTGACTTGCTGAGGAGAACTGGGCCTCTTACATCCATCTCTGAACTGCATCTGTTTCTGCACTTTTTTGCGCTGACTGTGCACAAAACTCATACAAAATTCTGCTTTCAAGTACTAGAAGATACAGCTGAGAATTCTCTGCACTGATATCAGGACCGTGGCAGAAAGAAGCACAAGTCCTTCAGAGAGGAAGCCAAAATGAGAAAAACCAAGTGTTTCCACTCTGTCACCTGGTCAGTGTGACTGTCATCATGTCACGATCCCTGTCTTGTGTTTCCTGTTTTATTTTGTAGTCATGTCCTGGCTTCCTGACCTCCCTCCTGTGATTACCTCATGTGTCTCACCTGGGTGATTGCACCACCTGTGTCTCGTGTCCCTTCCTGTATTTAACCTGTGTGTCTCCTTAGTTCCTGGTTGGGTCATTGTCATCAATTGTTGTCATTTGCTGTTGTCGTCATTTGCTGTTGCCGTCGTCACAGTCACAGTTTTGTCTCGTCTCGTCTCATCTCGTCTCGTCAAGCCTCCTGTCTCTCGTCAAGTCTCCTGTCTCACGTCAAGCCTTCGGCCTCACGCCACGTCTCAAGCCGCCGGCCTCACGCCACGTCTCAAGCCGCCAGCACTCCAAATAAACCTCTTTCGCACCATCCCTACTGTCTGCACCTGGGTCTCAATCATCATCCCTCAAACCCCGAGCGCGACACATCATCAGTTACTGTCATTTATCTCGTCTTCCATGCACACGTTTCCGCTCCTCCTTTTCTAAGTTTTGTTGTCAAGGCCAGCTGTTTCACTTCCTATCAAGTGACAGTCGTGTGGTACTCTGCTAATTCTCAAATTAATCACAATGTTCCAACATTTTGTATTATCTCTATCAGCAGTGGCTGCTGCTGCTCAGCAAACCGCGTGATGTTCTTTTAATGGTAACAGACCTGAGGTCAGTAGAACAGCAGCAGATTTGACTCCTTGTCAGTTAACAGCTGAAAGGCCAAGCAAAAATAGAATGTGACGAAGAAAAACCAAAGTTCAACAGCAAAAGAGTACAAATGGGACAAAGAAAAGAAAATAACCTTCAAACTAGACACGTTCATTTAAAAGCTAAAAAACGTCCAAATATCTGTGACTCTGCTCGCCTGCACACAAGACTTCATTCAAAGGTTCGTCGTGGCTTGGCCTTGGTGATACACAACAATCTGCTTGGAGACGGTCCATCTTGGATGCCACGCAGTTTGGCACATTTAAACCGGCAACAGAAAAGCAAGTCAGAGCAGCATGTTTGTCTCTGTATGTCCAAAATTGCCGAAAAGGAAAAGCTTTAAATGATGCACATATAGGGCACTGATCCATGGAGCAGTGCTGAGTGGATGCAAATACTGTCAGATGTAACGTTTCAGTATGCCACATGTGTGCAGATACACGCTCAGTGTCCCATTTAACAGACCAGACACTTAACATTCATGTAAGACAGTTATTGTTAATTGATGCTGGGCAGGCAATATACAATAGTCACTCTACGCAGAAAAGCAGCAGCTGTTTTGAGACATTTCCTGCCGGTGCTTCCCCGAGGGATCTGATTTATTTGTTCTGTATGAGATGTGTGTGCCTTAAAATAGTGTGATATATGAACCCTAAGGTACAATTCCTGGTAGATTTGATAGCATGTTTGTGTTTTGTTTGCTTTTGTTGTGATATACAGTGTCTTGCAGGTAAAGATCTCTCAGGGCATCAACAGCCCATTCATCATCAGATGTACAGAGAGGAAGAAAAAAAAAAAAAACCTCCCACAGATAGAGCTGAAACAAATATATGAAAATAAGTCAGAGAATAACAGACAGCAAGTTGTTTGAATGTATGATAACACGACAGACGACAGTTTTAACCAAAGATAAAGCATAAAATGATTGTTGCCACAGTGGTGGAGGTAGTAATTGCGTTTTTCCTCAGCCGCAGGAAATGGGAGTAAAAATGAGCTCAGTCGTAAGCTACAAAAATTGCTATAATCTGTCACCATTTAACACACAACTCTGACACCAACCAATAACTTGATTTCTCTCTTTTCACACTTTTCCCCCAAGCTTTTGTTATGAGGAATCAGTTCACAATAAAGCTTCCCGTCTTGCGATATCGAACCTTTTCTCGCTAAGGGAACAACAGTGGGAACTTTAGTTAACATCAAATATCTCCCGGAGAAACACTGTTGCTGGTGGGAATGACTGCAGATTGATTAGCCTGGACTCGTTTGAGGTGCCACAGGTATGCATAGATGCAGCAGGCAGGCGGGTGCGCAGACACCTTGTTACAATTGTGATGAAGCAGGTGGCCTTGGCAGAGCTGGTTTGGATTACCTGTCCTCTTTGTACACCTGACAGCCCAAATGAAGAAGCATTAAACATCTTTCCTCCAGCTGCACCTGAGTCTGGATTTAAAGCAAGCAAACATTCATTCGGTATGCCAGATAATGGACAGCCACTCCCTTTAACTGATGAGGAGGGAGACAGAAGCGTGTTTACCTCAAAATCATTAAAACCAGCAGTCACGTACTTTTCAACCTTGTCTCTCTTGCTCTTTGTCAAACTAAGATGTACATCTCTCTTCCTACCTCATCATTTTGGCGTCCTGAATTCTTTTGTCTGCCTTTTTTTTCTCCCTCCGAAACATGCATTAGCGACTCTCCCTCTCTGTGAGTCATCCTCGTTCCCGTGGAAGACTGAGCACTATAAAGTGTGGCAGCGGATCAAGAATTAATGCACTTGCCTTCAGTGAAAGTTGTTCAGAAAAGTATGCTCATTAGAGGCTTCCTTTCTGTGCAGGGCAGCGAGGAGAAAGAGACACGGCGGCGGTGGGAGGAGATTGGTGGGGTCATTATCTAACCTGTTGCTGCACTGTGGATTTCAAAGATGCAACTGTCACCGCCGCTCAGCACGGCTCGGACATGGTCTTGGCAGAAAGGGCAGAGGCTGGAGAGGAGTGTCTGTGCTTTAGAGTTCATTAAAGGATGAAGCTTAGATTTCTCTTCACCTCTCAGGTCAGGCAGATGTACTGCAACATTCATTCAGGGGTAATTTCATCACAACCTGTGGTTTTAAAAACCAAACTTTTCTCGTTTAGTTTTGAAAGTTTTCTGCCCTTGTGTGTTTTGTCAGGTTTTCATGAGTCTCCCATGTGGTCATGATAAGTTCTTTGTGCCTTAAAGCCTCGTCCTTCTCCTCTTCAGTTGCCAGTTCATCTGATCTGGTCCCCTGGTTCGTGAGTGGATATTTTCAGTGAGTTTCCTCAGATACGCTCAGGTTTTTGTTAATTGGAATTTCTGACACGCGCCTCCTTTTCTAAATTCTTTATATTTCTTGTTTTTTTGCTCTTTTTTGTAAATCGCAAAGGTTCTTTTCATTCAGTGTGATTTTGACTGGTTTTAATAAGTACATATGAAGTACTCATGCTTAACACAGTTATGACAAAGGTGTGGAATGTAAAAACTGACTACACCTGGTTAAAGCTGTATTCCGCCAGTCACAGCAGCACAGAGTGACAGGTTGTGGCTCCACTCACGTATACTCTGTGTATTCACGAGAGGGTCGAGGGGAAAGTGAGAGTTTTATGGAAAACTAGGAGTCTGCAAATGTATTCAGTCTCCCCCAATTGGATGTGACGATCTTGAAGTTTCAGATTTCCCCCGTTTGGGGCTGACAAAGCTGGTACAGGGATCGTCTGAAGGAGAGAAAGTCAGAGATTCACCTCCCACCATGCTCGTCAAAGAAGCCTCAGGGACCATCCAGGCAACCGCTGAGGTGTAAAGGTTCCGCTTAACATCAACATTGTATAAAAGTAAATGTATCAGTAAAATTAGCAAAAAAACAAGCCCAGTGTAATGGAACAGACGTAGCCTACATATATAATCACAAATTTACTTGATTAAGAGGAAAATGCTTGCTGCCCAAACATTTCCGGAATTACAAGGTTTCTTTGTTTTATTAAAAGCTCATGTACAAGTAACAGAGGGAATGCAACTGTGCAGGTATAATTTGTACTTTTTTTTAGGCATGAATAAAAGAAATGGAAGTGGTATTTAGTGCCCTTTCACCTCCTCCACGTCCATCTGAGTTCATTAGCTTAGCCGTTAGCCAGGGCCAAATTTTATCCCTCCAAGACCACAACGTAAAATTATGATTTGTACATTTTTGTCCGGGTCTGTTTCTGTCTCGTCTGGCTCAGGTTGGGTAAACACTTATTACTGTTTGTTATCTGAGTTATATTTTTTGGGGCGGTGTTGAATTCGACCTTGTTTGATGACGGAGAGGCTTGCTGTTGACAGCTCAACTTTTGTTTCCTTTTAATTTCACTCGGCAGCTCTCTGATTTCATGGATGGATGGCGTGATGACGCCACAGCGGTTCGTTCGGTTGTAAATGCGACGTGAACACAGAGACCCCATCCTCTCCTGACTCGCCGGTTTTGTATGGCGCTCGCCAACATACTTACATCTGCTCCAAATTCTTGAATCTTGTACATTTCTTCCTCTGTTCTTTCTTGCTGATCATTTCTCCCTTTCTGGACCGCTCCACTCTGTTCCTGCGTTCCTCTTCCCTTCAACACCATCTAACACCCTATATTAAAAAAGTACTGGATGCCCAAGATGTTAAAATCCTACCTGGAACATCTTGTTCTCACTCAATCTTCCCCCTTTGTATTCCAGCCTCATCCACTGTTGCATTCATCTGTCAAAGGTTCATACCATTTTTTCCCCCTCCCTCCTGTTTTCCCCACGCAATAGCACCATTTACAGGGTTGGTCTTCACCACCAGGCTCTTAAGTCCTCATTTGTCCTACACACTCCTGTGCTCTTTAATGATGATGAAACAAGGTAAGTGCAGGTCTCGACACTGTATGGAGCGATTATTAATCAATAAGTGATGGGCGACATTGTTAAGTGCTTGTGACAGAGATGCATGATTGAGCGCACATTTACCGTGAATGTGTGTGCGTGTGTGCGTGTGTGTGTGCACTTTAATTTTCTAAGACTTTGTTCAAATTTGATTTAAAGTCCTATGTTATGGTGTCGAGACATATGATGCTATGATTTTGATAGCATCCAAAAATTTCAAGTGATTTTTTTTTTTTTTTTTACACTTCCAATCAAGAAAATATTGAGTTGGCAAGGAGATAAAAGTCATTACAACTGATGGGATTTAATGGATGTAATGGACGTATCTGGAGTTTTTAGGTCTTAATTGTGGAGAGTGTGTGTTTACGTTTCTGTTTTCCATAAGTGACACATTATCTGGGAGCTTTTCTGTATTTGTCGGGGTCAATAATGCAATGTGTGCTTACCTAAAAAAAAAATACACACCAATACATACCCTTGTGAGTTTTTTCTCCCCCCCCCCCAAAAAAAAAAGAAATTTCAAAACAATAAACTAAAGTGGTGCACAAGTAAAGCACCATGACAACAGTGGGAGACCGGTGATAGTAGAAGGGGACTGATACCTAGAAAAGACCACCCATTCCAGGCCGCACACCAAGAATGAAAGCTTTTTTTCTGGAAGTCTTTGAATTGCAGAAAAACTCTGAATTTCACGAGTCCTGTAATTAAACTCTTTAGCAACATCTAATATGAAAGAGAGACAATTATAGACTTTGATGAAACAGCCGGCCCCAAAAAAAAGTTATTAATTAAAATATTTGTCAAGTGTCTGCAGCGCTACCAAGGCTATTATCCTGATTATTATTATAATTATCCAGCTGAAATCCAGAAGTAGAAAGAGTACGAAACTAATGGCCCCTTTTTGCTGCAGCCATTTTTTCCTTGTCATTGCAGAGTACACACAGGTGTAATTGATGACATTAATTATGGGCCTGTTCTTTTTAGGTGGGCCGGAGCCCTGGATTTGTGGATGCTGAATAACTGGGATGGAACTGCTGTGACACATGAAATAGAACTGGGTCATAATTCTGCATTTACTTTGAGATAATATGTCAAAGTAGCCACTTTGGAAAAGACATGCCAACTTTGCTGCAGTATGCTGCCCCCTCTTGGTGTGGAGGATGAGAGTAAGACTTTGTTTCATTTGGCATCTATGAAGACTGATCAAATTGGTATTTGTAAAATATTTGGAGGAGCCGAAGACGCTATTCCATTTACTCCACCCACATGATGGCCTTGTGTCTTGAAACTGTTGTATTTTTCTGTTTTCGTAACTATTTCTTAACAAAAGCCAGGAGACTTTCTGCGTGTTGATGCCGTCAAACGCTGCAGTCAGTATGAACACCCCATTGATCCGTGTTGGTGTGATGACGCTGAATACACAATAAAGACTTAACAGCTCAAAACGTGGGGTTTGAATCCAGTGATAACCTGATGTGCCCCGGTTCCCAGCAGTTACAGTACATGCACACTAGCGCTCCAGTGGGGGGGCTGTACTCTTGCATCTGTAAACACACACATCATGTCAGTGCATGCTCCAACCAGCAGTTAATTAGGACCGCCCCCTCAGATTTGTGTTTGTGACCCTGGGCACAACAAAGAGTGAGTGAAAGGGTATCTGTCATGGACCGCGGAGAGCCAGGGGGGGTCTGACAGTGATGCTATCCGTCATGTCAGTGCTTTACTGGGACACAGGTAGCTAACAGGGTCTCTACTGCTCCACTGCAGCTCGGCCTCATCACAATGGCACACGCTCACAAGCCGCTAACGGATGTTTGCATGAGGGCAGATTATGTAAATTGCTGGCACTTGAAGTCAAACTTCAGGGAGAATGTGGTGAGACAACTTGAGCATATCTTGTCATTTTGGAAGTTGTGAAATTCTCTTGAGGATTAGACAAAGCTGAAAGACAGAAGCACGATCATTAATTAAACTGGGATGGTGTTATAGCTGCGCACCGCATTAGCAGGCTGGCTGGTGCCATCTTGGTCATAGCCCAGATGCAAAGAATGTCAGAGCCTGCAAACTCACTGATAGCGGTGCCTCCTAATGTCTTGAAGTAAACAGCCAAACACTTTCATTCCTACAAAGTTTTGGGCTTCTTATTTGCTTGAGGGTGGAAAGTTTCAAGGCTAAATGTAACTGTTTGAAATCTATCACCAAATCAGTCAGGTGGGTGGAACACAAATGTGTCGCCTTCCACTCCTTTTTAAACAACTTTTCTTTTGATTCTGCTTTACTTTGAATGACTTGAGCATTGATGGCTGATGTGTGAACCATTAGATACGGCGTATGGACAGTGACACTGAACACGTTAATGTGGCTGGAGAAAGTGGACATAATTTAAACTACTTTGTGTACTTTACTGATCATACACGCAATGAAGTTATGCATCTTAAAGCTGTACTTTACTCCAATATTTGAGTACATTTACTTTGTTGCTTTCAGTAAAAGTAATTTAATTGTTAATTTGGGCACATTTTGAGAATGCGGGCACTAACTGGATGCATTCTCACCGTACGTTCTTTGTCAGTGTGGTAAATATGCATGCAGGACTTCTAGCCACATTTATTGGTGGACTCCTGCTTCAATTATTCACAATGTGTTCAGTTTGAAATGTGGCAGTCCTGAGTGGGATGTCTGTGGCTGTTGGTCTTGAATCATGATTTTAATTAAAGGAAAAAAATAAAAATAAATGAATATCGTGACCTCTATTGCATTTCTGCTCCAAAATAACGAAAGAGCATGTCTAATCAGGATGCATTCTCCATGCAACCTCTTGCAAAAAGGTGATACTCAGCAACTAGTGAGGGGCTCATTACTTCTGCCTGAGTGTTCCTGGGCTCACAGTTGAATAATGAGGCTATTATGGAGATATCCTCCAAGAAAAGCTGGAGAGGTTTTGCTTCCTGCGCTGAGGTGAGACTGCCGCACTGCTATCTCCAACCATAAAATAACCTATAGCATTTATTCCACTGCAGCTAGGGACTTCTTTTTTTCTGCTATTTGTGAAGCAGTGGACACACAAATGTTCTATCAGCACCTACTAGAACATGTAATGAAATATTTACGGTGTGTGGTTCGGGGGGTTGCTCAAGCAGTTTTGTCTTAAACAGGCAGTATTCAGCAGACTCAAAAGCATTTGTATCCTTCAGTTGGGTTATTGGTGCGATCAATTCATATTGCTACGTCATGCATTTGGGGATACAAACAGTCACGTAGGAGAGTCCTGTTGACGCTCCAGCTGCAGCTATCTGGCTCCTCAGTCTCTCCATTTTTGATTGCGTTCATTTTCAGGATGAAGATTTGAGTTGTGGGCCCAGCTTGACTCCCTTGGGAATTGTGCCTCATTATCTAAGAAGCTGCTTACACTCTACTGCTTAGCTCATTACAGATGGTGGAGCAGAGAGACAGAGGGCGAGAGAATCAGAGAGCAGAGAGAGAGAGAGAGAGGGCTGCGAGAGTGAGAAGTATTAAAAATGCGACAAGCTGCCTGGATTCTATAGTTTTGACAGAGATGCAAAATTGATGCAGTATACTTAATCACATTCACCTCCTAACTATCTGCTTTCCTACCTGGCAGAAGATGATACGAGCACATCTCTATTTCAAAAGAATTAAAGTACAGTACACTCAGTAAAAATAGATCCACATCATTTATTTTTCATGGTTTGCTTATTTAAAGAACAACATTTTGGGAAATATATTTATTTGCTGTTCCTCAAAGAGTGAGATGAGAGGGAGAGGTGGGGTAAATTTATTTATTTAGCACATATTTTACCTGAGGCAACCTGAGTGCACTGGAAAAATAAGCAAAATTGACAGATATGAAAGATCCAAGCAAGCAGTATAAAACAATCATAGGCACACAGAAGAAAGGACAAGACAAGGAAAATAACCAAAAGCAATTTTAAATGGATCTTTTCAGCGATTGAATTTTGTATGTCTCTTTGTGAGATTAGAAGTTGTTTGTCTCTTTCTACCTTTCCATCTGCTCGCACAGGTCAAGAGGGCAAATTATTCCCGCTGTTAAACAGCTCCTCCTGCCTACTGTAACACGGAGGGGAGGATCATTATATTCCTACTCCCCACCGCATGCAGCACTTAGAGTAAGGTGACCAGTAAGAGTCAGGCTGGTCTAAATAGTGCACCAGTTTCCGGGTGTTGGGGGCTGGAGATGGCAGGACCAGCAGCTATGACGTGACTGAGGTGTGGGTGATTCTGGTCATAACCAATAACCACGAGCAGCTTATGCAACAAACATGTTTGTCTTTTATGGATAGTGCCATGAAGAGAGAAGTATTTAACCCATGGCGGCAGCAAGGGTAGGATGCAAAGAGCTTCAAAATTCGGATAATCAAAACTAGATGGATAATCAAAAAGACCGGTGCGTCTCGTGGAAAACAAGATGGAGGATGGTGTGAAAATGCAAGCAGGCCAACACAGGAGAACAAAACCAATCTAGCTCAACTAATGTCACGACAGAGGGACAGCGGTGAGGAAACGAGGGCACAAAAAGTGCTGATGAGGAGCTCTGGGAAGAGGGCCATGCATGATGAAGACTGATTAGCAGACAAGACACAGGTGATGCACTTAAAAACGGCGGGAAACGGACGGCCAGGGAGTGACAGCGCACAGAGACACAGGAGGGAGTCATATCACAATAAAACCGGAAGTGACCATAATCAAACTCAAAATGAGGACACAAGACACAAAGATAAAAACTAAAAAAAAACAAACTAAGGAGTACATGACAAATTAAGCTAATGAACCAAAAACTGATCCAAACAGGAGAATGACAATTGAAAACAAAAACTTCTGCTCATTATGAATGAACGCACCAACTCAACTTTATCAATCCCAAGTATCGATTTAACGCGTGAACTGTAAAAATCCCTGTCTGACATTGCTTTCCTACCTTCCTTGTAGATATATTATTTCTTATGAAATAAAATACGTTGTGAAACAACACAAATTCATCAAATTAGCAGTCATGTCAAGTCGACGCGTGTATTTGATACCTCCACCAAGGTTATGTGATCGGCACTGTGAGACAGCAAAGACACTGAAGCTCTGAATTGGGTTTGGCTGAGGTCGCCTTGCCATCAGTATGGGATCAGTGCATCCATAATCAGAACTGATTCTTATTCAAACCAAATTTCTAATTTTCTCCTCTTTGCAGAAGGGATTACTTAACATATCCTGTCCTAAATGTGACAACACCAACAGACATTGTCAAAATTAATATCTCAGCAGCTAAAGTTGCCTCCGAGCAGAGGTTATCAGCGTCAGGAAATAATGGGACAAACACTAAAGCCTCATATTTGAGGCAGCGCCACGCCACAATCCTCTTTGTATTCAGCTGCCACCTTCGGCCCGTAGGATCCCATTCCTGCGCTCCTGTTACAAACACTTTACTTCCAATCCACCAGCAGTTTCCTCAAATATAACAAATGCAGAATTAGTTTGACCTGCAGTGAGAGGGAGAGAGCTCACACTGTTATGAGGAGATTTGGGGGGGGGGGGGGGGGGGGCAGCAGGAGGGAAAAAAATCCTTTATTTGTTTTGTCGTGATGCCAATCAAAAGTAAGATGTGTTTCAGCCAATGTAAACACTGTCAATCTCACTGTACAAAGCCGCCTCAGCAACAACAGTGCGCACCGTCTTATGGATGATTTAGGAGAATTTTCTCTCCAGCCTGAAAGTGACTCAGAATTGTTTATGTTAAAACTGGGAGACAGATCAAGAGGCCTGCCTTGACAAGCTAATACGGCAGCAAGAGCACCCCGAAACCAAGAGTACAAACTCCCAGGACCCTCCGGTGTTTTACTCGTCTCTCCTGCTGTCCTCATGTAGCCTTTGTAGCCTTTCTTGACAAAAACTAAAGTTTGCCAAAGAAAAATATTGTCCGATTAAAATTTCACTCAACTATACCTGACACAAGACATCAGCAATCTCCTCACGTCATGTCAATGTGATATGACATCAAATTTACATCGTAATTACAGTGTTTCTATTTCTTTATATACATAGCAAATGTGTCTTCTCTAGTGCCACCTGGTGGTGCACCACATAACTCACACATTAGTTAGCTCGTTTCACAGAGGAGCAACGTGTTGGGACGTGTGCGCTGATGCAAAGGCGAAGTAATCACTGCTTTCCCTTAAGTGCCAGGGGTCAAAGGTCCTCCTCCATTTTAGTTCAAAGCAAGTGAATTTACTGTGTGTACCCTAAATGCATGCAGGGTATGCGCATGGTCGTGGGTGGGATGGCCCGGGACGGGACATCAGGAAACGATCGCAGTTTTGAGGGATGACTCCTTCAGCCTCCACAATGACTCTTAAACAAAATCAGCAGCAGACAGATTCAATAAAAACATTTGAAAGCTCTTGAAGATAAGGTTTATTGAGGAGCTTTTGTACACGATTACACAGAAGCTGTCAGTGCTGATGGGTCACAGTGTGTCAGTCCTCGTCAGTATTTCCCATCACGTTCTCCAACAACATACCTGTACATCATTTTCTCACACAATGGCCGTGTTTTATTTCCTGCTTATTGAGATAAATGCTGGAAATAGACTTTCTTGCACAATAGTACATCAGTGGGCATAAAAGATAAATGCAAATGCACCATAAGGAAATTAAAAATGGAGGGGGAAAAAAAAGAGAAATTTGCACTCCCCATTTACCAATGCATGAGTCATTATAGGCAGCACTTTCAGGAAGGTCTTGCAATGTTTCATTGTGGCATTTGGATAATTGACTGGGGAAATCGTTTGCTGCAATTAACAAATTAAAGGATTTTTAGTGCTGCGTCCACTCTCTCATTCCCAGGGAGAGCACACATTTGCACCTCTACAGCACTTTTCTGCACCTGCAGCAAATATTCATTCAGGTGATACAGACGAGAACCTTCAGGAGAATGACGCCTCACGCGATTAATAAACCTGAGGTGTCACTTCTAGTGATTTGCAAAAACCACACCTCATTGTGGTGGGGAGAGAAGAATGTCAGGCGAGAATTTAAATGGCAGATACGTCCCTGACAGAGCTGCAAAAACATATCGATCAGTTGCTGTATTGGAGGTGCTTGAGCTAAAGCCTGGTGCCCCAGAAAAGAAGAGAGGGAGGGAGTGTATTCAAATGTCAGCCAGGATTCCTCAGTAACCTTTTGCACCAGTGAATGTCTCCAAGAGCACGGAGAAAGAATATAAATGGAGTTTTCCAACAACTTCACTTATTTCACTATTGAAAGCAGCGCTTCTACATTCAATTCCCTCATTGGAAAAGAAAAGTTTTGCACAACCTACCTGTTGAGCCTGTGCCTGTCCTCACATCCTACCAGCCCTGCACTCCCTCAAATCTGCATGAGATGCACACACTCAGTTGCCTCTGACTGGGTAGTTCAGTAAGAGGGGAGTGACCGCCCAGGGAGAGCTCCAACAGGTCTGCCTGATGAGCTACTTCACGCTGCATTTCAGCCAATTGATGAAGCTTATCAGCATGATAAATATTCTCTGCCTCCAGACTGGTCATTATCTCTTTCCGAAAAATGGAAAGTGGTAGTGTGTAAATTCTTGATGTACGTATCCTCTCAGATCTGGCGCCATATCTGTATCTGCAGTGCTCACCAGAGTAAACATTAAAAACTCATCAAATGTGCAAAATGCATGATGTTGATTGACGTAATCAACATTTCGATTAACATCGGTAAAAGGGTACAAACTTGTGACTCTTTCTGCAGACATAAACTCAACGATCCACAGAGGGCCGAGCCTGCGCAGCACGTGGACATTAAATCTGTCTGTTTTGCACATTTTATTTGCATGACAAGAGAACATAGGATAAATACATGCTTGTACTGATTTCCCTCTTTATAAGCGAACGCCCTTCCTGAAAGAATTCAATTCTGAGGTTTTAAAAAAAAAAGCTGCCAAATGTCACTGACACTTTTACTGACAGATAAAACTACCTGTAATATAATAAAATAAATGCTACAAAATGGTATTTATCATAAGAAAGTCCAGGTGTAAAAGAAACACGTATTTTCACCCACAAAATGTCACTCGGATGTCAACATTATCTTCATGAAAGTTCTGGCTGGAGTCAAGTGTTATTACTGGAACGAACCACAGAGACAAGGAGGAGATGCGGTGTGACTCCCTCCACGTGTAACTATGCACACAGAACTGCAGGACGCCATTGTTCAGATTTGAGATGATTATAATTGCGTTTTCTCGTGAATGCGCTGACACTGATGCTGATAGCTATTTAAGGGTGAGTCTGCATGCTCGTCTGGCAGACGTGGATGCTGAAGTTTTAACTTCACAGCCGACAGAGTTTTATCATCCTGCCCCAGATTTGGATAAATCCATCTTCATTTCGAAGGCTTACGGAGTGAGCTTGTGATGATAGCGTGTTCTCCAACGCAGAAAGTCCGTGCCTTTTGAGGATGTCGGGGTGTGTAGAAAGGGTCAAACGCAGGTGTCAACTGTAGACTTGCACTCTTACTCCCATCTTTCATCAGAGCTGAGAAACGCTGGCTTTGTCACAATCAACTAATTGCTGGCCTGGCACATTCAAATCACAGCACTGCTGGAGGTTAATGAAAATTGCACCTTTTCTTGACATAACATCCAATCTTGTTAGCTGTGTCGGGCAGAATCCATTGGCAGTGTCAAGTAGATTTCTCCAGAGAGCTGCTGCCACATTGAAAGGGCAATATGTGCTTAATCTCACCTGTCATAAAACCTGTACTTGCGCGTGTTACATAATATCAACTTCTAATCTGGAATAATGATGAGTGACATAAAAGTCATAATAAAAGAAAACAATGTCATTTGCTGCATAAAAAACTAATTACGATGATGAAGCCGCTGTCTACTCTGATGTAGTAAATTTGTGATTTATTGCCACACGGTGAAGTGTCTCATCCCTGCCAGTGACATGGCGACCTGTCCCCGGCACACACCAGCTCTCACCTCCCAATAGGAGCTGGAAGAAATACAAATGAGTTACAAAGTGTTTCTTTTCTTTTTGAGTCTGGGAGAAAAGAGAAAAACTCTGACTGGAGAATTACAGATGAAATGTCATAATTCCTCACGTTATGGACTAAAGGACAAAAATTTTAAACAAATTGGTTTTGGAGTGGAGCTGACTCAGAATGTGGCATTTCTAAAAGTACAAACAGGCTACTCTGTTTTTATGAATAATCATTCTCACAAATATTTGCAAAAATATATTAAAGTTTAAATTCATAAATGTGAGCTTGAGAGTGTCTGGCCGTCTTGTGTTGCTACGTCAGAAAAAAACAGAGAGAAAGAAGAGAAAGAGGATAAAAATGGAAGTAGAACACAAGACTGTTTTTTTGGTTAATTCAATGTCATAAAATGTGACACCGTGTAAATCATTAGAACTTCATGCTGTTAACGAACGATGCTGTGGACTTGAACGTCACCAGAATGGCCATGACCACATCTGTAATCTCACTCGGGCGTTTGTTAGCTTCAGCGACTCACTTGCTAGTTTGAGTTGTTAAGCTGGTGAGACTTCATATCAGGAATTTAACTGAAAACCCATTAACTGTGAAACAAGGACACCAGAAGTCCAACAGTCCTCACTTGTATCTGGGATTTAAGACTCAGTCCTGCGCCGCTCTGTTGTGATGGTGGCCGGTGGGAGGGTCAGCGTGGTGCTGGACGGACCGTGAGTGCCACAGCCCAAAAGTAGTTCCTAGTCGGACTTCAGCTAATGAGGAAAGGGAAGCTACAGTAACAGTAGAGGGTGGCCTGCTCACACGAGCTGTGGTGGCTGTTTCTGAGTGCTGCTGTAATCATGCCATTACGCTGCTCATTACGGACAGACCGTGGCTGAGTCTCCCACAGGGCAGCCACCACTCAATTCCATTAGACACCGTTTCCTGCCTGGGAATCATCCTTGTTCACTGCTCCTAATGATGAACCTCAAGCCAATTGCAAAACCGGCTCCTCTGACACTGCTGTTCAGACTGGAAACAGGCCAGTGTCACCCTCTGAGACCATCTTTCTTTCGAGCTTACAGTGGCCTACAAGTAGATTACGGATGAAGCACAAATGAACAAATTCAGTGGCATTAGAGCGGACTTTAACCGGTGACAGCTGACAGGAGCTGACTACACAGGCAAGATCCCCTGTCTTGTTGGCTTTAAAAGGGATGTATTTGAGACAGCTCATTTCAGAGGAAACGAGGGCAATAACTGCAGATGAATGCAAAGTAAACCTGCAGGAAAAGATAATATTCAAACAAAGGCTGATTACTGTTTAATTCTATCCAAGACAACTCGACTCCTAATATCATTATGACAGCCAGAGACTTCTCCTCGCAGGTCTGAACCAAAAATTGATATTCAGACTGGTCAACACTTAGTGCTGAATGTATGTGCTGCACGTTCAGCAGCTAGAAAAGAGAGAAAAGTGGCAGGGAAAGTCGACTCCTGAATATATAATAAATTCCGCCAAGGTTTCTGTTGAGCTAACAAAAGTTTCTCAGAAGTTATTAATATAGCTGCTGCAGCGGAGCAATGCAGCCACAAAGTTGGATTCAAAAGAAAGTTAATTGTTTTTGCCACTGTGACCCAATTTCAGGCATTATCCAAAAACCCATTCAAAAAGTCCCATTGACTCTGAGAAGTGGGAACTGGAAGTTCAGCAACATATTTCCAGGTTTCAGGACTCATCCTGCACTTTATTTCCTTTCTGGGTCGGTCTGCTCCATTAGCATCTGATGACTAATGCAGCCGCTAACTAGTCAAGTCGATTCTCCCACCTCATCTTCTCCGCTGTTCCTGTAGCCTCCTTCCCCGCGCACACTCCCACCCTCCATTTCAATGTGTGACTTACATATTTTTGACAAAAACAAAAATACACAAACAGACAAATTCTGAGTAGAGCATACAGACAGGGGCAGAGAAAGGACAAGTTGGGATATACTGAAGTGAAAACAGAGGAAATGAATAAATCAAACTACAGAGGAGACGAGAAAAGCAAATAAGTTATCGTGTTCCGGTGTACCTGCAGGTTTTTCTTGGCAAGGGCAGGTTAGTTTTGGATGGGTGTGTCGATAACTGAGAGGTCACCTACAGTAGCAGACAGAGGGATGGAGAGAGAGAGAGAGACAGAGAGAGAGAGAGAGAGAGAGAGACGTGACAGCTCATTATGAGGGATATTGTGTCTGTGACTTGTTTCCAGAAGTAATGAATAGGTGGGCAGAGCCAGGTGGTGTGTGATGTGTTCATCGAGCAGTGTGAACAATTATCTGAGACAGAAGGGAAAAAACAACATTTTCTACAAGTTGTGTCACCTTGTATTAGCCTTAGATTCGTATTCATAGTAAAAACTATAATTACTATGATTACGTGCCGCTGTCACAGTGAATTTTGACCACAAACAATTTGTGTACATTTTGCTTTTGCAAAAAGAAGTGACAGATTTCTCGTACATGTGAGTTGACAGTGACTTTAACCTGTGACCTTTGACCACCGACATATATTCAGCTCATCCTTGTGTCCCAGTGGATGTTCCTGGCAAACTTGAAATAATTCCCTCAACTTGTGTGGGACAGACAACCTGTAAACTTCACACATTACAACGCGCCAGAACCCTGAGTGAGAGGAACCTGACACATGTAGCAATGTTTTGAATATCATCTCAAATTAATTCCTTCATAATATACCAGATGGGCACCTGCTTGGTTGACCGGACCTTTCAGATGAACCAAGCACACACAGCAGGATGCACGATCAGCCGCGTTTCATCTGCTGACGATCCAGAGGACTCTCCATTTAATTAGTATGCATGACGAACAGTAAATCAGGCTTCCCGGCTGCTTTGCCGTGTCTGCAGGTAACAAGATGAAACAGATGAAAAATGTAAATCTGGTCCTCAGCATCAGCAGTCAGGGGAGAAACAGCTAAAAATATCCATGTCATAACATACATAACTTTCGGCTGGACGAACCCTTGATGTGCGCTCTCTAATGACTGCGCTTCCATACAAGGCTGTGCTTTGACAACATATAAAAACTCTGCTGCAGGAAAACTTCCCTTTTCCTCTCTGAGAGTAAAACAAGCTGTCAAAACTATGTGACTGTGAATCATGTTTGCCAAAACTTCATGATGATGACGGTTTTGCTTTTCTTCATTCCAGTCTCCGTTTCTTCCTTCAGTGCAACTTTTGAGCCCTGCATGAACCTTCACTGTGCAACTGCAGACTTAAGACAGCTGCCATTCCCTGACAATGAACATTTCATCTTTCCGCAATCTCCTGGCGGAGTGAGAGTTTCAGTTTCTCTGTATTTAAACTCAACTGCCTCTCTGGTTTCTCTCGTTGCCCCCCCACCCGCTGCTTTCACTTTTCCTTTCGCCAGGTTGGATTGAATAAGATGAGAGAGATTTCGATGAGGAGCGTTCAGAATAACTGCGCTGTTACTGCCGCCTGTGAGCATTTCATGATCTTCAAAAGGACATGTAGAGGCTGCATGCCGGTGAACGCTTCAGATGAATTAGCCACCTCAGGATGAACTAAATTCCCATCTTACCGAAGAGACAATGTGGAAGACGCTGATTTCAAGACTACGGAACAAGAGTTCCACTTCATTATTCTCACCCCAAATCTAATTGTTCGTCATTCCACGGTTTAACTTGCAAGTTGCTGACTTTAACTTGTTGATTCCATTTGTTCATGATCAGGTGTGTGCTGTGAGATTTGGTCATTTGCTCCGTAAGACTACCTTCATCTGTTGGTGGGAAAGAGTCACGCACAACAAGAAACACTGAATTCCCCCTGTTTGCCTCCAAAGATTCAAAGGTGCTGCTTCCATGTGAGGTGACGGAGACCTTGATGTGGCTGTTTTACCACCAAAATATTTTCAGTCCGTCCTCAAGTAGACGCCCCCCACAAATTTGAGGAAGATTCCCCCCAGGCCTCCCTGAGATAACAAGTCAATGAGAGAAGGAGAGACCGCAAGCACGTGTGAAGTGAAGTGTGATCTTGTGCTTTGACCACCAAAATATATATATATTTTTTTAGTTAATCTTTGCATTCCTGTGGACATTCGTGCCAAATTTGAAAATACGATCTCAAAACATTCTGAGGATATGAGTTTCACAAAAACACAAGTGAATATTTTAACAATGTTCCCTCAAAGGTACATGTGTTCCCTACAGTAAAAAGTATAGTATTTGTCTTCAGGAGGTCAGAACTAAAGAACTTTTACTAAGAGGAAAGAACAAAGTGAACCGAAGGGTACATGATTATTTTTCAAATCTGCCCCGCAACAAGTGTTTGTATCTGTCCAGGCTGACACTGGCGCAACCCCAAAACATAACCCAGAATGCAACATTTCCGAGTATAAATATCTAGAACTTTCCAGTGAGCTTCTTGAAAATCAGCAGTCATCAATATCTTCCACAGGGTCAGTGCTGGTGGACCGGGAAAAACAATCAAACGAAGACGACAATGTCACTGCAGGGTGATGACAGAAAAAGGGAGCAGGAACGGATGGATGCTAAAAAAGTGAAGCAGAGCAAAGTGTCAGTGACATCTGGAAGCGGTGAGATACCTCAGTAGTTGCTGCTGTTTATACCACCTGCTGCTCGCTGTCACTCTCTTAGGCATCAGCTGCCACAGCGGATGCTGGTATTAGCAGCTGCCACACAACAGATTGGGTGGATGGTGCTGATAAAGACGAATGACTGCTTTTGACGTACGACACGAACAACACATTCTTATCCAAGGTCAATGAACAGTGAGGCCTCCACCTCATTAAATACAGAAAGCTTTCTCATGTTTCTCAACGTCTGATATCATACAAGCTAAAAGTGAAGATGCAGGGGGCTATCAAGTAAATCAATTGTAAACCTCTCCACGGCCGAATGGGACAAGCTATTGAACTTGTAGGACAGGACAAACACCAGAATTTGCGGGGGATGATTGGTGTTTGATTCTCAGCTGCACTGGTGAGTCCAGACTGCGTGCGGCGACCAGGACTATATATGCATTTCATGCGACCATACTGTATGTTCGAAGTTGTGATTAGGGTTAGATACACGTCAAACGGTTTGGGTCGATCCTCAGGTGAGAAAGGTCGCTCTGGATAATTCAAATTTTGGAGCCAATTCAACAAGTTTTACTGGCAGGCTTGAAGTCCTATCAGGGGCTCGCTCAGGGACTGACTTCCCACTTAAAAACGCATGCATGAAAGTAGGAAATCACATCATGCGTCAATAAAAGAGGAAAACAAATCTGAATACAGAGTTGGAGGAAGCAGTAGATGGACATGTCCATGTCGAAGTCGAACCGGAGGCTGCGCTGAGAGGAGAAAGGTGTTTTGGTGGTCGCTGCTGTTTGGACTTTGTGGAGCGGATCTGTGCAGCTGCAGTAGGAGCGGGATGATGACCTCAGGTCACCGGTGGTCAGTTGTGGCTTCCTGCTTCTTTCTTCGATTTGAAAAGCAAGTCAAATTTGTAATTCATCAATAGGAATCTTTTGGGGGGGGGTGGGGGGGGGCTGGACGACGTGATCTGAATTTCACAGAAAATCCCAACGGGATCTTAGTGTGGATACTGGAAACACATATTAACACCGGGTGTAAAAGTAATCAGGTTCTATCATATCTCGATGTAGCCTGCATACATTTTAATGCGAGTTGTAATGGAGGTGTTTCTGAAAGGTGTCCTCGTCTGTATCTGACTCCGAGAGCTGTGACAGAACGTCAGTATTTGAGGAAGTGAGAGGAGATTGAGCTCGTAATCCCTCTCACCGAAGCCCATTTCCTGTCATACGGAGCGTTTAGTTATCTGCCACCAATGTAACTTACATTTACAATAGTTTTTTATATAAATGGGGTCAGACAGTTGTATCAATTGCCCAGTGTCTTATTTGTTGATTGACAAGTCCTCATTATGTTGATAACGTCATCAGAAAGCCTTTTCTGGCTTCAGGTAGCGTAAAACCTGATTTCAGGTTGTGTTGTTTCTCATCTCTGTTGTATGATGGATTTGTGTCATCCCTCTTTCTCTCTCATTTGCTTAATGTTTGTTTTTTTGTGTTCCCTCACTGTTACTTGACTTTACATCATCAAGACTCTGAGGTGTAAACAAAATGTAGTCAGCTTCTTCACTGTGACTGTCAAAACTTTTCCTCCAGCATGGTTCTCTCAAGAAACAACTCCAAAACACTACCTAAATTGCTTGTTTATCCAATTCGTCAAGGGATTTGAATGAATGTTATGAGGACACAGCATGGAAGTGTCATGAAAGCAATCTCACACTGCCAAGCATATAAGCCTCCAACCCTGGTTCGTGATTTATTTTCAGTTGCATTTGGAGGAAAGGCATCAAGTGAAATTGATGTGGAAAAAGAGAAAAAGAATTGGCTCATGTCTCACTGTGGGAGGTAACAGACAACTGGCAGCATGGGTGGATCCAGAGGCTGCCAGTCCTGGAGAGATGATGGAGATTGGAAATGGGTCAAAAAGGAGAAAGCCAATCTTCCTCTTAAGAGACTGTGCTCAATTTAGATTTCTCGAGGAACTGAAAAATTCCTCTTGATCCTGAAACTCAAAAAGCTCAAAATACACCAGCACATAATATAAGAGGAGGCAGCGAGAAGACTTTCATCCTCCCAAGTTCCACTGCAGCCATTTTCCCTATTATTTTTGTCACAAGCTGTTTTGTGCTGCTCTTGTTCTTATTGACTCCAACAGCATGAAGACCCGCATTATGCAGAGGAAGCGTTTGTGTACCGGACAAGAGCATGTGTGCGCATATTTACACCAAGCCATTTTAAGTTTTGTCAATCAGCTTCTGTGTCAAGTGGCCCAGTGAGTCCACATCAGTAGCAGTTATTAGACGGGACAAATAAGACAGCTCTTTCTTCTGCACTTCACTGCTGCCTACATTTTATGTGTTTATTTTAATGCAGAGGTCAGGTTTTTTTTTCAATAGCTTTCAATGACCAAAGGACTCCAAATCAAAATCAGACATTAATAGTAGACCAAAGAAATGAGACGCATGTTGCTCAATTGTATTTGATTGCCTCCTACATTTTTACATTTACTTTAATGGAAAATTCAATCTTTTTTTCAGTAGCTTCTCTATCCTGTAACCTATGGATTATAAATCAACAGTAGGTATTTTACACACCTAGCAGACGTAAACAAGACAGACTTTGTGGCCCTTAAGGCATTTTATTACTGCTGATGTTTTTTTCTAATAAAAACCTAACAAACAGCGGTGCAGGGGAGAGGAATGAGGCTAACAGGAGGAGTGACATGAAGTAAAAGCATGCATACCTCCACCGAGGATCAGCATGTAATCCATTCAACTGCCAAAAACAGGTCTTCCAGATCACCGATCCAGAACATGATCCATGTTCCCATCTCGGGGAACTAACACTTATCTAATTAAAATACCGCAACACCTTTTATTCAGATATGCCCAACCGTATCAGAGATATGTCAGAAAGATTTCTTCTGGATCAAAGATCTGCAAATCGATCAGGATGATCTCCAGAAACAGGAACGTTCTTTCGCCTCTTTCCCGTGACCTCGAGGCCTCAGTATTGGTTCTGACCTGCTAATGGCTGAGACGTTCAGGATCCTGATTGATTCAGTTTAGCCTTAAATGTGATCAGTTGGTCCTCATTTCATCCAGTTTCACCTGAACATTTATCCTGCAAACAATTAAAACAACAGACACACACACACACACACAACATGATCTCATCACTTCCTTGACAGGTAATTAAAGTCCAGACACAGTGTCACCTTATCAGTTCCACCTGTAGCCTATGTAACGGACTATTATTTAAATCAATATATCCAAAGTAAACAAAAAAACCAGGAAAACAGAATAATGTCTCCTACATTTTGTCTGTGGCCTCCGCGCAGCGGAGCAGCTCACAAGCCTTTTCTTCAACTATAGACGTACATCGGGAACCCCCAGAAACCTAATCTCCTTTCTGGAGATAAGGCCCGGCAGTGCTGAGGAGTCAGCCATGCACACAGCTGTGTCCAAAGCTATTACCAGGGAGCACGAGTACTCCCTACCCACCAGCCATGGCTGCTTCCCATTCCCAATTGATGTTGCTTTTCACTGACTGGAGCAAGATGTTGAGATCAAACTTGCTCTGGCAGTGAAGACAAAGAGAAGAGGAAAAAGATGATAATAGTAAAAGAGAGAAGGCAAATAGTTTATGTGGAGCGCCAAGGGGTAAAGCTGTAGACAATGGACGTAGTCTTTTCATGACTGACGCCGCAAAGTACGTGAACGTTGCGTGGTCTGTGACGGGCTTCACAAATCAGGTGCCATCCTATTGAAGTGAAAGAAGAAGTAGTGTAATTGGCATTCTGTTAACATCCTTACTATTTTGTTTTAAGTTAAGCAAACAAGCGTTTGAAAGGAATTCAAATGGAAGCAATCAAGCAGAAATGAAATGTGCATTGGTTCCTTCTCATATGCCACCGAAGGCTAAATTTAATGGCTGTCATTTTCTTCAAAAACACAATTTTACAAATTCTTTCTCCTCTTTTGTAGAGATGACATATGTGGGAGACGGCTCTTTCTTGGCCAAAAGGAGGAACAAAAAGAAATGTATGGCTTTGTGACAATACACATCTCCCCCTGGAGGAGTAGAGAAGTGACACATAGCCACTATTAAAGCACATCATCATATTGCTTCATTTTACTGAGGCGGAAAATCTGGAAATTAAAGCATCACTGCAATGTCATGATAAACACGCTGCATTAAACTGCTGCCTGCCAGAGACACGAGACTTTCTGCACCTGATTCTGGTGCTCTTAAATGCAGCTGGGGTGCATTTAATGCATCGAATGGCTTTTCTAATACAGGCATCATCAAGGGACACTGGCAGTGACTGTAGCTGTCTGTGTACAGGCAGGAGAGACTCAGTCCTCCAACACAGACAGCAGGGGAGAGACAAAAGTTAGACAGCCGTAACCATAAAGACAAATGGATACAGACAGCAGAAGGACACAGCAAGTACTCCGAGTCGGGGGATACTTCAGTTATTTAAAGGAGATGGGCCACTCTATGACTTTTGTGGCGATATACTGTATATGACCAGTATTTAGGAGTAACAGTACTTTACATGAAGTCAAATCGCATGTTGTCACAGGAAGGCTACTTTCAATACAGTGCAGTTGTATTCCTCTACAATGTGCAGGTATTCTTCAAATTTGTCACAGGACAATATTTTTTTATTTGAAATGTTCTGTTTTGTAGAGCACCTTGTAATTGTCCCTGTCATAGCTGTAACTGACAAGAGGTGCAACCATTGGATTTGAAATGTGATAGAGTCATGGGACAAAGTAGGCAAAAGATAAAAATGCAGAATTTCAGTCCTTCAAAACTGTACTTATGATAAGTATTTAAATAAATAGTACTTTAAAGAGTGTGGTTAACATTATGGATAGTTGTACTTGAGTCATGTTACGTTTGTATTTTCTTTTGCCTGATGTAAGAGTCACAAATTGGAATTTTTGTAGCAATATGACGACATGTTACACCCAAACTGTTCCCTGATTAGATTGGTTTGTTCCATTTATCCACATGCAAGTGCCTCTTGCAGCTGTCAATCAACAGGTGATAAATCTTTCGAATTTATGTCACGTGTATTTTTAGATGAACACGTGACGGCTGAAGTGGGCCCCCCCGACACACACGAGAGAAGCAGTTATTTCCAGTCTTGTGTGCGGTGCTTCTGTTTCAACAAATAATGTTGCTTCATGAAAACAAACAAGTGTGCTTGTGCTTGGAGTGCAGCCAGCCTGTAATTTCCGGTTTGATTAGACAAACCACTAAGTGACTCATCATGACGAAGGCCTCAGATTAACAAGCATCAAACCACAGACCAGGTTCCTCCCACTGCAAGCAGATGTTTCGCTGCAAATCAAGACCCCTGACAGATTTAGGAGAGCACATGTCAGATTCCTCTGATGAATCGAGGTGCAAGGAATCTATGGAAGGTATAATTAGAGTGTTATTGATTCAGATGAAATCAGTTTTCTGTCCGCTTGGAGTTAAATCTCCTGCTGAGCAAGTGGTGCAGTGATTGAGCTCTGACAGATGTCAGCCAGCTTGGCTCACACTGTAATTTAAAGTAGGACAGCTCAGAAGCACCCCCGAACGTGTTATGCTTGGCCGTATTATACTGACAGGCCACGTCACCTGAGAGCCCTCTCTGATTGATGGTCCTCGGCATCAGAAGTACCAGCAAGCAGGTTTGTAGAAGCCCGCATTAGTTTAAATGCTTATGATTGAATATTTCAGACTGTTCTTATTCAATTTCTATAGTTATGCCCACTATAAATTGGACATTTGGGGCTGAATTTCTGGTGAAAAAATATCTGATGTTTGTAGCGAGACACTGAGTGTTCGTGTCCTAACCAGCTGGTGTTGCACGTGTCCACTGATTGCTGGTGCTGCTGGACATTTGCGAGATTATGAATGAATAATTGTGCTCTTTTCATAAATTATAATAAAAAGTGTGTCATGACAATACGTTGACATTGACGTCATACTGCTTCATGCATACAAAACTAAAAAGGTGCCCCAAGTCGTCGTATTCGTGCAGCTGGATCTCCTCAAGTCTTTCAGCAAACATTTGGGTCCCCTGTCATTCTACCATCAATATTGCTTTGTGCTTCACTTGCGGTGGGAACAATGCGCATGGATTTACATACTCTCATAAATGCAGCCTTTCCAGCAGGCAAAGGCCAGCATCAGCTGACATTTCCTTCATATCACTCAGCCTCTGCAAGCAATAACAACATCGCCAGCCAACAGGAGCTTATCACACTGCGCTGACACTTGTCTCCTCATATAGCCACGAAGATTTCTGCAGACAAGCTGAGCAGCGAGCGATAGATTTGTGAACCTGAAACACCTCAATAAGGCCAGCAAAGCTAAAGCAACCTCCGGCAATAAAATCCATGGGTTCTGGGTCACCATACAGGAAGCAATAGGCGGGTAAACTCAATATATGGATTATTTTATTAAAAGCAAAAAAGAAAAAACAAACATCTTGAAATTGATTTTTTCTTGTGATGAAATGATCTGCCAACTCAGTAAAGAAAGTTCTTTCTCCCCCTTATTTTTCTGAAAAGCCCATTTTTCTAAGATTCTGTCTTATGTGAAATGTAAAGAGATTTTTGACTAGAACTCAGACAAATAGACTCTGGTTTTTGCAGTGTATGAATATATGTATGTGAAAAGAGGTTTCTCATGTTGATGAATTCCTACTCGGCAGCTCCCCTTCGGCTTTATGAGGCTTCATTTTTCAATGTTTGTGCAAACAAAGTCAAAGGTTTTTGCTCTTGCTTGTAAACAGGCTAGAAATTTAATTGAATATAGCAATTAATCAAAAAGAATACGTCAGATAACGATAGAAAATCCTGTCACAAAACATCAATGGTCTACCCCCCCATCAGTGAACATTTTCAATCCAGACCACTCCAACTGCTTTTAATTCTCAAAACCCCATCCATCCATCCATCCATCCATCCATCCATCCCCTCTTGATGTCTTTGGACTGTGAGGGGAAGCTGGAGTACCAGAGAGAACCCACACAGACACAGAGAGAACATGCAGACCCCACACAGTAAGATCCCGTGCTCCAGCCGGGGCTCCAAACCAGAACCTTCTTGCTGTGAGGTGACAGTGCTGACCACTGCTCCACTGTGCCCCCTTTCTCAAAACCCCATATTGAGGAATCGTTAGACCATCTACCTCACACTTTCTCACTGCAGTAGGAACCAAAAGTCACGTAAGTGGTTGTTTTTAGTAAAACACAATCCGACGCAGCAGCAGCTCCCTCCCAAACATCATGGTTCCCTCCCGGCGGTGAAGGAAAGGCTAATGCATTCGCATCTTGTAGAAATAATCATTTTTGAAGACAGATGCATTTTACTTTGGAGAGTGATTTCCAGAACTGAAACTGATCTTATCTACAGAGTCATATTTGACTTGTCCAAAGTTGTTCCTTAAGGATGCATGCAGTGTTGTAGCCAGAAGCCTAACCAAGCGGGACAAGTGAGAATATATTTAACAGCATGCACAGGAGGCACTCAGTCGTGGAATGCAAAGCTCATATATGAGCTCTCAGAAGCATTTATATTAAAAGAGTAACACCCCTCCCGTGGAATAGACACATTGTTTATCAGAGCAAAAGTAAAATAAAAGGACTCCCCAGTCTGCCTGAGACCAAGATGGTTAAAAACAAAACAACTATGCAGCACGGTGGTGCAGTGGTTAGCACTGTTGCCCCACAGCAAGAAGGTTGCGGTTCGAGCCCCGGCTCCAGCATGGGGTCTTTCTGTGTGGAGTCTGCAACCTGTCCAGGGTGATCCCCGCCGCTCACCCCAATGCAGCTGGGATAGGATCCAGCGCCCCCGTGACCCCTAACAGGATAAATAGTAGAAAATGGATGTGGACAACTGTCACGTGACTTCCTCTTTAGAGCTGATGGTGCTTAGAGAATCCACCTTTTCCTGTCTCCTTCTGGCTTCAACACCAGCTGTGGTGTTGAATGTTCCTCTCTCTTGTTCATCTGGTCTTATTCCCACCGTATCATCTGACCCTCAGCCTCCTGCCAGGGCTCTCCAGAGAAACCTGCCCTCCCTTCAGCCTCTTGTCCAGTTGTAGGCGCTATCACCATGGACAAGGGCTGCCAATGCAGGCTCACCACCAGTATCAGCTGAGCCTTTCGGCTCTCATGTGGTCACCTTGCTGCTCCCTGTGCAATTCAAAATCCAGGATTAAGGCAGCGGAGCAGAGTGAGCGAGAATTAGATGGACATGAGTGAAGATGGATTACCTTTTGACAGCATCAAGATGATGGACTCGTCAATAACTCAGCTTCGCGCTGAGGCTGTAGACAGAAAGGTCAGAGGTGACGTCCTCACAGACAAGTCAACTCTGACAGCATCGCATGTTTTAAAAACTGTTAAAATGATATCAGGGGTTGAAACAAATCCCAAAGTAGGGAAGTGTGCAGTTCAGGAAAAACACTGGTTCATATTTGATGGAGGGTTTGTTTGTGTACCTCCTGGACTTCTGTACATACAGATATACTATACGCTAAACACTCGTCTGTATATCAGTCTGCTTGCAGGAAGAGTCAAACAGATGCTAGTGAATTACCTTTCACAGGAATATCTATGAACGTTGAACCAGAGCAGCGTGTTGGGTTGGAGTCTCTCGGCCTTCACCAGCTCTCCATGGAACTATCTGGCTCTTTAGCTGCTGAATGGTCGATTATGTCCATGTCTACTTGCTCTTGAGCAGGCAGTGTACAGTATAACAGCAAGTCCCTCCAGCTTCTTTGAACAACTCTGTGTCCAATAGGTCATATGTCATTTATAACAACTAACAATTATTTTAATCACTGTTTTTTGTTGGCAGAATGGCTCATGCTTTCCAGAGCCATTACCTGATCTGTCCCTACAGCCCGGTGAATGTACGGTGACATCTGGGTTTAAAAAACAAACCTTGATGGCCTCTTGACAAAATGGATTGGAACAGAAAATAAACGTCTGATGTCAGAATTACACGCTGTGTTTGGAAACCATCCACTCGTCACTCCAGAGATTTTCAAGTGCTGCATCACAATACCTTTACCTCTGATGACGGCCAATGTTGTGCAGCCACAAGAGGCTCTTGTTACCTCCACAAACAATCAAATGATGGAATTTCTTGTTTTTTGTTTCTTGATAAATAAACTCTGTAAATCGGTTTCACCTCTTATATTAAGGATGGTGCCCAACACAAAGTGGCCAAAGATATGAAGCAGAGTTTTAAATGTGGGATTTTTTTTTCATGCAACCTAGTCTGTCATGATGATAACATGCTAATTTCATGTTATGATCATGCGTGCTTTGCGTTTCGTGGGTCATTTTGCACCATTGAGTCTCCATAGATTTTTATTTTACAGTCATGTTGTCTCATTTTATGATGATATTCCAAAGAAATTCACCTGGATGTCCAGTTTTCACTTCTTGTGGTATCAAAATCTGGTGTTTTAGTGAGATATTGGAACATTTTCAGCTGTTTTGAATCATTTATTTTCTTTGTTCACCCAAACTGTGATTCTTTCCTCACCCTCACAACTGTTTGATGGTTTCATGCCTAAACCAAATCAGAGCGCTGTCAAAAAAGATAATAGATACTGCATTTTATGCTTAAAAGAATATTAATAAAAGGTTTTGTGCCACCGTGTGTCATTGCAGTGAATTTCAAAGCTGAAACCTACATTGTGCAGGCAAGTTTGGCCTTGCTGGCCTCAAACTCACGATGGTAGAGTGGGAGACAGGTTCGCTGTAGCAAGGTGCCTCTTTGCTCGCTTGTGTGACTGTTTCAATTTCTCCAAACCTGAATCTGTGTGTCTGGATCGTGAGAATCAGAACCTTATCCACATGTGAGCAGCGCTGCCTGTGAATGTTACTGCGCTGCTTTTATCTCAAATGTTGCTCAGTAACATACTGTTGTGTGTTTTGTTGTAAAATTAAACACTAAATTAAGGTTTCCCAACATGTGTGTGAAAGTGTGTGTGTGTGTGTGTGGGGGGGGGGGGGGTGTACAGAAGACACCTTTATTTTGGGGGGCCTGAACTGAAAAGTTTGGGAACCTTCATGTCTAAATGTTTCACACAAATGATTGGAATTTTAACAATATTCAGTGAGAAGAGTATTATTGCCCTCCGCACAATGGAAGCATGTGATCCTGCTGGGTATTTGTCTGTGCCTCAGTGCAACCACGTGTTTGAAACAGAAATAGACCATTTCTTTATGTTCAGCTTCTTGCAGGTGTGTACTTAGAACACACATTTCTCTTATCCCCCCCGTGCTTTCATGTGTGCTTGCGCTGACACCATGTCGACACGCTAACTAATTACATGACACCCACTCTATCTGCAGGTCTCTCTGCCTTTCACAAATCATTTCTTTGGTTCCAAGTTAAAGATGCTTCAGTGTAGGGTTTCTTCAGTGGTAGTGTTTATCTGGTTCATGATACTCACTGCCGTCATGATGGTCTGCAAGCCGCCACATATGGGTGGAAAGTTTCCGTCATGTGCAGCACGACTAGCCACGATGTCACCGCGTCCTCGTCCCGCAAAGGCAGCCGAGTCTGTGAAAGCACCGGTGAAGTGCGGCGCAGCATCGCCGGACAGCTCTCACTCATGTTAACACTTTTTTACTGCACTCCTCCTCTTCACCCTCAGCGAGATTTATGTGACATGTCCAACAAACGTCTTCCCATAATAATGTTGTCTGACTTTTATTTTCCCCACTGACAAGCTCAGATTGATATTATAAACCAACTTTACATGAAAAATAACATGGTTTAAAAATACCAGGATTGTGTTTTAAGAGGATAATAGGACAGCATTTAAAAAAAAAAGAGCACTAAGAAATGATACAAGAAAAATAGGGTTATAAATGAAATGATACCAAAAGAAAAAGCTGGGACAATGAAACAGGGACAAAAGCTATGGTACAAAAAGGTAGAATACTGTTCAAGATAACAAAGGCAAAACAAACCTGCTATGCAAATGTACAGTTTTAATTATGCATTAAATGAAATAGTAGAATAATAACATTTAAAACCCATACATTATTGATTCTACGAACTTAAATTCACGTTGTATGATTAAATGAAGACACTTGTCAAAACTCAGAAGTCAGACAACGGACGACACCAAAAACACACCTTTGAAATGAAGAGAAGAGTTTTCAAAAGTACCCTCGGTGATGGACTCGTATTTAAATATTCCCTCATTTACAAGCTAATTTTCCAGTTACTGTGTCGATTCAAGTGGGAAAAAAAAGGAGCAATTTGTTCAAGTGAGATGTCCTAATTTAGGTCCTTTTCACCAGGTGAAGTTCTGCTATGAGCAACACACATTTCTCTTATCCCCCCGTGCCTTCATGTGTGCTTGTGCTGACACCATGTCGACACGGTAACTAATTACACGACACCCACTCCATCTGCAGGTCTCTCTGCCTTTCACGAATCATTTCTTTGGTTCCAAGGAAAAGACGCTTGCTGTGTGGTTCACGAGTGGGAAAGAAGGATTTCAAGTGCACTGTTTTGGTTTACAAAGACTGCTGGCGGATCCAGCAAGCACTCAAGAAAAAATAGCCTTCATATTTCAAGAATGAATTAATATTTTAAGAGGAATATTACTAAGAATATCTGCCAGAACATATTATATTTTGAAATACCTGTGTTCACTTTGAACGGGCTTCCCACCAAAGGCAACAGTGTCCGCTGCACCAAGACATGCTTATTCCATTCCACACCGTTTCTATCTTATTGACAGATGGATTTCAGAGGCTCACACAGAAAGTGAGGGCAGGATAAAGCTTATCAGCCCTAGTCCTCAGCAGCTTGTAAAACAATGCTGGAACAAGTGCAATCTCTGCGGTGATAGATTACAGCCCCGGTGTTAGCTCAGCATTCACGCTAGCCAAGCAAGACAATGAGGCAGCTCTCAGGCGTAGCATGCATGCCTTACAAATAAATAAAGAAAATAAAAATTGTATTTATTTATTTATTTTAAAACCCTCTCATAAAAAAACCTTAAAGACAATAGTAGGTACACAAGATTAAGTTCCTTTTTGCTCTTTGCTCCCACATTTTCTTTTTTTATGTAAGAAAAAGTCTTAGTTTGGGAATTCATGCTGCAAGAGGGCAAACGAGCAAAACGAACTGAGCTCAGTTTGAAGCAGCACACACTCAAGTTGAGCATTTTCTGCATTCCACTTGCAAATAAACAGAAGATCAAACGTCATCTTAAATATGTTGATTGGCTTTTTTTTTTTTATACGTATTCAAACTTTAAATGAATATCAATTGTGTATAGTGACTTCCTGATGGCGGAACGGCTTTTTCAAGGGCGCTGACTTCGCCACATTGATCTACAGCAGCAGCTTTGAAATGCAAATATTAACCCTGCGTTGCTAAGCTAAGTGCATGCAACACTGTACGTGATCTGCATACTCATACATCAACCCACTGGGGGGGGGGGGGGGGGTATTTGAGTGAGATGTACTTTTTTCCCTCACCTTAAATTTATTTAGATTATCACTGTCGTTGCAAATCCCATCTATCCATCCATCCATCCATTCTCTACCTCTTATCCTGTTAAGGGTGAGGAGGGGGTGGAGCCTATCCCAGCAGCCTTCCCCCTGGACAGGTCACCAGTCCATGGCAGGGCCAACACATAGAGACAGACAACCATTGGCTCTCACAGCCACACCTACGGTCAATTTAGAGTCTGGATTAACCTGGTCCCCTCTTGATGTCTTTGGACTGTAGAGGAAGCTGGAGTACCAGAGAGAACCCAGCAGGAACAGGGAGAACATGCAGACTCACACAGAAAGACCCCGTGCTCCAGCCGGGGCTCGAACCCTGAACCTTCTTGCTGTGAGGCCACAGTGAGGACCACTGAACCACCGTGCCGCCCTGAAAAAAAATGTTCCTTTTTTCCTAGGCTTTTAACTGTTTGCAGAAAGTAAATCAGTTTTACAATCAACTCAATGTAGATTTTTTTTCCAAAATTCGTTGTGGCTTTTGTTTAGTTGTTGACCAGACAAAAAGTGTTGCTATCATCATTTTTACGATTATTGCAGGTGGTGTAGTGTTTCTTATCATATTTTCCCTGAGATTTCCTCTCTTCTGTCCCTGTTGATGAAGTCTACTGGTTAAGTGCGCAGTACCTTGTACCGATTGTAAAGCCATCTTAACTTGAATTGTGATTTTAAATCAAACTGGACTCATTTTTAAATCACCGAATTTTGAAACTGAAATGATGGATTTAACATAGTGTGTTTGCCATCACTGGTGCTGCTGGATGTTCCTGTGGTGCGTTGGCATGTTTCTGCTTCTCTCTTTAATCCCAGTGCGGTCGCCACCTCACAACGTGTGTCCTGTTTGACAATATGAGTCTAAAAAAAAAAAAAAAAATCACACTGTGCTGCTGTGTTTCCTTGAAAACCTGACCTCAACTCTGAGATGTTCCTCCATGAAATCAAATATGCATCAGTCAGAGTTGAGTGGCCCCCCCATCCCCACCACCTCCCCCGCCCCCACTCCACCAGTCAAAAGCACACATCGTCTGATTGGTCAGCAAAGACTATGCGTGGTTTGATCTCATGCTTTCACCATGCACTACCGCGCGCTCATTAAGCCCAGAGAATGTTCTCACATCTCCGTCAGCTCCGTAGCCGTGTCAGATGATGAGAGATAGGACTAATGGAGGCTGAAACTGGATTAAGGGTGAGGGCTTTAAAAAGAAGGAAAGGGGAAAAAAAGGCCATACTGTCCACTGGCAACATAAAACACTGGCTTTAAGGCGGCAGATGTTATCAAGAACAGGTCTGGTTGTCAGAGGAAGCAGAGGTGATTCATCTTCACGGGCTCCAGAGACGTTTGATGAGCAAGTAGAAATGAGTACAAAGAGGAAATAAATAGGAAAGGTTGCTTTCCCGTCTTAATATAATATCTTTTGTTGCCTTTCAGCATGTAATGTCACCCTGCCTCGATGCTCAGGTGCAGATGCGATCGATCTGATGGGTGTGCGTGATTGTCTCGTTTAGATCATGAGATAACCGTCGCTTTTAAAACACAGACGAGCTCTCTTAAAGGTTGTTGTGTTAAATATCACCGGAGATTAGTGGAAGAAATCATCTACCCCAAGGCCATCCTGCTCATCCTCTTCACTCTCTGTAATAAAATGTGACACAATAGCAATTTCGACTTATGTAAACTTCACTCTTTGCCTTCCCCTTTTATTAGAGTTGATAGGATGGGCTGTGCCATATCTAATCACAGGAATTCATTTGGGGGAAAGCCAGGCAGCATTAAACGATTTGAGCTGCCTGAGAGGATCAGATAAATCCCTGTGTTCAATAAACCAAAGCGCCTTTCCTGAACGCAATCATTCTTAACGGGCACATGAGTGCTGATCCTAATCCCGAATATTTGCCATGCCTAAAGCTAGAAACTCAACCTGGCACATCAGCCCCAATCTGCTCTCAAAAAATGACTGAGATGGTTTGACTTTGAAGGAAATCATCTGTGGCATTTTCATATGAAGATTTGTCCATTTTGATGCTAAGAATATAGAAGAAGCTGCACCATCATCATGGCGATGGGCCGCATTCATGAATACACACAGCAGGAGGTGGGAATTGTTTAACCCTGAATGCAGTCTTAAGTAAAAGGGCCTTCCCATCCTGTCAGAGACCCGTCTGAAAGCATAGTTGAAGTCTTTTCATGGGATACAATGCACAGGTGCAGTTTGAATCTTAAGGGTGGGGGTTTTCCAGCCTGATAACTCAGTTGAGGAGCGTGCGCCTAAATTACCAAGCCACTCGTCCTCTCCAGTCACTTTTGCTTGTGCTGAACATGCCAGTAAGAAATATGTCAACAGAAAACACGCAATTTCATGTTTTTTTGTACTGCAAAGTATTTGTCCATCCGAGTGATCTTTTGGGCCAATGCAGTTGATGCAAGAGAGCCCTCAGCCCCCAAGACAAGCTTTCAGCCCCGTTTCATTCGTGTGCAGCTGCTCAGCAGAGACGAAAGATGAAACTGCAGATATTCGGATTTCGCATGAAGCGACAGATAAACGTGTGAAACCCTGCGGGTCGGTGCATTCTGTCTAACCTGAGCGTAACGATGGTGGCTGCGGTTCATAATCATTCGAATGATTAACTGATCATTAACTGATTAATGATGACCTGGAGGAGCCCTACTGAGGGGGACACGTGTCTCTGTATGCGACACATCTGCATGTATTCGGTGGAAGGTTTGGTTTTCTTTTCCCACTGTTCTTGTAGTCGTATTTATGCAGGCACTCCTGTGTTTCCCGTTCTCACCATGGTAACACCGTTCAATTAGAGCTCAGAGTCATAGCCATTTCTACTCGTGGATCGACCAGATCCATCTCAAAGACTTCAAAGCGTACACAAAAATGTGTCACTTCCTGTTTCCACCAGGGGGCTCTCTGACTAATCTTCCCTAAGATATAACAGGTGCTCCAAGGGCCGTTCTACAAGCCTCCACTGAGTTAGGTGACAATCAGCCACATAGGTTCTGCGTAATCCTGCTAATGGACAAACAAACAGAGAAAGAAACGGATCAACAAAACACGACCTCCTTGGTGATGGTGAACAACACCAGACTCGAGGAAGAGGAGGAGAGAATTAACCACAACAGGAAGAACACGTCTGTTCATCAACGGGAACTCTAAGAGGAGCTCGTCTGAGGGAAGATTTCTGAACAATAAACAGTACAAACCGAAGAAAATATCTCATACCGATGAAAAAATTAAGGGAAAACAATTGCCTGCGTTACCACAGCAACCGAGGTCATCACATGTCGCATGTATGACAGGACAAGGACGACTATGTTTGCCGGATAGCCCCCTTCCCCACTCTTGTTAACAAATTGTTATGGCGTCTGTCAAGTTATCAATTTGCAATTATGGAGTCTGACAGTGGAATGCTGCTGGTGGCGAGACGCCGCCTCACTGCCATGTCACGTCAGCGCTGATAGATAAATGAATGTCAAACAGGTGATATTGCAGCAACGGAGGCACAAAAAAGATGCAAATAAACTGTTTAAGGGTTTAACTGAAGCATGATGGGAAGCTAATGCATTATGACTCGAAACACAGGCGGCCATTCTTGGATAAAAGCTTCATACAGCTGTTTATTCACCTCCAAATCACTTGAATCTCAACTTCTCTGATGGTAATAACGTCGCTCACCCTCGGGGGCGAACGGTACCTTTTTGATCATTTCTGGCGCGGCACAGAACTCCTCCCTGCCTTCGTCCTCATCTACCTAATAATATCACATTTCAGTTTCCTTAACTAAGACCACATTTATGCTTTAAGTGCATCCCTGAAAAACACTTAAAAAAGGTATGATGTGAAAGTTGAGTTAATGATCCAATCAATTATGTGCCACTTCATGTCTTCCCCACCAGTTATCTGGAAGGAGCATTAGCATCACATTGTTGTGGAGTAGGAGCTTGATTCATAAAGAGTTGTTATCTATTCTCATGTAATTACTAAATCTCATTGCCCCAGCAATAAGCTCCATTTTCTCATTAGGTTTTCTCCTTTGAGTAAAAAAACAGATTACATTTGGCCTCCTCTTGTCTCTAGATTTGTAACAGAAGTCATGAAGTGTTGCCTCTCGAGCGTATGAGCAGGGACCAGGGGTGAGGTGGCAGCGTTGTGTTACATGCGACACCTTCCATGGCGGCATTGGTATCTCAACTCACACCCCGTGGCAGCACGAGAGCAGAGGTCAGCAAACAATGGTGTGTCCCAAATTGCGTAATTCCATACTACATACTTAAAATTTTGAGTGTACTTAACTCAAAATGGAAAAAATACTAATAACATGCGAAAATTGAGTGTGAAAAGTACCAGGATGATGTACTCAAATCGGTCAAGACTTTGAGTACGCGACTGTGGACACTCGCCACACTCATTTCATTGCTAAAATGGGCGGCGGACAGCGGTGGTGAGAGTCGGTCGACACTGACTTGTATGGAATCATCTTTACATTAAATAACGGGGCCAAGTTTGAAATTTGGTGTGGGCACGGGTTTGAAAAAATGAAATGACTTGTCACCACAATGTTATTTGAATAGATCACACCGATAAACTCTACATGCCGTCAACCTTCAGCCAAAGGAAGGAGGACATCCCGTCGTTTGTGATTGTGGCGTAACGATGCATGATGACCGTTCATTTTGCTGTTTTACTGCTCCAAAAATCGACAAACAAGCGCAGGCAAAAGGTGGCGGTACTTAGCTGATGCTGATGCGGTGCTAGCCGGTCACAAATCGGCCTAGAAGACGAAGACATCGCGTCGTCATTTCCGGTGAGTGCGCCGCCCGGCAGGTTGTGATTTGGGACAGCACTGCACCCTTGAAGCTTGCACACTGCGCAGTTGAGTACATGGAATGTTTAGTACACTCAACTTGAAAATTTGAAGTATGCAGTATGGAAGTATGCAGTATGGAAGTATGCGATTTGGGACGCAGCATGAGACTCAGTGATATGATGATATCATAAACACCCCGTTTATTGGTGTTTTTCATCATAGTTTCATTTGATTACATTTCCAAAGTCTATTTAATCCAATATCTCCTGACTGTTACTGAGGATGAGCGCATTAGCAACACCTTAGCAACTGTCAGCTTCTGATTTAGAGCAATTTCACAACTAAAAAGTAAGAGATGAGAGAAAAGAAAAACTCTTTGACACTCAAAACTATTTGAATTCATGATTCGAACCAGGTAAAATCAATAAGCTTTAGGCAGAGATTTGTATTTTTTATTCTAAAGTGTTTTTCTTTCAGACTTGTGGAGTCAAAATGTCCAAAATAAACCTTTGGTAGTCAAACTGCAATTAAAGAGGATGATTATCTTCATGTAAGCAATAAACTACGAACGTTTTAAGATGATACTCTATTTATTCACCTATGGTAACGGTGTTTTCCGTCTAAAAAAAATGGATCTACGAGGGGGGGGGTGGTGTTGTTATAGACTGTTATTCATAACGATATTTAAAGGACATTCAATTTCCAAAACAAAGTTGTTTTTTTATGGCTATTGACAACATTTTGTACAAAAAAATTCATCCATTCAAATATTTCAGTTGAAGATCTCAAAGCACTGTGAATGTGGTTTTATCCAGCGATCAAATTGATGTTCTGAAAATATATATTCAGTTGTGAGGATATTTGATAAATTTAGACTTAATCTGAATATTTAAAAAATAATTTCATGTAAAGTAATCAACCAGGAAGCTTCGTGATGATTCGTGTTCACCTGGAGTGTCTCACATTAACAAACTATAATTACCTCACAAGAGGAAAATATATAAATAAAAAAACCAGCCTTTTAGTGGAGAGGAAACGAGAGGGAGTTTAAGAGAGCGTGAGCTGAACTGTGAGGATGAGTGTCGAGGAGGAGATTCTCTAAATTAAAAACCCAGATGCTAATCTCCCGAGATTCTTTCCCTCAACCTCATCTGGGTGACAACGTGTCTGCGGGCCAAACAGATGTTTCTCTGTGAGTTCTTTTCTTTAATCGTGTCAGGACACACGCAGCCACTGGCGTCTCTTCTCGTGGACACGGGCGAGACTCGCACAGGCCAGCCCTTGTCTCCTAAATGACCTGAGACAACATTCGTCTTTGGGACTGTGGAGCTCCACCATCACATCTGTTCATTATTTCCCTTCTGTGACTTCAATGCTGGTTTGTTAACAGCTTCTCCAGGCTTTTTTCACTCTTTAAATCCTTTTTTTGCCAGTAACAATAATAATGGGTTTCTGAAGGTTGTGCGTGGGTCCTGGGTATATTAACTACAGGAGATTAAAATACTGCCCTGCCTGTCACGGGGGGGTCATTTATAACCGTCACCATTCAAGTGACTCCCCAAGTCAGTTCTGATTTATCATGCAGCCCTAACATCACTCAAACTCTAATCTGCTCTCTTTATTCCCCTCCAGAGGAAATGTGGCCAGCTTCCTCTGTACCAGATGTGAATCCATGTCGATGGAGGTTATTTTTAGGCCCGACTCGTCCATCCGCCTTTCTGGTTTCTAATTTTAATGTACCCTTGTGTGAAAATGGGTGCTTGTGATGATGTGTGTGTGTCAGAGAACTCTGAATAAGGAGCACACTGGAATTGCAATCAGTCCCATGTGGATTTAAAAGAGACTGTGGCAAATGCTGCTAACAGAATGGGAAGAGACATAAAGCCATCGCTAAAGAGTGGACTTAATGGTTTTACAGCAGTGTGGTCAGGCACATACATGCGCTCGTGAGAGGGAGGCAGCAAAGTGCTATTCTGTTGATTGATACATTTCAAGGCAGTTTATTCCCCCCATCAAATCAATTCTGATCCATTTAATGTGGATTATTAATCATTTCCCAGAAGTATTGAGGAAGCATTGGACTTTCGACCTTGTCAAAGCCTGCTATTACCCCCCCAGGACAGGCAAGAGGAAGCGAGGGGAAAATCTTGCATCCAAAGAGATGTGCAATTAAGAAATGATGGCGAGGCAAAGTGGAGGAAAGCTAAAGGTAAGTCTCGTTTAATATTCTGTTTGCTAGTCAACGGTTAATGTGTGTGAAGAGTAATGTAGTTGCTCACAGAGTTGGATAAGTGACTCTCAGGTTTGTTGGTGTGGGGATACAAATTAAATTAGTTGTAAATTCCCCCTCTGCTACCAGAGTGAAGGCTGTTCCCTACAGAAGAGCAAAATCAAGCTTCTTCATCGCCATCATTGCCCTGAAAATGTTCATCCGCGTTTGTCTATGTTTGCCCAAACAGAACGACTTTTTAGATGCTTTCTGTGTCAAAGCCACCAGGATACAGCAGTAGAGGATGTCAGCTGAGAAGGCCGAGAGAAATGCCTGGTCTTCTTTGGAGCCTCTAGAGGTTTTCTCACAGCCTTTGCATGGAAAAACGCATGAAGTGACCATGACATCCGAGCACCGTACAGCGCCACAAATGGAAACATTACGACAAGAAATCAATGAGGATCCTTTCTCACGGGAAGCACACCAGTCCCCTGGATCTGCGTCATCATTACCGTGGCGATACAGCGGTGGCTGGTACCAACAGAGACTTTACATCAAGAAACGCAAAATACCGTTTCACATTTCCCAACAGACAATGTTTTACAGAGTTTGCAAATTTTATTGACAAACTATAGAACGATTATTCTCCAACAGCGAATGTCAGAGTGGCTCGTTCACCAAAAAGAAATCTGAACCTCTTCCCAGCCACTGATGGACTTGTCCATCATTTGTGAGACAACATCGATGTTGAGTTGAGCCAAAGATTTAGATTTCTGTCTGGTATCAGTCCAGTCAGTAGATGGTGCTATTGTGCGCCTTGCGACAGAATACTGCACATCTAGGTCCAAGAACAAGAAGCTCCAGCCGTGCAGCTACACCGGGTTAATGCTCAAGCTAATGAACACAAGGAAACTGTAGCACGACATTGTCAGGGGTCTTGAAAGATTCGTGAAAATGATCAAAACAGCTGGTGGTGGTGTGCAAAAATTGCCTTTGCAGTGAGTTTAATATCGCGGTTTGGCTGTGGTGGGACGTCCCCGCCTCATCAGTGGTTATTATGTTTGTTGTGCATATGATTACATTTCCAGCAATCAGATGCAAGTTTTTCTGATGTCTAATCCGGCTTTCACCCCCAGTCAGAGGGCCTCTCAGTCCGAGTTGTGTGGGTCGTGGTGTAGCTTAGTTATTTCTTGTTTTTGTTGTCCTTAAATTCAAGCCTGGCAATCCCTGTGGTGAGATATTTAAACGTAGACTTAATTAGTCTGAGTGTTTTTCTCTTGTGCTCGTGTATCAATCTATTGTGACATTTTCCGCTTTTAAGTACCTGTGATTTACATAACACTCCACAAACGGAGTGAGGTAGTGAAGCTATCTAAAAGATGCTTCTAAGCTCTGGATGATTGTTTGAAACAAAACCTCTCCTTTCCACAGATACCCAGATTTATTGGCTCCATAAATTAAATCCACAGCTAAGCCCAGACAAGCCTCAGTTAAGGGCCTCTGGACAAGAAATCTAACTAAGGCTTAGTCCGACGCTTCAGCCACCTCATATTTCATCAATTTTGGATTTATAAAGTTAAAATTGACGTCCCATTTGGGCCACGCTGGGGTCTCAGAGCAGGGCTGGGGGGCATTGGAGAGCTTCATCATCTTGACAGGAACTGACATCTCCGGCGTTCGTCAGGCCACCAGCCTCACTGCATCCTCCCTGGGTGAGCAATTATGTGTGAATAGCCAGCTTTGTGTCATTCCTTATGGCTGTAATACCACTTCCTCTTCATTGAACATCTGAAGGGGAGAGCCACAGCAACAGCGGCCGCCATCGACTGCCTGAGAACTCTATTTTAATTAGCCGAGCCTCCCAATTACCAGCCAGGGGAAGGAAGACAGAAACTCTGGATGTGTCCACTGATATTCCTCTTTCCATCCATTTTCTCCTCCTATTGATTCGCAGCCTTGTGTACATCTGTCATAAAAGTGACACCGAGAGCTGTTTTAATTGAATTGAGGAGAGCATGACTTGGTGCGCTGGACATGACATCAATCAAGCGTGCAGGTTTGGTGTCTCTTTCTTATATGTTTTGCGCTCCCACAATGTAGTCCTGCAGCTCAGAGAGCAGACTGGAACGATGACTGTGGATAATTTGTGCCTATTTCATGGGAAATAATGTTAATTTTGCATGCGCCCCCTTGCAAATCTGCCACCAGGTATTTTATTGTTACAGTCAATCAGAAATGTAACTCTGTCGACCAGGAGCCAGGTGAAGTGTCTCGAGCCACCTGAACGCCCCCTGAGGAACGTGTTCTGAGTGTGTTCAGTTCCAGTAATTGTAACTCACAATATACTTTTTGACCACTGCCACAAATATGACTTTTCACCAAATATCTGGTTTATAATCAGCCTTATTTTCTTTGTTACAATAACTTCTGTATTGAGTGACATCAGGAGGATCTCTTCTCGCCCTTGACAGTGATTTACTACTTTACAGCTGACCTGTAACTAAATAGCACAAAAGGTTTTTGTTTTTTGTTTGTTTTTTTTTCCAGTAAATGTATTTGCTGCAATCTCACAGGGAAGACAATGACCATTGATTTGCAGCATGTACAGACAGCAAGTGTCAGCCGAGCATGTCAGAGAGTTAAAGTGCTTACAGTTCCTCTGCTTGGCTACGATTCAAGTCAACAAAGCTTGAAGACAGACACGGAAAATGTTCCGACGTGGTAAACAGTGCTCACATTTAGATGGTCCCATTTCAAAGGTGCATGTGTTGTGCAGTCGGTGGTACACACGCAAAGGGTTTGAAGTACTTGTGTAAATAATGTATAGTTTTGTTCATACCCTGTATACTTTTTCATCTTTTTACACCGGCCAGTCACTGTGGGATAGTTGGTTTGGAAAAGTTATAAAAACAAAGCCTGTTGTAACCCCACAGGAAGGATGCAGGAGAAAAGGTTTCAGTTGCTGTTTGACAATTCAAAAGGCATTAGCCTTGAGGCACATGAGGCCTTGTTGGAGGCTTTGCAGCAGACCAGGTAGATAACCAGAACCTGACATTAAAAAAATATGGAGCCAAATCACAACACAGATAATCTCAAGGCGCTGCATAGATTCTGTCTAGACTTTTCGCTTTACAATATTTATATATAAGAAAATAAAGATACCAGCACTCAATCTTACATATTCGAAGAAGTGAAACAAATGTGGGAGTCACAGCGACTGAATTTTAATGAAGGTGCCAACACATAAGGACTCTAAAGTCGTATTTTATGCTTGAATGAAAAGCGAGTTGACGTCAGTAATGCATTCATTTCCACTATTTCACAAACAAGTACTTGTGGTTGAGGGAGTGACTATCGTGTGTGCAGTTTTTATCTGCCACAATCCTATTTCATGGTGCTGGGTTTTACCTGTTTGGTATTAAGGTTTACTTTAATCTCTAAGACAGCCATCAGTGAACCTACAGAATGCCAAGCTGTTACTTTGTACTTTGACACTAATGCTACTCAGAATTCATGGAAAATGCATTTTTCTGAAGTCCAAAACTTTCCAAGGCTTCAACTGATATTCTAAAGTCATCCCTGTGTAGTACAAAGACAGCCAGGAAGAGTGTAAAATGATATTCTACTTTTATTATCAAATGCTCCAGCCTGGCAGGCTTGATACTGTGGTCCATATAAATTAATGTTGGTTTTGATGAATGAGCAAAAGCAATTCTTCACACTACGTCTTTAAGGAAATTATGTTCCAAATGCTAGAGGTTAAGAGCTTCTAACACAACATTTGGTATAAATTACAGAAGACCTCTCAAGATAAGCTCATGTAAAGAAAAAAAAAGATGAAAAGTATGATGTTCTTCAGAACCACTGCAAGAGAAAAGGATGATGCAGACAGAACGAAAACTTTCGAAAGTTTGAAAAAGTATATTTTTTTGCTACAAACCACTTCAAGCACGTATAAATAAATAGCATGAGCAGAACAGCAGATGGAAACCCCTGTTCTAATAAGCTCTTGTGAATCCTGAACTTGTGATCAGCCGGTTCTGCAACTCTCGTCTTCATGGACGTTCCTAAACTTTGTCTTTGTTTCTGGAAAGCAGCCACACGACCAGTAGATTTGCAGTTTACCCACCAATGTCCTCCAGCGCGATTAATCAAGAGCTGCGTCTGAGTCAAGTGATCATCCACCCAGCATGAACAATGCAACCATTCTTTAGTTTTTGAAATGATGGATGTTTTCCTGGGGAGAGTCCACATTGGCTCTGCAATGATGATTTCCAGCTGCTGTCTGTGAACGAGGAGACTGCCAGTGACCTCCAAGCCAGCAGACTCCAACTTGACATCAGGAGTGCTTCTTTAATGTGTCTGCGTGTCTCTCTCTCTCTCTCTCTCTCTCTAATTGTGACCTGTGATTCAAATATGTGGAAACATTAATGGTGCGATTTTCCAAGCAGTGAGTGCAGAGATGTAGAGGGAGGAGAGGACTCTAAAAGCTTTCTGCACTTGTCAAATGTTACCAAAACTGACGATACTCCTCTTGATGTACATTGGAAAGATGAGGATGGAAATGCTTCCCAATTCCGCCAGTGGTTAAGTGCACTCTTTCACACAAAAACCCAACTCCCATCTATTTTCAGGCCTCTCTGAAGGCAGCCACTCCATTGATTGGACGGGAGGGAGGGAAATGGCTGATTGAAAAGCCTGACTGATGTTTACCCGATGCTGTCTTTACGTTGTCGACCAGGACAGCTCATGGTGGGAGCTCAACGCCACTGTTGAAAGGGTAAGTGTAGGGGTCCCAAGCAGCTGGAGTGCACATAACAAGGCAGATGGCCCACCCTCTGACTGAAAATACCTCTTTCAATTGCTGCCTGCATTCAGAGTCAAACATAGCAGCTCCATTCACTTTCCCTCACTTTATTTTTAAACTGTGAACAACTGCGATTTGCATGAGCAGCTGCACAGTTGAAATATTGGCATCATCGTTCATTTCTATCTTGAAACCGTCATTTCTCATTCATTTGGTTTTTGTTGGGGATATTAATTGATTGCACTTTGGTCATGCGATACAGTTGTATTGGCATTTATTTGTATTGGCATTTATTTGTATTGGCATTTATTGCCATGCAAAATTTTTGTAATCAAGTGAAATCAATCGCAGTAAAACACACAAGATTTGACCTCATGAATTTGCAGGAGTAATTTATCATGTTATGATCCAGCTGAGATTGAAGTTGCTGAATAAAGCACAAAAGGTGCAAACAGCGGAACCTGAAGATAACCAAAGAGGAGCGAGAAGGAAGACAAACAGCAGAGATCAAAAACAGGAGACGAGGAGTGTTTAGAAGGCAGCTGTGTAGGTGATCCAGCGTTTATGTTCAGAGAGGTAATGGAAACATCTGACTGCTGTTGTTGATGATATCAAAGAAGTCTGCCAGTGTTTTCTGTCACTGAATGAAATGCTGGTAGAATTCATCTCCCTTTAATGCATAGCAATTTCTCTGGTTTCTGTCGTGAGCAACCAACGTGAAGTCCACATGCATATAGATTACCTCACTGCCTCTCTCTTTTTTTCTTCAGCTCTGCAGCTCAACAAAGAAACACAGAAAATAACTTTGGCACAAAAAAAGGACATAACTGTTTATCTAAACATCTAAAAGGAGGCTTCAGCTGATCATGTAAACATCTGAATACAGTGATTTTCCCTTATCACATATATTAACAGCATAGAATTCAGCATTTTCAAATCAGGGACGCTGGTACGTATACACTTGACTCCTAAATCTGGTTTATATGATGAGTGTTAAGGAGGTGTGGAAGCGACCCTGCCACAGCTAGGAGGTGAGCTGCTAGGTGAGTAGAGTCACGACAGTATTCCTCGATGCCTCACGCTCGGGCCCTCATACCTCACGTGACACTGACGTCAGTGACGAGGACACGCAGCGACGCATACCTGAACTCGAACCGCAGTTGATTTGACACTCGGCTGTAAATCAGGATTAAGAGCTATGGGTCATTTTCACACGTTTTTGTTATTTATTTAGTTCCTCAATGATTCAAGACGGACACCTGACCATGAAGACCTGATTTACACAGTTGTGAAATAGTCTTAATGTCTCCATTTAGGTTCGACTTGTAAAAGTTCATATAAATGTTCTCCAAGACAGAAGTGAGGAAGATGTGTCTTATCGTCCCAATTTGTTGGAGCCAGAAGTATCATAGCACGGCTATGCTTGTCTGACAATCAGATGACATCATGATAATCCCAGAGACAGCACACTGACATCACTTCTTGATGTACTTTCTGTAAGGTGCTAGAGTGCAGTTCATCTTCTGGAGGAAATGAAACTGAGTATCTTCTGTGACTGTAAGTAGCATTAACAGACTATGAATATATGTAACTCTTTTGGATACTTGTACACATATTTATGCAGATTTGGTGCAGCAGTTCAACAGTATTTTCAGTGAATACCACCTTGCCTGCGTGAAAGGTTACATTTGTACTATTTGACTGGATGTCATTGCGGCCTTGCAATCATACTTTTTTCTTGCAATATTACTATTTCTAAAAATGACAGATGTTTGATTACATCCAGAATAAATAATTCTTTTGTTTTAAAAGGTCCGTTTTTGCTGAAAATCTTAGGAGGAAAGTGTAAGTGGACCTTCAAGGCTGTGAGTGTGGTTGTAAGTCCAAGCAAAAAATAAATAAGAAAAAAAGGTTATATAAAGTTGTGTGCTTAGTTTTGTGTTAGATGGTTCCTGTCAAAGTGTCGTAGAAGCACTTTGAGAAGAGAAAAGTGTCAAATCGATGTGGCTGTCACTGGAAATGCTGCTTCTAGTGATTATTGTTTTCTGTCCAATGTGGACTTTTGGCTAATGAATAATAGCTGCAGAGAAGCTAACAGGTGCATTCCTGCAAGTTTAAGTTTGTACTGTCCTGCCTGCAAATGTATCAGGATGCCCCAATTTCTTGTGATTGATTCTATTACACCTGCACCCCCACGGGAGATAATTGCAGCCACCAGTAACAGAAGTCACTACACTTTTAATGTTGTTTTTTGCCATTTTAAAGTGGAACCATTTGTGGTGCACGGTATAATTTATCTCAAGACACGTTTGTAAGGAATGTAGTCAACACAAACTCAGCATCTTCTGACAAAACCAATGTTGAATACCAGCAAGCAATTCATTCTCAGAGCAGCTCCCCAATAAAACTAATGTCACCGACGGTTTTCTGCTTCACCAGCGGAAAAAAGAGAAAAAAATATTTTGAACATGAACACGACTGGAATGAGGCAGAAAGGGGGGATTGTCCAAATGCTGAAATGATGTACAGTCAGCAGCAGAGTCACCTTGTGCAAGAGCCTCAGCAGCACCACTGCAGTGTAGTTTTTGTTTGATATAAGAGATGCAAACATTCATGAGACAAACGCAATAGAGCCGTCTCTCTACTGCAGTTTTTTTTTGGGGGGGGGGGCAGGAGAGGTATACACAATAACCATGTTACCACACCTCAGGCACTGATGGAAACCTGCAGGCTGCTTGGAGACAGAAGCAGGCACAGCCTTGGGTTGCCATGGGAACCAGGATGCGAGCTGAATGGACACAGATGTCTTTGCCTTTGCTCAGGTTTGAACACTTTCTCCGATCGATATGTCAGCCGGCCCAAAAGGGGAGTTTGAAAGAGAAGAAACCTTTCTCAGGCTTTGTGAAGCTAAACACTGAATCTCTAAATAACCTGTGTCCACAAAAGCAGGAACAAAGGAGACAAGACATGGCTAATATTCCCGCTAACATAACTGCTTTCATCATGTAATCATACTACAGGAACGATTCCGTCAACGTCTGTGAGACACTTCCTGGGTAACGTGAGGTCTTTCTGCTGCCAGCTAACGAAGGCAGGAATCAATATATGCGCAAAGTGTTCAGATGAGGACGGATATGACAGAGACACGCTGGGGGACAAAACAACTGTGAGATAGGAATCCACAGACATCAACCAATGATCCTGGCTGTCACTCTGATTTACTGAGCGGACAGTTCAGGCTCTCTGACACGAGGGAAACCCGGCAAAAAGTAGACTGTGGTTTTAATGACCTTTTCAGCCATCACTTTCATGCTGGATGCAGAGAAAGGAAGATGAGCTGGCATTTTGCTGGTCTGGTTTGGAAAACAGAAGGTGACTTTGGTGTCAAGTTGAAGCCTGTAAACAGTCATACGTGAAAGTGCAGTGACATTATAACCAATGTTCTGCTGGCATTTTATTGTGCAGGAGACCAACTTCTGGTGCAGCAGAGCTCATGACGGGGAACTAAAATGAGATGGGAAATGATGTAATGTTCATAGGCTAGATATCATATCAGCTTCAATGAATTGTGCATGTAGTCAATAGTCAAACAGTGCTACAATTGTATAGCTAAAATAAGATTTATCGTCACAGACGGATGCTGCTTACTTGTGTCCAGGTTTGCAACATGAAAGGACAAGGACTGCTCCCTAGTCCTTCAACCCATGTGACCTCGGTGCAACTGCAGCCTGCATGGTTTTCAATCAGTGACCCATTACTTTTTGTACATGTGTGTCTTGTGATTTGAATTTGTTGAAATATTAGGATTCCTGTCTTGTTCCTGTTTTATTTTGGTAGTTAGTGTCCTGTCTTCCTGTGTTCCCTCTCATGATTACCTCATGTGTCTCACCTGTGTTATTACCACCTGTGTCTCGTTTCCCCCGTGTATTTAACCTCTGTGTTCCCTTCTCTGGTGTCGCATCATTGTCACTAGGCTTGGTCTTGGTCTTGATCGCGTACCTGTTTGTGGTCCCTGCTCCTGCATGTTGTTTTTATAAGTCCTTAGTCCGCAGTCTTGTTTGGAACCTGGGTTTTGTTAGTACTTTGATTCTGTCCAGGACTTCGGCCTCCTGACCTTTTTTGAGTTGATACTTTCTCTCCTTCCATTCATACTTTAAACCACATGTTGTTACTTTGTCTTTTTGGCTATTACAGTATTTTTTTCGTTTGAATGCCGTCCACATTTGGGTCCTGTTCTCCTCCTCCACAAATTCCTGACAACTCTAATTAAGTTGAGCAACCCCCCTACTCTTGTCACAACTGCTAGCAGCTGTATGCTCACTGCTTCATTGAGTACACGACCTTCCATCTTGTAGGTTGAATATGATAGTGTATTTAGTAGTAACTTTTGCGTGGCTCTATAAAGGGACAAACTGAAATTAAAGTTTGAAAGCCAGTTAGATGGCCCTGCCACAGATGTCGCATGAAATCCTCTGAGGCTGGATTTGATGTACAATTGCAGCCATGCATCTTGGCTGATGAGCAGTCAAATATTCCTGCTGTTCTTGAAAAATCTCACGGTCACATTTTCACCTTTCACGCTGCCGGTATTTCATACATCGCTTAATTCCCCTGCCGATTTGCTCCTTGAATTTAAAATCAGATTCGTGGATTCTATAAGGCAACTCAACATCGCGCTGTAATCTGTTGCTATACAGCAATACAGGTCAAGTGTGACCAAGGATGGCAGGAAACTGAGAGAGAAACGCATTGCCACCGATCGACAATTTTCTCTCATTACAGACATTTACAGCTCTGAGACTGCGTTTTCCTCTGGGTCTGCTTATGAAAGTACCCACAGTTTTAATATCCTGGAGAAGCTGTTGTTCCCAGGTGGAGAAACAATAACTATGTGGATCTGTAAACAAATGTCCTTGCAGTGAACACAGCGACTTGCCTGTGGGGAGGAGCTGTCCCTGAATTTCATGTATTGAAAATGGCCTTGTCTTTTGGTGCTATACACCCCATAAAGAGAAGAAGCACAAATCTGGGTACACATGAATTTCAATAGACCCATCTGAATAAGAACAAGAAGTACAGCACAACTCAGGGGGCTTTTAGAGGACAATGCCTGGTCTCTGTAGTCTACTCCATGGTGACAGGATTACATAGTAATGCATTTTATTCCCTCGGATTGACCATTTCTATATCTGCTGGTGAATGTAATGTATTTTTTTAATTCCCACAATTCATTGTTTATGCCCGATGCGATGATGAGGGAAGTGGAAGCTGATCAGCTGCTGAATTTATTGCTGTAACAGTGGCGGTAGCAACCTTCCGGCCTGCAAGCATGCTATTTCACAGCGGGGGGTATTTTACTCTGAGAACCAGAAGAAGGGTTACTTGAAGCAAGGAGCCAACCCACTCCTTGTCAGCAGCCACCTGTTATTGCTTGAGACTCCTCAAATACACCAGGGGAACAAGGTGAAGATAACTAATACCAGGCTGTTGGGAAAGATGAAGGAAGGGTATTGTGGTTAAAATACTGTGTGTGTGCATGCGCGCGCGCGTGTGTGTGTGTGTGTGTCAAAGCTTAAAGAGACAGACAAATGCCTAACACCCTGCTGTGAAAGCTTGTGGGTGCTAGCATTGCGGCCCCATCCGTTCAATCTGCATACACATAACATGACCTGACACTTTTCAATTGCATTCAACACAAACGGCAAAGTCAAATGTCGCATGTGTATGATACGCCAATGAGCAAATTAGGAAATGCGATGACATCTATATATAGATGGACTAGAGTTGTCAGGGTAAAACTGTGTATCTCCACTTCCAGCCTTCAAACGGTAAAGTCAAGGCTGTCTGCTAAAAAAAGCACAATTGTAGTTTCCAACTTCAAATTTCTCATGCAAAGTCAAAACAAACGTTGTGTAACCTTCCAGGTCAGCTGAGGTCTGGCTGAAACACCATTTGCTGGGTGTGAAACTTCTGTATCGTGATGCATTTCTTCGTGGAGCAGGATAGAAACACGGAATAATGGGCAGAATTTGATTGAAAGGCTGAAGCGTGCCAATCCAGGGCATGTCAGCAAACATGGACATTTGTGAGGAGGAGACAGACGAAGCTCATAATCTGGAGCTGTGGCAGATCTGCTTAACTCAGCCTGAAGCAATTTGGGCCAGCGGGCCCACAACTGTGTGAGGAAAGAAAAGAGGGTTTGAGGAAACAATGTCTTTTTGCCACTTCGCTCGCCAGTTTATCTCTGCTTGAGGACTCGTAACGTGCTGCTAAAAGTTGAAGATCACGTGACAGGTGAAATCATGACATTATTGCTTGACATTGCTATGTAGATTAATCAATATGGCATCATTTGTTTTAAAGGAAGAAAAGGGAAAATAATTGGATTTGATTTTCAGGTACAAACCATGTTTGGTGCATATTGCTAAAGAGGGGAACAGTGTGACTAATGATTGTCACATGTGAGTCCCCTATGACATACAGGCACCTCTTCCAACTGCAACTTCCACTTGCAACATTACAAAACGTTTCAAAAAGCCAAAGTCTTTTTGTGTGTGTGTGTGTGTGTGTGTAACCCAACCGGACTTGAGGTATTGTGTTGTCACATCAGCGTGATTTGTTTGAGACGCTGATTCTTCCACCGTACGTGCTGGATGTGCTCCCTGCATCATGGACCGTCAACTCTCCCTATAAATGTCTTCAATGAGAGACATTTGTACACATCTGTTGTCTACAGCTGCCAATTAATATCACCTGCATACAAAAATGGATGTATCTTTATGCACTGCATGTAATGCAGAAATTGTGGTATTTGTGCTCAGATAAGTGGGCTCAGGTTGAAGAGTGAGATTGAATCCCACTGACAATGGGACATATATACTGTATATATATATATATATATATATATATATATATATATATATATATATATATATATATATATAGGTGTGTGTGTGTGTATGAAGCTGAGGAATATCGGTGTGTACATTGTGAAGGAACCTATAGATGTTACCTCAGCCTTTTTTTCCTGCATTAATTCAACATAGATGGAATCTAGAGGTGTGTGTTGTGCTGAAGTTCCATTTGTGACACATGCTTTTAATATTTATCTCTGAACAATGGCAGGAAAAGTTCAGAAAGAAAGCCCAACTAATCCACTTTGAGAGCAGTTGCTAAGAGCTCCATTTGCAGTCAGAGAACGGGAGAACGTCTCGTGCATTAGCAGCAGCAGCGTGGAGGCAAAAGCAGGAGACCAGGAGGAGGAGGAGGAGGGAGAATGCATCTGCTCTATCCATCAGTTGAGCTCTGATGGCCCAGCTTCCGGAGTATCATCCTGAGTGCTCGACTGCAGCCCTCTTTCACAACAGGGCACTAAAATAAATGAAGGGTCATTTAGACAACTGGGTGAAGCTGCAGTGAAACCCAACAACAAATGGCCGCTCTAATAGAATTATATTCAGCTGATGTCAGCATGGCCTTTATATCATTTTTATGAGTCAGCAGGAGTCGGTCCACGCTCCTGCAGCATGAGGTTTTACTTATTATGGTGCAACTACAGATTTCCCATGAGGCCAATTGCAGAGGAAGGCAATGAGGTTGGGGAGTCAACCAGCGGTGCTGATGTAATAACTGGTAGAATAATTAAATCTTTTTTAAAAAAGGGACAAAAGTTTTAACCTTATGCAAACCTTGCGGGGCCGAGCTGCCTGTAATGCACATGGCTGTGGAAGGGCTGTAATCACCGCCGATGAAAGCGCCTAAGCGACAATTTCAGTAATGTTTCTCTTTGCTCTGCCTTTTTCTGATGAGTCATTCAAGAAGCCAATTGTTCAGTATAACAATGTTGCAATCACACTAGTGAATATCTAGCTTCAACTGACTCTGAAATTACTGGTTATCAATGTTGGGAGTCAATGAAAAGAATATAAGTTACACTGCAAGGGCACATTTGGAAACATAATGCAATGGTTCTGAAATGGTGCTATTGTTTCAATAACCCACATCTGATCTTTTCTTCTTCCTCTTAATATTTACGTCAGTTCCCGATGGAGGGAATACAAAACAGAAGAATCAATATGTAAGAATGTGTCTCACCCTGTCTGTGCAAGTCTAGCTCGCTATCACCATTTTTTTTTTTTAATTGTGGGAGACAGGTTTCGTAACTAAAATTAACAAGCTTAAAAAAACAACAACAATAAATAGATGCAAAAAAAATTCAGGCTGCTGTCTATTTTTTTATTTTCCCTTCAGTAACACATCAACTATCTGCTTCACAGTGTTCATTGTCAAGGAGGCAGTGCTCTTCCTGAGGCATTAAATCAAATTATTGTGCTGTTCATATACGTTTAAATGAATTAATCATTTATGTCACACAATCCTTCATTTAAAAAATAATCTATGTGCCATCTATGATGGCAGGAAAGAGTGAAATGACCATCATATTGTCTGCCGTCATCACCCGTCGTAATAAAAAAGGCTAATTACATTATGTGGAATAGAAATGAAGACTGAATGCATTTAATTCGCTTTGTGCATTACACTCCTGTTAACTCATAAAAAAAAACTGCATTAGCACTCAAGTATGATTAAAATGCTGCTAAGTAACCGTTAGGGAGTATGAAAGCTTACATGTACATTTCCTAATTTAATTAGGAGCGGGCTGCTTCACGTTTTCAGTAACCGAGGAGATAGACATTCAAGTCCGGAGACGATATATAAAGCTGTGTTTTTATTTGCTGTCATACAATCCAACCACTAAAACTTGAAGGGAAATTAAAGGATTTGTGTCAGGACAGCTTACACTGGCATGTACGCTCATGTGGTATGCAAACTGTGTTTTTAAGGCCATGCACTGGAGCACAGGTGCCCCCCTTTCCCTGAAAGCAGCCCTTGGCCTTACTTGATCCAGTTCTCTGGAATCAGTGGCAGCCTGAGCTCAGAATCTTAAGTGGGATTTAAGTGCAATTGTTTATTCGTGTTTGAGGCAAAAGGTGAAGCCGGTGTGGAGGTGGGATGCACCGGCTAAACCTCGGCAGACACAGAACAGAGAGTGGCAGCTCGGCGGAACAGCAGCAGACACAATCGCTAACACGTAGGACAGCAACCGTCTATCTGAAGCTGTTAACTTCAAAGTTGAGCAGAGGACAGATTTTCTCCAAGTGCTTATTTAGTGGATGTATCATAGGAGGTGGATGGGTGTTAATAACAGATTATTAACGCTGATCATTGAAGCCATAAACACAGTAGGGAGATGTGGAAAGTAGGGGTTTGGTGTGGACTGACGTGGTCCCTGTCTGTCAGAGGAGACGCTGGGAGAGATCACCCAACCAGGAGCGACGCAATATAATTTCCTCCTGACATCCCGGCAGCTAAGGATGTTATTTTAGTTGTGGCACTTGGTCCCAGTCCAGTAGCAGCCCAGCTGGACAAGGACCTTCGTACTCTTCACACTTGCACAGTTGAGAGAAGTGTTAAGATAATTTATTCACTGCTGTTGTTTTGTGCTGCTGAATGGAATGTTTTGTGCCATGAAAGACAACAGTGGGAAAAAAGTTTCAGCGCTCAGTGGCACAGCTACGAGCTCCAGAAGTAAATTAGCTTTGCTGCGCGTGCGCCTCCTTCGTCTCACAGTGTACGGGATTCTTTAATGGGTTTTTGGTTAAATGTCTGAATTATAAAGTCAGTGGTTAACAGTCACTAATTGTATTTTAAACAAGTTGCTGAAAAAGGCTACGAGCTGAAAGCAGGAAATGTTTGTGACGTAGGGGGGGGAAAGAGACAAAACAGAAATAAGGATTACAAAATAAAACAGGAATTTAAACTAAGAACAGAAAAGAAAAAAGGCACAAGAAGATTGGAGGGCAAAAAAATAAATCTATGATCAAAATCCAGATGGGACTGCTCGCGAGAACTTCAGCTGTTCCACAACTGTGATGTTTTTTGCAGATGCTTGGAACGACCAGTCATGAAGCAAAGGATGTCGTCCATGTTTCGCCATTTGAAGCTGCGTGCAGGGCCAAAAACTAAAAAGACCATCAACAGTTTGTTCATCTTAACACACGTTGGCCTGTCATGATATCTTAACTTAACTATGGATCCAGCCGCTGTGTGAGGTTGTCAGGGGGAACCGGGGAGTCATCTTCCACCGTGGGATGCTGATTCGGGCGGAGTTGTCGGTGGCAGTGCTCCAGAAGCACTCCTCTGCCCTCTGGTCCACCACTTCCACCTGGAAGCATCTGTCTGGCTCAGGTCCTACTCAACATGGAAAGGCCAGTCAAGCGGACACAGAGTCAGTGATCCGCGATTCTTTCGACATCGACCGGTCTCTATGTCAGTGGGGAGTAACGTGGTTGACTGTGGCCTTTTCTCTTTGGACGCATATTTTCTTCACCTGACATCCCAACTTTATCCAGTACTTCTGACATCAGGGTGTCAAGCAAGAGCCTGTAAAAACACAATCAACTTGGTCAATGTTTAATTGGATATATGCATTTATTTTGTTTTCTAGTTAATGAGTATCTGGTTTGCTAAGATCTAAAACTCACCCAAACATTTTTAAATTTGTAGAAATGAATAGATGATTAGTGTAATTATTATTCATATTTTATGTTTTGTGTTGGACAATTCAATGTTTACAGCCTCCACATCTCCCAACCTATATTTTCTTTGACTGATACATCGGATTGTACAAACTGACCCCAATTCTGAAAATGGATTCAATATATATTTTTCAGCAAATTTATGATTTAGGTTTTTTTTTTTAAGGAAAAATGTTATCAAGCTAAAATGAGAATGTGATTTACATCTTTACACACGGAGTATTTTTGTCAGAGTCCTGTCTGGAACGTGCTGAGTTGCAGGTCAGGACTTTTAGGTGTTTGGTCTGTTTTGATCCTATCTTTAGTCTGTTTCACTATTATTTTGAAAATCACTTTCCTGGAGTCCTGCCTTCGTCTATTTCCTTTTCAGTGGCTCGCCTGTGTCTCATCTGTCAATCAGTCTTCATCCTCCACACCTCTGCTCCTCGTGCTTTTCAGCCAATCGGTTCCTTCCCTGTCCCCCCACCCCTCACCCCCGTGCTTGCCCACCTGGTTCATTAGTGGAGATTGTTTTTAGTTTGGTTTTGTGTCTCAGTCACTGTTGGGTCATTCTTTATCTTTTGTCAGTCATTACAATCTGCCTATTTTCCTTGTGAACTTCTTTTGTTGGTTTCTCAGTTTAATTACTTTTTGTTTTTATGCTTCTTGTTTGTTTTGTCACACTAAATGTATCATTAGTTCCTGCCAGCCGCGGTTCATCTCTGCTCCACCTTCCTCCTCACATCCTGGCTATTATGGTGGTTTAACTGTTGTCACTCACAAGCAAATTACCCTTGAACTTTAGGCAATTCCAAGATCACCTCTCAGTATTTCACAGGCCAACTACTTAATGGAGTAAATGTAAAAAATGATCACCGGACTAATCGATCACCAGAAGAATTATTGGTGGGAACTTAAACACATTTGTTTGTTCTTGCGGACATGCAGATGTGCTCGTGAATGTCGAGTGTGTGATGAAATGCAAACAAGTGCTAGCAAGTGCAGAGCAGAAGCTGTTGCTCGCTGTGGTGTGGTGAGAAATTAACAGCAGAGAAAAAGAGACGTGGAATCAGCGGCGACTCCTCACAGAATCCCGTGGGGGTGATCTGGCAACATTTGTGGCAGAGTCCAAATAGCATCACTCATTTTCTTTTAAGTGTTCAGTAAAGAAGTGATCACCATTTTTACTGAGAAACATCATTCAAAAGATGAGTGTCTGAAGTCTGATTAGGTGCCTTTAGCTGTGCCAGTTACACGTCCTCTTTGTTTGAATTAGAACTAGTCACACTTGTCTCCACTTTGCTCTCTGTCACCTGACATCCCCATTTCTCTTTGTTAAAAAGACGAATATAAGATGTCTGAACTCCGATGTCGTCTTTCGTAAAAGCATTTTACATGCAAAACGACCTGCAGCGCTCCAGTCGTGACCTTCACGTCAATGATTCACGTCTCCATCAGAGTCACGGTCGGTGCAGACCGAGGGCGGTCAAGGTAGATGGGGGAGCAAAGAAAATCAACTTGTCAATAAAAAAATAATCACGGAGAAACATTTTATATTGATTAAAGCTCAAGAGCTGTGAATGAGCTCACATTTAAATATCATCTGACGGGCTGAATAAACTCATACGTCACCCCCAGTTCGCCATCATTCACCTGTCGAGCCACGATAACAGAAAGGTGGAGCTTTACTTTCTACTAAGCCCTAATTGTTGACAACGAACAAAGAATCCAATCAATTATCAAAATCTTATCTCCTAAAAACAGAGCATAGTTTAGTTGCAGGCCTTTGTAAGCCAGTTGGTTTGTGAGAGATAAACAGTTCACCTCTCGCTGCAGAGAATCAACTGATAAAGAGGAAGCGTGCTTCCTGTGCTGCCGCTCTTAAATGTTTGGGGTTTCAGCGAGAAGGAAAAATCAATTTCAAGAGCGTCCTGTCTGTCCACACTGAAAGACTGGACCACACCGCTCTGACATCTCAATAGTATCACTCAGTTGCAGAAGTGAATTAGGAGTCTGTGTTAGATAAAAGGGATTTGTGCCTGACAAAGACTGTTCGTCGTCGTCGTAGCCGCAGAGGTCAGGGCCAAACCCTTGATTTTCGTTGACAAAATCAACAGTGCAACTGTAAATATACAACCAAATATCTTCCACGACGCCCAGGCACCCACGCTCCCTGCATGTTGGATGACGGATTCCATTTCAAATTAGACATTTTAAAAAGGTCAGTATTTAAAAGGGAACCAGTTTCATACATTAAAATCACAAGACTCATTTGCATGACTGTTCAAAACAATGAGAAGCTGCGTTAACGACTGCAGGATGTGGTGGTTTGTAGCTGGGAGGATTTCACTTCTGGACTGTGAAGTGAACCAGAGTGACTGAGTATAACTGCTAAAAGGGAGAAATCCTCATATTACTGTGATATCATGTAAAAGTACACTCAGCAAGTTCCCATCTACTGTGTTGGGAATCCAGCAGGTTGAGTTCACCTGTGTCCTGTCAGCCAATCAGCTCCTGCTCGTCACCTGGCTCCTGTTATGTCATTAGCCCAGTTGTGTTTATTCCGTTAGCCTGTATGTTTGGTCTCTCTTAATGAAGCTTTGCCAGTTTAAATCTTGTTTGTTCCACCCTAAAGTCTGAATTTACGTCAGTTCATCTATTTCAGTCTTTTTTTTCTTATTCCTTTTAAGAAGTAGCAGCACTTGAGTTCCTGCCGCCGCCGCCGCCGCCACTGCATCTGGGTCCATGTTCCTCATCCAACGTGAAACATCCCTCTGTTGTCTTCTTTCTATTCACAACCTAATCCTTTAATTCCAGTGTTAATTATTCTTTAAGTAGCTCCCTGTGATTGCTGCCTCTCGCGCTGGCCTTCATCCCTCAGCTGGATTGGTGTGTAGCACTGGAAATCAGATCATCCAATCATGTTTCAAAAACTTCTCAATGGAAAATAAAACAAGTATTTGACCAGGAGGAAATACCAAGTAGAAGTTGAGTCGGTGTTCGTCAAGCAAGACCCCACGTGTATAGTATTTTAGCCTGTGCGTGGTATTTCTTATATTAACCTCTTCTATCTAAAATGCCAGCAGACTGAATGACTGAGTCGATCAATTTGTTCCTCGGACCCAAGCTGAGCCAGTACACATCTTTCCCAGTGCACCTCACTATTTAAGAATAATTCTAGTGAATTAATAACCCTTTGCTTAATCATCCATGCACGACTCACGTTTTCCTTTTTCCACATACGTCAGACATGAGAGGAGACCAATAAATCCAGGCAGCTACTGTACACCCATTAGTTTATGACATCACCATAAATTTCGTGGCAAAGAGCAACAGTGGAAGCAAGTCTGCGGCTGAGGGGAAACGACAACTCTGGGGTGGAGTAATCAGGAAGCAATGGCCTAAAAACTCATCACTTTTATGATGACTCCTGGTTCATCAAGCGATGAGCATTATTGGATTTGATGAAGATCGTCCAATAATCACTTCTGTGTCCCAGTTTTATTCATATTCTAAATTGGTTTCATTTACTCATGTTTCGATGCTGTGATTTCTCGTAGGTGAAACCTCAGTCTTGTTTCTAACATGGTTTATGAGGCGATTGCTGACGTTTACATGATGATGATTGCATTTTGTTCTGTAATCCTACTCCATGATGATATTCCCATCATGTTAAAAAAAATGACTGAATGAATAAATTTAACTTGAACATGTTAAAAAAAATTGGAAAGCAAAACAATATAAGGTGCAGTACACAATACATGACACTCAACATCCCAAAAGCAGTCATCAGTTTATTCATTTCTACTCGTTATTCAGTTCTTCATAATTACCTAAACAATTGCAAATCAATTTCATTATTCATCCAGTTATTTTCCATGCAACGATCTAAGCCTAATATCCATCATTCATATACTGCGCAACTCGATAACAAAGCCTATCCCAGCAAATTGTGACCGAATGGAAGAGTCAAACTTCTTTTATCAAGTATTTGGATCATTTACATCCCCCGTTCATGCTAATGCAAACCAGAAGCGCTTCTTTGTTTTTAGCTCAAATCAAAGTGTTTGTGGATTACTGACAATATGGCTGGATTATGAGGATGCGGGTTATTTACATTGTGCAGTGGAAAGTTTGTAAATGGACATTTTTGGAGAGTTTTGCTGTCATTAGTTGATCGAGAGGGTCGCCATTAGCTTCACGAGAAAGGCAGCTGTTTTTTTCAGACTTCTGGAATCACACGGATGTATCGCAGCAGGGGAAAACCATGTTGTGAGCTCAAGATGATTATTTTTGAGTACTTGAAAGACAAAACCCTCTTTTTGGGTGAAGTGTGACATTAATGTGGTCCTGCTAAAGCCTGACATTAAGACTCGCATCCAGCAGTCTTCTTCCTGAACGGCTCGGTTTTTCAGCGCAGCAGCTAAGACGTAGTTTTTTTAGTTCTTAGCCTGTTGGTAGTTCATCCCATCATACAAGAGGTGTTTTCCAGTTCTTTGCTAGCAATGAGACCTCCACACAATATAAAGTGTTCCACCACAATGTGGGCGGGACTTAATTTTGCTGTCCCTGTCACCTGACATCCCCATCCACCCACGCATGCTCTTCTCAAATTACACCCCCAGACATATGATTTTAGTTTAATATAGTCCTCTGGACTGTAGTGATTCATTCCTATTCACAGGATTGCATGTTGTTGAAAGCTGAATTTCTGGTTTTTAGTCATGATTTCGATCACTGTCCTGCCTGCATGCTTCCAGTCAGATAGGTGCTGCTGCTCGCCAGAAGACACAGACTGTCTTTTCCCTTAGACTGAGCCCTCAGTAAATACAGCTCGCTCAGTGCATTCATAATTGAGCATGGTGAGCCATGCTCTTGGTAAATTAATATTTCAGCTCTCCAAGTACGCTGTGCTCAGTGACGTTACATAACACACCAAATTTCGTAGGTGTGTCCACCATAGCTTGGCAGGGTGTGAGTAAATGTCTGTGTAGCTGTGATGCAGCTCTTTTTGTAGTGGTAAGATGGCTCAATGTGAGCTAGTTTAGATGATTGTATGATAATGTGACATCTGTCTGTTGGTTGTGTGCTTATTTATGTTGAATTACCAAATTTCTGATCCAAATGAGTCTGCGTAAACACAATTCAGGCTGCGCCTTGTTGCCTAACAACGGGTACTGTTACTAATAACCCCATCATGCAATCAGGACACACTTACTTGATTTCATTGGCAGCTTCCTCTCCCGTGGGAAACGTTGTTGCTAGGGACTTCCTGCTCACAGATGACCAGATCCTTTTCATCACTGTCACCCTCCCAGGCATGTGATCCTCCTCGGGTGAGTCTTCTGGGATCATAACTCACTATCATGCGCTTGTTGTTCTCATCACAAAACAGTTCTTCTTGGTCGAGATCCAGGACTGTGCAGATTTTTTAAGGAAATTCTTTGCTGAGTTATTGCATCCACCCATTCAGCCCATTACAATGTAGTAGAACAATTCCTAAACAAATGTTGTTGTTTTTTCAAATCTGTGTTATTGCCGGAGTTTTATTTGCCATGAGAGCAGCACTGCTGTAGGAGGGTAGAAGGCTGATCAGCCTTTACGTCATTCCAGGATGAAACTGGGAGTTATTCATGGTCCAACAATATCTGAATTACAATGGGTGGGGTTTCCTTCAGCTGATACAAAATAGCAGCTGTTTCAGCCTCCATCGTCTTCAGATATTCCTAAACTTGGCCTTCAGCTCTGGAGAGCACGAAACCAGTCAAAACTGTACTGGTTCGTAAGGGGGAAAAAAACGCTACTGGTACAATGGAAGGTGAGTCCTCAATTTTTTTGCCCTCTTCTTCTTAGAGACTCAAGTCTTGCTTGACTGAACATTTCCGAGGATCGCCTCATGTTCACTTGACCATAACATGGAAATGAATATATTAATGGTTCCGTCTTTGTTTTTTTTCCCCGCATTCACCAGCAGTGTTCCTGAAAATCTGTTCACATCAAAAATTCTAAATGGGTTTGGCCAACTTTATGACGATTAGTCAGCTGTGCAGACAAAGTCTGATTGAGATTAAATTTCTGAAATCCACAGTTGATTTGGACTCGGACGTCTGATGTTTGAGGTCATCGAACTCACTTTCAGGCCAAATAGGCTGCGTTACATGACCGTCTTCCTTCGTGTCAGAAACATTGGGATAAAACGTTTTGGACACGTGGATTATACTGTATAATCATCAGGAGGTTGCATAAATGTACAATATCAACATTTATTCTGACCAGCTGTTTTTTCGGCACCGTTTTGAAAGTAGAAATATTTGTTTTTGAAGTAAAACGTCACATCATTGAGGTTGCCATTAAGACATGTTCATATTTCCTATAAATTATTCTCTGATCCTTTATCACTTTTTGTTTTACCGCATCTTTTCTCGTAATGGCCATCTAATGCTGTGTTGTGAGAGCGATGACATTAATGTGTACATAAAGAAAAAGTAATGCTGCTGTTATGGCTCTCAGTGCTTTCATACAATGACAGTATAATTGAGCAGAAGCACAGATTAAAAACTCCGCAAAAGAAAAGTATGACACTTTAGCAAATGTTCTTATCGTAGCACTCTGCCAATTCCTGCAATAGAGAATAGAATGAAATGGAAATTCATGCCCAAAGGAAACAAGAGTTGAAGCAGACAGTAACAGTTGTAATAACTTTGAGAATGTTCCATATGTTTTAGTTCAGTTGTTAATGGCACATCTACATGGCTTCAAATGAAAAATTAGGGCTCACTTAGTCACAGAGAAGTGAATCTTGAGGCATTCCAAGTGTTTTCCACTCACAGAAGAGATTAAAGTCCCTTCTGTCAATATAAAAGGCTCATCTGAGGGGTTTGGAGGGATTGGCACATCAGTCTGCAAGATTTCATCATGGCAGTCTGGAGGAAATAAAGTTACAGCCTCCCTATTGTCTTCTCTGTGGATTCCAATTTGTTTTTTGGCTGACATCAAGCTTCAAGCTTCTAGAGAATTTTACAACTTAACATTCAATCCTTGTGTTGAACATAATACTTTTAAGATTTATAAAATCTCTCCAGAGGAGGTCATTATGGTAACTACATATCATAATCTGTAGATTAAGTGGGCGGTAAAATACTTCTAGATATAAAATCCCTCTAGGACATTGTTCATGCTGTGCGATTCTGGGCTGTCTGGTGCGTGACTGCCGCTACGCCGCACATCAGCACGAAGCGCAGTATGAAATGACTCGCTGTTCAGTACCACCACATAAGCATGCTAACAGTTACTTAACTTAATTACTTCTGTTTGAAAAATTAGGAATCCCAAATTTGGTCTTTCATGCACGCTTGTCGCGAAACATCATGTTTACCATCGCTGTAGCAGCCGATCCCACGCTGACGTTTAAGGACGGCGCTGCACGTTGACTTGACTTGTGGCTTTTGATTCATTTGGGTATGCAGTGTGGCTAGAAGTAAATGTACAGTAAAGAACTTCAAAATCCACAAATCGGGTAAAAACTTTAATCTGTCTGGGTTGAATCTTCCAGGTCAAGTTGCCAGGAACTATCTGTCCAATCTAACATTCTCATAGCCACATCGTGACTTAACCACCCATCCCAGCTCACCACTAAAACACTAGCATCTACACTCACTGGTAAAATCCCTGATATTAGAAAGTATGTCTGGACGAGAGCAACGATGTGAAACAGCTGTGCTGCTGAGGTTCCCTGATGACTTTTCTGTTTGGAGTTTTTTTTTTTTTTTTTTTTTGAAAGGTAGAAAAGCTGCAGAATAGATAAATATTGGACTGCAGCTCCATCATGACTGCTGAACAACAAATGAAGCCTTGCAAAAACAAAAAAACCCCGCTTAACACTGAAAATACAGTAACAGGTCATTGAGGCACCAGAAGAAGAGAAACCGCTTTCTTTTTTCATGTTTGTGAAAGGTTTCCTCATCCAAATCGCTGCTTAAGCATCTTTGACACATTTTGGGGCTGTGTGTCTAAAATTAACCTTTGATGAATGCTGAGTGTATTCCTTATTTTTGGGACTGCTCACATGAGCCCAGACAGGAGCAGGCAGAAATTCCACCTCTAACAGTATTGGGACACAGAAGCACAGCTTTCCTTCCGAGGCAACACCAGACTCCCACAGAGACCACAGCTTGTCAGAATGAGTCCTGAAGGACATTTCACTCACCGCTGCCCAAAACAGTCACTCCCTCTGCTGTCTTCAAAAACCTAACGCGATGACAGAGCGCTACATATGGTGGACTAGATGGAGACAGATGCATCTGTGAAGCTTCTATGGCTCGCACAGCTTAAATGAGCTGGCACAAAGATGGACTCGCACGCTGGCTGGATCAGGTTTAAAAAAAAATGACAGGGATTATATAAGCTTCAGCAAAACCGAAAAGAATCACATCTGTTGTTATGAGGGCAGGGAGTATTCATTTTTCACAACAATGACACAAAATATAACTAAAGATTTGGTTGGATTTGGATCCTGGGCGGGGTCTGCACGAAAGGTGCTGGGCTGGATGTTAGTGCTGGTCCACCTCGGGAACCTTCAAACCAGTTTGTCAAAATCAACCAGCCGCCATCCTTGCAGTTGATGGCATTTAGACTGTAATCCTGGTATCCTTTCGTATCACACATAGCAAAACAAGTTAACAACCTACAAGCAACGTCCCTCTCAAATGATTGACGTAAAACCATAGCAATCAACCCGCCTCGATGATTCCTCCTTGACTGTGCGTGAGAGATGCATCGATCTGTTCTGACGCCATTTGAATTCACTTGTAGGTGTTATTCATCCACCCAAAGTAGCTTCTCCAGCAGATGTAACCTGTGTGGACGGTTCTCTCTTCCTGTTCCTTTATGAATGCTGCTGAATAGAAGTGCAGCGTTCTCACTAACCACTAACTACAGCTCCATATGAGACACCGCAAGGCTACTCGGTCCAGTTTTGGTTTAGACTTTCTCAAGAATGTTAAAGTACTGAATGATTTATATTGATTATATATCTAAATTGATCAATCAAGTCGCTGTAAATCTATGATCTCGCAGTTAAACTATGAGTATACACCCAATGTAGCTGTTCAGATCTGTGAAAAATACTGGGGATGTAAAATCTCTTTGTAAACCTCCTGAGAGTGCATAGCTGTGAAGAGCTGGTGTGGCAGGTAGAAGAACCGGCCACCGTACGTGCCTTGTGTACATTAAGGGTTGGTCTGCCTGACATTGTCTTTGAAGCCGTGACAGGTTGAATCTGAGAGATATGAGGTAACTATGTAGATTCTGCCAGTACAAAGCCCCTGCTCCTGCTTGATCTGGTCTGTCAGCGGCCTCCTCGGCCCACTTTGTCGACCTGAAGTATCCGTGTCTCAGCTTTATTCCTGAGAGGAAGACTGACAGCCTCAGAACACACCTGAGTGCAAATAGTCACGAGTGTCAGTCTCCATGACACAAAATTCTCTGAAAAAGCACCAACTGTCAAAGGTGTCAATCAGGAGAATGAAGGTGGAAGGTGAGAGAAAATCCCCGCGACTATCAGTTTGGGTTGTATCCATGGCGTGGAGTTACGCCGTCTGGTTACATGGCCCATCTACGCAGCACACATACTGTGAGACACTTGGACAGTGCACCGGGTAAAATGATGCCTCCCTGCACTCTTTGGAGGCTCATTTAATGATGCATAAAACTCTTTCAAGGTTCAACTCACACAGCTCCTACGCTCAAACACAGGAGCAAGAATTTACCGTCTCTTTGAGAGATTTATGAAGCAGGTGCACGGTCCTGTTTAGGAGCAGAAAACTTGGAACACATGGACAAGTCTGGTTACAGCAAAAGAAAACAAAACAAAAAACATGGAACTATAAAGTCAAATGAAAAAGAAATCATAAAAATAAGGCAAAAAGTTATTCAAAATTATTTCTAAATGTTATGAATAACTGTGTAGACTCCAAAAAACATAGAGAATTGGTCAAGTTTGCTCAGTGTGTGAGAGGTGCAGGACGCAGCGTGAGTTTCAGTCAAAGTCTCAGTCAAGCTCTGGACCTGGTTTATGTGAGGACACGCCAGTTTATTATTCAAAGAAACATAACCGAGCACAGACAGAGACCTCGCCACCTTGCACCAGAACTACACGCCACACGTCCACATCGGGCCTAATCAGCTCGGCCTGTGTTCCTTCCGCAGCACAACTCCTCTCACTTGTCTCTAGGTTGCAGTTTACCATTTAATGTGAAACATTTTTGTCAAGGAATTACATGAATCATTTTTCTGATGCGCGGGTGATGACCCCGTATGATTGCACATTTAAATGCACAGTCACGCTCAATGTTTTATTCTAAATTGAATTTGGTACTTTGCAAAATCTCAACTTTCATATTCTAGTTTTATAGGCTTGTGTAAATTCACAAAAGGAGAGCGGAGCGACGATGAAAAACATAGAAACAAATATATTACGGACGATTTTGTTGACGTCCGCCTGACAGAAGAGTCGTAAAAGGGGTTTGTTTAAATCTTCACCTGCAGACATGGCAAAGTTCCTCTGAGCTCCTTTTAAGCCAGTTATAGTGTGTATTAGCACCACATCCCTCCAATATGGCTGCTATTTTAGTTTAGTGTGCAGGTCCAGCAGTGAAACTGTGAATTATATTACAGAGCGAAGACTGAACCTGAGAAATCTAAAACACTCATTTTATGAATGTGTTGCGTTAAACAGCAACCCAACATTTGTGGTACACATTTGACTCAATAGGGACTCATTACAGCCAAGTCTGTCAGACTGTCAAATCTGACTTTAAGTAGGCAGCATGCCTGGCAGGGGGCTTTTCCTCTCTCTAACTAATAGAGTTGTTAAGAACTAATTTATACTTAGCACAGCATGGAACTATAGCATAATTGTCCCAGAAAAATCACACCTTCATTATAACAGTCAGGTTTTCTATTATTATCTTTCAGTGGCAGGAGGACACACAAATTTATTTTCCCTAATGATTAATAAAATGACTTACAAGCAGCATTTAAATAAAAGCGGTATTTATAGTGGTGGGTAAGCTGCTCAGTGGTGAAAGTGACAACAAACGGTAAATTAACACATGCTGTTCACAATCCACTTGACATTATTCACACACACCAGCTGCATACAATAAATCATAATCAGAATGGAAGATACCAGAGGGGTGACTACCCACCCACCCCCACACACACACACACACACACACACACACACACACACACATCTGGACGGCATGGCTCAGGGCTAGAGTGGCTGTCTACCGTCTAACAACCGAAGGGTCGCTGGTTTGATCCTTGACCCTGGTGACCATGTCAAAGTGTCCTTGAGCAAGATACTGGACCTGTAATTGCTCCTGATGAGTAGGTTGGCACCTTGCATGGCAGCCTTCACCATCAGTGTGTGAGCGTGTGAATGGGTGAATGAGATGACACTGTAAAGCGCTTTGAGTGCCACCAAGGTAGAAAAGCACTATATAAAATTGAGTCCATTTACACACACACAGGTGCACATTTTTTTCTATTCGAACATTTCATTTTATTGACACATCTGTCACATCTGATGTCTTATATTGTTTTATGAGCCTGCGGTGTAATCCAGGGATGATAAAAGGATAAACTGCAGGTACCATGAACCTTCCACCAGCCTGATAGTGTGTGTGAACCACACCGCCCTTATCTCCTCTCGATAATAAAACATGGCTCAAACAGGATGAAGTAAATTTTGCGGCTGTTGCAAAACTGAAGGGAAGGTGAAAGTCCTGTTTGCATCTATAGAACACAATGTCTCATGGCGGTGAGAAGTTACTTTCAGAATTTTGACTCCATGATCTTGTCCAAGTGCCAACTGTGCTTATGGCTAGTTACCGCACGGAATAATGTACAGCAGCCGATTCCTCTTCATGTGAGACGTCAACATTAGCTGGGTTTTAGAAGCATTTCTAAAATGTGCTCACAATTAGCTGACACAGAACTGCGCACACTTTAACTTTTTAATCAAAGAGGGAATTTACAGCACAAGTACACTACAAGTAAAGAAAACCATGTCACAAAGACATAACATGGTGAAATCATTTGGTAGCATTTCGCAGACATTAAATGATTCTTGGCATAGGCACTGATGTGACTGGCATGTGGCTCAAGGTAACATGTTTCTGACATCAGGGGAACAACAACTATTAAAGTCTGGGTTTGATGTTGTATTAAGAGGTTTCTAGACATTTCTTTATCCGAGATTTCAGCTTTTCAGGCCCAGTGGGTCCCGAGGTAGAACTGCGTGTCATCAGCGTAGCAGTGATCAGACACTGACTGCTTCTTCATAAAGTGGCTCGAGTGCTGTATTGAGAAACTGAATCCATCTTCACTTGCATTCTTGTGGTAAACAATACAAGAGGGGATAGACTTTGAAAGATTTTAAAAAGATGCCTGTGCTGCCCACCAGTGCTCTGGGCGCTGTGAAACAGCATAAAGATGCCAGAGACTTGTGACCCCCGCGAGCCTGGAGGTGGTTGAAGCATACAAATGCCTTTCCAAACACAGCAAAAATGTAACTGCTGTTTTCATTGCAGTTTTAGAACTTACACACCTATGCAGACCAACTTGAAAAGTAAACAGCAGATAAGGGAAGCAGTGCAAGTTTGAGTGTGCATCATTTATGTTGAACTACCCCTCAAGTTTTCTCCCCCAGAATATGATGTATGACTCGCATGACAGCTACATTGTAGTCAATATTCTCAGACAAGGGCACATCTGTACCACTATATCGAAACAGACAAGTCAGTACGTAGCTAAAAAGATGTCAAGTGTTGGGAATTTCACTGCTCGCTCTGCAGTCTGCATGATGACACATACTCATCGGGTGCAGGGTGCAGGCTGAGGTCGCCTGAGCTTGCGCTGCGCACTCTCCCTGCCTCACCCCATTTGGTTCTGACAGATTGACACAGGGGTGTGCATGTGTGCCAAGCTATGCCGTGGGGGGGGTGGGGGGGGGGGCTGAAGCAGAGGTGGCGTTCAGTTTACTCAAGCTATGTGACTCATCTTTGCATTTGACAAGCTTTGCTGAACAGCTTACAGTCACTCTGCCCTCATGTCCAAAGATAGCGATATCATGAGGTGTGATTCCAAATCTAATCCTCAGCAGTGCTAGGTTAGGAGTAATAGCTATTTTTAATTTAGGATGGGTTCAGCTATATTTGCACTGTATGCTATTTCTTTGGTGTAGAGTGTAGAGGGAAAATTCCACACAGAATATTTTTAGAAGTGTTAATCCTGAACCATAACAACTCACCCTTCCCCAATTTTTCATCATCCAACATGTTGTTTGATTGTCAAACTTCAATAAACCATATCACTAAACTATTGATGATCAACAGCAGTGCAAAGAAAAATCCCCCTCCGAGACAAGCAATAAAAATGTCTCTATGTGTTGGAAGGTTGTAAAAATCTGTCTCCTGACACATGTTCTGAATATGTTTTGCACGCAAACTAGAAACATTTCACATAAAGAGGACTCTGCTGCTGTAATCTTCTTTTTTTCTAACAATTTTTCAATGTCTCAGAAAACTGTTAAAGACCAGTTGCGACATCTCCAAATCTAACAACAAAGATTTCCTCTTGGTAGAATTGGCACACATTGTATAGAAGCACATAGATTAATGTTTAAAGTAGAAGTGAACATGAGCACTTTCATATTTAAATGCTCACACTCCAGCAATCACACCACAAACAAAGATTTCCTCAAGCTCTTTTAGAGAAAGACACTCTTAGATCAATTTGAAATTAATCATTTTCTGCCATTACTGCTCTTCCACGGTGCACCTTTTATCACTTGTGGCATTTCTGTGAATGGAGAAATGCCACTTACAATATTGAAAAGCTGCTTCAGAAGACAGTAATTGAGGCAAAATGGCTAATGACTTTTTTTAAAAAACAAAAATTGCATAGAAGCCTAATGACGCTCAGCAATCACACACCGTCTGTGTGGACTCTTTCCTCACACAACTGTTGGATACAGTCATGCACAGCTGCGGTTGAGCTGCAGTTATGTTTCAGTTAGGCAATTTATCAGATGAGTGTGTCATTGTCCCATCTATACTAGGAAAGAATCCATTTATTGACGTAAGCACGTCGGCCTCCAGAGGAGTAGGTGGTGGTATGCCCCGTCATCAAACACCAGCATGTTAGCAAGTAGCATCCCTGTCAAAAAGGCAGGCTAAAACTCAGAAATTCCTGATGACAACTCCTTTAAAGTGATACTTAACTCAAAAAGTGTCATTTTTTCCCCTCGCTGCTCGACTTCTTTCACTCCAGCATGTGGATGATGGAGTGACGCCAAATATGTAGCTGATGACAAGTGACATCTCACAGAAGCAAAAGTGACCAACAGTCTGCTACTCAACAGTCAAGCACGTTTGTCCTGCATAAGCTACATTTTCTTTATCGAGACGTGCGTTCAGTAATTCACAAAAAACAACACATTTTGTTGCCAGATGAGGAGGCAGAGCACCTGGCAGCCATGTTCTACATGTACAACATGCACACAATGCCTCTAGGCCAGTACTTGGCCAACTGAAGCGCACACGCATGCACGCACACGCACAAATGGACATGCAAATGTTCACGGGTGCTAAGACCATCCACTGTTTACGCTGATGACCAAAACAATTAGTTTTGAGCATTTGGGATGTACTGGTTACACCTTGCAGGGCAGCTTTATACCACTTTAATGAAAGAACATGAGGAAAGGAAAAGAGGAGATGAAAGATTCTTCTGAGAACTCCAATTAAAAAATGTATGTCTTTGAAAATGTGCACTCTCCTTTCATCACGCCTGGTTCATTAAAGTGACGTATGCGCTCACTTCTGGACTGGTTTCCTTTCAACCTTGTACCAATTAGACAGTTTTCCCATTTGCTCTTTCTTCAACCCCCACCCACCACCAGCATGTATGAAATGGATTGCACTTTTCTAATCCAGCAGTCGGTTGATGCTGAGCTCTATTCTGTCAAGATTATTGATCACTTATGAAATGTTTCCCTTTTTTTTCACGGAGAATTGGAAATGCTTTGATTTTGGTTCAAGTTTTCCTGTTTCCTCCGATGGCCAAGGAAATGCTTCAGTGACCTGATAAAACCAGATTTGTTTCAGGCCAGAGATTTGAAATATCTGAAGTGTTTCCATCTTAAATTTCAGCCAAGCTTTCATCAGCTTTATCAAATTTCAAAACCCTCCAGTCCAGGTCTTTGGAAGGATTCAATATTGTTTAATATCTGCTGCTCAGTCAGTCGTACACACAGGAATCTCAGCTGAAAAGCTCCACTGCTGCTCAAAGTGAAATAGTTAGGATTTGTTCATTGTCGCCTGTTGATAAGAAATAAGCGAAATACTGTTCATTTTTCTTCTTGGTCAGCTTCATTTCCTCCCTGATATGTTTTTCCATGTGGATAAGAGACCATGAATACACAAAATATCCTTTAGGAAATATGAGCAGAGCAGCACAGAGTCACTCCATCTGTACATAAGTGGCTACATTCTCTACTTTACCGTGTGATTGGTGCTGAAGTTGAAGCACGAAACACTGCTTTTTTTATCAGCGAATTGAGAATGAAAGAGAATAAAGTTTTATAGCTACTTGAGGTCAGACATCAGAGGCACTTAAGACGGGGGAATGCTTGGAGCATATCTGGGATGCAAATTGACGGGAGAGAAAATGCAGGATCTCCTTGAGTGTGTGTCATTCAGGCTTACGGAGGGCAGCCGTGCTTCACTGTGGGAGTGCAAATGCATACAAATATTCATGAACATACAATGAAAAGCATCCAGATTTTTGCAGTAACATTCTGTCTTATTTTAACCTAAATCAACATCATTTGTTTAGGTTTGAGGTCAGGAATAAAAAGGCACAGTATACAGTATTAGCACATTAGCACAACACCTATCACACCAATTACACCAATATCTTGTTGCTTTGTTTTGCACTGGATTCAGGTGGGGGGTTTTTTTGTTTGTTTTTTTTGTTTCGTTTTTACTAAAAGCACAAAACAGCACACGGAAACCCATTTTTGAATAAACTCTAATATTGCAAGCCTGTAATTTCCCCACTTGTTGCTCCAAACAGCTTAAAATTCGCTTGACAATCACATGGAACCATTATTTTAACAGTACCTATAAATTCCCATTCCAGCAGACATTTATATGAGGATATTTTTGTAAAAACAGATGAGTTATTCCCAAATTAAACCCAATATTTGATAGAATTTTGCATTTTTTTGTGTCTGGAGGGACACTTACTGACACGTTTCTTGTAAACAATTTTGTAAGGTGACAAAGGATAACGGCACAGAAATCTTCATATGATTCATGCTCCCTTGAGTCAGAGAACAGATGTTTTCAAATTTCAGCTTGTCATGGAGTGTAGCAGTGACAGAAAATGACACTCTGAGGCATTTTATGCAGCGTCTCTTATATTAAACTGTTCCAACATCCACAAGCGGAGGAGAATAGAAAGCCACTAAAGAGAGAGGGCCCCTTCACATATACACATTTAGCATGTTGGACTAGATATTAATCCTTCATGGAAACTTCACAAAAAAGCTTTCCACGCGCCAGCAGAACACTTAGGGGAGGCTTTTTAATCTTACTAACAGCCTTTTTGTGAACAAGCTCTGCCTGTATTAATGTCTTTGTAGATTAGGCACAGCGAGGGGGCACAATAGGGGTCAGTGCTAGAAGCAAGTAGTACAAGCAGATTTTTGCCTCCACATGCCACTGGCTAACAGCTGGCTTTACAGCGCGCCACTAGCCCTGCTGTTTAGATGAAGTAGCGCATTTTATCCCATCTACTCTCTCAACCCTGACTGAGAAGCTCAGGGTGAACGTTTTTGCTCCTGCCAAAACACATACGACAGTCAATGAAGCCGTCATGCAGAGGAAGCTCATCCTCCCTCCAGGTGATGTCTCAAACTTTCCAGTTCATCTCAGGATATACGAAGAAAAGAGGACAGAAAATAAGAATCGGAGCAAACGAAGAACCAGGACGATAAAAACACAAGGAGGTATCGTATGGGGCCGATGTCTCCACATGTTGCCCCCAGGCACGATGTTTCAAAAAATGTTGCATTCTAACTAAACAGGGATAGCTAATTGTACATTTCAAATGCAAAGCTTGCCCACAGGGTAGTTTGGCAGGACTGCGTGTAAAAGGATTTATACGTGTCTGCTCCACAGAGAGAAGCCAGCACATGTACATGCCAAACTGCATGCTTCCTCCGAGTTAGACAGGACAATCAAACAGGAAGTCTTCTATTCTCCTCTCAAAAGCATGAGGAGTAAAAGGAGCTGCTGTAAGCATCAATCGCATATTAATGAATCTCCAAAATTCTTTTTGAAGACTTCATTACCCAAGAAAAGAATACTCAGCATCATGCTGTGAGCACAGCAACGACACCACCAGTGTTGGTTTGCACATGTACAAACCCCAGGGACATATTTTAAACGTGCAAGCACAGCACATCTTGCTCTCACGTGTGTCGCTGCACAGAACCGCTAACTTTATCTGGTGGGCATTCATTTTGCCATTCACTTTTATTTATGAGCATCTGTAGGCGCGAGCAGCTGGAGATCAGGGGAGATGAGACTTGGATCATGCTAGAAAATGAAATCACACCGTAAACTCTCCCCGATGTTGTCGTGTAGGTAGTTGTTTTTGAGCTGGTGTCGTGACTGACAGCTCCACTCCAGCAATGGCTCAGCTTTTCTGAGAAATGGACAGAAAAGAGTTGAAATCTCAAAGGAGCTGAAATTTTATGTTTCCAAAAGAACTCTTCCAAGATGAATTGATCGACTGTGAATGAGTCGAGCAGGATTTTGATGTTGTCAACCCTATCATCCAATCAGTATTGCACAGGAATTGTCGTAAATGTACAATAATGATTTTACATGTTCAATAATTTCACAGTGTGTAGAATCATTGATGTCAAATATACCAATAATGTGCAATAATCTGATTATTTTTTTGACGCAATCTGTCGATGAAAATAGAATACAGATCCATTCCTACGGTGTATGTATCTTCCATCTCTTACCAATGGCTCTGCAGCTACCACCCTTCTGGGGACGAGTGTCGCAAATTAGCATTGGTGCGTGCGTCTAACAGCTGTACAGGTTGCACTCTATTCTTTGTCTGTTCCTTCAAAAGAAACCATACAGAAATACCATCCTCTCAGCGAGCATGAGGACGAATGGGAGTCAGGAAGTGCACAACACGGGAAGTTGTTCCAAAACAAAAGAAAAGTAAGCGTCTGTGGAAAGTCTGACCACTGATGTTACTAGTTATAGTAGTCACTGGAAGATATCCGGCACTACAGACCAAAGCTGTCCAGCAGTGAGAGGGTTTTTTTTTTTTAAACTCAGTTTCATTTCTTTTGTATCACAGTATTTCTCTTTATATTCTGTATCCCTGTCAATCCACTCGGTCAGATCCATTTATACTGTAGAACCATTATGAGCGATCCACATTCTCCTCCTGAATATTTATGCATCATTACCTCCCATAAGCAACACAGCAAAGAATATATTTGAGTCAACAATGAACCTTCTATCTTCTGCACAGAACAAAAATAACCAGAAATGCTGACTGTGGCTCAACTGTACTGAAACATAAGGCCAACAGAGACTCAGAATTGTCAAAAAAGAAGAGAAAAAAGTTTGCTCTTTTTTTTGGAAGGCAACTATTTTCTTTTGATATTCAAACAAGATATGAGCACCTGCATAATTCAAACAGAGAGGCTGCATTTCAAAGCCAATGGAAAATGATTAATGTATTCTCTTTGAAGGTTTGTAACATGGCTGCTAACATGGCCAATTTGTGCCCAGGTTGACACTCAGATACGAGCCTGCCATGTATCATAACAGCATCAAGGTGCACGAGAGAATGAGTGAATGAGTAATGCACTGCTCAGCTCATACAATGCCATCAAATATGACTGAGAGGCAGGGATGGATTAAATGTGCATCTTGATAAAAATCTCAATGTGCAGTAATGGAATGAGAAGCGTAATGTTCGGTAAACAGAGGAAGTATGAGTCAGATTTACTGAACAGGGAAGAAAACAGTGATCAAATGCTGGAGTGCGTGGTGAGGCAGACCTCTCCACACGTCATCCTGGGTCACGGGTGAATGTTGGCTGCAGTTTAAACCAGTTCTCTTGTGTTTGCTTGTTTGCTCTGACTAGTTTTCACTGAGGAAAAATCATGTGTGCTGGACCAAACTCACTCTGGTGTAACCTTAGCTTACCTGGGGGGGTAATCTCTCATCTAGTTGAAAAAAAAAAACCCTCTCTTCATCGATAGTGACGCAACAGTGTTAACTCTGACATGGTTGGAACAAACAGTTTGAACCGAACGACTCTGGATTATCAGCTTGTACAAAACTGTACACGTGTTGATAATCTTGCCTATGCTCGCTATAATGGAGTCAGATTGGTGGAAATGGTGTCTTTTGCATTAAGTAAACAATAAATGGATAAATGGTTAATTCTGTGAGACACATACTCACTACAACTGTCACTGGAAGAAAAACGTCCTGTTTATACACGATGGACTAAATAGCAGCTATTGGAGGCTTTCAACTCCTAATAAGTCTCTTACAAGTCCCTCTTTCTCTCTGCCAATTCTACGCATCGACCAAACATCGACTGTCCTTTTGTAGCGACATGGCAGCTCATTTTTTTTTTAATGGTTGCCTCTGCTTGTCCAGCCATGCTGTGAATCATACTTTCTCTCTACTAACTCACACAGCTCGTAATGAATGTGGTCGGCGATTTGCCAGTAGCCGTGAGATGAGATCATAAGGTGATCACAAATATGATGCTCTCCCTTTTGTACCCTATTACCTTCCCTTCAGAAAGACCCTCCATCCTATTTGTCTGGGGGCTGGGGTTATTTCATAGTGGCTGAGTGTAAGATGAGGCAGCGAGGTTGCTCATGTGTGAATACACCACTGACAGTGGTCACAATTCAGCCGCTTTTGAGAACCGCCCATAAACAACAGCAGAGGGCAAAAGATGCTTATAGAGGCAGTAAGTGTAGTCGAAGTAAAGTGCCAGTGTTGGGGGGGGGGGGCGGCGGCAGTGGGCCGTTCCAGAGAGTCCCGAGCTTTATGTTGATTCATTACTCTATTAGGCCTTGTGACAGAGATAAGGACCAGCATGTTTCAAAGTGATAGCTGACCTCTGCGTTTTACCCATCTCGGCGCCAACACGCCCACAGCGGCCTCCGTTTGTCAAACACACACGCTCGTGAACACACAGTATGGCAAACACTGGGAAATCTCTTACACTCACACATGCATGTGAGACACAGAAACAACATATTGACACAGACCCGCACAAGCACGGGCACAATGGGGAATGGTCATGCGCACCGAGTAGGCAGAGGCCGGCACGGATATAAAGCTGATCCAGATCAGCGATTCACGAGGAGGCTGGACGCCACCGGTGAAACTCCAAGACAGCACTCTGGTAAACTGACCTGTTCACGTCAAAGCAACATGCACTGACACAGGTGGCGGTTCAGAGACACACCCCTCCACTTTTTCATTCCATTTAAAAAATGTCCAGGATCCACTGGCAATCAGGAAATTCTACTCAGAGGTAATGAGAGGCTGTGGCTCAGGAGGAGGTTGTGGGTTTGATGCCCGGCTCCTGCTTGGGGTGCTGTTGATGGGCCGGCCAGGACCTTGTCCTGCAGCTCCACTAACTTCAGAGTGTGAATAGATGAACGAGAGGCAATCGTGTAAAGTGTTTTGAATATCGTTAAGGTAGAAAAGCCCTCAACAAATGGAGTCCGTTTATTAAAAGGATATTTCATTATATCGAGGTGAGGAGGGTGACACCGAAAGGAAATAAAAAGTGGGTGAATAATTAATGTGAAATAATGCAAAGTTCAACTGCTACCTCAAACTGTGCTGACCAAAGTGAGGAGCATCATTAGGCCGCTTTGAGAGAAACAATAAAGAACTAATGCAATCAACAGCGTATCACCTTTCCACAAAGGAGGAGCAGCAGTGATCGAGCCAACGTAATTGCCAGCTGAAGCCTCCCAGGTTGTCAGACAGCAACGCTTCGATTGTCGTGGCTCTCAGCCGGCGATACCGACGTGCAGGAGCCCTTTGTGTGTGTGAGGCGAAACGGCCTGTCAATTAACTCCAATGTAAAGCTTTTCATGCACCTACGAGGTGCTCAGAGCAGCAGCCACTCAGGCCACTGTGTGGATGACGCATATACAAGCACCAGCTTCCTCATCACACAACAAGACCATAGACACATCATTGCCATGAAAAATAATTATTTGATATGTCTGCGGAATGAGTCAACGTGTGTGACACATCTACCACCCCCAACGTCACTGTGGATCACTCTGAAGTGCAAGTTCTTGTTGACGTACCTGTAAGCTGCAACAAATCTATAAGACCCAGATAAATGATCGGTTTAATGTCGAAATTCGTTGGACTTGACGTTAGATTTTTTTTAATTTTTTTTTTAACTGAAAAGGAAATCAGTGTTAAAGTCAAACTCCAACTTCGGACTTAAAACAAGAAATGATCAACCTCACGCTGAGTGGACGGCACCATTGGAGGATGTTGGATTTTTAGCCCTTGACACAAATCAACTACTTTTGTCATTACTCTCACGGCAGGGCCCCTCTCTTATTTGATAATGTGCGACTGTCCGTGCCATCCAAGTTACCGCAATGTCTGATGAACGGCTTGAGAGAATTTCTTTGTCACAATGTCAAGGTCATCTCCATGGTAACGTGATATCGCAAATCTTGAGAGATTTTCTTAAAAATGGTGCAAACGTCCACTGGGACTCGAGGATGACGCGACAAGATTTTTGGTCTCCAGAGGTCAAGGTCACCGTGACAGGCATAAAACTTAGCTTGTCGAGATTTGATTGAAGTAACTGAGATGCAAATGATTTTCTGCACATAAATGATTATTAATCGTAACCTCCAACAACTTTAGTTGGAGATTTTTTTACACTCACAAGATGTGAAATGCATCCCCTGTAACTGTCCCCATGACCGGCTGCTTTCACCTCCAGCTCTTCTTGTTTACATTGCTTATTTGTACATTGCGGCTGGTTTGCAGACTGTCTGACCGCATCTATATCTGGCAGTGACGATCAGACAGCTCTGGCTTTCTTTATCCCAGGCTATGAAAAGTATTTTGTGTCCCAATGTGTCTGAATATGATTGAAATGGATTTACACTCGCATTTAAAATGTGTCTCCTGCTCAAACTGAAATCTGATTTCTCTTTTTTTATCTTTTGAAAAACAGACAGTGCATCAGAGCTTGCTCTCGGTATTCCGTCTCGGGTTTGCTGACAGTAAACACAGAGCTGTTTGTTGCTCATCTGCAAGAATCCAGACAATCTATCGTGGCCTGCTACAGTCCAATATGCATGTGTGACTTGCAATCATTTTCTGATTGGATCTGCTCAGGAAGATCCAGCTACATTACTTTAATTACTGCTTGATTGCAGGTGCAAAAATAATCAATTTTTTTCCTCATATGAATCAGACTCTCCTAGGATTCTGTGTCCTTTAAACTGAGTGAAGTAAAATCGAGGCTTCATAAGATGGCCTCTACCATAACAAAGCTGACCCTCCCCCCCAATTTATGCTGAACAGGGGCCTGAGTGAAGGCAAAGAGATTCACCGAGACATCCCTCCCTGAACTGGAGGCTCTGCCACAGGATATTGCAACTGCACTCTTTAAGAGAAGCAATAACAGGTCACATTTGATCTGAGACTGCATTTCCTAAAAGGCATCGCTTTGAGTTATCCACCCCACTCCTTTAGCAATGTCTGGGAAATGAAGAACAACCTGAAGAAAATTAGCTTTGGAAAAAAATTAGAACAAAGGGAAAAAAAAACAGGAACTCATAAAAACTCACAATGGGGATAGATAAAATGCCTCATTTGCCATTTCATTTGGCATTTTTCAGAACCTGCCAATATTGGGCAAACTGACCATGACTGAAAGCATAGAAATGAGAAATTATTCAAATGCGAATGGTTTTCTGGGTTACTATGCAAATGTTGAAGCATTTGTGTTTGAACGTGTTGCTTTTTGTGGCAGTGGCAGAAGTGTTTCACTTCTTAAATGTGTTAAAACAACTAAAAATAGAACACTAGAAATGTGCTTTTCATTGAGGGCTCATCTGATCTGCTCGGATGAAGCCGGAGTCCTGTCGTCATACTCAGCCGCGTGCGTGTGTCAGAGCTATGTGGTCCGTCTGTTTGGGCTGTAAAACGGGAGGTAAATTGTTTGGAGCATTGCACAACCCCAATAAAATGACCCGTGTCACTGCCACGGTTTGATCCATTTGCTCTGATAACATTTGGAAAGATAAATAGCCGCATGATTCAATTATTCATCCACATTCACTTTAGCTGAGTGGGAACCGAAGTGGCCATCGCTGCTCTGGCCTTGTCTGCTGTTACTACTTTGGTTGTTAAAACTATTGTTCTGAGTGTCACGTACCCCCTTCAAAATTAAATTAGATTAGAATATTTGATCAGTTTGGTCCAGTAACATAAAAGCCTCATTATTAAATGACTTATCTGTATGCAAGCTAACAGAGGGCTAACTGGAAGTATTTATCTCTGCAGAGAGAGCTGGAATGTCGCCACATGCATGAACGCCATCTACTGTGACATGCAGAGAGATTTATCCGGCTGCAATGAGCTTAATGAGTGCTGTGTGAACTCATTTGGCAAGGACTTGAATGTAAAAGATGTTCATTTCTGAAAATATGATGCACTGTAGCTTTAAGATATTGCTGTCATAGAAACATGATACCTATGCCCAGTACTTTTCCCGGAGCTGCGAGTGGCCTCTCCAGCGTCCTGCCACTGTGTTTTAGCCAGAAAAAGAAGACGCCATTTGCACGCACGTCCTTATTTTCTACAGCAGTCAGATTTTGTGGTTAGTGCTTCACTGCGTGCCAAAACACACACATGCTTTCACTGATTTTACACTTTAAGGCATGGGTGTGAAAAAGGGATATCACATTACAGGAGGTGCGAGGAAGAATGTGTGCATGTGTGTCTATTCCATCTGAGTCTCAGGACTTCCTGAGCCACAGCAATTAATGGTGACAATTTAAAGTTTGATGCACAGGTCTTTGCTGAGGCGGTCGGGTCGGGCAAGTTGAGGAAGTCACCTATCCTATCCAATAGTAGCATGATATTAATGTTCAGAGGCATGCTGCCGCTAACCTGGCAGCCACGGGAAATCAATCACTACCTCGGCATTGCTTTCGCTTGACAAATATGCTCTCACTGGCCAGGTAGCCGAGCTAATGGCCTCCAAAGTATTTCTGTCAACGACACGGCTCCTATTAATTATTCAGTCAGCCATGCTTCTATGCTGTAGTGATACCTTCGAATATTCTCAGCGCTGTGAGAGGCCTTTCTCCCACCGGGTTACTGTCCCTCAAGTGGCAAGCTGCTTCTGCAGGAGCCATAATTCCATTTGCTCTACTTCTACTGAGGGAAGGAACGAGACAAGCTGCTTTCATCACTTATCAAGAAAGACAGCAGTCTCCAGAGATGCATGAACGCAAACATGACCGCAGGCTGATAAAGAGTTTGGACTGGGCTTGAGTCGCTAATGAGGCAGGTAGGGTTTCATCGTCATGCTGGAGTGGAAGGAGCTGTCAACGACCACAAGATTTATTTGTCAGTAGACGTGAAAGCATGCTAAATATAGTAGGTGATCTTGTGCGTAATGATGCAGTACTAATGTAGTAAACAGGGCAAAAGATGATCATACTTTTTGATTTAAACAGGGTTTTAAATCCAGTATAGACCAATGCCAACAGTGAACAAAGAGCACAATGGCGGTAAATCCGGCTGTTACCAGACAACCGCTGGCCACCATGCTCTTATGGAGTTAAATCCCTTTTTTTTTAAGCCCACTAAGGGGTGATGGGCTTCGGAGGAGGGAGAGGAAAGGGAGATGTGCTGCATTCAGGTCAACATGGGAATGTGGGAGGAATTAACTTCCTTTTTCAAAATAGTATCAACCTGGGTCACCAGATGGGAGACCCCAATTTTCCACCACTCTCGTGATTTCTGACTTAATCATCCAAAACATTTGGGTCAGCCATGATAAACTAGTATGACTGAAGGCCACTAAAACATTTGTTAAAAACAGCCAGAAACATTTTCACTCCTGTTGTGAAAAAGTTAAAATCCTTATGGGAACATTCTTTTTGAAACAGTTTGAAAAAGCAACAGAAATAGTAGCCTCATATTGATACATTTATGTAAATAGAAGAACTTCAAATGCGAAATGAGTCCTATGAACTGCATTATGGATAAAAGATAAAAGAATAGAAACGTGCCACACAGATTAACAGTTATTTAACAATAAATTAGGATGTAAAGGTTCACAAACGGAAGTAAATCAACTATACATTCACAGCATTTTAAAGATTCATCCGATCGGTGCTTGCTCTGCATAAAAATGCCCTCTTGATTTTTATGGTCAAACAACTATCCATGAATCATAAGGTAATAATCAGGGTTAAGAAAGTGTGTACTCTAGCCAAGTGTGTGTGTGTGCGTGCACGCGTGCGTGCGTAGCATTCATCCAGATGTGGCTGCTGCGTAATCACAGTCATGCAGGGTTGACAAACTTCTGCATCCTCAAGAATGAAGGTGAGGTCCCTTTGACGTATTCAGGCAAGCAGGAACTCATGAGTGACCACGTTTATACAATGAGAATATCAAAAGCCTTCCTGGCACAAAGTGTAGTTCACGAAATCAAACCTTAAAACACAATTTTGTCCATTAAATGTTGTGTGATGGTGACAGATGTCAGATGACATTCGTGCAGGAAGATTCATAATTTATGGTGGCTTCACTTGAATGGAACAAAACACAGGTTGTGTTTTCTGTTGTAGGTCTACCTGATGGGAAAGTATTAAAAATAGTTAAAAATAGAGACGGCAGTAATGTTACACCTTCCTTTCCTCATATGAGTGATCCAGTTTCAGAGCATTCCTGGGATGAAACGATGCCCCTGTTGTGGCACACGTGAGAGGCCGTGGGCTGTTTGCTTCGTGCCTGGACAGAGCAGAGGAGAGAAGGACAAGACACATCTTGTTTTTTCAGGCTTGCAAGCTTTCCGTGTGCGTGTGGTCAGTTTTTTCCCCCCCTCTTTTTTCCATTATAGCTAAAAATCAGGGGAAAGGGAAGTTTTGCTGGACACATACAGTAAGCGAGTCTCAGCAAATCCTCAGTGGTCCCTAAATGTTATTTAGCCACTCAGAGCTTTGTGTTTAAGTCCAGGAGCCTCGTTAAACCCACCACCAAGAAGCTGAAGTCTACTTTGTGTTGACCATGTGCGTGAACACGTGGAAAAGTTAAGCATGCATATATAAAAACACCTCTATATTGCCTCCCACAGGATGAGGAAAACAAAGAAAACACAATATAAATTCATAACACAGTGATTTCCTATAAACAACTGGTGGCATGAAAATGCTGAAATTGAGTGAATAAGATATGATTTCTGTGAATTATAATTTCAGGTCCCGATATAACTCCCTCGGTTTCATTATTTGTAGCCCAGGTAGATAACTTGTGTCTACACTTTGACTGAATGTGGGAAGTCTTGTCCTGCATCCTCAAAATAACGAAACTGAGGGAACGAGATATGGTCACGAGTCACATAAATTGAGGGAACACATACCTTGTGGCCTCAAAATAATGTAACTGAGGGAACCAGTTAAGTTTTGTTGCTGGAAAATAATTGCATTTGGGAAATAAGTTGTATCTTGTGATCTCAAGATAATAAAATTGATGGAACAACTTGGATCTCGAGGCCACAGCATTTTCTCTGGTGTGGGCAGCAGAGAGCACCACTATAATTGTGTGCTTTGAACCCACGAGCTGGTGTGAGTGTGCGCGCGCCTGTGATAGATTTTTTTTTTTTCACCAACACTCAGTAAACGCAGCATCCACGTCGGGTCACGTGAGAAGGTCCGCTAAGAATGCAGTGACGTGCGAGAGTTCCGTCAGTGTAGCGGTGTCTGACAGCCAGCCTGCACGGGCCAGCAGCTGCCTTGCCCGGCTGGGAGATTCGACAGGGGTCGGTCCAAGGCGGAGCGGAGCAAAGAGCCAAGAGCAGAAAAACAAGCAGCGGACTGTCAGTCCAGGGCAGAGAGGTGAGAGTAGATGATGTTTCTGGTCCCGCGGTACTTGGAAAACATGTTTTGGCAGTGACTGGACTCAGAGGAGGGAGTGGATATGAATTTCTTATCGTGTTTTTCTCCGCTGCGCTCCCCCTGTTCACCAGCCAGCCGAGCACTGTGAAGGAAGCAGCCGCGCTCCTGCTGCTGTATCGCCGCGTCTCCCCCTGCCTCCTTCCCGGGGACCGGACTGCGAGTGTGGATGCTGTGGTGCTTTGTCTTACATTTGTGCGTTAAGTAGCGCCTCTGGAAAGGGAGACGAACTTGGATAAGACCGGAGAACAACAGGCAAAATCAAGTAGTGAGGTAGAGGGCAGCTGTGGTGTAACGGGAGCGCAGGAGAGGAGGAGTTGCAGCAGCAGCAGGAGAAGCAGAAACCTGCGGGTTGGCTGAGCCTGCGGGGACGAGGATGAGCAGGGACACAGCCAAGGTGTCACTGTGATTAGAGGATAGGAAGCTGGACCAGGAGAGGCGTTAAAGCCCAAAGGATGGCGGGTAACGACCCCGGTGCGCACACATTCTGTCAGCCGACCGCAGCCCTGCAAGCCGCAGCAGCAGCAACATGAGGAGGAGGAGGTACGCAGCATCAGTCCTCCACATCCTCATTATTCATTTACCCTTCCCCACCCTCCTTTCCCCACCATTACACCCAACCATTCCCAGTCGCCCTTCCTAATATCAATCCATCTGCCCTTCCTGTGTGTCCCATAAACTACATCCCCCCATCAGGCACCTTTTGGACCCCAAGTGGCTCCCAGAAGTGTTGCAGGGAAACCTGGGGCAGTAGTTGAAGGCAGGTGTACCCCTGCCAAAACATGGTTTGAGTTCCCTCTTACCACACTTTCCATCAGAGGCAGCTTCCATTCACCTTTGCCAAGAGCAGAGGCATTTTTCTTCTAGATGTGAATCACTGTCATGAAATCAATGGCTTCTGTGTTAGTTTACATCATATCAAGTTTAGGAAACCCCTCCTTATATGTGCCAGGAGGCTGGCCAGGCCCGGGAGTTTCCATTGATCCAGTTCAATTAACAAGGCTTTTTATCCAGTTCATCACATCCAGTTCCCTGAGCTTTTTGGCAGTGAAGCCGATGCTAACTGCTGAGATGGACAATAAAAAATAAATAAAAAAAATAGCAGCCCGGCTCGCCATCTGGGCGTTCACTCTGCCTCGCTAGATCATGAAACTTTAATAGGGTCTAATTTTCAAACCACCTCATAATTTATTACTGTGGCGGTTGAACCGACAACCCTGAAATGATTGAAGTTAAGAGGCGGGTTTTTATTAACAAAGTAAAGCAGAAATACAGCCAGAATTAAATTCAGTGGTAAAAGTTGGCAGCAGCATGGTGAGAAGAAGTGGATATCACTCTGAGTGAGCGCAGGAAAATCACTGTCGTGTAAAATTCACTAGCCTACAGCAACTCGGTGCTGCCAAAGCTTTATTTCCCTCAGGTCTCCGCTAGTTCTGAGTTCACTTTGAAGCGGCTGATCATCTTTGGATGTGTGGACCTCTGCATTATGTGGACTTTTGTTTTGAAAGGTCGTTCTACATGCGTTATAAAATAACATTTTCCCTTTGTCGGCACGTGAATGATATGTATAACATACATCTGCTGCTAAAGAATCAAATCGTGGAGACAAAACTGAAATAAAAAAACAAAACACAACCAAGAAACTTAGCTGAAATGTTCTCAAGTGTATTTTCTAATTGTCGTAAAACTTTTCAACATAAAATAAAGTGCAGAGAGCTCCCAGCAGCATTTCTTAGAAAGTTCAGTAAAAAAGTCATGATTGGATAAAGGCAGGAAATAGCTTCCCGAGGGGGCTGCAGCACGGCCGAAGTAGCGGCCTTTAGAATAAAGATAAAAAAACAGGTCTTGATTGGCGGGAAAATGCTGAATATAAAACATGTTTCTGTTTAGTAGCTACGACCATCTTCTCCGTTGTTATTTTGGAGTGGATGTCTCAGACACCAACAGAGCTGCCAGACCTCAACATTACATTCTTACGTTTGCGCAGTCACACATACAATCAGACATGGTTTAACCGCCTGCTGAAACGAAATCAGACGCTGCATGTGTTTTTTTGACGTGTCAGTAGTTTGTTAGGGAGGCACCGTGGCGTGAGCTCTAACTCGGTCAAGATCGGACCCGCCCTCTGCAGCGTCATGTATTCGTAGGTCCCGACCTGCCTGCTTGTGGCGACTGCTCGGCCACGTTGAGGAAATGTGTGACAGGAACACCAAGGCTCATTTAATCACGTCCCAGTATTCACTGCTGCCAACATGGGGGTGTAACTGGGAGTGTAACTGGTTACAACAGTGCCCTCTTACCTGGGACTCATCTGCTCTGATTCTTTTTCCAAACTACAATCAATCAGTCAATTATTTATGTAGTACTTTAAATAAAATAAAATTCAAGACAAAGTGCTTCTCAGAAAGAAAAGACAAATGAACCCAGAACCCTCATCCGAAGAAGACGCCCCAACACGAGGCTCCAGAGATGATGTTCCTATGAGTGAACTTAAATAAATATGTTAATAGATGATGAATAGAAGCCAAACTGTACAAAAAGTAGGGAATCACTGGGAATCCCCGTCAGGAGCAGGACATGAAATGCCGGCCCTGAGGAGAACAAATCAAATGATGAGATCAGCGGTTCACGACCTGGGGGACAGGATCCCCACGGGGGTAGCAAAGCAATCTCTGGGGGTCCCCACATGGTTGTGTGTTAAAAAAGAATAGCCTGGGAACTGTTTTACATTCTCCTACCTGTGACAGGGATATTGGCTTATTGAGTAAGTTAGAATTAAAGTGTTCCTGTTCTTTAAAACTAGTAAACTATGAAAACAGGTCTTCAATAAAGCCAGTAAAACTGTAAAGCTGTTCTTTTTTATTCTACTCTATCAGGTCATCAGTTTAATTCATTCCATTATTGCTCTTTTAAGCCAGAACTACACATATTGTGCGCAGATATTTCAATCTAAAACACTCAAGACAGAATGGATTTTTTTTGTTTTTAATTTCAAACTGCATGACACACGTGGGAGGGTTGATTTTTCTCAGGAAGGTTGAGAAGCACAGGCTTGGCTCGTTGTTGTTTTGCATTGAAAAACAGCAGTAAATGACAAATTAGACACAAATTTCATCAAGAAAACAACTGAGACGGATTTGCCTCGGTTCACTTGGTGGTGACGTGGGACGCCCTGCTGCACTGTCAGTGTTGGGGGATGACGTTCTACTGTTGAACAGAAAGAACATCATATTTGCTTCCATACTTCAACTGATTCTGATTTTGTATATGTATTTGATTTGCCAGATAAAAGTGTAGAAACGGTTTGGGAAAGGGCAGACGCTTTCAAAAAAGCCTTTTTTTTGGCAATTTCATGAACCATCTGTCTATCACGAGCTAACTTTAATCCGGCAGATCAACAAACTCACACAGAAGCCGGAGACAGTCGGTAGAAAAATGAATAAAATAGAATGTTGGAACTGTTTCTGAATAATTTGCGGCAGAAATGTTGAGACTATATGTTGCCAGCTCTCTCTTCTGGTGACTCAAGTTAGACCTTTCCCCCAAAAAATGGGGGCGAATAAAACGTTGGCTCCGCTGGAGAGAGAAGTGTAGAGGTGAAGTGTGTTTACTTTCGTCAGTTAGTTTGGGTGAAATGACCCTTTTAAGGAGCAGCTTCGGTCATGTCAGGGGGCTTCGAGTGGCCTGGCCCAGATCGAACCAGCCTCTGGTGATCAAAAACAGAGCAAGCATCTAGTGTCACTCATCTGGTCAGCGACACACTCGGCCACTCTCTCTGGTTTACAGCAGAGAGCCAAGAGAAAAGACACTGGCTGGATTATCCTGCTGCTCTCTTGTGTAAACATATGATTTATATATTTTTTTTCAAGTTAATTTCTTCCTCCTTTGAGCACCAGAAATTCAATTCAGATGCAGCTGATAAAATGGGGAGACTTTAATCTCGTGAAATATGTTCCACGAAGTTGTACGAGCGTGTGAGCTCAGTGTTTAGTGGGAGCAGAGGAGAGAGTCTGTACCAGAGTGACACCTCAACATGCAAAGGACATGGAAATAACATGGAAGTGAGTCAGCCTCGCAAAGTCACAGCTGCTTTTACTTCAAAACCGAGTTGAACTCTTTAGGACAAAAAAGAGCAGCTCAATCATAATGTAGCCATCCTTACTCTTTTTGTTTTTGGTCAGTGCACGTGGTGGAACCTTGAGTTGCTCCAGTGCTATTATGAGACTAAACACTGTAATGGAGCGTTAACATCGAAATTCAACCTCGAAACATTCAGGGGAATTTGTTTTGTTTTTATTTGTTGAAACTTTTCTTTGGTGAAATGTCATTCAGAACACACTGCCCCAGAAGCTTCTTTCTCCCTCTAAGACCTGATGTGGCGTTCCCGGCATTTGAGGTGTTCACTGAACATTAAACGATATTTGATAACTTTACAGGACAAAAACAAGTCATTCTACACGGAGGCAGAGAAATACAGGTTTAAGAAAACTCTCAGGTTTTAGATTATTTATACAACTTTTGCTTTTGTTTCTTTGGCATTTTTAGTCTAAACGGGTAAAATGAAAGATGCCATATTTTCTTGGTCATACTCGTATAAATCACATCTAATAAGATCTGGTATATTTGATGAACTTGTACCAGTGGACATATTAATCAGGGTGCATGATATTAGTAGTGACCATTACCTGTAAATGAAGATGCTCTTTTATTGTTCTGTTCAGTCGTTCGATACACGGTTTACTTTTATTCACTTCAACTGAAGCCTCTGTTTTACTGTCTGCGAGGGTCCTGTGGGTCGGCGCGTGTGCGGTGCTTCCGTGTGAATGTCCGCGTAGCAGAAACTTGGCTGCGACTCTGCATGCGCTCGCAAACAAAAGACAAAGCAGCTCCTGCTCTCTTTGCATGAGACACCATTATTATGAGCAAGCTGTGCACGTGTGGAACACGTCCCCCTTAGCAGACACCAGGAAGACCTATGATTGACACTCCGGTTGCAGCTGTTTGCTTACTCATTTGTTTGGGAAATTAAATGCAGGTTTTAGTTTTTACTTCCCATCAATGAGGTCGAGTTTTTGTTTCTGTTTGTCTTCCAGCAGGATTAAGAGAAAACAACTAAAAGTTTTCTCCTTTTTTTCACATGGACCTTGGCGGCGGTCTGGACTGCAGTCTTAGTTCTCCCTGTTTTCAGGAAACATTTGATTTGCACAAAATGAGTAAAACGCCACACTTCACTTTGCTGGGGGAGCTACAGTACCAGCTGGTCAAATAAATCAAAAGGAAAGGAAAAGACAGAAAGAGGGGGAGTGAAACCCCACCTCTCACCTTCATTTCCTGTGTTGTCGCAGGGTTTGTGAACCCTTCACTGCAATCAGACGCTAAACAACGGTCAGAAAATGACAGGTTCTTTTGAAGTGTGGCTGAACAGGGGAGAGGACAGTGACCAGAAGGGGGAGTGTTTAAGATGTGACTCCATCAGCACTCCAGGGAGAGGCTCCAACTTCCTAAAAGTTGACTTTATTTCCTCTTTAACAAAGGCCAGGAACAAAATCCCTGGAACGTTCTTTTTTTTTTTTAACCATCAGCCCGCTATGACCAGGAGAGAACAGAAGCACATATGAAATTCATTGTCACTGCTGTGCCACAATGGAGACAAAACTACTTCAGATGTTCCATGCTAATATAAGCAACACAATAAGGAAGCAATGGGGAGACAGATCTCTAAGAGAGAGTATACTTGATAATAGCATTTCTAAAGATATTTCTCCCGACTTCAGTTCTGCGTTTGGCTCCAACTGAACCGCCAACAATGAGCGGTGAGCCAGGGCAGAGGCTCCAACAATGGCCATCCTCCTCGCTCCCTGCTGGCTCTATTGATTGGCTGTAACGACTGTATTCTTCCCGTGATGAAGCACCAAACACACAAACTTCATGACAGATTTGACGTGAGTGAAGCTTCTTTGGATTGCAGTACTCGGGGGTTTTATACAGATTTTTTGGACTTGATGCAATTGTTCGGTTTTATGTCTGCTTTGTCAGGAATGATCCTGGATCAGTTGCCTTTAAAAATCACTTCCAGCGCAGTGACATAAAAGCTTTACTGTGGTTTTGTTTGAACTGGCTTTGAAAGTAGTAGTCTGAAATTCTGATGGGAGGGAAAGCGATTCTTCACTCCTGACTGGCCCTTCTCCTGTTTGTACCAACCTCATGTTTGTCAATCCTCTGGTCTCCCGGAGTTTTTCATTACTGCCTCATTGCAGCTGCTGCATGTAGGACCCGCTGGTAACGGCAGTATCAATAAGATTATTGGTTCTGAGTAATAACTGCTTACAACCTTGTTGAACCTGCATCGTTTATATCCTTAACTAAAACCAAGGGCCACCCAACAGCACAGAACCTCACCGGTCAGGTCACGGACCGTCGGAGCGACGAGTCCTCAGACGCAAACAGTTTCAGTGTTGTGTTGAGCTGAACGTTAATAGTCGCTGGGGGGAGACATTTCGCTGTCGTTTTTTTATTCCCTTATACAAGTGTTAGATTGCCTTTGTCAGGGAACATATTTAAGCACCATGTTTTTGCTGCTTCTTTTTTCCACACAGATTGAGGCCATATGACTCAGCACTATTGTCATAAATGTGGTTAAGTAAGAGCGGTTGGTTCAAGGCAGTGTTTCTCAATGAAACAAGAAACCTCATTCTGCCACACTTGTTGCAGTATAACTCAGTTTATCTTTAGGGAACCGCCTCTCTGAACCTACCATAAAGTGCACCACTGCTCTGATCACTCAAGGCCGCATGCTCATCATCATCGAAGTTCTTTCCGCTACTGTTGACAGAAGGAGGCGTGAAAACAAAGGAAACCGACTGTAGAATTGCACACTTCAATATAGGAAAAAATACTCATTTTTCTCTCTTTTTCATTTTAAGTGTCAAGCTAATATGGTGGAAAACAATATAATATGTGCCTTGAATGTAACTGTGTCACTCCTAGCCTTCGTTCAGATAATTGACCGCTGCAGAATTGCTTTAGTTTTAATTAGCACAAGTGTAACTAATTGGCTTGCATAGAAGTGACATTGATGGCGGCAAGGAAATGAATAAATATAGAGAGGTATTGGTAAATTAAATGCAGCTGCTAAAACGTGAAAATGAAGTTGATCTCCTCAAGAAAAAGAAAACGTCTGTGTGCGAGTGGGTGGGTTTGTCCTGTGTGTGCCTCCCTGTGTGTGTGCAGACTTCATCAACTCTCAGTGCCTAGATGTTCATTTAGCTGACAGCAGAAATCTCCTAAGCAATGGATATGCTTGGATGTAATGTTTGTTAACCTTTGGAACAAAGCCGGTCCTGGCCCCTCTCATTCTCCTGTAATTGCTTACGCTGGGTAAGCACACTTGCCTGGAAAGGTTATCGTTTTCCTCGCAAGTTGTCATGATGAATGAGCAAACACAGCAGGAAATTAAAATTGGAAGAATATCTGCCTCACACGAAGCCGACATGTTCCCTTTGCAAAAAATAATGCTCCGTTGTTTGGTATCTGCACATTATTAAAAACATGAAAACAAATAAACAAAAGGCACCACGGGAACAGTGTAAATGAACACACGCAGGAAGGAAGGAAGGATGTAAACTTGCACTGCTGCTACATTAATATTCACTCGTCTAGTGTAACCTTCTGTTGGAGATTGTGTGTGTGTGTGTGTGTGTGTGTTAATACCATGTGGATGTGATTATGTGCGATGTGCACATGAATCCTTCGTGTGAGTCGATACACACATGGGTGATTGCAGTATGTTTGCTGTCCATCCATTAGCAGTGTTTGTGTGCGACTGATTATACACGATGCTCAGACAATTTTGTGCTTGTGCACACTGCTTTTCTTTTTTTTCCCTCTGCGAGTTAGTGAATCAATGTGCACATACGTGATTGCCCTCCCTTGATGCATAGCTCCCTGTGGGCAACAGATGCAGTCATTCACGTTACATATGTGAGCATTCATGTGCATGTTTCCTTATGTCCCGTTTTTAAGCCTGCTTGTGGTTGAAGACGGAGCAGCCTGGGTGGTCTCAGCTAGACAGTAGGCAGCATTGATAAGCCAGAGGTGAATGGCGGGTGAAGGCTGTTATCGCCAGAGGCTGGCTCAGGCTTCAGCACCACTGCCTGCTGGACCCTGAAAACTCATTTTGACAGATGCATCTCCTCCCTTGCTGTCGACGCACAGCGGGGGGCTGATGACACTCGCTCGCCCGAGCGGCTCAGAGTAGCCAGCACCATGTTGAACCTGCAATTTACACTCCTGCCCCTGGCGTAGAGCTGGGTAATGACATGCAAGAGGCAACTGCCATCTCACTGTGCCCATCGACACACAGACTCTTAGGCTATTTTCTGTTCTTCACTATTTTTAGACCGCCTTAAATGTGAGTTTATGTTGATCTCAGAAATACTGTAAGCTGCTGTTGTTGTCTAAAGCAATTGAAAAATGAACTCATTTAGTCCGTTATGTTTACTGGAAGATTAATTTATTCTCTAAATGTCTTCTGTACTTCAGGGATTATCCACACATCTGGATGTGCCTTTTTTTCAACCACACAGCCAGTAGTCGGAGGGAAAGTGGGACTGACAATGCTCCCAAAGGAGGAGGGCCCTCGAAAATCCCACAGAATGACTGGGAACAGGGTCCAGGATGAGGGCTGGGTGTTGGCAAGGTCCTCCGGATATGATTTTATTTTGATACATTGTGATACAGTATCCATACTTGGGTCTAGAATATCAGTTTAGTATCATGAAGAAACGATTATTGCTGTAGCAGCTTTATTGCACAGCCCTGGTCCAGGACTTGGTGCTATGCCACTGAGCACAGAGATTTTTTTTTTTTTTACAAAGCAATCATCCCCTCTGAAATGCTCACAACGCTCTCCAAATTTCTCCCCTTAGAAAGCCCCATCCCCAGAGCCTGCCTCATTCTACGTTCCTGTCCAATCAAAGCTGCTACAACGCTGTCACGCTGACTCCACTTCTCCTTTTCAAAATCTTAAATCAGCTTCCCAAGAGAGCTGTTTACAATAGCGGGTGCGACAGACAAAGAAAGCTCTAATTGGGGCTTTTCCATCTGGAAGAAATTAATTTAGAGTTACTCTGAGTGTCAAAACAAACCATGAATAAAATGATTAATAAATAAGTTTGATTCTCACCACAAGTAGAATAAAAAAAAGACATCTGCAACTCAGACAATTAACATGTGGCTCAGTGCCAGTGAAGAGGAAGTGCTTTTGGCCTACTGCCATGACTGTTTTCTCTGTTTTTCTTTTCAGACCAGAGAGAGAAAACACAGAGGAGGTGACCCTTATCATATCCTGAAGGAGACAAGACGCAGAGCATGACCCTCTGTTTGTCTACATTGCCAAAGAAGTGTCAGAGAAGTCTCCATGGCAAGAAAATCATTGCCTTCCCTGCTCCACCAGGAGCCCATTTAACCCTGATCCACACTGCAGCGAGAGGCTGAACCGTTCCCCTAACTCCACTGGGACCCTCCACCCATCTGCCAGCTCAGATCCCTTCTGATTGTTGGCAACCACATGTTTCAGGTGACTGTGTGTGACTGCCGCCGCCGCCCACTCTCGAGCAGCAGCCGCAGCAGCCTCCGACGACCCCGACCTGCACCATGCAGTGGAGACGGCGGCACTGCTGTCCCATCAAGATGACCTGGACCGTCAAGCGTTCACTGTTCCGGACACATGTGGCGGGCCTCCTCTCACTGGCTCTGCTTTTTACCCTCTTCTTATTTTTCAGCCACCAGGACTGGCTGCCTGGACGTAGCGGGCCACGGGACAACCCTCTGGCCTACACTGTCAGGGGTTTCCGCAGCCCCAGGGGAGAAGCCAACCAGAGCAGCTCCCTGAGGAGCCTGTGGAGAGAGGCAGGCATTGTAGCACCAAAGCCTCAGCTCAACTTGAGCTCTCAGCAGACAGAAGGCGGAGGGGTGGAGGCAGGTGGGGGGGGAGGAGGAGGGGCTGTTAGGATGGGGGTAATGGGACTCGGGGACTCCATGAGCACTAACAACAGTTTACAGAAGGAGATGGGTGTGGGAGGGAGGCTCAGCGCTCAGCCCTACCGCTACATTCTGAACGAGCCTTTCAAGTGCAGGGACGGTACACCATTCCTCATCCTCCTCATTGCTGCGGAACCCGGCCAGGCTGATGCCCGCAACGCGATCCGGCAGACTTGGGGGAATGAGAGTGTAGCAATGGGCCTGGGGTTTGTTCGTCTCTTCCTGCTCGGCACAGGAAAGAGTTCAGACACATACCTCCAGAGCAGCATTGAGGAGGAGAGCCGTGTTTACCATGACATTATCCAGCAGGACTATCAGGACACTTACTACAACCTCACCATCAAGACTCTAATGGGCATGAACTGGGTGGCTACCTACTGCCCACATGCCTCCTATGTGATGAAGACGGACAGCGACATGTTTGTCAATACCGAATATCTCATCCAGAAGCTGCTTAAGCCTGAGCTGCCTCCCAAGCAGAGGTACTTCACTGGCTACCTGATGAGAGGCTATGCACCAAACCGAAACAAGGACAGTAAGTGGTACATGCCGCCGGAGCTGTACCCGAGCGAGCGCTACCCGATATTCTGCTCTGGCACAGGGTACGTGTTCTCAGGGGACATGGCTGAGCTAATCTACCAGGCCTCTCTCAGCATACGCAGGCTGCACCTGGAGGACGTTTACGTGGGGATATGTCTGGCAAAGCTGCGCATCGATCCGGCACCACCTCCCAACGAATTCCTCTTCAACCACTGGCGAGTGTCTTACTCCAGCTGCAAGTACAGCCACCTCATCACATCGCATCAGTTCCATCCAAATGAACTCATCAAGTACTGGAACCACTTGCAGACCAACAAGCACAACGCCTGCATCAACGTGGCCAAGGAAAAGAACGGCAGGTACAGACACCGACGGTTTCATGGAGAGAGGCCTCCGTGATGCATCCTGTGAATACCACCTGCCTCAACAAACAAAGGGAGACGGGCGCACTGTAACAGCCGGTGGGAGGGCATGTTGAGCTCAGCACTATACACTATATAGGAAAAGCACATTGTTTTTTGGTATTGTGTACAGTTGATGATCCAAACTATTTTTTTATTTTGAGGAAAAAAAAATGTCAAGTATTGTAAACATGTTGCGCTATTCCTAAAAGGGCAGAGGAGGGCACAGGGACAAGGAGGAGGCGCAGAAAGACGCCGCAGCTCACATGTGGCGATTGTGATCATTCAGGTGCCAACAGTAAGGTGGTAATTCATGCCTCAGTTAGTGTGAGGGTTTCCTCGAATGGGGGTACAGTATATTACACGCAAGAATAATCAAAAAACAAAAAAACAAAACAAAAAAAATACACAAATGTGTTTACACAGACAAAGGGAAATGTATATGTATTATGTTGAAATTTAACTACCTAAATGAAAGTATCTTTGGCGACCAGTTACCCTGTTTCTCAGTGTTTACTTTACAGATTTATCAAATAACACCAGAGAAGGTTTATCTGTCATATTCTGTATTTTATTTTAAAAAAATAAACATGAAAGCACTCAGAATCACATCAGAGATGACTGAGATTGTATTTTTTAAAGCTTTATGGATTATAACGCTGCACTTGAGCAAATGTGCAATGAGTCAATTAACAATTAAATGTAATGAAGTCATTTTGTCTTCTGTTTGTGAGTGTGATTTCTCTGAGCACCTTTTATTGTCACTGAACGTGCAAAACATAGCCTGGGAGATAAAGATTACAAGTCTTGGGTTGTAGTTTTCAGCATTTGCACCCACTCAACAGTTTCACATCCTGAAAATATACTTCACCAAATAGTGGTAGCACTTTTTTTCCCCACCCAAAGCAGCTTTGCATTGAAAATGAATCCAAATTCGAGCTTTACTCTTTTTTTGACATTTGGCACAATTGTCATGTCGCTATCAACATCTAATGTTTCGTGTTTTGACATATTAGTGACAACAAAATTCAGGAAAATCCCCCTCTTGCTTTTGGAGATTTACCAAATCCGGCATGGAATAATGGGTTCTATTTTTTGGTTGTTTTGGTCAAGTTTTTTTTTTTGGGGGGGGGGGGGGTTGGCCCCTGGGTGGCAGGATTAATGTATTGTATCAAGTTCAAATGCTGAAATGCTGGGCAGCATGGCTCAGAGGTAGAGAGGCCATCTCGCAGGGTCGCTGGTTCAATCCTCACCTCTCTCCCGATGGCCATGTCCAAGTATCTTTGAGCAAGATACTGAGCCTATGTCCGCTGGGATAGGCTTCAGCCCCCCCCCCCCCCCCCCCCCCGTGTGACCCTTGACAGAGAAACAGTATAGAAAATGGATGCTGAAGTCCTTCATAGCTGTAGGTGCATACATCCAGCAGACTTGGATCAACAAATGTTACAGGGGTCATGCCAGCAAAAGGAAAGTCCCCTGCTTTGGTTTTTAGTCTCCTCAAACTCTCAAAGCTGATATCTGGCTTTCTATTTGGTAAATGCTCGCTGACACGTTGCCAGATGCGCCAGTTTTATGCTTGGTGGTGAGCAGGAGCAGATGGTTTGTTTTTAAGGCCAGTTTACACCAGAAAGTCACCACAAAAGTCGTTACATTTTGAAACCATCAATCTGGAACCTTCTAGTTTCCACGCTGCAACTTGATGAGACTGAATCATCACAGGTGAAATGAGAAGCTGAGTCGCAGGCGACTTGAGATGAGCTGAGACGGGCTGAACAGGTATCTATGGCGTAAACGAGAGCTTTACATATTTGCCTGGAAAAAATGAAGAGAAACTTGTGTGTAAAGTTGCTGTGCCAATACCAATGAGCTCCACCTGTCACAAGGATAACACAGTGAGACTTTACACTTAGGATTTCTCCCAATTTGCCTTCATGAAAGGAACGCTAATGTTGACTGCTATTCACCTGCTTCTTTACTTTGGTATGCCATGTTCATTTAATTATGAATATGATTTTGAATGTTTTGCATTGTAGCATTAAGCCAGCACTTTTCACATCTGAGCGTAAACAGGAAGGAGGCTGCATGACGCAAGGAAGTGATGTCAAAACCTTAATGCATATTCTGAATATGCTGTATCCATGCACAAGGATGCTCCTAATCCTGCATCTTAATCAAAAAATGCTAAATTTGGAGAAAAAAAAAGCCAAATGTAAAAAAAAAATCCAACTCAAATGTGCTGTTTATCCTTATCCTTGTCAAATTCGGAATACTGTCATTTTTGGAATAATAGTTGAATATTAGCGAGCGTGTACATGCAGCCAGTCGATCGCCAGTTGCGTAAAGCGCTTTGCACATAACTTCCGTGCTGTGCAAGTAAAGCAGTATTACAAAGTGACAGTTTGTGGATCCTATTAGTTGGATGCTACTGGGGGAATGTGAAGCACTCCGGAGGGTTATGAATTTAATAAGCCTTTAAGAAAAGGCTCAAAAGCGTTTTGAATTTAACCTGCTCCCGAGCGCCTCACATTGCTTATATTCCATTTAACTATGAGTAAATCACAGAGTTGAAACCACACATAAAGTCACTGATGGATTTGCGAACGCAGCTCAGTCCAGAGTCATTTGAATTTCATTTGTTTCGGGGACGTATGATCCAAAGAATTCCACATCATCCCGTCACTGAGACGTTCATCATTCTATTTGTGGTTCTCCTGGTATGACGGCTGTCAGCTGCGCTGTTACTCAGCATTCATACATCTAAAAACACAATTATGATCAAATCAGGTCAATAATGTGTTTAATCCACAAACAACATTTTAATGAAGGTGATATTTGACCCTGTGGACTGTGGAGATGTGCTAAATTCTATATAGAATACATTTACACTCAAATCTAATGGACAGAAAATAAAGACGCTCAAAGTTAAGTGTTGACAAATGAATTAAAGATGAACAACTCTTCATGGTCCCCAGGGGATATGAAATATTTAACAGCAAAACATTTAGATTACAATTTAAACGACTTGAAAGGCTTTCAGTGTTGCTCCAGGTGGAACTGAACGTTCAGTCCAAGCGAGTGTGTGTGTGTGTGTGTGTGTGTGTGTGTGTGTGTGTGTGTGTGTGTGTGTGTGTGTGTGTGTGTGTGTGTGTGTGTTTGTGCAGGTTGGGGCGGAGGGAGGCAATAAATAAAAATAGCTGAGAGCAGTGATGAGGGGGCCAAGCAGTCCGGCAGGGCAGAGTCTCCATGGCAACTTAATCTGATCATGTTAAAAGTGCGGCTGTAGTCGCTGATAGTAAGATGTATGTCAACAGACCACAGATTGGGTGTAACTGATATGTGAGCTGGTCTCTTTTGAGCAGAACCTTGAGCTCAGGACTGATCAGCTGTTTCCGCCACCTTCGTCTTCGTGCATATCCGTCTCCAGACAGCAGCGGGATGTCCCCTACGGTACTCAAGAACCAGCCTAAGACCTCGCTCCATCTTCCCTGTGACTCCGCCGCCGTCGTGGGTGGCATGATGTAGCTGACTTCAGTTGTTCCAAACCAACCGATGGAAACTTATCTCATTCACACACAGATCACCTCAAAGTTGCCTGGCAGTTAAACGGAAACGCAGTTGCAGTAAGACTGTGTGGAAACATTGTAGACCCCACGCTTGGGACTCCATTGTTTGCCTTTCATGTAAATTTGGCGTTAATGCCTGGCACTTTTCCTGGGGACGCAGACACTCCCAGTCAGTGTACAAAATTTCACAACTTTACAGTTCTAGAGGCTTCTAGAGACACAGAGGAAAGAGCAAGAACAAGAACTAGACCAGAAATATCACACTGCAGCCGTTTGACTCCACAATCTGTGCCTGTCACGTTGACCTTAACCTTTGACCACAACAATCGTCTCAAGTTATCCTTGAGTCCAAGTGGACATTTGTGAAAAATTTGAAGACATTTCTCAAGGGTTTGCTGAGATGTCAGGACAAAGAGCTCGGGATGGACGGAAGAACTCACGGATGTACGAACCAGAAACATCACGCTTCCCGCCCACGGCTCTTGCCAGCGTGGAGGCATGAGAACAGCCTCCCAGCCCTGCTGCTTGGTCTGCGACGCACATTTCCAGTCCCTGTTTAATCCTCGCTATGTTTGAGTGACTGTGTTAGGGGAGCAGTGAAATGGGTAAAGTTCACTCATACTTCAAGCCACTAATCACTTGGCAGCAGTGTATTAAGGGTGGAGCAAGCTGAGAGGTGAAGACAGCAGAGGATGGAAATATCAAGATGCTCATCTCAGATAAAGAGGGAATTATTTGATGCTGGAGGCATCGGCAAAGAGACGTTGTTTGTTATTTTGCACACATTTGTGTAACAATTTACGCCCTCACATCAGCCACAGTTTAACAGTTGTCAGCGGAGAAACATCACAACACTTTTTCCATTTCATCATTCGCACTGCTTAGCATGTTCTCCTGAAATTGTCAACTATTTCTGTGAACTGTGAGGAACTGTAGGCGAACAGCAAAGGTGCTTTCTTCAACTTCAGCTCCAATTATCAAGGGATCTTGCTTCAGTTTAGCAGAACTAAATGTGGAGGTGCACTTCATACAGTCAGTCTCTGCTGCGGATGGGTAAAACCATCTACAAAGACAAATGTTAGGCCGTGACAGACGGTTCTGTCACCAGCAGGTCCAGCTGTGTTAGCGCGTGAGTGTCAGTTCACCAGCTCATCCAGGTGCTTTGGTCACCTCAAGTCTGACTCGCCGGAACCCTCGGTGTTTGTCAAGAAGTTTCTAAACCGCAAAATCACAGCTCCCCGGTCTGCTATTCTGGATATTTTTCATGCCTCCTCACCTCTTTCAAGGCAGAAGAACACAACGTTCTAGCAAAGTTCCTGTTCTTGTTCCAATACCCTCCATGCACATTTCTCTGGATGTTACAGATTTCTATTTCCCTCAGTAAGACCCAGTGAAATTCACAGTTCCAACATCATTGACTGGAACTGTACTGCACAGTTCATTCATCTTAATTGATCAACTATTCATGCAAAAACAGTTGTTTTTATTTTAACCTTTGTCCGTCAATGCTGTTCCAGGTTATTTAAGTCGCATCTTAAAATCGTGTCCTGCTACATCACATCCTTTAATTTCACGTTTGTTCTTTTTGTATAATTTCTTTCTCTATTTTAATTTATTAATTTTCCCTTCATCTTTTTCTGATAACTCTCATTATTTGACAATAACTCATGACCAAACCCGTCAGTTTGTGATTTGAAGTTTTGTATTTTTTCTTCGTCCATTGTTTTTGGTTTAATCTGCAGCAGGGCGGATCCTTTTTATTTATTTATTTATTTTCTTGTTGTTTCCTCGGCTAAGAAGCAAATGACTAGTAAATTGAATTACATCAAAGGAAAACGGCAGCCTGAACCTGTTTTACATTTTTTACATTGTACACTAAACCAAATCTGGTCATCAGGTAGGAAAACAGGTTATTTCCATTTCCTTCTCGGAGTGTAATTTTGCTCCGTACAATTCAGGCAATAGTCAGCTGGTCTCAGGATTTCTCGTCCTCCATTAGTAATGATTAAAGTCATGACTCAAAGTGAAAGAATATTAGGAACAAGGTTGGATATCATTCATGCGTGTCCTATGCAATCAGAGCAGATTACCTGCATCCGGCCACACTCATCCCCTCCACAAATGACTAAAACGAGGGAGAGGAAGAGACAGGAGCCCGGGGAAGAAGAATGAATGTGAGGGCGAGCGGAGGTGAGAGAGCAAGCAGAGGTAGCCTGCTTTTGGTGTATGTGGAGAGGAAGAGGAGGAAGAGGAGCGAGGGCTGAGTTTGAGAGAAAGGACGAGAGAAAAATAGCAGGAAGGAGTTGGTGATGAATGAAGGGGAAAGGAGCAGTGAGTGATGAGTATTGAAGACCCGTGCTGCTGTAAATGTGGAATAAAGGGCTAACAGTGGAAATGGATTGAGATGTCTGGTGTGATGAAGTGGAAGCGCTGGCCCAGCTTTAGCAACACAGCTTGTTCTTCAAAAATCAGAGAGGAGAAAATACACTTGAGGAAGAGACAAATCTCCTGACCTTTCCATAACAGCCCGGCTTGGAACCTGACTAATATCTCTCCATGGGCATGAATGATGAATCTTAATGGACGTTTTAGGTGAAGGATAACTGAATGTGACAAAGGAAATGATAAATATTCCCCCCTGCAACCGAACAACTATTAACTTATTTCCACAAAAGGGAAATAAATACTTTAAAGCACAGGAAATGTTTGTGGGATATGGATGCTGCCTTCCATCTCAAAATGCTGTAGGGGAGAATCTGGCTGAAGCTGTTTCCAGTAACAGCGAGTATTTGTTTTTATGATGAGTAGAATTTGTTAATAGGTATGATTATCTTGCAGATTATTGAACATTTCCTGCTTTTTGCATATCAGAGTTACCCACCAGAAGCAAGTCAGGGTTCATTGTGGAGATGAAGAGCAGAACCAGCCCGCAGACCATCTCAGTCCCACTCACAACTTCCTAAAAGGGTCAATAAAGCATCCCAAAAAAAAAACAAAACCCCACAGTAAATGCAGTGTTATGTTAACAAAGCAAATCAATGCAATTAATCGGTGCTGCTGTTGAATTTGATTCCAACAGAGGGCGTTGTTTAATTCAGATTGGATCGAAGGGCTCAAGTTGATTCCCATTCGACCAAACAAGCTAACTAGGCCAAGCCGTGATGTTGTCTTCCATCTTAATTACAGGCAGAATTTGATCAATTGTAAGTTAGATTGCCTGACCCCTGCTGTAAAGATGCAATTTCCAGCAAATCCCTTCAAGCTAAGGTTGAAACGCTCACTTTTCCCAGTCCATTCACTTTCAACGATCACAAGCTCGGTGGAACCTAAATGAGTACGAGAAAAGTTGTATTAAAAAAAAAGGTAATGCTCATTTCATTTTCATCAGCAACTTAATGGGCTTTATTTAAAAAGACATCTCGTCATTTCCAGAGGACGCAGATCTTCTGTGTCCTATCAGCCGAGGCTTAGCGCCCTAATGCTTTCAAACAGACGGAAGATTCCAGCCAGGACTTGAGGATTCAGTGACGGGGTGGTGCCAGCATTGAGCCCAAATCTATTTATAAATGTAATTTGACAATGACACTCCTCCATGCAGGAAAACTGCTGGACATCAAGCCTGCCAGAGCCCAGATAAACAAATCCAGCCCTGTTAGCACTTTGAAAAACCCTCCAAAGACGGAACTCTGGCCATTAGCCACACCGAGGAAACTTACAGGGGAAGCTGCTGATATGATTGATAACCCGAAAACAGGCTGTAGTGGTCACCAGGGAAGAATACTTAATGATGTAGGTGAGGTATTATCTCTACAGTGTGGAAAGAGAGAAGAGTATAGATGTGACTCTTTCTTGCACAGGGTTCAAGGTATTAAAACGTTTCCGATTAGGTCCAGGACAGCAACGCTTATATCTGGTTACTGTGTCTGGCTTTCGCTGACTTCTGGAGACACAGACACATAATAATGGAGGGAAAACATCTTCAGAGTTCAAGACACCAATTGTGATTTTTTTTTTTCCTTCTAAAAGTCAAAATATGAATTTGATTATGAAACTTTGGGATTTGCAAGTAATTCTCAAAGGCACACATGAGTGCCTTCGCGTTGTACGAGGAGGAGTCCCAGAAATAGTTTTTTTGTTTTTTTCTAATGAAACAAATCAAAGCGTTCAAAATAAAACGCTGTCAAAATAGTAAATAGTTTCAAATGAAAATGAGGAAACCCAACTTTAACTCACAATAGATTTTTATCTCTGTAAACATTGTTGTGTCAAGATGGCCGCGTGGTCACCTTCCTTCTCACCACACCTGTCGACAGAGCGTCCCCTGCTCCTGCTGATGTTAGCAACAAACAGCTCGGCACAGTGAGTGTGGATGACTCAAGGTACCTGCAGCCTGGATCCAGCTGCACTGAGGGACAAGCCTCCGTCTGTGGTGTGTGGTGAAGTTCTCAGCAGTGAATCTGTGAAACCAGCGCACCTCAGACGCCACCTTTGACCAAACACCCAGGGCTGAACACAAACCGCTGGATATTTTTCCCAGGAAAATAAACAGCCAAAAGTTATTCTGTTTCATATACACCCACAAATTGTTTATCCATTTAACTAGGAGAGAGAAATGACAGGTACTTGTGTTTGGTGGCTGGAGAGCTCCAGAAGTTAAAAGTTGACTCAGTAAATCATAGATGAAAGGAAGCACCTCAGGTACTTACAATGAGCCAAGCATGTAAAAACCTTTATTGATTGTGGCAGAACAGATTTTGGTCCCAAAAATCAGCAAGGGGTGAAACTAGTCAGCCTTTTTTGTTTTTAATTTCATAACCGATGATGTCTTTTTAAGTACATCCTTGGTTCAGTGAAAAAGCTTTACTTTTTTTCTGCTTTAACCCTGCTGCATGTACCTGTATCACAACATTTCCAAAATAATTTTGCTTCAAAACTTTACACACAATGCTTCAGAAAATGTGCGTATTTCGTTTTAGCAAAGGAAGGCAGGTGATGGTTCTGTTCTGCTGCACTGGCTGCTGTGATAAAACTTAAATTTGTGGTTCAATTTTTACCGTCTGCATCCAGGTTGTCAGCGGCAGCTGTCAAGGTTGCCAGGCGACAGCAGGGTTGCTCCGCAATGGAAGGGTAAGGGGCGGCAAAAATCTGGTGACGCAAGTAGGAGATCTGCCGTTGACCAGACCGTCTCACGTCATCAGAGCTTAGTTGGTCTGACAGAATAGAGTTGAGACACACCCTGTCTGTTTATAAAAGAGCCGAGCCAGGCTTGAAAAAAAGTGTTTTTCATACTAAACTACATGGAAATGATTTATCTTGCAGCTCTTTAAAGGAAGCTGTTTGATAGACCTGATCGCTCTTTTCCTTTGGGGAAAGAAAATGAACGCGTTTAGTGTGGAATAAACAGAACACCTGAAAAGAGCACCGTGCTGCAGAGAAAAGACGTTCATCCATAGAAAATCCAAGGATAGATACACCACAGTAGCGCCCACAATGATTGACAGGTGATCTCTTCCTGCCAGCAATGACTGTTTCACACCACAGATGGTGACAATATAGAAAAGAAGCTCAAGTGTTACTGTAGCAAGGCCATACAGACCTCAACTCATCCATTTGCATTGCAAAGCAACTGAAATAGTGAATAGCTATACTTTATTTAATACGGCAAAACCCTTATTCACTAATAGAAATGAAATTAACATTTACGTTTGTGTTTGAACAGTTGAGAACCGAGTGCCATGAAGCAAAAATAGAACAACTGCTCCCTCTGAAAAAAGTACAGTTATTTAGACCAGTCAAGGAGGGAGGTACTAATTATCCCACCTTAGTCCTGTCCGCCTTCTCCCTGATGGGAGGTTGTGGGGGGCAGCAGTCAATGCAGCTCCTCCACCTCTGCCGGGCTCAT